>NW_025952968.1:0-600000 GCF_022264815.1 Rhodofomes roseus
TCAGAACACCTTTCCTCACAGTGTGAGACACCCTCAGCAGCCCTCTGCTAGAAGGTTTGATTGAGTGTGTGATCGTAATCTGGCAATTATTTGTCAATTTCTAGTCTTGTGTACAATAATGGCGAGGCAGACGTACACTCTATGGCCCAGCTCTGCAGGAGACATCTCCCAGTCATACTTGGAGCTCCGATGAAAGCCATTCCTGATCAGGCCAAGTTCAAACATGTTCCGGATGTAGTCGTAGTCAGGTGTCTCGTCGAAGGCGAGCCGGGCGGCGTAATCCACAACCGTGGTGAGTTCAGACGGAAGGTCCTTGTATAGACGTGGGACCTTTGCCTTAGCCTTAGCCAGCCGCGCATTGGCCCCAGGCTTACTAGACGCTGTGTGCTCTGACCAGGGAAGTGAACCACGAAGGAAATACATGAGGATGTAGGACAATGAGATGAGGTCATCGCGTCGTGTTTGAGTTACACCCCGGTGAGCATTGATTGAGGCGTAGCAGGCTGTCCCCAGCATATCGAAACCATCGTGGTATCGAAGGTGCTTGCCTGTGATGAGGTCGGCAAACCGTTGAGCCATGCCAAAGTCAATGAGATGCACCGAGTGTTTGTGGTCCAGAGAGCCTATGAGGAGGTTCTGTGGCTTCAGATCACGGTGGACATAGCCACACGCATGGAGAGTCTGTAGCCTGTCAAGCTGGATTATTGTGAATGAGATACGCGCTGCACGCATACTTACGAACAAAACTTACAACCTCGCACCCTATGAGCAGTGTTGTCTTGTAAGTAAATCTTCTCCCGCACGAGTTGAAGAGGGCTTCCAGCGACAGCCCCAGCATGTCCATGGCAAGGACGTTGAGATTTCCCTCTTGTCCAAACCATTGTATCATCGGAAACCCCTTCATTTGAGAGCCACCATTTCGACGTTGCAACTCCTCATACACCTCCTTCTCATTATGTAGCTGCTCAAGGAAGCTGCGATGCTCCAGCTTCATTGCAACCTGGCCTCCAGTGTCCAGGTCAACAGCAGCGTATACGAGACCTTGTATCCATCAGCCTAAGGTCACAGGCAATTCAAAGTTACACATACTCACCGAAAGCGCCCCGTCCGATTAGCCTTCCCAGTTGGAAACGCCCCCCAATAGGACCCACGTCATATGAAGGCGTGCGTTGTTCGTCCATACCAATGTGTCAATCTCAGATCCGCAGGGATTAAGCGTAAAGGTCGCTACAGTTACCACAGGCGCTTACCAATGAAGAGTTCGCTTGTAATGATGCACAACGCGAGACTGAGACTACAATCAGCACAACATGGATCTTCAGCAAGAGATATGAACTACTTACATGCACCTTGAGATGCAGCGTTCACGGTTGAAGCCAAGTCAGAGCTGATAGATGGCGATTGCCTTCGGAAGCTCAGAAGTTTCAACCTGAACCACATCATGTGACACTGAGACGTTGCCGGATAGGGCCATATTAGCATATACACAAATGTTCGCTTGTTTGAGACCTTACTGAGCATCAGGAGGCCCTGAAGGTTATGACGAAATGCCATGGGAAGACTCGACACAATGAGATGAGATGAGACCAGACAAGGACGACAAGGACAAGACGAGGGGACAAGCAATGATATGAGGTGAGTGGTAGAATACAAGTACACGGCGATGGTATGGTTACAGTAGGCCACTACTCGTCCGACGGCATGTGCTCCATATGAGACGTGAACGAGAGGCGGTCGCGCTTGACGAGGTACTTGGAAACCTGTGTGGCTTCCATGAGGGTCGGGCCCAGGCGGTTCCGACGAGGTGTGTCTGTCTCTGCGCTTGAGGAGAAGGCGCGCTCACTGGGTACAGACGTCGCCTGGACAGGCAAATAGTCCATAGCGATGCGGAACAACACTGGGAAGGTTGTCTGGACGGTCTTGTTCTGCGCGGGCTTCAGCTTGTGGTACAATGGTAACATGTAGCTCAATCACCTACCCTCCAGTATCCAAGCACGTCGCTGTGCTCAGGTTCCACTCCATGAGCCATCCATACGTTGTATTCCTCATCAACAGTTGTCGGCGACCCAGTGGACTTCGCCAACGGCTGGATGGTCTTCCTTGCTGCCCTTGCCAACGTATCCGAAAGCTCCTGCATGCTTCTCAGACCTTGAGGAGTGGAACTTTGGCCTGTACCCGCTGGGTGAGATGATGGCCCCGACGGGACGTACAGCTGATACTTCGCAGCGTAAAGTCTCATCTGAGGGTACTTTGATCAGGCATGAATCTCGGTAGGGTTAATGAAACATGCCTTCCGCTTGATCAAGGCCTCCGCCCTCTCGTCAAATCCTTCGCCCCAGTATTCCTTGATGTGCTCAAAACGATACTTGGGGTGTACAACTATGATGTAAACGTGATGGAGATGAGCAGTGAGTCGAGAAGAACATCGACTTTACTTACACATACACAGGACGTAGCTGTCGGTCTTGTCCATGATGTTATAGTACTTCGTGGCCTTGGCTAGACCGGCACGTATTGCTTCATGGAAGCTAGCTAGATCTGGCATCCCCAGGGCCGTCTCCCACTCGGTCTGAAACCTCTCAATTGCTGGGATGACGTCGGCCAGTAGAGGGATGTTGTGGGCGGACAGAGCCAAATGTGCTCTGTATGGAATCTGCAAGATATGCGAGCAAGTAGACATTGCATAAGTATCTAGTGTCGTGAAGTATACAACAGTTGTTCGTAAGGTACCTTGAGCAGGGCAGTCACACTCGATACATAACTAGCCTGTTCAAGCGTGAACATCGGGTACAAAGCGTAGTACTCGTCGCTCTGATTGCGGAACAGAAGGTACGCCTGTGATAGAGAATCAGTGAGGCATGATGTAAGAAGACGGAAAGGACTTACAGGTCTCATCTCGAGAAAGCGTATGAGCATCTCGTAGGTACTGCCCCATCTCGTGCGAACATCCAGTATCAGCTGCACCTCTCGGAGGTGAGGAAGGAACCGCCCGTTTGCATTCCCAGTGCGAATGGTCTCGTCCCAAGCATCTCTGCGAAGAGGGGAGGAGCGGATGGAGCGAACAATGTTCCTGATGCCTGGGATGACATGCGCGTCAAGGTCGAGCATAGGTGGATCGCCAGGGGCAGGAGGACCGCCCCCGGGCGCAGGCGGAGGACCGCCAGGCGCAGGCGGAGGGCCAGGGTTGCCCTCGTCGCCGCCCGCATTGTTGTCTCCATCCTCGACATCATCGCCATCCCTGCCATCGTCGGGAGCCAGAGCACCGATGTTTTTGATGAAGGCCTGGCTGCATGTGTTGATGGTATGGTCCAGGCAGTGCACGTTGGAGTTCACGTCGTCAAAGGTGGTATCGGGGGCCTTGAGCACCAGTTCGTTGCCGAACTGCGTCAGCATAGTGCCGTTGTTCGCCGCGCTGTCCATGGTGAACTTTCCAACCTGCAGGGAGAAGAATTAGAACCGTTGAGTTCTATGTAACAGAATGACTCACTTTCTTCATGATGCCAACTCGATCAATAACGCGGGTCAGAACCGTCGCCAAGTTCGTCCCCTGATGACGACCGTAGACTCTGGCAAACCCAATGACAGCCGATTGCATCACAATGTCCGAAGTGATCCAATGAGCCGTAACCGCCATGTACGACCTACGAGCCTTGGTATCCCATACATCGCTGGTAAACGAGATCTCCCCCGCAGCGTCCTAGTACACACTTTAGTTGCTGTTGTGTATGTAGTAGGAAAGGGACGTACGGCCAATTCCACCTTCAGGCTCTCCAGCTGCTTCTTGAAGTTGGCCATGACGAGGGTCGTCACCTTCGTACGATGAGGGATGTCGTCATCCGTCATATCCGGCCTGCAGAGCAAGAGAAGTCTTCGAAACTCAGGGTTCTCGACGATGTTGATGGGCTGCATTTATCAGCCATTAACTTGGGATGTAAACGAATCACCAAACCTCACCTGGTCGTGCGCGACAATGAAGTCAACTAGATATCGCTCAAACAACTCTTGACTGAAGATGATACGTGGTCCCTTGGCGGTGGCTTGTTCGAGAGCAGCTCGCATGTCCTTATAGCTCCCCAGCTGATTGGGGATATCTTTCTCCTCGACGTGCTTCACGTACTCCTCACGGTGATAGTTGTCGACATGCCTGCGAAGGTTTTCTGAGCCAGTGAGACCTCCGTAGTAATAGCTGCGGCCATCCCAAGGGAGGTTATCGGCCTTGGCCTTGGCCTGCGCCTTCCTGTGTCATTCTGATGAACATATCATACGCATAAACAAGGCAATCAGACTCACTCGCACAGCGAGCAGACGGCCATCATTATCTTCTTAGCTTCTTCCCAGTCATCCTTCTCCGTCCACCCAGGAACTGGGACATCCACGTAGTCGAAGAACGGAAGAAGGTCAGCAGGGGCCGTCTTCTCCGACACATTCGTGGAGGGCGGGACTTCATTTAGAGCTAGGAGATCCGACCTATAACGCATGATGACCCCATCGTGAGCGTCAGCCTTCCGCAGGCGTGATTTGCCCCTCCTGGCTACGGGGGCCTGGACAGTAGGCACGGGCTGCTCTTCGTCGCTGTGAACGTGGATGTCAAAGGTTTCGCCTGCATGGTCGTCCGCGGCTGCAGGAGGCTGAGGGAGGTCAGGCGGTGGGGCGGCGGGGACCTTGCGTGTCTTCACAGTTCCCTTGCGTTTAGCCGGCATGGTTTAGCAGGAGGATGAGGGAAACAGCGTACCTGTACCCGCCTATGTTATATAGTGTTGCACCGACGCCCGCTGCCTCCTTGTCAAGCTCATCCCAGAAATCATGTTGACGGAACGGAGCAGCGTGTCCCTCAGTACGTGTACAAGAAAGCTGGAGCCTGCAGACCAAGGGTTCGGTCAATGGGGAAGCCGAGGGGAGCTATGGGGCTGGACGCACCTGAGCGGAGTAAAGATGCGCCGTTCTATGTACACGGAGAGTGAAGCATCATGTGGAAGAAAAGAATCATTCTCAATACGTGTACATCGAGCTGGGGTCTGCAGGTTCTGTCAATGGGGAAGCTGAGCGGAGCTATGGGGCTGGACGCACCTGAGCGCAGCAAAGATGCGCCGTTCCATGGGCAGGTTCTGTCAACGGCGAAGCAGCCAGCTTCCGTTGGACTATCCACACCTGGTGACATGTGTTCCACCCTTACAGAACCTCGCCATGCCGGAAAATGGTGTGTTTTTGTGGGAATGGAAAGAGGGAGGCAATGTAGCCGTGTAGCCGTAGGATAGAAGGCCTTCTCAGCCGTCCGACCACCGCACCACCGGTCGCCTGGGACAAATATTCCTTTCCCTGGGCATTAGCGGAGACATAGACTGGGAAAAGATGGTGTTGAGACTCGTACGCATGATGTCGGCACACAGATGGTGAGGTCAGCTGGGGGAGGTTCCGGTGGTGGTGGGGCTGCCATACTCCAGCTACTCCAGCAGTGGTTCCATGGAAAGGTAGGCGGACTAGGGATGTAGGCGGACTAGAGAGGTAGGCAGACTGGGGGAGGTGTTCGCCGGCTGGCGTCGAGGAGCATGAGCGACCGTATGGAGTCACGTGAGTGCGCAGACCGCTGCGCGGGCGCTCAAACAAGCGCCAGCAGCGGAAGAAGGTCGTTGGGCAGGACTCTCCTCGAGATCGAAGGCGGTCAACCCACGAAGCTGCCCGAAGTGTTCATTTGACCAGAGCTGGGAGCTGGATGGCAAGCAGCTTCGGGATGAGGTCGAAATTGACCAAAACAATCTGAATTCCAGTTGCCAGTGAGATCTCAGAAAGTCAGTACGTAGAGCCCATCTAAACATACCATTGACATGTTGACCATCTGTCATAGACACCCTCTTCAGCAACTGCCAACGTCAAGCATCTCTTCTTCCAGCCTTGCGATCATGAACTCCTTATCGCCATTCACATTCACCCCAAGGTTCATGACGTGCTATTCTTCCGGGAGGCATCAGATGCGCAGTTCGACGAGACTGGTAAACGGAAGCGGAAGACGGCGACTAGGATGAGCTTGAGGTCGAACACAATCGGAGGCAGGTGGTGAACAAGGAATCCCGCTCATTGTCGGAGAAGAGAGGCGGCGGCAGCATCGGTAGGTCACGATCCCTGCGACACCCAGCGTATGACGCTGACGCAAAGAGCAGACCAGGGATACACTGGAACTGGATATTCCCTTCCGCAAGCTCTCGGTCGAAGGTGTGCCCTTCCGTACGGATGTGAGGCTGCAGCCGACAACGGAGTCTGGGTCCGCTTCGTGGTCGAGTAGCGCAACAGTTCCCCAGGAGCGCCACACTATCGATGAGCATGCAAGCAATGGACTTCGAGTGTAAATCGGCAGGGTCGTGGCCCCTCTTATTCAACATGAAGCCAGTGGGTCGCCGCTCAAACTGCACATGAACGAGTATAACTCGTGCGCGAGCCTCACGTGGTGGTCGTCGGGTGCCGGACGCTCGAGTAAGTAGAGGGGGACGGTCTCGTGTGTGGTATCGCAGACGTATGAGTGAGCGAAAGCACGGACAGGTTGGTGAGCGAACATCCCATGAGACAATACATGGCGTAGCAAGCATGGGGGATCGGTGGTGGTGTACAGCATACAGTAGTGGAAATCAACGTCGAAGAACCCGCTCCCTGTCCAACAGCAGACACTACGGTCATGCTGCGTTGACCGCGTACTTCCTCAGCGGGAAGTGGATGTTCTTGTCCCGTTGCTTGAGGGTCTTTTGCTTCTTCTGGTGCTGCGACAGGACCACGTCAGTACAAACTAATAGCACTTATGCCATAGCACGCACAGGAGTGAGTATCCGCTGGATCGCCCGCGTCTTCTTGGGGCGGAGGTCAAGAGGTTTACACTTCATGTCCTCGTAGAACTCGCGGAGGTCTCGTGACCCGAGCAATCGACTTGCGGACAGTGTTGCTGCACATTCAGGTCAATACATGTGGTCGGCGAAGGAAAGCAGTCGTCACTCACTTCTTGGTCACCTTTGCCGCTTAGCCACCAGCAGGCCTCTGAACCTGGAGGTTCGGGAGCTCATTCTTGAGCTCGGTGAGCTGCTTTGACAAGTCGTTCTTCGACCGATGGGTGTGCGAACACGTAGATGGCTGAGTGAGTGAATGGGTGACGGACGGACGGGCAGATGGGTAGGCGGAAGAGAGGCCAGTGAGCATGTTGGCGGTCGAGTGGGCGATTTGATGTGTGGCTGAGCGAACACGCGGACAGGTAGGTGAGCGAACGGGACGGGTAGGCACGCGCACAGACAGGCGGACACACGCACGATGGAGTACACAGGCGAGCAACAAGTGAAAGGGAAGGCGGGTGTGAAAACAAGAGGACGAGTATCGGAAGGATCCAGACCTAGGAGGTAGGTGAACCGGCGACGTTGAGGCGTGTAGATGGTCGTCGATATCCACTGGAAGGCCGAGTAGCTCGATTGCTCTCCAGGAGCACCAAGCTACCGTCGAGCGTGCAAGCGATGGGCTCAAGCCAATCGCGCACAGCTCGTCTTGAGGGCAACAGCAAGAGAAAGCGAGGTTGTATAGGAAGGAGGCGACCAGGAGTGGATGGGAGGCGAGAGTACGGGGACCGAGTAACGTGGATCCCACGTGATCTGTTCACTCTCGCACGCACAGTGGCTGCCTCTAAGTTCTAACTCTAAGTTACCTTCTTGCCTTCGCCTCCGCCTCCACCTTCACCTCGCCAACTCCGCTCACAGCTCTCAACGCTAGGCAACAACTCAAGACACAGACGCGCAGGGACGGCTTGAGCCCTCCTCTGCGCTCTGTTCTGGCCTTGGTGCGGTTTATCTGCACGGGGCTGAAGACCGGTACCACTCGACACCAGCGGACGCGAGCTCCTGCACAAGACCGAAGCATCAAGACCTTTGTAGGCAATACGGTCCTGTTCTCCTTTGTTCTCGGTGTGTATGACACTGTGCATTGCCCTTACGCACAGTAATCTAATAGCTTCCCTAGCTGGCCTGCGTTGCGAGCCGGTAGCCTTGCTTCATCTCATAGCTACTAACCGCCGTGCGTCACCCATTTCCGCTTTGTCAAACTTTATTTATGGCCGTCATACAGGTCACCATGGCGGACGCAAACATTGCTATAGGATCGTCGCAGTGGTCCAAATTCACTGTCAAGCCCACGCCCCACCTTCGTATGTGATACTGAGCCATGTGTTGCATGTATGGTCATACTGACATCGAGACAGACACTCGACCACTCACGGCGTTTGATGCTGTCGTCGCTGCGGATGCAGATGACCATGTCAACATCATCACGAGTCCGACAGAGTCCTGGATCCCCGAGTTCCCAATCATTACCAATAGGGAGATAACGACGTATGCGGACGGTCTGTGGGGCCCTCAGGAGTACACCCGCTGGCCTCAGATTTTCAGCGAATCCATCTTCCATCATGCCTGTATCCCACTCAAGGGAAGCCCGGATGCACCCGCTGACTCCGTATATGACGGGTTTGGATCTTTCTTCTTCACCGACACCGCCCTCAATTTCGATGATATATACGACTGCGAGACCCCCGGGTTTGGTCGAATGGATACAAAAGTCCTTACGGAATTGAAGGCGCAGGCAGAACTTGCAATCTGCAAGTTGCGAGCTGCAGAGGCCGCAGTGAGTGCGCGCGACGCGGCGCCAGATAATAACCCTAATATTGGGCGAGATCCTCACACCCACAATCGTCATGTCTATCCTCCACCGCTCTTCTCTTCTCTTGGCAACAACTTGAAAATTCTGCTCCGCAACGCTGTAGATCGCCTCCAGTACTTACCATGCACCCGGGCCCACGTCCTAGTTACCGGCCGAATGGCCCATCGGCTCATCCTTGAGATATACGGCCTCAGTATCTATCGTACCGTGGTTGTACATCGTCTGGCCAACCCAACTCCGAACGCGATTGGTCGCGCCCTGCGCGTACGCGGTGCCTTTGTCCGCAATGCTGCCAGTGCCCAGCTTCTATTCCGCCTCGGCATCCCCTTTTGGTTTCTCCAGCGATTCCGGCTCGACATCAATATCCATAGGGTTGTTCGTCCCAAGTCATGGACGGATGATCTGAACTCGATGCCGGTAGGAATGAAGGTACCGAAGAGCTGGTATGACGCAGACGGTACACAGCAAGACCCGGCGAGGTGGGTGCATCCGTCGCTCCTGTACGTCTGCACCACACTTTGTTCGTCAACTTTGCCACGGCTCGAGGATGTCATTGTCTCCGAAGCACCGGCTACCAAGCGGCACAAGGGGCCATTGGGCCCCCCCTCGCAGGAGAAGTCTCAATGCGCCAGCGGCTCGAAGCAGAAGAAGGTGCGCCGAGGTGGCAAACATCGAGCCACACATCCGAGGCCCTTCCATGCAGCGTTTGCCTACGAGTCGCCGCCGAGCGATATCTTGGCGGACACGCCGAACTGGCAACGCGCTCTCCGACAAGTCTCGCCGCTCCCCAACCCACCTCCCAAGGCAGCGGTCTACTACTTCCCCCCGCCCTTCATCTTCACGTCCGCAGGTGACAAGCTGGGACGCTACATCCACAACTACGCTCGGATACGCATGTTCTGTCGACAGCGCCTCCTCGAGCCTCACTTCGAGGGCCGACCCCTCAAAATCTCGGAGTGGAAGCACGCTCTCTACGGCGACTACAGGGTTGATGACTCCACTGCCACACCTTCGAGCGAAGCAGCGATTGACCAGAATGCACGCATGCGGCATGAGCACAAGCAAGCTGTTCGCAGGCTGTTCGCGACGAGCGCAGGGTTAGCGTCCTACTCTGAAGACATGTGGCCGAGGTTCCGACGTGACCGCATCACTTTCTCTCAGGCTGCTTCGGACCGAGCATTGGCTCGGGAGGTCATCTGGGAGGTGAACGAGATGAACTGGCGCTGTGAGCTGCGAGCCCTCAATGCGCTCATCGTTGGTGCGGAACGCAGCGAATGGGTGCGCTGGGAGCAAGAGCAGGCGGTCTGTGGGGTTTGGCAAGAGGCATTGGCGGTGACCGGGCACTCCGCGTTGTTCTGCAGTGGCCAGTCCAAGTTCTGCTGGACCCCCGTCATCGAGGATGGCTGGCAGCAGCGTGGGCGGAATCTCACTGCGTTCATCCGCATCATGAGTCGCTGGCCGAACTTCCCCTCTACATTGCGTGACCGTCTCTTCACGCTCACAAAACACGACCAGCCAGAGGAGTTCGATCGATTGGAGAGCATCGCGGTGGACTTCTACGTTTCAACATTTGTATCTCAGTATCACCGTCTTCCCTGTGTGCCTCTTCGCCGTCTCGTGAATCCACCGTCTGTGTTGTCGGCCTCTGAAGGCATGAGCGCATAGTCTGGGCTCACGGAAACCGTCTGTTCTGTGTTGGATCGCACGTCTTGCTTAACATGTACTGTACTATCGTTGCTTGATCATACGCACATGTTGGACTGCAGATCGCAAAATGCGTGAATGACAGATTGTGGGTGTGCACGTTCAAGTTGCATCTGTCATGCCACCTATACATTGGTCCCTGGTTTATCTCATAAGAATATCGTATGTATAAGTCCTACCCTTGTCCGCATAGCTCATACCCATTGGTGCTTAGCAGCTTGCGAAGTACGAAGCCTCGCGTACCGAGAAGTCGGACGGCTTCGAGCTCATTAATTCCGCCAAACCCAGCATGTGAGTGTGATATTCTCTCTTACGCAGTCCACAGTATCTGACGTCCCGCATCTCCCATTGCGCGTTCCCCAATTGCACATCCCCTTCCCTCGGACTTCCCGAGCCACCGCGTAGCGACTCGGATCACGTGAGTCATGCGCAGAGCTCTGCGCGGGCGCTTTCTACGCTGGCGCTTACAACGCTGGCACTCGACAGCATACCCGCATACTCCTCAGCATACTCCTCATGCACCACATCACTCTAGAAACCTCGGAGGCCTCCGCGCTCTTACATCTTCTTCACTCTTCTACACCCCCAGAACTTGCGTCGCTCAGGACGTTGCTTGAATGTACACTCTTACCTCTCGAACAACGCGGCACCGGAACTCGCGAGCGCACAGGTCAGCCCCAACCCGGCTGTTCGCCTGAGGTTTCAGAGGTTTCAGAGGGTCGGCCTTCGAAGCGTTCAAGGACGGAACAGAGCAACAGTCGGCCGGAGGGAGGGAGTAGGGATGAGGAGGAAGCAGCAGAAGCACTCATGAGACTCAGAGGCGGCGCGGGTGAGAAGTGCAAAAGGAACGGTGTTAAGTACAAGCAGAAGACCACAGCTTCTCTGTCTTTCCGTCCGAGCAGTCGGCAGTTCATAGCTATGCTCGCACAGGTGCCAGCGGACAAGCAGCTCGAACAATGGGTGGAGGCTGTAGAGTCCTCCGACTTGTTCCAGGGTGGGCTGACGGCGGATAAAGACTGGGAATTGGGGAGAGACGGGCTGAAGAGGGAGGTGGGCCGCTGCAAGCAGTTCTCTCGGACTGGAGTTGCCTTGGACTTCGCAACTCTGATCGGGGTCATCAAGCTGGTCTTAAGATATCGACGGTGCGACTTCTTCACCTTGTTCTCGAGCCTCATTGACGTTCCACTGCGCACAGGATAGAAAGCAAAACCGAGGGCGGAACGAAGTCCGTGAGGCAGCTTCACAAAGACGACCTCGCCAAGCTGTGCCCCCACGACAAGCCTGCATTGCGGACCTTACAAGACTGGATCCGACTCGGTATTCGGTGTGGCGTGTTGGCTGCAGGAGGTGGGCTATCCTTCTTGGTGTTTGATTGGGACGTGCTGATTCCCTCTAGGTACTGTGGACTGTCTAGTCCTGGTGTCGGCGTACAATTTGAAGAGTGAACTCAACCGTTTGAATGAAGCTGCAATAGCCGAGGTAGCAAATTGGCTTCGCGCTCCGCAGCCAGGTACGTGTCTGGAATCCTGCATATAGTTCACAGAAATTCTTCACGACGCATTGTTTGCAGGAACTGTCATGGGCGACCTCGTTATCAACCGGATCATACCTGTGGTAGAGCAACTTCACAAGCGACTGCACGGGGCCGTTCTGTTCAAAGATATCCCGGGTAACGATGAGCTTCTCAAGCCGTGTCTCGATAAGTAAGTGTCAACACTAGCTCGTCTAAGGAAGAAACTGACAATGTACCAGTACGTTCGACTTGTGCAATCGGGACGCGACCTATTGGGCGGGTTGTCTGGCACCCCTCATGGCCGACAGCAACGCAACGGTTCCTGCGGCAACACCTGTGAAGGATGCAGCGCCGGCGCAAGCGTGGACCATAACAATGTCGTTCTCTGCAGCAGCAACGCCCAAGCCTAGCGACCTCCGCGATGCCTGGACTGGCGAAGCCTGGACTGAGCTTGAACGTAGCAGAGCGGCAAGGGCTCAATGGACTGTGGAGCCTGCTTCATTAGAGGAAACCGTGAGTCACTCCCCCTTCTGATCCATCGCAATTGTAGGGTTCTGAGGTAATCGACCAGCTCGACTCTCACTTTCATTCAGGAAGACGTAGGGACCCACACTCCTACGTTGGTATTGACGCGGCAACGGTAACGTAGGTCTTGAGGCAGCAGTGCATGTGTCCTAGCCTGTATGGCGTTCTGACTACTCTTCTCAGATCGTCTGGTGGCAGACTTCTGCTGCAATACGATGACGGCTCCCTTCTATGTTTCGTGGACACTGCTCTACCACAAGATTTCCGACAAGATCTGTACAGCAATCTCGTGGCATGCTTTGGTGACCGTGATTCCCTTAAGCAGACCGACTCAAGGGCTGCTGGGGACTCCAATCAATTTCCAGCAATCCACTTCTCGTGGTACAACCGCAATGCCACCAAGGTAAGCCTGTGTACCAGGCACAACCAGACACTTCATTGACGCAGTACTACAGGGAAGCGATGCACCGTGCGATGTGCATCCTCTACAACTGGAGAGGGAAGGACGAAAGACAAACCACAGGCAGTTTATCCCATATCCATCCGCAGATATGGAGCGATACGGGGACGTATTTCAGACCATGGAGAAGGTTTTCAAGGCCTTCTTCGAGTGGATAGAATCGGAGGCGAGTTCATTACCACTGCCTCATTCATATCTAACTGACATCCGCGTTAGCTCACTTCCTTCCTACCGGAGGAGGTAAAGGTGTTGTCGTCGTATATTCAGGATCTGCCCGGATCCCACCAACCTCTCGTCTCCCCGTTCCTCAGCCTCGTGGTGAACCTCAATGTCGCCACAAAGGCGCACCGGGACCCGAAGGATCACGCATACTGCCTTGTCGTGCCAATTGGAGAGTTTGATGAAGGCGAACTCTGCCTGTATGAGCCAGGCCTTGTACTCCGCATCAAGAACGGGGACTTCGTTGTATTCCCCTCAGCTCGAATCACTCATTTCAACCAGCATTTCCGTGGCCTTAGGGCTTCACTGGTCTTGTCGACAGATAAGGAAATGCGCAGCTGGTTGGGGGGGCTGAAGAACGGCTGGGGTTCTAATCATCATATGTTATGAGACTATCACCCTGTGTGGTAGCTAGTCTGCTGTACCGTTCCATCCTCACATCATCCCATTGCTTCTTCCCCTTGTCACAGCTATCCCACTCTATGTAACGGATTCCGGTGACTTCACGGTTGACAATTCTTCCTATAATACAAGATTGACTTCCTCACCGCCTTCTTCGCCCTCTCGTGCGACATTCGCTGTACACTCAACACCCATGGCCTCTCAGGGCCGTGTTTTGACAATTAGCAAGCCATTCTGTGTTGCGAGTTGACTACGTGACACGCGCAACAATTCTTCAAACACTGGGCGGAATTTTTGAGCACGGCGCGTGAACGTACCGGCCAATAACTTAGCGGACTGAGGGGCAGCAGGGTATGCGTCAAGGTAAGCAACTTAATCTCGCGTGTCAGCCGCAGCAACTGATGTTTCATTGTGCGGTGATGTTGCTCGGCGCACGAGCTCGAATCCCAGCGATTGAACACGTTGAAATACCAACGAACCTTTCGACCCCACTCGAGGTGAGGCTAGCATATGCCGGAGGGTAGACCTTGTCTGGTGAGTCCCGCCGCCGCCTCTGCTGCCCGCGAATGACTCATCCACCACTGACAATCATCTGTAGTACTGCGTGGCTGAAACCTGCTCCAAGGGATTACCGAGGGGCAATCTTTCGTTTGCGCCCATTCCGGCTCGCTGGTCACCCTTTGCAGACGCTATGTACCCAATCCAACTCGCGTACGGTCGGTTTGTAGATGCGCTCTCGTCTGACATCAGCCCCACGCTTCCCAATATGTGGTATGTGTCTCCGTCTTCCGGTAGCTCGTCGCGCAGCTGATGCATTGGCAGGCGGTCCCCGCTGTGTTCGTCGACCATTGCAGCCGGTGTGATCGTGTATGCACATTCGAGTCTGCCCGAGCAGTTCGGAGGTTGCATGCTCGGTGCGGGTCAGACTGTGCAACAACCATGACACTGTGAGTCAGTAGATATTCATTCGTGCTAAGCACCTCTGCTCACCTTCTCGTCCCATGCGCCGAGCAGCGCGGACCTGTCCCTGGCAATACCTGAAGTCGGACAAGAACACGGGCCATCGTGAGCGGGACAGCCGTAGCGTCCGTGTATGTTTGTGTCATGGATCGTGCGTCGGTGGCTCACCGAACTGTCAGTCCCCAGTGAGCCTGATCTGCGGGTGAAAGTATTGAACGTACCGCGCTGCGCCATCTACCGGGTACCCTCTCCTCCGTCCACCACTGACATCGTTCTGCACCCGCCCGTCACTGAGACCCACACGCCTGCGACTCGATCCAACTCGACACTCTGTTTTGCACGCAAGAGAGCTCGCAATTCGTCGGGCGTCCATCTGCCCGTCCGGTCCGTTCGCGTGAGCCTGACCTGTGCTAGCATCCGCACAGCATGCAAGAGTCTCGTGCGTACGTACCCCGAACGCAACCCGCTCCCACAATGCGACCTGTCCCCGATTGGACTCGTCACGCTAAACGTATCGTAGGCGAACAGGGCGACGGAACCGGCAGCCAGTGAGCTATGCTCCGGCTAGGCGAATTCCCAGCTTGGGACGAGTCCTAGAGGCAGACGGCGAGCGGATGCGTGTGCCGGTGTGAGCGAATGTCGAAGAACTGGCGAGACCGCAGCCGGTGTCTTGTGTTTTGGCGACCCTGACAGCGGTCCAGCGTGAGACATCTGAGCGAGGGAGACCACGAACGGCGAGCGCGCCGACGCGCCCTCGAGCTTCAACATGTGGTCACATACCTCCCGCTCGCGTTGCAACTTCAAGGCCATCGCAGCAGCAACTCACTACTCAATCGCCATGCCGCCGTCAGCTTAAGCTACGAGCTACTGCGCATGAGTGTAGCCCCAGTTGCTCTAGACGACGGTGGCTTGAAATCAACTTGGACCGTCTGTGCATCAACCGACATGAACCCGAGCCCCAGTCACTCGCTTCACATTGCAGGAGACAAGCTCGGACATTGACCTCACGAACTTGTATGTACGCCTCACTGCCAGGTCCATTTGACTGACATCCAGCACCAGTGCGCTGCATATGCACAAGACCAGTGCCGTCCGGCCCCAGCATTGGGATGCGGGTGCGTCCTGCTTTGACATGACGGCGCAAGACGTACTCACAGGCTGTCTCCCAGCCTGGAAGGAAGAATCGAGTGCCGAGCATCTCGATGGCCGTCTGCTGCTCGACTTCACGGCATCGTCCAATACCGGAAGCGCGACGACTGCATCATGCGTTTGTTCAACGCAAGAATGTCTCGCAGTCGAGACCCATCAAATTAGCACGACCATCGACGAACTTGACGGAAGACGATCGCATACCATGTGGATTCAAAGAAGATTTAACACTGGTGCGTGCATGTCTTTCTGTGGCCGGTACGTCTTCGTTTAACTCACGCGATCTCTTTCACAAGCCGGGCCGCCATCCAGCAGCACGCCGGCCAGCATGTGCGCATGTCGTCCAGCGAGCTCGAGCAGTCGACATGCCCTGGTCACCCAACAAGGGGTGGAGATGAGTGGTGAGTACCCGTTTATCCCACCAATGTTGAATGAGCACAACACTGATTGCATTGCTCTCGGAAACAGTAACCGGGTAGCCGCTGCGAGTGTCCCGTTTGGACGTCGAACATACCGGTCAGCTGTCTGCAGCGAGACCACTGGACAACGGGAGGCCTGCATAGTAAGTCGCACTGTAATGCCGCTGGGACACACTGCCGACCTCGGTGAACGTGCAGGTCATTGCGCAGCTGGGCGGTCTGCATGTCCGCGACCGGGATGAACGAGCCCACGAATGGCCGGCGGGTGCGTTGCACGGCGGAGCGAGGCGAGCGCATGCTCTCGCACGCGACGCGCACATGCCTGGTCTGAACGCACCAGGGGACGCCGCGGACGTCTCCACAGGCGTGGCCGACGATCCGGCGATGGAGGACTGGGCAGCGCGGTGGGGACATGCAGCGCGAGTGCTGCATGCGTCCCTGGACGCGTCGTCGAGCGTTTCGACGCGCTCTGATCGACGCATGTTTCCCGGTGCATTGTTGACGTGTCGTCGACTGGGCGACGCGTTTCCGTAGCACGAACATGTCTGTCCAGCACGAGTCGTGACAGTGCGAGCGTGACGAGGGCGCGACATTTGTGCACTCTCGTTCGACACTCGGTCGTCTGCGTGCATGGAGCCGGTCCATAGCTTGTGCGCCGCGTGTCTCCCCACGCACCGCCTGTATTGCGAGACGGGCGTAAGCGTGATTCCTTTCTGCAGGCGCAGACACGGGCACGGGAAGGGTGATCGTCGGGACCGGCGAGGGGCTCTTTTGGTTGAGATTCGTACTTACCTGGTCATGACGTGATGCGCCCTCCACACACTATGCATCCAGCACAAAAGGACGATGATCATTTCGTGCAATCTACATACGTGTCGAGTAGAACTATGTCCGGTGAGTGGGCGGAGCACGAGCAACAGGCTCGGGCAGCCCATCTGCATCTGCACGCGCAGGCCATCGGATGATGTGAGCAACCTGAGGGTACTATTGCGCGTCATAGTACTCCGGGGCGTGTCCAGCGTCATCGGCAAGCCTCCGAAAAAGCGGGCTCGTCCAAGGGCTCCCCGCCGATGTTGCCCATCTCAATGACAACGCCGGCACCGCCGGTCTCTGGGGTGGCAATGGTGAGCGCAGAGAAAGTGCGGCGATGGCACTGTCGATGGTCTTCGCCCTGGTGCGCCCGGCCTTGCGGTCTGCGGTCTTGTTGCTGGAGCGCGCATATGGATCTGCGAAGACGCGTGGCCATGCGCATGGTGTGCAGGAGCCCGACGCGGTGGTAGGGCGTCCAGCCATCGGGGAGGAACTCTTCAGCATGAAGACGCAGAGCATGTGGTTGGGCACGCCGGGAAGCGATACGGGCGGTGGCGGGGATGGCGACGGCAAGGGCGAAGGGATGAGCCGGCAGATGTGCGTGGCGGGCGAGTGGGGGGACGGCGACGAGGGCGCGTAGTTCTCTAGGTTGTTGAAGAGCTGGAGGACAACGGCCATCTTGCCGCGGCCGATCTCCACATGCATCTTGTCCATGAGGAAGGTGTACTCGGCCTTGCGAGCTACTTGGACGCGCGCGACATCGTTCGAGGTCATGATGAAACCACCCTTGGAGTAGCGCATGAGGTTCTCTAACATGTGGAGGTGCATCTCGATGGGCGCGTACTCATCGCGGAACTCAAAGTCGGGGTGGACGAGGCTGGTGTTGTGCTCGATGCAGTTGTGGTGACTGAGGTCCTGGAGGCAGATGCGCTTGCGGCGCTGGTCGAGGAGGTAGAAGCCGCCGTGCGTGAGGTACCACGAGAAGGGATCAGCTGCCAGTTTCTCTCGCGCCCATCGTCGTCTACTCAACATACCCTCAGCTGCAACTTCTCTCGCGCCCTTGTTCTTTTCACCCCGCGTCATGAATGCCTTACTGCGCTCTCGACCACTGCTTGTTCTCTACTGCCCCACCAACAATCGCTTCGCCCTTCACTCCGGCAGCAAGGGACCATCGAGCAAGCGCAGACCGTGCATAGTCACGGCCGTGGAAGGCGACAAGATACGCCTTGCCCCTCTGGTAACGGCGCATAACAACAGCAAGGTACTCGATCGTTATCCCCGTGCGTTTGTCGACTGAAGGGTTGAACGTGAACAAGTGGAACACGTTGTCCTGGAGCACAGTCGACTACGGCATCCACGGCCCACCACGCCCCGCCAAACCTCACTCTGCAGCGCACGTCTTCAAGCTCACATTGCGCCCCGGCCCTCATCATGGATGGACGCCAACGCCTCGTGTTGGATGCTGATTTAGCGATGGGTCCCAAGCAGATCGGCGGCATGCGTCGTTTGCATGTAGCAGTTTGTAAGTCTCGAACGTTCATTCCCTCGCTCCTTACTGATCTCCGCATAGCGGGAGGGTTGCCAAGCTCCCATTGACGTGTTGCGAAGATGTATCTTACAAACGGGCCCATTGTCCACTCATGTTTGTACAAGCTACCAGAATCCGAATGTGCTTACCTGCGCTCGCGAACGATGTGCGCGTCCCGTCGGTCGCAGACTACCAGTGGACGTGGTCGATCGTCTGCTGCGCGCAATCGACGCTCTGAAGACGCGACATCGCGCGCGGCAAGAGAGCGCAGAGTCGCCGCAGACGCGCAAAGCCGCTTTGCCTCTGCCCAATACCACCGTCCTCCTCGACGTGACCACTCGTCCAGTGCGGGCGTCGAGCGCGGCCGGAGGTCGACTCCATGCACGGCTTGAACGGGTCGAGGGGCGCGAGCGTGGAGAACGTGCTGGGCATGGGGACCTGGCGCGACTTGTCTCTTTCGATGCGCGGCTCGGTGGAGGGCATGGGCGCGAGCTTGAGAGGACGGTAGATCCCGTCGCGCTGTTGGCTGTCTTACAGCGCAAAGAGGAGGGCAGGGAATGGTTCTACACAAGGTGAGCATAGTATTATGTCGCACAGGATGATGCTCACTGACCTTGGGCCTTATTCTTTGCTCGTGTTCCAACTTCTGGTCGGCATAGTTATACGGGAAGAATGGTCCCGCGAGGTAAGCAGGAGACGGCGTCGATCGAGGGGTGCCGGTGACTGAGGCTTGGTTGCACGCACGGGCACTCGCCGACACCGAGCGTGGCAAGCACCGTCACTTCTCGCACCAGCTCGAGCTCGGGCTCGAGTGTCGGCCTCGCCTCCCCACGTCCCAGGTGCCCTTTCGCACATCATCCACGCCTTCCGACGCCCGTATAACGACGTAGAACACTCGAAATGACTTGCTTTGACCCACCACAAGTGGTCCAAAGACGTTCCGTGCGCGGGACGTTGAGCAGCACGATATTCTGTGTGGCAGCCCAGCCAAGACCGCCCACAACCGCTCTCGCTTGCGCCGCTAGCCACCGCCATCCCTCTCGCGCCTCTCGTCAACATCGGAGGATGGTATTTACTGGTACAGGTACGTCTCTTAACATGATCTGATGTGTACGCTGTCTAACTCGGCCTACATGACCTCGGCGCCCACCATCCCAGAGGCAGCCAACTCACGCCTCGCTCACGTCGCAGAACGCCGTCGGACCACGTTGCGTGCATACTGGAGACATGCGAGGAGCTATGCTGAGAGACTCGATGTAGGTTCGTGCACCAGACGTGTCGCGGCAGGACATTCCGTAGGGTATGTTCGTGCCTAGAGCCTCTCTTGTTCGTCCAGCTTTCCACCTGCCGCCCCCTAGTGCCTCCCATCAGCTCCACAAAGCCGTGCCAACAGAAACGTGTATGCCCGAAGACTTGCTTTGCATTGCGCAGGCGCTACGCAACGCGCCGAACCAGTTCATCGCCGGCCCATGGCGATCACTCGCATCCCTCCTAGCTGGCCATGTTCTAGCCAGACGAACCATGTCTGTGCAGCTGAATGCTCCTGTATTCAATTGACGCCTCAAACAAGTCCTCGACATCTCTGAGGACGATCGCCGGCAGAATGCAAGCAATGAGAGCGACTACAGCACACTAGCAGACGTGGACGCTATATTTCTACCTGCAGGCGATCCAAACCCGCAGGACGAGCCAACTCGGAAGGGTGTTGTGTTGCGTTGCAGGTGCGTGCTCATAGAGACATCAGTCGGACGGCACTGAGGCTCAAGCCGTGTAGATATGGTTCCTGGGTTACGAATTCCCCTCGACGTTCATGCTCTTCTTCAAAGACCGGATTTGCATACTATGTTCGATGTCTGATGGTATGTCACTTCAATATGCTCCGCTTGTACTTGCGATGGTACAGCTAACATTTTGTCCCAACTCAACGACTCTGGCGTTCCGGTAGCCATAGACATCTTCGTGCAAGCAACAGCGAAGGATCCCACTACGGATGCGCTGCCGCACTTCCTTGGACACACGCGTTGGCACGTCGACAAGGGAGGCGTGGTCTGGGAAGTTGATGGACGAATGGACGAAGGCACTAGATGCGGCACATGAGAAGCTGGCGTGCGCCCGCCGTGTCTTCCTTCCTCGCGGTCAAGGGGCGCATTGCGTCTGCACACCACATGATCGCGCAACGACCAGAGCGCGCCGGTGACTTCACGGGCGGCAGACGCTCCGTTGAATTCGGAGGATGGCTCGCGAGTGAGGCGCGGATCGCGCTTCCCGCCTTTGTCTTGCGCACCACTCTTTCGCACGTGCATGCAAATATCGTGCACGCAAACATGGCGTTGCCGACGAGGTCTGCGCAGGCGTGCACCAGATGGCGCGGAGAGCGATGAAATACGCGCGACAGGGAGATGTCAAGGGAAGGAGTATTGATGGAAAGAGAGGGGAAGTGCGGCAGGACGGGCAAAGCAAGGATGAGGCATGCTGGGTGTGCCTGCCGGCAACTCACATCCCGCGGCGTCATCACTCGACAATAACGACACAACGCGCCTCATCCTACGCAATGGCGAGCGTGAACGCGAGGTTCGCGACACAACTGTCATGCAACCGCATGCCAGCAGCGTCGCCGTTCGCCGCGACCGGACGTGCCTCGCTGTCGCACGGATGTCACACTAGGTACGTACTAACCACTACTGACAGCTTGTACATCCTCCCTCATTCCTCTCTCGCCCCTTGCACCCCAGTTAACACAGACCGATTCACGCTCTCGGGTAGCTCTGAAATGGGAAAGCACCGCTCGCGTGCACGCGTCGGTGACTTGCATCAGCGGTATCTCGGCGGCGACAGTGCTACGTACCAGGAAGACGGCATGGCGGCCTGCCGCGCTTCGTATGGCTTCACGCCCCCGACGCGCAACTACCAGCGGGTAGCACCCCGCTCACCAGACACTGACGGTAGCATATCGAAGGATGTGTTGAGGGGCCAGCTGGTGAGCACTCCCACATCTACATCGTTACGGTCGACTCACCATGCATGGACCTTTCCCGACGACGGTTGTCGAACGATGCACAGACAGCGGACTCGACCGACACGTTGTGCGACTTGATGACATGACCCACCTCTGACGATGACTCGCTCGACGACCCCGATCCGTCCGCACCTGATGCGCGCGCCGACGTGCAAGTCTCATCGCGCGTCGATTCTCTTCGCCAAGTCGATGCCAGACCTCAGCAAGTCTTCTACGGAGTCGGACGTCGAGTGGTAAGCACCCTCCGAGGCTCCGACGCCGTGGTCTCTTCGCCACGCACACCGGATGTCGATCCGTTGAGTCCGGACTGGCCGAAACGCCCGAAGCTACGAGAAAGGAGGCCTCAGGTAAGCTCTGCACTTCACCTCGAGAGACAAAGCTCACCTTCTGTTCGTTCGCCGCCGGCTATGCAGCACGACCCGTCCCGTCTGCCAGGCTGGATCTTGCTTGTCGAAACATGCCCAGGAACTTCCCCCGGTCTCCACATCGCACCGCACCCGTCATCCTCAGTGAACGCGTCCGGATTGACTACCCGCCTCGCTCGCCGGATGACGATCTATCCTATCCTCGCCGGTCAACACCCAATCGAGCAGATCGCAGGTGTGTGTTCCCGCATCTCGCCCACGCCACTGTGCTCACCTTGCACTGACGCGGCCCTTGTGCCGTTTCGCAGGGCATCTCTTTCGACAATCTGGCGTGCTCAGCAGAAGACGACCTGTTGTGTCTTCGCCAGTCGAGACGCGTCTCGCGTCAACGCGTACTTGGTGACGTGTGAACACGCTGTGGGTAAGTGTCCGTATCTTGTGTTTCGTTAGTCTGCTTACCTCACCTTGAGCACTCACTCCCACCGTCCGCTTGCCATTCCACCGCACCACCGGGTCGGCTGTCTAGCCCACTCCATCGACGAACATTCACCGCAACTTGGCTGAGCGGGACGTCCGCCGTGTCGGGCCCTGAGGGGCGCGCCGGACGTCCGTGTTCATCCCCGCCTCCTCCTATCCGCATCACTCCCTACGCCGCTTTGTCTCCGGAGCCGTCCTCATCCCTACGCCCGACCGCCTCGGAGACGGACGCGTGCAGGGATGGGGCTTGCTCGCCGAGCTTCCGAGTGCCGCGCTGAACAGCGGGTTCCTCGGAACCGGTCTCGCGGCTCGGGATTGACCTCCTCGTACACTGGGGATGTGCATCTCCACGATGCAACCACGGCCGAGCTTCATATTTATGAGTTTAATGTTCCTGAGTCCTACACACAGAGCACGCAGACCTAGAGTACGGAGGCCAATTCTGAGGTACTCATTTTGTTACTGTGACTAGTGTTGTAGCTTAGCTAGTCATCAATCTTATCCCGGACTGTTACTGGCACAGCATAGTCATACTTTGTAGTCTAGATACCCATAGATTCTACAGTCGAAGGAAAGCCTAAGCTGCAATCAAAACCAATACAGGGGTTGTACCTTACGTCCAAAAAGTCCCATGCGTGGTTGAGCAATGCATTGGTGCCCGGCCAAGATCCCCACCCGATATGGTAACTGTCAGCCACAGCTCACGTGCGTCTTAAGAGCTGAGCCGGCTACCTTAAAGCCGAGACGGCGGAGATCCGAGCCGCCATGAGTCGCTAGGAGCTCATCGATTGATGGCTCTTACCATCATTGTGAGCCGGCTCACAGGGGGCCGGCTTGTTCCGACTCCGGAGCCGCGGCAACACTAGTTTTGAACGTTTTTTACGCTCTGCAGGCATGTCAGGCCGGGGCGACTGGTGCGTCTCGGGCTTGTGGGGCTCCTTCGGTGAGCGCTTTCCTTTCACTCAGACCTCCTGAATTTAACGAAAGTCTGAGCGCTTTAGACGGTCTTTACGTATCCTCAAGCGCTTTCTCTGACAGGTCATTCCTTGCACGGACGTTCTCTCTTTTACGTCAGGGAACACACATAGTTCACACATAGTATGTTTGGGGCCCCTCACCCGTGGCCGGGGCGAGGGGGACAGCGTTTTATAACATGTTCTGGCCATGCTCAATGGAGCATGGCAACCTGTGTGTGTCGCGTCTCGCTGGATATGGGAGCCTTCCCGGATAGGAAACTGGTGAAACGGGATTGTCCGGGATGGACTGTTACAGTCACTGATCAGTGGCTGTAACTTTAAAATATAGACGCCGTTGACATCACTTAGGCGCCAGTTGCGGGGAGGTCGTCGGGTCGCTGGTCGCTGAGAGGATGCTCGACAGGGGCATAGTCAATCTCCTCAACCGGAGGGTGGCGGGTACTTTAATTGGAGTTAGGTGGGTGCTCGCTTTATAGGGATCCGTGAGGAGAGGATGCAGTTAGATTGTAATTTTTGCCACCCTGCCCGTCGTCGCCCATTTCATTGTGGGGGATGGTTGGTCGTAGATGCAGCCGAAAGGCGTGTCTACCAGTGTTCGTTATCATACCATGGGCCGTGAGGCACACATGGGATTGACTTGTGAGTCTGGAGTTGCCTCCATCCCTTTGCAGGGTCGGATGAGTCTTTGTAGAAGACTAAATCATCCAGGGGCGGCGACCGTGAGGACGCGTATCCCTTATAGCGCATGTTAGCTTCGTCCCGAAGGACTACTAACCCCCCGGGACCACGAGGAGGTCTGCGCAGGCAACGGTAGCACTTCACAGGGGGGAGGGTAGATGTGTTCAGGGTGCGGCCTGGGGGAGGGGCTACCAGAATATCGGACGGTCGTCAAAGGCAGGCGAGTGTCGAGAAGATACTTAAGTAGTACCACTTTCCTGGCACAGATAACACACCTATCACTCAATCCGCTCATTCTGCTGCCTCCGCAAGAGCAAGGCTGAAGGCTTCATGCCAATCCCAGACCTCGGACGTTCCGCGCGAAGCATAGTTTGACAGCAACAGCCTTGCTTCGTGACCTGGGTACAGGAGCGCTTTGTTTTTATGTAAGATAGGCCCAAAGGCAGCGCGTACATACATACCGTAGAGGGATCGAACGGCATGAGATCCGTGACAGCCACGTAGAGGACAACTGATAAGTCGAGTGCCCACCTCCAGACATGAGCATATGTCACAAGAGGCAGACCAGCGGCGTAGCACGGTGGGCTGTGCAATGACAGATGGAGCTCGCGAGGCTGGCGTAGAAGAGACTGTCTAAAACGGTCATCGAGATACCTGATTGTAAAACTTCGTACTCACCGGTGAGTAACACGAAAGAATTGTAGTAATACCGACATTCTTCGCTACGGACAGCCTGAGTTCCTCAATGCCGCCACAGGCTTCTTCTACAAGTGTAAGTACCGGGGTTGTGCATCCTAGTGCTCTTGTGAGACATGGAGGTCAACGATGCGTGATAGCTCGTGAGCTAGATTCTTCTGGATACTTCTTCGTCGTTGTACTGCAGCAATGGGCCAATTGAGAACAAGCCTGAAGATGGAGACCTAGGGAGACCTTGGGAGGCATCGAACTCAAAGCTCATGCGTTCACGTTCCACTTCCTCAGTCCTGTCAGTAGTGGCCGTGGCCATGTCACGTGTGTCTGGCTGTTTGGGAATGTTTGTGCGGGGGACGAGGGACAGCCCGAGCCCCGACATTGCTCTACGAGGCCCTCATACTGGTACCACTCACTGCACTCTTTATTACCGCTGTCCGCCTGCCGTTCCTATATTCGACAGTGGCGTTGCAACCACTCGTTACGCCTTATTTCTCACCATGGCATCGTCTTCATCATCATCACCCGAGATCTCTGCCGCCTTGACCGCTGCAGGGTCCTCACAATCTTCCGTTCAATATGCGCATCTCAGTCGAGAAGAAGTGCTCGAGGAGCTCTCCAGGTACGTGTTTTGGGACTCTATACAGTGTTGTGATGTCGACCAAGGTCGACAAGTCGTTTCGTCTTGAACTTGCCCGACGAAGAACTTGCGTCCGTTGAACGAGTGTGCTTCCAGATGGAACAAGCGTATGTACCGTCTATTGCTGTAGCATCCTCCGTGTCTTTCACTCACCATCCTTACAGACATTGGTACTACGAAGACTTTATCAGAGAGCAGAATCCTGCAAAATTTCCGTCCTACAGTCTCAAGACCTTCTGCGAGATCCTGTTCCGAACTTGTCCACACTTACATCACCTTGCAAATGATCACGATCGTGCGTTTGACAAGTTTATGCAATACAAGACGCGAGTACCTGTCTGTGGTGCCATCATGTTGAACGAGACTTGGGACAAGGTATGCGCCAGCACCGTCGTGCACTCACACGCAATCATTAACCGCCATCCGATGGACAGTGTGTACTCGTCAAAGGCTGGAAATCGTCCGCAGGGTGGGGTTTCCCGAAGGGCAAGATTAATCAGGAAGAACCACGACCTCGTTGTGCCGTCCGTGAGGTGAGCGCCACTCAATACGTACAAGGCATCGTCTCATATCGGGACCAGGTCCTGGAGGAGACTGGATATGATCTGGAGGGCCAAATCGTGCCAGAGAATGTCATCGAGCTGTCCATCAAGGAGCAGTCGATATCTCTGTACATTGTCGCTGGTGTCCCCGAAGACTTCCCGTTCGAAACGAGGACACGCAAGGAAATCAGTGTACGTCTGCTATTGTTCGTCCCCGCGCCTCGGTGCTCACCGATATCACAGAAAATCCAATGGTTTAGGCTGGCGGATCTCCCGACATGGAGGCGTAATAAGCCCGTTCCGGGGAAGTTCTATCTCATATCTCCCTTCATTGGGTTCGTAGCAGCTTTTCTTCAAAATATGCCAGCTAACAATGCACCCAGCCCATTGAAAGCATTCATCCACGATCGTAAACCACGCAACTTGCCGAGGCGCAATGGCCAAACATCACATGCCCCTCTCAACGCACATGCCTCCAGCGAGGACGACGCCGCGAACTTGGACAACTATGCTCCAGTCAACGGTGATCATGCGCAAGAATCAAGTTCTCAGTCATCGTCTGCTGACAACGGCGAACCGCAAACACCCTCACCTCAGTACAGCGCTCCGCACGTAAATTATCAGCCCCCTTCCCACCTAGAGCATCATGACGAAGCGGCGGAAATGAACTTAAACGGAGTAGACCCTCATTTTGCCCGCTTGCTGAATTCGTTGTCCTTGTCAGCGTCAGCTTCCGTCACGAATGCTGCGATGGAGCCGATCAACAGCAAACAACCAGTACTGTCACCCCCGATTCCTCTCATTCATCATCATCCTGCAGTCGGCATGTCCCAAAGCTCTGACCTCCGCTCAGACTGGTCCGTCAACGTGCCTCAGCGAACTGCTGAGCCGCCCCTTGCGTCCTCGGCAAAACATAGCACCCGTGCCCCAGAACATGGCTCTCGACCACCTGCCACCACGACGACGTCGTTTGCTGGTTCCTTTACGTCCAGCCTCAACGCTCAATCATCAGAGAGCAGCCTAGGTCTTCAGCAGCAACGCCCACCTTCGTCGCACGCGATTACATCAGACGGGCAGACGAAGTTGTCTCCCCGGCCGTCACGAGCCCGCCGTGCCTCCAAAGCATCAGCAGACATTTCTCCGTACCTCTCGCGCCCTCACGACATCCAGAAGGAGATGAAGTACATCTCGTTACTCGAGAACGTCGCGAAAGAGTCGGACAGGCTGTCGTCTCACTTGGCTCGCCAGACCCCCTCCATCCCGGACTCCCTGTCTACCTACTCCGGCCTGCCTCCGCCTATGCCACCAGCGCCTGCAATCGGACGTGCCGACGAACCCCTCATGTATTCCTCTGCTGCCGTTGGTGGGCCAGTGTATCCCGGGTCTAACGCGATGCCTCCTCTCGACTCGCCCTACGACGACCCCTTCACAGTACGTCCGCGCACCAGCACCGCCTTCCATCCTCTACCCTACCCGACGTCGCGCAAGGCTAGTCTGACCGAGGACCAGCTACGCTACATGACTCCAGGACTGGAGTCACGAACGCCGAGGGTGCCCGGCCCTGCATTCGGCACCTTCCCCCCTCCAGCTGGTCCGACTACATTCGGTCTCGCGAATGGAATGCCGCGACCCGCCACCATGGCGCCGCTGCGCGTTCTCCCGCCCTCACAGTATTCGATGTACGACGGTCCCTCGCAGCTGTCGCCGATGTCTGGTCCGCCTCTGTCTCCGTCCGCAGCCTACGCTGCCTCTGCGGGCCCTCCCCTCATGTCCGTGAACACCATGCGCGCGGCAAAGAACGCTCATTTGCTATCTATTTTGAACACGCCCAGCACCGCGCCCCGCCCGCTCGCCGCACCCGGTCTCATGCCCGTGAACGTAAACGGCGTTGGGCCAAGATGATATATTTTTCCATCTTGCTGGAGCGGTGCGCGCGTCGCATCCTGTCGCATCCCATCGCGTGCGCACTGGACTGGGCAGATATGAGTATCCCTGTAGCATTGTTTGTTATGATACGCTTACGTGACGCTATTGAATTTGTGCCCATTGACTACCGACACCATTCCGTCGACATTTGACGTCTGTATATTGTTCGCTCCCCTCTACTTCTGTTGTTAGGCGAGAATCTACCTCCTACGTCGTACATTCTCGGTGCTCCCTTCTTTTCCTTTGTTAATGCCCCTTTTGTTCTGTCCCCTCTGCGACTTCCGAGCCGCATTCCGAGCCACATTCCCCCCACCTCTCCGTTCCCCACATATCCTACGTTCGAGTATCCAAGACCTCCCATTGTTATCCCGCGTGGTGACATATCCCCCTCATCTACCGCCGGCTTACTATTGTCCTCCCTTTAGTCCCTTGTCTCGTCCCGTCTCGTCTTGCGTTTGACACTCGCTTTCCTACCTATCGATATCCGTCGTGCACACTCGTCCTCACAAGTTTGTAGCTTAGTGCTAAGATCCAAATGTCCTAGTGTTCCCCAGTCGCAGAGTACCTGAATCAATGTGTTCGTTGGGCTTCACTCGTTAGTACTTGGTCTGTCAAACGGGTCTCGATTTGGTGTGCTACGCCGCGGGCACTGCGGATGCTATGCAGGGCCTGACTGCGTACATGACTGGTCGGCGGCGATGTCTGGGATACTCCATAGAGGCAGCGATCACCGTGAATCAGACGGAACCGATACATCCAATGCCCATGTCCTCCGAGTTGCCTTCGAGTTCGCTGACAACACGCGAGAAAGGTGCGATAGCTCGACAAAATTAGAGCACATACCTCAGTGCCGCGATGTTCGCGGAAGGGCCGGGCCCAGGGCGACCACCCGAATAACGGACATGGCGCCAGGATGGCGGACGTACGTAGCAGCCTTGTAGCCTGTGCAGGTGCCCCAGAACGTCTGCGTGGAAGCTCATGGTCTCTCGGACTGCTGGCAATCAACGTCAACGCAGCGAGACGGTTCCAGTCGGTCCACGTACGCTCGATACACACACCTGTGGGAAGATCTGCCCCGCACACGCTGCGCGAGTCTGTCTCAGTCTGGCAGCCGCATTGTCATGCAGACCGTCAGTGCAATCACTCGGAGGATCTTCGCTGGCCTTTGTCACAACGAACCTTGTGGACCTCGTGGCCTGCCTGATAGAGTGAGATACACTCTGGACTTAGTACGGATCTTTCGGTCTGTACTGAAGCTCTATAAGCAGGACTTCTAGGTAGACCAGATGAGGTATCAGCGCATGCTACTACGGCACAGGAGGTGCTTCACAGACTCACCGGCCACAGTAAGATTACATTTGAATAGCGGTTCTGGTCGTAATACTTACTCACCCACCGGGACGTGGGGTATTGTATGGGCCCGCATGTCCGACGGCGGTCGTCCGTGGATCAGACCAACCTAGACCACCAAAAAATTTCAGTTGCAAGCTACATTCCGCTGATGCATACTAGGGTACTGGCGGTATGACACTGGAACAGGGATGGTGTGCGGTGAGACACGCAAGAAATCGTTGCGATCGGACCGGCCGAGCGACACGAAGACGTTTGCACTGGCAGTGAGACACGAGCCAGTGAAAAGCAGATTCAACCGTCGAGTCGAAGAAGAACTTCCCGACCATTGTCGGCATGTACCAATGCGGACAGGCTACCGCGGGCCGACGCCTCTTCGCTGACGACGCAGATTCTGAGTGAACAGGTCTGGAGTGAAGAGGTGGGTTGTATTTCCCCATCTATCCATTTGCTGTGCGCACAGCACTCGTCAGGACAGCGACAGGGTGCGAGCGACGACCACTCCGCAGACGAACGTTCTAACCACTGCCAAATCCGGACAGCGCGCATCGCTGACGTTATCCAAAATTTGCTGCCCGATAAGGCAATTGTTCAGCGCGAAGCCAAATTCACCAGGCGCCCGGAGTCCCCGACCCCACCACCGCCCCAGCATCGGCCTGCAG
This sequence comes from Rhodofomes roseus, assembly GCF_022264815.1. Lineage (NCBI taxonomy): Eukaryota > Fungi > Basidiomycota > Agaricomycetes > Polyporales > Fomitopsidaceae > Rhodofomes > Rhodofomes roseus. The sequence continues at coordinate 29,686 of NW_025952968.1, forward strand.
CGGCAGCCGCTGCGCCCCGATTTCTCCTCCTCCCTGCATCGTCACCCGTGTGCTCCTGCCTGGTTTCTCTCATTTCGTTTCGCATCGTATCTTTATTCGTTTCATGTATGCAAAATGTTCACCGGTAACGGCATCAAGATTTTCACCGGTGAGTACGCCCCGCGACATCGATGGGTGGTTGCTGACCGTGGTATTGCTCGCCGTCATCACAGGTACCAGTCACCCCGAGCTCGCAGAGATCATAACACGACGGTATACCCCTTCCCTCTCCGTGCAAGTGCTTTCTTGACCATTTCCCCGCACTGCTCCTGGATGTGGACGTCATACATAGGCTCGGAATTCCGCTCAGCAAGGCTGAGGTCACGAAGAGCAGCATCGGCGAGACGGGCGTGCGCATCGCAGAATCGGTGCGCGAAGACGATGTGTACATCATCAACACGGGCTGCGGGCAGGTCAACACCGCGCTCATGGAGATCTGCATCATGGTGCACGCCTGCAAAACCGCGAGCGCGAAGCGCATCACGGCGGTCGTCCCCCTGTACCCGTACTCACGGCAGGACAAGAAGGACAAGAGCCGCGCACCGATCACGGCGAAGCTCGTAGCCAACATGCTTCAAAAATCCGGCTGCGACCATGTCATCGTGAGTACACCGCCGGCATCGTTACCGCAGTCCTGTGCTGCGTTGGCAGCGATCTTCGGCGAGAGGGTCGTGTGAGCTAACATGGGCTGCAACCAGACGATGGACCTGCACGCGTCGCAAATCCAGGGCTTCTTCGACGTCCCTGTAGACAAGTACGTCTCTTCGGTGTTGCTCTGCACCACGTAACTTATACTAGTCTTTCCGCGCAGCGTGAGTACCGTTCCCCTGTGCTGTCCGGCTGACCTTCAGCTGTGTTTCCATAGCTCTACGCGGAGCCGTCTGCAACCCAGTACATCCGCACCAACTTCGACGTCTCCCAGATAGTGATCGTCTCCCCGGACGCTGGCGGTGCAAAGCGGTACGTCATACCTTGACAAACCTTGCTCCCACGTTACGTGCATCGTATTCACGTTCATGTTGGCACGCTGCAGTGCGACGTCAATAGCGGATCGGCTCGGTGTCGACTTTGCGTTGTTCCACAAGGAACGGAAGAAGGCGAACGAAGTCTCGCGGATGGTCCTCGTCGGGCGCGTCAAGGGCAAGACCGCCATTCTCGTCGACGACATGGCCGACACATGCGGCACACTCTGCCTCGCCGCGCAACACCTGTCGGAAGCGGGGGCGCCGCGCATCTTCGGCCTCGTTACGCACGGGATCCTGAGTGGCAAAGCGCTGAAGAACATCCAGGAGAGCGCGTTGGAGAAGCTGATCGTCACCAACACGCTGCCGCAGCAAGAGAACATGGCGAAATGCGACAAGATTGAGGTAATTGACATTGGAGGTGTGCTTGCCGAGGTGATCAGGCGCAGCCACTACGGAGAGAGCGTGTCCAAGTTATTTGACGAGGTGCCATACTAGAGAGGAGCGGCGGACACATGTGCATGACGATGATGCGCAAACCTAATGTACAATGTTGCTGGTGACTTGCAGCCGGGGTGGTGCTGTTACCGTATGTATTGCAGTAGACTTTGGATACCTCATAGATGATATAGGAGAGTGGACAGCGAAAGCACGAAGGTGCAAGAAGACGTCGCGAACCACCTGAAGGTGGGTGAGAATTCGGGTCGAGAGTGGCCCGTAGACAGCCGTAGACGTTACATACGGCTCGCGTGAGCAGGAGATTGATGAGACACGGGACCGAAGATGAAGACCTGATGCATCGAAGAAGGCAATCATTAGCCCAGCTGAGGTTAAGTTCCCGCGCCGACGGGCAGAATAATCGTGGCGCGTCGGATCTGTTCGGTAAGGTCGACAGAGAACGAATGCGAACGCGAGCAAAGGCCGGCGGGAGGAGGAGAGGGAGAGGGTCGAGGCATGGTTGGGTGTCAGTCGAGAGTAAGCCAAGCGAAGGAGATGCATGGAAGCGAAGTGTGGGCTGGGGGCATGGGAAGGGTCAGTCAGCATCTGCCGATAGCGGGGAAGTTGGGAATCACGACGGAGCGAAGTGGGCGTGTGTGCAGATCGTGTCATGGTGGGCGTTGGTCGCCGTTTGATTGCTGCTCGATGGCAGGGGGCGGGCGGTCGTCACGGCCGTGACAGACGGGTGTGACAGATGGGGCGGGCAGGGTGTGGTGGCGGGACTGCAGGCGTGGTACGCGACGTCGACGCGGACGTGGGGCGGGAAGCTGGGAAGGATGATGGTTGACAAATGCGGCGACAGTGCACATGCCAGCGCGCTTCTCGCCCATCAGCGCGGTGATCCTGCGATCTGCAGCCGCGGGAGGCGGTCGCGGGCGATGTGTGTGTGCTGGGCGGGCTGCAGCGGCAGGCGGCGGGCGAGGCGGCGGGCGGGACATTGATGGCGGCGATGGGTGGGATCGGGATCTGGCGCACACAGCCCCAGCACATGGAGGATTGCCGACGCAGGCGGCAGCGAGAGGCGCCCGGATGCGCCATGCCTTTTCGGGCGGCTTGGTTTCTCGCTCGCAGACGCACACGCGCCACCGCCGTCGACGTCTGTACTGACCCAACAGCACCCGCCCAGCTCGTCGTGCCCCTCGCCGTGCCCCGCAGCCCCCACCCGCCCAGCCATCCCGGGCACGCTGCATTCGCCGCGGACTGCACAGCGTCACGGCCAGGATAAGCAGAGGAGCCCTTGACAGCCGGGCGGTAGTGAATTCAATTACCCACAACAGTCGTACCGATCACTTTCGGCTCGCCGACTCGACGCCAAACATCCGCCACCTGCTCGCCGTCTTCTCTCTCCCTCTCCCTCTCCCGCACGCTCCGTCGTCGCCCCCCGCCCTGCACCCGCCCCGCCATCTCTATTTTATCCCCTATTATCTCATGCAATCCGCGCACCCCACACTCTAATATCCCATACACCGCGGGCGATGCTAGTGCACCAAGGATCATGTACACAACCCATGTCCCACCAGGCCATCACTCACTCCCAATCCACAACGGGTATTCCAACCACATGCCAAACGGCCTTTACCAACCCCTCCCAAACGGCCATGCACATCCACAACCCCCGCAACCGCAACAACAAGCCCCTCCTTCCCAGAACCAACGCCAGGCTCAGCCGCCCGCCCCCAAGGACCCCGTCTACGTCGTCGGCATCCCGTCCGTCACTGTACAGAACAACCAGCTCGTCGTGGGCGATGCGCGGAGCAGTGAGTGTCTTGCTTTGTGTCCCCCCTTCCTTTGCCGCCTTCTCTCGCGTTTCCCTTGTGCCATCATTCCATGCTGATGTGTACATTTCGCGTGCGTCGTAGCCTCGACGCGGTCATATACACCGCTCAAAGTGGTGGGGGACGGCTCATTCGGAACCGTCTGGCTCTGTGATTGGCATGGGACGCTACCGCCCAATACCCCGCTGTCCGCCATGCAGTGCGGTGCGGGCGCAAAGCGCGAATACGCTGGCAAACGCCTTGTCGCCGTCAAGAGGATGAAGAAGAAGTGGGAGGGCGGATGGGATGAGTGTAAGAAGCTGAAGGAGCTCGAGGTGCGTCATCACTGCTTTGCTTTCCGTACGCGCTCCCAACGCGTCTCCCATTTCATCCCACAGTCCTTGCGTGCGATAGCATACCACCCCAATATAATCCCCCTATACGACTTCTTCCTCCTGCCGCAGACCAAGGAGCTCTACTTCGTCTTCGAGTCCATGGAGGGGAATCTGTATCAACTCATCAAGTCCCGAAAAGGCAAACCTCTCGCCGGCGGCCTCGTCTCGTCCATCTTCCGCCAGGTCGTCTCGGGGCTGCACCATATCCACGCGTCGGGCTACTTCCACCGTGATATGAAGCCGGAGAACCTGCTGGTGACAACAACAGGTTTGTATGATTACCGGACGTTGTCGCCAGTCGCACCGCCAGACACACCGCTCGAGAAGGACGTCGTCGTGATTGTCAAGCTGGCCGACTTTGGTCTCGCGCGCGAGACGCAAAGTAAACCACCATACACGGAGTACGTTTCGACGCGGTGGTATCGTGCCCCAGAGGTTCTCCTCAAAAGCAGGGACTACTCGAACCCTGTCGACATGTGGGCGCTCGGTACTATCATGGCAGAGCTCGTCAACCTGCGGCCACTCTTCCCGGGCCAGGGTGAGATAGACCAGGTTGCGCGTATATGCGAGCTGCTCGGCGACCCGGTGGACAACTACGGGTTGGACGAGCGCGGGAAACCGGTCGGTGGCGGGAGATGGCCAAGAGGCGTGAAGATGGCCAAGGCGGTAGGGTTCGCTTTTCAGAAGGTGCGTGGTCTCGTGTTTGTGCGCATATAGGCCTAGACTGAGCTGGTTGATATGCTGGTGTGCAGATTGTCCCGAAGGATTTTCGCGCTCTCTTCGAACCCTCGGTCCCGCCCAAGCTCGTTGACTGCATATCAGATCTGCTCAAGTATGATCCTGATCAGCGGCTCACGAGTTTGCAATGTCTTCAGCACCCGTACTTGATTGAGACAACACCGCTGAACCATCCGCCTCCGCCTCCTACGCAGCCGCTGCAGACCGCCCTCGCTGTACGAGCCGACCAACGCAGTGTTGCCTCGTCGCTGACCTCGATATCGCCGCGGCATCTCCCACTGTCGCACACGCACACATCGGTCAATCACAAGCCAGACTTCCAGCCGTCCAATGTACACATTCCCGCAGCGTCCTCGTCACATCGGTCGTCATTCTTCGAGTCACAGACAGTACCACGCGACAGCTCAGAGTCGTCGTCCAGGTTCTCTGACTACAGGTATGATCAGCCTAACGGGATCCAACCACCAGGTGTACCTCAGCCTGGAGCCGACGGTCAGTCTGCGTTTGGTTCTTCGACGTACTCATTCGGGGGCGACCGTGCCGGCACGTACTACAGCCAGCACCCTGGGCAGGCCGAATGGGACGCGATGGACGTGTCGCCTCAGACTGAGGGGCTTCCGGAGCACTACGTCGTTACCAACGACCAGACGGAGATCCAGACATCGCCCATGGCGCGCGAGTACCCGTCGCGGCCAGTCGAGCCCGAGCCCATCCACGACCCGATGCAGAACCACGACGTGTCGCAGGCGCACGCACCCAAGCTGAGCAAACTCGCGCCCTTCGGCTTCGCGAAGAAGAGCAGCAAATGGGGCCTCAGCATGTTCGGCGGGCACGGCGACAAGGGCCAGGTTCAAGGCGAGCCTCCGCTCCCTCCAGTGCAGGAGGTCAACGTCGCGAGCGCAGGGTCGATCCCGAGCCTGAAGCGGACGCAGTCGAGCAGCACGGATAGTCGCAGCCTGAGCGAGCTCAGCCCGATCGTGACCGAGGCCCTCCCCGCACCGGCGACGGACGCGAAGTCGCGGAAGAAGGAGGCGGAGCGGATGAAGGCGGAGGCGGAGAAGCAGAGGCGGCAGCTCGCGCAGAAGATGCAGCGCGACCAGGCGCGTGCGGTCATGGAGAAACAGCGGCGGATGATGAAGCAGGGCCAGGGCGACGCGGCCGCGGTCGACTGGCACTGGCTTGCGGCGCAGAGTTCGACGATGAGCGTGCCCCCGCCGAGCTACCGCCCGCCCAGAGATAAGGGCAAGCAGCCCGCGGCGACGGGTGCGATCCGCCAGAGCCAGAGCCATGGCCCGAGCTCACGAACGTTGGACGCGGCGAGCGGGAGCTTTAATCCTGAGGATAGCTCGAGCTGGCGTAGGTCCGACGACGAACGCGTGCCGAAGGCGAGGCGGAGGGAGTTTGACGACGACCATTCGATGTCGTCCTCTGACCTGCCGAGCGGGATGTCCGTCATCTCGTTTGCGACGGTGGACAGTGACCCGGGGCCGGCGCGGTCTCGATATCGGACGAGCACGTATGCGGGCAGCATGGGCCGTATGACGTCGATGAACTCATTGCGGACAGACGACTTCTCGCTGCGGGCACGGTCGTCGACGTCGTTCTCGCTAGAGCAGCAGCTCAACGAGTTCAATTTGCGCTCGTCGATCGACACGTCGTCGGTGTCTGAAGGAGGCGGCGGCTCGCCGCCTCCACCACCGATGCATATGCTCTCATTATCGTCACCAACGTGGCAGCATGAGCGATCCTCGAGCACGAGCATACAAGATAGCTCAAGCTTCGTGTCAAGAAGGCCGGAAGGCATGCACCTCTCGCTTCAGCCGCCCTCTCGACATCAACAGTTCCTGGGAGGACAACCCCAAGGACATCCTCCTAGTCCGGGTGTTGCACCGAAGTCAGCCATTAACCCGATCTTCAAAGTCGTGAGTCTACCTTTCGTTGCATGTCAAGATGGTCGACTGATTGTTGTGGGACAGCCACCATTACAGGGCTTTGACCGACCGGGCTCGTTACCGCCATTCGCGCATCTGGAAGCTGTTGCGGATGGGGAGTATCCCCCACTGTCGCCGATGTCGTTCACATCGCCGGATGACATCGACGACGACATGAGCTAACACCAGTACCAAGGCGCCTCAGGCTTGTAAATCACTACTGCATTGCATCCATCGCGCCGCATGCACCCAGGCGTACACACTCTCATTATTCGCTTTTGGTTCCTATTTAAGCACGCCTCTTGCTCTCATCTCACCCTCTCATCGCTGCCATCTCTTCGCGTTCCTCGTGCACTTCGGTCTGTTATCCGCACGCTCGCACACTCACTTCGCGTCCGCCGCACCTGTCACCTGTCTCTGCGCATCTGGATCGTCTCGTCTCTCCTGCGCCTCGTTCCTCGCCCGCACTGCATCCCCATATTTGCCCGCGCCCCGGAGGCTGCGTATCCGCACTTGCATCCGTGTGTACACGCCTGTACAATGTTCGCGGGCCTTCCGACTCACCGCACCTGCATCCCCATCCTCATCGCCCAAACCACACTCTCGTTCTGCCGTTGTTCTGTCCCGCGCTTCACTTTCGACACTCGCGTACAGTATTTTTCGCACTATTCGTAGGTACACACACTGCTCTGCCTCCCAAGCAGCTCGTTTTTCTCTGTTCTTACCGTAGATTCCGATGTATTTTTATCCACTACTTTCGGTGGTTTGTGAAAAGGGGTTGGGCTCTCTGTGTTTGTGAGTTGCATATAGTAATTGACCTGATACCACCAAACGCTCCCTCTGCTCGAGCTCCCTGTGTTCCGCACACTCCAAGGTACGTTGGCGAGTTGATGTCATGGGGTGTACACGGGTGCGTCCCATCGACGCTAGTCTATCAGGCAATCACGACAGCGGATCCACCATCTTCAAATTCGGCCGCATCCAGGCTGCCCGTACGCCGCGCGCACGGCCAGAAGCCTCGGAGGCGTGATGGTGGGTTGATGCGGGACCGATGACTGACCGACGTCCTCCAGCGTCCTCCGAGTCCCAACCACTCGGCGACTCGTCGGTTCTCACGCCCATATGGCGCTGATTGCGCACGCCAGATCGCATCGTGCGAGCCCCGCGACGCTCGGAGCCTCGGATACTGCGAGACTCCTCCCGGCCAGATCCCATCGCTACACTCCGAGTCGTTCATTGTATCTCGGTCGCGGACGGAGGCCTGCATAGACTTTGGCTGCGAATGCAGTACTCACAGGAAGCTCTGTATCAGCGTCATCTGTTCCCAAATCGGCTGCATGGAGTGTAACGACAAATGAGCACGGCTGTGGCTGGGGCGCGAATAATATCATGACGAGTGCCCCGCGAGAAAGTGGATGAGACCCTTTCTTCCATGCAACGATAACGATCACTGTTGAAACGTTGACAAGTCGACCTCTGCGGGATAGATGAGATCAGATTGCGTACGTACGCAGCAGGTCTCCGGGTCTGCCTCCCCAGAACTAGCCCGGTGCCAATACCTCTCCATGTCACAGAAGAGTCGTTAGTGGAAACGACATGTCGCACGAAGATGATTGCGCCGACTTGCCAGTGACGAGATGCAGCGACACGGTAACAGAAGGCGGGCCTGGACTGCTGCTGCGTCGAAGATCTTTGTCGCGAACCGGACATCCTAATCCGTGCAACGCTGTCGCCCTCCCCCGCGTCCTTTTAGGTTTGCGCCGCGACTGCGTTGACACGCCGTGTAATTGGGGATGTGCTCACAGCGTTTACACAAGATGCCGACGAAAGATGTCTACTGACAGCTAGGACGACATCCTATGGCCAGTTCACGAGAACAAGGAGTGGCTGCAAGACTCACTTTGAAGAGCTGTGCAGCTACAAACGATCTGATTCGACGAACCCTTTCCCCTTCCCTGTTTTAATGAGCGGTCTATCACCTTCGACAATAGGACGGCGAGATGTCGCGCATTGAACCTCTCTTTCTACGATACTGGATACACAATGCCCATCTCACATAGAGTACTCACCTGTTTGGTCATTTGAATATTCGCGTTGGCCGATCAAGTCGTCCTGGTCTGATCGTGTTGATGAACGAGTGTCTACTCAATCATCTATAGTGCTATGTTTCGTTATTTTGCTTTGTTCTGCGTCCCGTCTCCGACTTCTACAAGTGTATCAGCGTCGGTGCTGTGGCTGCAGCCCAATATACAGCATCAGATGGTAATCCTTGCGTGGTCGAGTCTTCTTGACGAGATGCCAAATCAAAGGTAGGCCATGGTCCGTGGTCGACGTTCCTCAACCTTCAGGTCAGCACCGACGGACAAACCATGGTGAGTACTTTACCAGTACCCCAACTCCTTTGCGATTTGCATGAAGAGTGAGGAAGGCTCTGGGCATCTGCGTGATCCATGTGGAGGATGAGTGCGGACATACCTGCTACAGCCCATTTGTACAACTCTTTGAGTCTCGGTGACCGAGTGAGCGTCGCACCTTGCGTTGGTATCGCGACAATGAGACCATGCAATTCCTCTCTAACAAAGTGTACACGCTTGGCCCGTCATCAACGCCCCATTCAACCAAAGCAGAAATTAATGCTCGTGTCCGTGGTGTGGTGCTTGCTCAAAGCGCAGGCCGCTATACGATAGACCGTCAGATCGTGAAACGGTCGCAGGTACAAAAGCACTCACCAGTATCTGGGACAGAGGCACGCAGATAGATAAGTGACATCAGATGGGTACGGAGTGCAATCTACTCGGTCAAAGGTGACATACCCGCACGGTTTCGGCCCAGGCTTGTCCTGACCATGGTGTCAATATGAGTCGTAGAAGCCAAAGAAGGATACGCACGAGGTTGATGAAGATCTTGGGGTGGCCAAGAGGGCCTCCTCCTGGGGCACAGCGAACCGATTATAGGCCAATTAATAATACCATGCATGCGAAGAACGTACCGCCGTCACAGACGGCCTTGCGACCATGTACAACGCGAATGGGCTCATCCGCGATCATCTGCAGCGCACTTGGAGGGTTTGGCTGCAACTCCATGTTGGTCTGCTCGAAGCGAGGACCCGAGCGACCTTGCGGGCGTGGTCGCTGGCTAGTTGACCATGTTGCTGGGTAGTTGGGGGCCTGCTGGATGACAGCGTCCTTCGACGGGGCCTCGTTGGCAGGTACAGGGCTGGTGGAGGACGCTATGGAGGAGGAGAGACGAGCGAGGGGTTGGGCGACGCGCGGGAGGCGTCGGGCGAGCATGGCGGTCGAGTGTGCGCAGACGACGCTGGTGACGGCGGCGAGGTGTGCGCGCCGATCCGGACGAGGCGAACTGGCTCAGTTGACGGGGTCGGGTTGTCACGCCGGGGCGGTTCGGACCGGGGACGCGTCGGGATACGTGGGAATGACATCACTTAGCCGGATTGGGACGAGCGTCGAACGTTCTGCCTCATTCGGGACGGCTGGAGAGCGACCGAGATGGCTGGCGAATGCCTGCACCCATTCGAGAACGTCCCCGCGCGAGGGCGCAAGGCGTATATAGTCTCCAGCAGACCCCGCCGCCCAACCTCAGTCTCACAATCATTTACGGGCTTTCACGACTCCTAATCCCCTGTTACCCATTCGCATCTCTTTCTACTTTGACGACCTTGCACGAACACCATGGCTGCAAGCATGAACTTCACTGACAAGACCCAGGAGACCTTGGCAACTGCCATTCAGCAGGCCAAGGACTACGCCAATGTCCAAGGTATGCCGTCTTCAATCTGTTAACCTCTCACTCAACGCTGACTTCGATCCACAGTATACCCGGCACATATCGCCTTTGCACTGCTTAACGACGGTGCCGGAGACGGTGTTCCTGGCGGTCTCAGCACTACCCATGGTAGCAGCTCACTCTTCAAGTCTGTCATCGAAAAGGCAGGCGGTGATCCGGTAAGTGCACTCAAGCTCGCAGCACTGAGAAACAGCGAACTGACATTCGTCTCCTAGACCATCGTTAAACGTGGTCTGCAGAAGGTGATCGTCCGTCTACCGACACAATCCCCACCACCCGACGAGATCACTCTCAGCGGCCAAGCACTCAAGGTCCTCCGCGAGGCCGAGTCCCTGCGCAAGACCATGCACGACTCCTACATCGCACAAGACCACCTCCTTTCCGCGCTCATCAAGGACTCGTCAATACAGCCTGTCCTGAAGGAGGCAGGTCTCACTGAGGCCTCCCTCAAGACCGCGGTTGACCAGCTCCGCGGCAACAGGCGCGTCGACAGCAAGAACGCGGAGCAGGGCTTCGATGCGCTCGGCAAGTACGCACAAGACCTGACCGCCCTCGCGGAGGAGGGCAAACTTGACCCTGTCATCGGTCGCGACAACGAGATCCGCCGCGCGATCCGCATTCTCTGCAGACGGTGAGTCAATATGCGCATATAGTGAGCTTGGACGTGTGTACTGACTATCCCTCAGGACAAAGAACAACCCTGTCCTCATCGGTGAACCGGGTGTAGGAAAGTCCGCCATCGCAGAAGGCCTCGCACAGCGTATCGTCAACCGCGACGTCCCCGCCTCGCTCCTCGGCCGCCTCTATTCGCTCGACATGGGTGCGCTCATGGCCGGCGCGAAGTACAAGGGCGAATACGAGGAGCGTATCAAGGCTGTCCTCAACGAAGTCGAGAAGGCCGCGGACGAGGGCACGAGCATCATCCTCTTCATCGACGAACTCCACCTCATCATGGCCGGCCGCGGCGCAGAGGGTGGCGGCATGGACGCTGCGAACCTGTTCAAGCCCCTCCTCGCTCGTGGCAAGCTCCGGTGCATCGGTGCGACGACTCTTGCGGAGTACCGGCAATACATCGAGAAGGACCCAGCGCTCGAGCGGCGGTTCGCCCAGGTGCTCGTCAACGAGCCGTCCGCCCCCGAGACGATCAGCATCCTCCGTGGTATCCGCGACAAGTACGAGGTGCACCACGGTGTCCGGATTCTCGATGGGGCGCTCATCCAAGCTGCGACTCTCGCCCACCGCTACCTCACGTCAAGACGCCTGCCTGACTCTGCCATTGATCTGGTCGACGAAGCATGCGCAAGGTAAGTCATATTGCTCGTCTCTTCTTACTGATGAAGATACTGACGCTGGTATCTAGTGTCCGCGTAACGCGTGAGACCGCGCCTGAAGCGATCGACAAGCTCCAGCGGCGCAAACTTGAGCTCGAAGTCGAGATCCACGCCCTCGAGCGCGAGAAGGACGAAGCCTCAAAGGAACGCCTCGCTCTCGCGCGCAAAGCCATCGCCGACGTCGACGACCAGCTCCAGCCCCTCCAAGCGCAGTACGAGGCCGAGAAGGCGCGCGGAGAGGAGATCCAGAACGTCCGCAAGAAGATCGACGAGCTCAAGGCGAAGGCGGACGAGGCCGAGCGGCGCTACGACCTCGCGACCGCGTCCGACCTGCGCTACTACGCGCTGCCCGACCTCCAGGCGCGCCTCCACCAGCTCGAGGCTAAGAAAGCTGAGGAGGACGCCGCGATGGGCGGAGGCACCGACACCGTCACCCCGGAGCAGATTGCGGAGATCGTCGCAAAGTGGACGAACATTCCTGTGACGCGGCTGATGAGCACGGAGAAGGAGAAGTTGCTGCGGATGGAGAAAATCCTTGGCGAGCAGGTTGTAGGACAGCCGGAGGCGGTCAAGGCAGTCGCGAACGCGATCCGGCTCAGCAGGAGTGGCCTGCGGAATGAGCAGCGCCCAATTGCTAGCTTCCTGTTCGCAGGTCCCTCTGGTACGGGCAAGACATTGATGAGCAAGACAGTAAGTTATCGCATATTACTTGTGCTTATTTAACATGTAGCCTGACTGGTATCTTGACAGCTCGCGACAGTGCTCTTCGACTCACCCGAAGCCATGATCCGTATCGATGGCTCCGAATACTCTGAGAAGCACTCGATCGCTCGTCTCATCGGTGCTCCTCCGGGCTACGTCGGCCACGACCAGGGGGGGCAGCTCACGGAGTACATCCGCCGGAAGCCGTACTCGATTGTGCTCATTGACGAGATCGAGAAGGCGTCGCGCGAGTTCGTCACGCTCTTCCTGCAGGTGCTCGACGACGGCCGGCTCACGGACGGCCAAGGCCGTGTGGTCGACTTCCGCAACACCGTCATCATCATGACGAGCAACCTCGGCGCGACGTTCCTCAACGACATGGGCGACGGGCCCGTCAGGCCCGAGACGCGCGAGCTCGTCATGGGCGCGATCCGCACGCACTTCCCGCCCGAGTTTATCAACCGGGTTGACGATATCGTCATCTTCCGCACGCTCTCGCAGAAGCACATTCTCAAGATTATCGACCTCCGGCTCAAGGAGGTGCAGGACCGCCTCGTGGACCGCAAGATGGCCCTCGACCTCGAGCCCGCCGCGAAGCAGTACCTCGTCTCGATCGGCTACTCACCCGTGTACGGCGCGCGCCCACTCAACCGTGCGATCCAGAACGAGCTCCTCAACCCGCTCTCGGTTCTCATCCTCGGGGACCGCGTGCGCGACGGCGAGACGATCAAGGTGCGCTTCGACGGACCGCACAACCGCCTCCAGATCGTACCCAATCACGAGGCGAGTGCGGACAGCATGGACGTCGATTACGACGACATCGACGACATCGAGATCGAGGAGATGGACTGAGCGCGTTAGCTGCGGGTCGGCATCTCTCGCGACTCAAAGTGTAGGACAAAACGGGATGGACTGAAGCATCGAGCTAGCATAGGATTCATGTATTTCTACAACATCGCATAGTACTGTATTATAGCATTGCTTTCTTTTGCTCCTTCGACAGTTGTGTGTGGATGTGCCAAGATTCGGAAAGCATCCATAAGCATGCTTCACCTAGTCAGGTTGCTCGACCTTGACTTCTTCGTCTGAATCAGGTCGCAGTATAGGCCGCCGGCTCCTTACAAGCGGAGGGGGGTGATGTTTGGGGCTCTTCCACTCTAGACGTGTCTTGTATGACATTGTCAGCGCACCTAGCGCCATGGGTGTGCATAGGGTTGAAATCAAGGACTCACCTGTTTGCCGCGCTCGTGCATGATGACTCCTACTCTTTCCAAGTGATCCTCATAGTGCTTTGAGACAAGCTGCATGAACGCGCGCTGCACCCACTGTTCGCTCAACTGCCACCGGCCCTTCTTGAAAGATCGCACGCATTCCCGGGTAAGGTGGCCATAATGCTCTTCGTTCAATTCAAGGAGGGACAGTCTATAGTCGCAGTCCTCCACGGGGCACAGCCAAATGAAGGACGCATCAGGCAGCATGGGTTGGTAGAAGATAGCGGCGGGGACAACCTTGGCGATCTCGGGGTCGAGGGGCGTCAAGGGGCGGGATGGGCGCGAGTCGTCGGAGTCCCAATCAGAAGCGGGCGCAGAGGATGGGGGAGAGAAGTCCGGGTCGTAGACGTTGCCTTGTTCCACCGCCTCGTCTTCCTCCGGATAAAAGAGGGGTCGCTCGATGCGCACAGGAGCGCGCGAGGTAGACGCTGATGCTCGAGCTTGTCGTTGGGGAGCCTAGCCATCCGTAATTAGATAGACTGGGTCATACAGCGAGATGGTGAGACAGACCTTTGGCTTCGTTTTCTTCTTTGAGCGTCGTTTCATCACTGGCTCGACGTCCTCAAGTTCGCCTTCGCTCAGCGGTCCGTTAGCATCCTCCTCGTCGAACCAGCCCCATTTGACACCATTCTTCCACGCGTCGATTCGGATCATCTGTGATCTGCGCACCCATGCGGCCCACACATCCAGATCCACGACCCTGTTCGACGTCCTGTTGCTCTGATCGTTACGGATCCATACCGCATGCATCGCCAGCAGCGAGCGCACTTCCACGCCGGGGACGTGCCGCAGCACATGTTCGCGCCCGTTCTTCATCTTCCCCTCCGTACCTTCTTCGATGTCCGAGTCGTCTGGGGTCCAGACAATCCGGCGCTGCCGTGCCATGACCGGGTTCGCCAGGTGCTTCAGGTACATATCGGAGAACCACTCTGGGGTGCGCTCATCCCTGGGTGTCTCTGGCTCACCGCGAGCGCGCTGGATGCTTCTGTCAATCTTGACTACGTCTTCCAGGATCCTGAGCGTGCGGTAACGCCCGAAGTACTGCGTAGAGGGTCAATCTCAAGTCTCGATGGCACAATGACTATCAGTACCTTGCGACTGTCAGTATATGTGCTCACGTCCATGGAGACTATCTCATAACGCCTATTCCTGGGGAGTATGAGTAGGTACTAGAGACAACACTCGCATACTGGACGAACCTATCCACAGACATCATGAATAGCCCATTTAATACGTCCTCTGTCAACGGCACACGAATCAGCAAGGATCAGTATTGGCATATCAGCTATGGTAACTTCACTTTCTTTGAGATAGACGAAGGGGAAGAGCTTTTCCCCCTGTATCGTGACTTTGATTCTTCGTTTGGCTGCAGGCCGCAAGTACAGGTGCTCCAGAGGAGGAGTCTCAGAGTCGCGGGGCGGTCTCCTGCCCTCTTTGATACGGGAGCCCGAATGGCGCAGATGAATGTCCTTGTTGAGGCGTTTGATTGCCAGTGGCTGCAGCCACTCGAGTTTCTCAATCGTGAGCACTCCACGGAACCTGAGGCCATGCTCGAGGACTCGAGACTTTTGGTATTCAGGCTGACACGGTTCGGATTGGGTGAGGCTATGGTTTTCACGTTAAGCACAAATGACTGGATTGAGCAGCAGCTTACCCGATGGGGTTTCCTCCGCACTCAAGCATGAAGCTCGTCAGACCAAGCATCTTTGAGGGGACGCTCTTGCAGACATCAGTTAACACTTCACTATCCAAGTAGGGGCCATATGGCTCAGTAAACAACTCTGAAAATAGCCTAGAATCCATAGCCTGTACTGTGGCTATGTACTATCCAAGAGATACTAGATGGTTGTAGATGGCAATGCCAGTGTGTGATCGGGACAAACGCCCCGCGCGACGCGCTGCGAGCAGAGGCGCGAGGGAGGACGGCGCACGTGAGCGAGCCTAGAAAGGCAACGGGGCGGCTGGTGGCGTCGCGCCCGTCGCGCGTGTTTAAGTTAAAGCAGTGAACTGGCTCAGGGCTTCATGTAATGGCCGCCCAGCTCGACGGCGACTCCCACATATCCATCCCCGTAGGCATCATCGTCGGCCTCCTCGCGTCCTTCGTACAGTCTCTCGGTCTCACCGTCCAGCGCAAGAGCCATGTCCTCAACCAGCAGCTCCCCGAGGACCAGCAGAAGGTCGAACACCGTAGGCCGTGAGTTGCACACGCCCCCTCATTTCCGCGCCTGCTCGACTGTTGACGTGCATGTAGGCTTTGGCTATTAGGCTTCTGTGCGTGCACCTTCTCAGAATGTATAGGCGTACACGCTGATCTGTGCGTGCAGCGATATTCATCTCCTCGAACCTCTTCGGGTCCATCTTCCAGATCGCCTCGCTTCCAGTTGTGATTCTCGCGCCCCTTGGAGCGGTCTCCCTGTTGTGGAACGCATTCTTTGCACGTATCCTTCTTGGAGATGTCTTCTCAATATGGATGCTTCTGGGCACGCTGCTCATCGCTGGCGGCGCGGTGCTAATTGCGATCTACGGCATTGTACCAGAGCCCACTCACTCCCTCGAAGACCTGCTCATGCTGTGGAATCGCCCCGTCTTCATAGTCTACTTCTCCCTCCTGGGCATGGTAACCGTTGTCTCGCTGGCCATCGTACGAGTCCTCGCTTTCTTGTTCGCTTGATGTGAACTGACCTTGCGCGCAGACTCACATCGCTGAATACTCCTACCGGCGCCGTATGGTACTACCCGACGTCTCGCCGCCGCTCTCACCACTCGTTCTCCCCACATCACAACCCTCTATCTTGACCAACAGCACCACGGCGACCCATGCAGTCGACCACAATGAAAGAACACCCCTCATTGACCGCAAACCCCGCCCCCAGTCTTACAATCGCTCCAAGTCTCCCTCGCCTTCTGGCAGCCAATCCATCATCTCCACCACAATCTCCTTCGCGACGAAGTCAACCCGCACACCACTCTTCCTTGCCGGCTCCTATGCATCTTTCTCTGGCATCATCTCGGGCATGTGCCTTCTATTCGCTAAGAGCGGTGTTGAGCTCCTCATGCTCACCATCGGAGGGGATAATCAGTTTTGGAGGTGGCAGGCATGGGTGCTGCTACTCAGCCTGGGCGTATGTGCCCTCTTGCAGCTCTGGTATATGCATAAGAGTCTGGTCCTGGCTGACCCGACCGTTATATGCCCTTGTAAGTTCTATTCTTCAGCAATTGTTGCACACCTGATTGATCTCGCACTTCGCTCTCAGTGGCATTCTGCCTCTACAATTTATCATCTATCTTCAATGGTCTGGTGTATTTCGACCAATTCTCCGTCTTGTCTAAGAAGCAGCTCATCCTCGTCCTCGTCGGCATTGTTATCCTACTCGCGGGCGTGTGGATCGTTAGCTTCCCACCAGCGGGCGGATACAGCATCGACATCGGCGCATGGACCGCCGGGGAGAACGAGGAAGACGAATCCGTCCCCCTACTCCAATCCGACGTGAGCGAGGGCGAATCTGAGGACGAACACGAGCAGCATGACGACGAGCCTCTCCCGATGCACGCACCACAGCCCAGCCAGTCGCGCACGCGCCGTTCGCGGAGCGAGGACATCCGCCTGGGTGCCGTACAACCCGACCAAGCTCAAGTGCAAGCAGACGTGCAGCAGCACCACCGCTGCATCACCGAGCCGCCCGCGCCCGTCGCACCGCCTTCACCCGTCACGCCGCTCCCGCCACGCGCCCGCCGACTCCGCACGGAATCGCAACTCGAAAGCGGGACGGGCGCAAGCTCGATGCACCGCTCGCGCTCGTCCTTCGGAACCGCCCAGAGCCCCGAGTCCTCGCTCGGCGGGAGCACGAGTAGGCGGCGACGCACGACGATCGCCGCGCCGCTCAGCCCGCCTGGCGGAGGGACGGTGCCGGGCCCCCCGGCGCTGAGTGGGTTCTCGATCGGGCTGAGCCCGGTGAGCCCCGGATTCGCGCTGGTGCCACGGGAACGGCGGAGGCGGCCGACGGTCGGTGCCGAGAGCATGAGGAGGGTGGTGAGTGAGGGCGGGGAGGTGAGGGCGAGTAGGGACGTGCAGCGGTTGAGAGGAGACGTGGAGGGCGCGAGGGAGGAGGGGTCGGGCGGTGGTGAGCGGCAGGAGGAGGAGCGGGCGAGGACGATGGGTGAGGGGAGGCATGCGCGGGGACGGTGGAAGTGGCTGAGGAATGTGTTCGCGGTGGCGGGATCGAGCGCGAAGTGAAGACGAGGATGTGCGTTTTCGCCGGCATTGACTGGTCGGGGATGACCCTCCGGCCGGCGTGGCCTGGATTGCCGTGGCCCGCGGAGGTCATTGCGTTTACGGTCGCAGGTTCATCTTCTGTGATCGCTCACGGACAGCGAATATTACATATAGACTGACGATATTATTGTATTCTTGGACGGAGGACGAGGACTCTACGTGATTAATGTTCGGGCGACAGCTGCCAATGTCCATCTGAACGAAGAATACCATAGTTTAAAGGGAACTCGAACTTGACATCAACGCGAAAGCCACAGTACAGTGTCTGCAATGTGCATCAACGGCGGGCCGCTGAATAATATTATGTATGTCCCTGAAGAGTGATGGCCCCTGGCTGAGGAACGTAAGCACATGGTGTAACTTAGGAAAATTAATGGACGCCTCTTCGCCGGGGGAAACGCAATGAGGACGGGCCTCCGCGAATCCCTTCATTTCATGGGCCTGAGCACAGGGAAGAGTTGTCAGCCATATACGATTGATATACGATCACACAAACTCACCAGTGAGCGGGATTACGAGACGCCCTTCGCACGAGCAGTGCTATCGGTGAGAACGCGTTACCTGTGGGGCGCCTTCTGGCAGCTAGAAGTACTTGCAATAGGATGCGGGCGAGCGGCGAGCTTGAGGGTGGAAGAACAGAACGGCGGGGGTACTGACAATGCACCTTCTTACGAATCGTCATTCGCAGATACGGATTGGCAGCGAAATGCAGCATCGTGATTTGCGGCACCTGTAGGCCGGTCTTATGTACTTGACAGGATCATGGGAAGTAGAACCAAAGTAGAACGTTCAGGATGCCAATGATGATGATGAACTGTGGATTTATAGGCCGCAACAAGCCGTTCAGGATGCAAGATTGCGCGGATGCGGCATCTGTGCGTGAGCGCGGTTGCTTGGCGGCGGGCTACTGTAAACGGGGATGCAAAGACGTCTCTGCTGATCGTCCAGCAATCGCGCGGTATACATCGATGTAGGGAAGTCAAGAGTAGGCCGATTGGTGCCATTGCTACTGCAGGTACATAATGACATAAGATGCGCTAGCTGCCCTGAAGTTCAAGTAGTGGGCGTACGGGTGCGATAGGCCACGTACCGGAGAGCGGCAAAGACTAGAGCCTGGGGTATTGGCTGCTGAAGTGGCGGGGAAGGCGCGATAGGACCTGGGCATAGTGATGCGGCCGTAGCAACAGAATAGAAGTAGCAACATCCAAGCCGGACGGTACCTAGGACGACTTGCATAAGTATCTGGAGGCGTCGCTATAACGTCCAACTCAGAGACTCCCTGCAGGCTGCCGCCACGCTCACCAGTCCTGCTGGCGGGGCGTGGGAGACAGGCCGGTGAATCAACGGGGGCGGAGGTGGCTGGATGCGGCAGTGGCCGAGGATCTGCGATTCGAGCGCGACGCGTCGATTGGATCTCACGCTAAGCGGAGGCTTCTCGCGTCACGGCCACGTGAGCGCGTCCTAGGGCGGGCTTCGGTGCTTCGCTGGCAGCAGATAGGTCTTCGCCAGCGAGCCGGCCACCCGCCGCCGCCCCGGGCGCACACGTCGTGCTCGCTGCAGGAGACGGCGCGAGGGCGTGTACAGAACGAGTGGGCGCAGGTCCTACATTGCAGGCGTGAGATACGTAGAGTGGAGGGCGGCGTATAAGGAAAGAATGGGGAGAAGGTTCTCACCGCTAGATGTCGAAAATTGATGGCCTGCGAAGCGATATGTTTCACGGCGCGAAGGCGACCGTGACGGAGGTCGACGCGCAGAGGCTCTTCCTGGCTCTTCCTGCTCTCCTCCTTCTGCATCTCCAACAAGGCACCGCTGCCTTTCCACTCTCCTTTTCTGCTCCCTTTCTCCTCCTCCGCCGCCTCCTGTCCCCGCATGCAGGCTCGCACTAGGGCCAACGCCCCCGTCCAGCCCCTGATCGGCGAGCGCATCCTCAAGTCTCCGTTCAACGACGACGACGACGGCACGCACGGCCGCAACCCCAACATCCTCTCCTCCTCGCTCGCTGCTCGCCGCCCCCATGGCCAGAGGAGCAACCTCAGCCTCCGCTCCGCCTCGAGCACGTTCAGCAGGACGGAGCCAACCTCGCCGCGGCTAGCGTCAGGCCGTGTGCCCCGCCCCATTCCAGCGCCTGACCCGATCATTACCATTTCGGCGCCGTCCAACCCAAACAAGGACTCGGTTGACAACAGCAACCACTTCACCCCCTCTGCCTCCCGCGCCTCCGTCGCCGAGCCCACCACCCGCGAGGACGAGGACGACATCGACTACGTGACCGTCGACCTCCCTGGCCCCGACACCCAGTCCATCGCATCGCGTCCGGACAAGGCGTCGCGCGTCCTCGGTATCAGGCACCGTAAAGAAATGGAGCCCATTCCCGCGTCCACCCGCACCTCGCTCGCGTCCGCTCGTTCCGCTCGTTCTACACCCCCAACAACCACTGTCTCGGCTCCCCCGCCAGCGGCGGGCCCCACCTTGCCATTAGCCTCGCTCTATGTCGTTTCTGGACTGCCGAAGAGTCCGCATACATGGACCCTGGCCGATCCAGACTCGGTGATGGGCCTCCACCATACGGATGGTGCCGTGGGCAGGTGGTGGCGACCTGAGGTTCTTGGAAGTACCGTTAGTCCTGGTGCAGGCGGCGGCGGCGGCGGCAAGCGCAAGAAGAAGGGCAAGCAGGACGATGGCACACCCGTGTTCAGCAGCCAGGGACACCTGAGCAAGCAGGATGTGGGCAAGATGCTCTCGAAGGCTCTAAAGGTGCGTCCGCCGATCTCTGCATCGCGCCAACGGAGCAACTGACGATTTGCATGCTGTTCCCTCGCCCTTATTTGACTTTGGCAGCTCTCCTTCCCGCGCGAAGTCGAGATCATCGCGTCAACACTGCAACCCGCGTCCACCGTCCACACATTCACCTATACGCTCCCCGCACCCGCAACACCCCTCGCACCGTCCGCGTCGACGGACCTCCTGCGCGCGTCTGTAATGACCTCCAACTCAGATCCGCGCGCCTCCCTGCTCTCCTTCCCCTATCCCTACGGCGACGATCCCTTCCATGCCGCCCGCCCGTCCTCCGCGTACCTCGGGCCCTCCGGGCACGGCAGCGCAGACCTTGGCCAGGGCGCAAAGTCAGCGTCGGCTAACCAGATCACGTATCACGGCGTCTGCCTCACCGTCTGGTCCCATGCCGACGCAGAGCGCACTTCGGCCATCCGCCGCACTCTCGAGGCGAGCCGGCCGCGCAAGGAGAGCGGACAGAGCTCGCTTGCCCGTGTCAAGGGCCATAGACATGGCAGCGACGCGAGCAGCCATCCAGACCCTACGGCCCAGGCGCGCCGCCGTGCAAGAATGAGTGCGCGTGGGCCGTGGGGCGCCGGTACGGATGTGGAGACGGACGTGGAGGCTGAGACAGACGGGGAGAGCGGTGCGATTAGTGAGAGCGACTTTGAGGTCGCGAGTATGGTGGGGCACGGTCCCGGTGAGAGCACGCTGTTCTTGCCCGGTGATACCGTGTTTTGGCTGCCGTATGCGCTCAGTAAGTGGTGGACCTGGCTCTACGAAGCGAGAGTATGCTCAATCCTGTTCTAATAGCTCTCGTTTCGCGATTCCCCATCTATGACCTCATGCGCGACTACCTCACTCTCTCGTGGGCGCGCTTTTCCAAGGACGTGCAGTCGCACACCCTCCAGATAAGCAAGATTCTCTCGCATCCTGCTCCTCGTCCTGGCGAACTCGTACGTCTTGACGCCTCCGCCGCACCGAATACCTCCAGCTCGGAGACGAGCCTCGAGGTAGTCGCGCGCTTCCCCGGTGGGTTGGACTTCGGCCGCGGCCTGGTCGATGTGAACTTCACTATGTGGCCGCTGTTCAAGTGTCTGAACATTGACAACATCTTGACCATTTGCGAGGTGCGTAGCCTCGTGTCCCTGCCCCGCATACATGTGTTAAACTTGACTGATCGCCGCCATGTGCACCGCAGATCGCTCTCGCGCCCACAGGGAGGGTCCTCTTCTTCTCGCGGCACCCCGCGATCCTGGGCATCGCTGTGCACACGATCAAGTATCTCGTTGAGCTGCGCGGGTGGAGCGGCGTCGCGCTCTCGACGGTGCACTCGCGTGACGCGAAGATCTACGTCGACGACCCTGGCCCGTGGATCATCGGACTCGCAACGGAGGCGCGCTACTGCGTGCGTCCGCCTCCCGAGGTGTGCGTCGTAGACTTGGATATCAACTACCTCAACTGCCCCGCGCCGCCCACTGGTACAGTCTCGACTAAGCAGCAGCGCGACAAGTACCGTCAGCGCCTGCTTACGGCGTTCGAGCCTCATTACCACCCTGATCACTGTGTTCCGAGGTACGTCTATGTGTGTGCCAGAGGCGAAGTGTATTTTGACGTGGTGTATGCAGTGAGTTCAAGGAGGCGTTCCCTGCAGGGCGGTTCAGACCCGTCTGCAAAATCCAGGCGAAGAGGGGCGCAGCCTCGACTGCAGTGGCGGACATGGTGAAGCCTCCGGAGTGGTGGCATTCCACCCGCATCATCCAGGCCTTTGACAGCGTTCTGGCAGACAAAGTGAGTGCGATTCATCGCCGCCTTTTAGACCAATGACTGACAGCCCGTGGCGCACCCTTCAGTTGAAAAAACCATCATTACTGAAGCGCATTAGCTCGTTCGGCTCCGTGCGTGCCCCGCCGAGGCTCACCGCTGCGGAGCAGCACATCCAGATGTCCATCCGCAAGCGGGCAACTGCCTTCGTCGATGCGCGCGACGAACTGGAGACGAAGATCGGGCGGCTGTCGCGCCGCTTGAACTTCCTCATGACGGAGTCCGATCTCTGGAGGGAGAAGTTTGTTTCGTTCGAACATTATGCGGAGAAGTTGAGCGTGGAGGCGAGCGAGCTCCGCTCCAAGATCAACAAGGAGCAGAGGGAGACGAAGCGGCTGTCGAGTGTCATCACGCTCACGGCGGCGGAGAAGATGAAGCTTCAGTCTCGTGAGTAGACGGCTGTTGTCGTCTGCGTCCGGTGTGACTGATGTGTCTTTACAGAGTTGAGGGATACGGAGGATGCCCACAACAATGCCCTCAAGGAGCTGGAGCAGATGCGGGATATGATGGAGAAGATGGAGGAGGAGCGTACGGAGATGATCGCCGAGGTCGAAGCGCAGATCGAGCGTGCCCTCGCGAACATGGCCGTGGACGTGGACGAGTCATCAGAGTACGGTGGCTCACGTCCGAGCAGCCGCATGTCCTCGCGGTCCGCTCCTAGCGGCTACCCTGCGTACTCGCGCACTAGGGGCCTCCGCTCGTTCGGGACCGACTCCACCCTGGTAGAGTCTTTCGTCGACGACGATGGCCTCGAGGCCGAGAACCATCGTCGGTTGGCCACGGAGACTCTCGCTGAGGTGGATGAGGAAGAGGAGGATGAACCCAAAAAGAAGCGGTTCTCGTCGATGGATTACCGGCAGGGCCAAGATGGCATGTCTGCCGTCGACGAAGGGATCAGTCAGAAGAGCGACAAGATTGCACAGAAGGTGCTTGAGATCCAGCGGAAGGTTAGTGTATGATCGCGTCGTAGCCATCGAACTTAGTATTTACGCGAGTCGTTGCAGCTGGAGTCGGCCTTAGCTGCAGATGCTCTTCGACGCTCCCAGGAGGGCCACCTTAGCGAGAGCGATATGTCTGAGTCGACAAGGTCTCGTCGTCGCCCGAACAAAGGTGGGCGGCCGTACGGAAAGCACTCCCGAGGCTCCAGCAAACGTGACTTCACCGCTTCGTCTGCTCCCCGAGCCGCACCCCCCGCTGAACCCCGACCAGTTACAGAGGTATCCCGGGAGAAGACATCTGAGGCGTCTGAGTCTAAGACTCCCAGTGCACCCAATGTTACCAAGCAGAGCCTCGAGCTTCCGACTCTGCGCACGAGCGCGTCCATGGTGTCGAACGCGACTGTGTCTACCACGCCCCGCAGTGCGATCACACCGACCACCCCTTCCCTGTCGGTTGGTACGAGTGTAACCACGGACGACGAAGATACCGACTTCCAGAGTGCGTATTCATCGAGCCCCAGAGTTAGCTATGGCAGCCTCGAGAACGTCATCAGGACGCAGCAGAGCAGCGATAGTGAGCAAGGCACCCCAACTACCTCGGAGACGTTTCACTTCGATGCTCTCAGGAGCCCTGACCTCAAGAGCAGAGAGCGTGGATCGAGCACTAGCACCGTAGGCCTTGGCGTCCGTGCCGAGGGCGCGAGGAACAGCATGGAGACGGTCATTACCGCTCGCCCTACTGTCCTCGGCAGTTCTTGAACTCGTGGAGTGGTACTCCAGTCTATTTATGCATTCACATTATAATTCGTCTTTATTTGCTCACTGCATTTGCCCCACATTGTCGCGTCACCTCTTCAGACTCATTTACCTCGATGCCTTCTTGCCTCAGACCGGTCGCTATGTGTTCTCGGGACTCTTCATGTTTCGATACATTCGTATATTTGTCATACATACAGCTATTCGCGAGATACTATCAATACATATGATCCCTTCTACAAGTGACATGCGATACGTCTACGAGTCCATTCGTCTCCTAGCGTTGAACGCCTTGACTACTGTGGCAACTTGTCCGAAAAACCAAGACTGCGCGTTTTTGTCCGGGATGAAGGCGAACTTGTCGTGGTCCTTGCCTGACTTGTGGGCGAACCGAATGCCGGTGTCTTCTATCGTCACGCCTTGGACAAGTGTGAAAGGCAGGTCCCATTCCAATCGGAGCTTGTTCGACCAGAATGAAAGTATCCTTGTCGTTGTCAGCAGGACGACATTGTCGCTCCCAGGAAGATCTGATCGCATGGCAGATGAGGAATTGTGATGCCGCATGATCAAGAGACCTACTGATGTGTGCTACGTAGAGTTCCTGTCGATACGCTCCGTTGTTCAAGTCCTTCATCCAATACTGGCCGAGGGCCTCTCGCTCAGAGTAAGGCTGTAAACGCAGTTATGAGACACCGGTGCATCAAGAAGGCTTATGACTAACCACCAGGACACCATCAGAGGGTACGAGACGTGGCTGCATGCGCATTCAGTACGGTGAAAGTTCACGTTATCGTGGAATACTGACAAGTCTCACGCGGTCTCGAGCTGGGTTGTCGAACACAGTCGTTGTATTCCGGATCCCTGATCATAGATGAGTTCCGCCATTGCACTCGAAGAGAAGTGTGATTTACCTTCACTGACGTTCGAAGCCAGGTCGAACACTCCGATGACTGGCTTCGTCACAGCACTGTTTCGGTGATAAATATTTCGGCATGAGTTTGCGACGTCCACAGACGTACCCTATGAGTCCCTTCCCGACGCCTTTGAAGAACCCTTTTGCTCCTTCTGATTCTGCGCCCTCCAATGGCTTCAACTGAGGAATACCGGTCATCAACGGCTCACCCAGTTGAACATTGTTCACTTACCAAGACACCCTCCATGCCGCTGGCTACGCTGCTCGCGAACGCTTCCGCCCCAGCGGTGACGCCATAGCTAGTGAACATTCAATAAGACGCCGGGAACAGGAGAGCGGCTGTCTCACATAGCATGACGAGGGCGATTCCGCCTTTGGTTCATTCGTCGACGTAGCTGATACTCGGGATCGAAGGTTGTTGCAGACAGTCCTGAGAAGCAATCGGTAACTTGCAGACAGTCTAACGACTGATCCCACCTTTGCCAACACTACTCGTGAATTTCGTCATACTATCTGAGAAGCCGAACACAGTCTTCTTCACGAAGCTTGCAGCACCCTGTGAATCGACTGGTCCATTAAACGCGCACATAACATGCTTCAAGTCCTCTCACCTTCGCAATGCCGACCCCTAACTCGGAGTTTCCATGCATGACAGCGCCGTTGAAGGGTTCGTAGAAAATATCAGCCACGCCAGAGCTGACGTTGTTGAACAAGCCAACGGGATTGCCAATGAAGTCGGCTGACCCGATGATGCGATACAATTGGCGTAATACCTCTTGTCGATAGTGATGCATTATCCTTTCCTGCAGGTCGGGCAGAGTCAGACGCATATCCTTGATCGCCAACGCATTCATCTCCAAGGGCGCATCATTGATGTTTCCTATGGCCATCGCAATTGCATTGATGACGACAGCGAAGGGGTTCCGTATACTGAGCCTGCAAGGGGTCATTATAAGGACATACAGCTCTGAACCAACTCACTTGTCCTCGGAACTCAGCCGCTCAGTGCGCATAAAGGATATGGCGAGTCGGATGGGCTGCAGCTCCAAGACTTCGAAATACAAATCTTGGCCGGATGTAGTCAGCTCGGGCTCTTTGATATCCTCAGGAAATGGTATCAAGACACTAGTCGCAAACATGAGAATAGCACAAGTATCTGACATGTAATCACGTACTCTTCTTGGCCTTCATCCCAAAAGGCGCCCTTGATCTGTGTAAGATCGTACAGCGCATATAGGAAGTCCTCGTCGGCCTCTATTGTGAGGGCTTGAAGCAGAATAGAACAGTATTTGACGAAGAAGACGCCATGCTCTATACGTTCCACGTGAGCCCTCATCCTGAGATTGACCACTGAACAAACCTTGATCTTTCAGCCAGATCGTTGAACCCTGAATAGTGGGCAACGACGCAACACCAGCTGATTCCTTGGATATGGGCGTCGGCTGGAGCAGAACGGGGAAGAGGGCGTCATGCAGCTGGTTGTCAATCTGGAGACTGCCGCAAGACATATTGACGGATTGCGAGACCGCGCTGTCTGCATACTCGAACTTCAGAACGTTGGCCGAGACATAGACAACCTCCGTCATCTTCCTGTTGATGAGCGAGACTCCGATGCCTTCGAAATCCAGAGCCACGGATAAGGACGGTTGTACTTCTTCCTGTACCGCTTCGAAACCGTCTTGACTACTGCTCATCGTATCTTGTCTAGTCAGTGTCACCGAGTTGCTACGTTTCGGACGATAGAGACTTTGCGCTGGATTGTAGTTGGTGATCCGGAGGACTTGTTTATGGCCGTCGGCCCGAACATCGAGCGACACCGCGCGTACGGTTTGACGGTCCTACGAAGATTCTCCTTGAACAATGATTTCTTGAACAAGTTACACTTCCACCCACATTGAAACGGAAGGGCACAAGATCTCCGATCTCCATGATGTCAATAGCGCGGCGACTGTCGTTGACGACAAGAATGATCTTCTTGTCCCTTGCAGCAGGGAAATCCCATGCGTAGTCAACACTTGACTTCCGAGGCACCCTGTAGACAGGATAGGTCCTTGTCGTAGGTTCAGGACCCGTGCGCGTATGGTCCTACGAAGGTGTCAACATCAAGAGGTGGTCGGAATGTGTGAGTACGTACTGTCTGAGAGAACGCAAAGTCGGAACCGCTATCGTTCTCAATAGTAAACGGCCAGCCCTCGGATGCATCAGAGATGAAAATGAAAATGCTCGATCCCTCCATCCTCACGTCCGCGCGCATCAGGCTCGGTACACCACCAGGCTTCTGCAGGCGGAAATGCATGGAACCTATGTCCTCCATATTGATCGGCGCCGACCTGTAGCTTCGATTAGACCACGAAGATGAGTAAACCCATAGAAGTACCATTGTGCATTCAAACCAGGGTATGCCATAGTGAGCAGCTTCTCGTCGGTGGAACGAATGAAATGCAGGGGGTGACGTTCTCCAGGGCTCAACTCATACTTGCCTCTAGGTGCAACACCGTGCTCACGGAAAGCGATTGCCGCCGAACTATTGTTCTTGATAATGAACCGGGGACTTATGACAATGACCTTCGTCAGCTTGTACTTGCCAACGCCTTCTGACCACGAGAGGCCGACTTGTATTTCTTCTGACCTCCGCGTTTGAGCCGGGATGACGAGCCTGGTGTCTGCGGCTGGCGCCTCGAGAGCAACTACCTAAAGTAGACTTTAGACATCCCATCGAGAACAGTTGTGTCGAGACTGACTTGAGACCATGTCGACTCGCCGACCTTGAAGGCGAAGTCTCTTCCTTGGTCACTAGGATGTGATAGCACTGTAATAGATTGTGAATGCTTTCGCTCGCATGGGGAAGGAGCAGTGCCTCACTGAATGGTACGGGTTTCGACAGCATGTCTGCAGCAGGCACATCCGTAAATGGCAGTTTGAAAAGTCGTTCGTGCATGTAAACACACCTGCCCTGGTCTCGCCCACCATATCTTGCGGACCTGCTATCCGACTCGATCTCCCAGGTCTCACCGCGAAGGGCAACGAAGTCTTGTTGATCACAAGATACGGGCAATAGATCTGCACTTTGAAGGAGCCTCCCCCATCGGCATGACGCCTTCGCGATCACTGAGTCAGCCTTGTCCCTCTCGGAGACGATGAAACATACACGTAGTTCAACCTCAAGTCCAGCTTGCGATCCATCGAGTCTCGTAGTATGAGTCGATTTTCCACGTCGAAGTCAGAGTTCCCGTCGGTGTTGATGATAGCAAACTCGCTCTGCTTGAAGGCTGCAGAGACATGTAACTCTATCAGTCATCGTTCAATGCAGACAAGTCAGCTTACATGTATCTTGGACGTGGACGTTGAGGAGGATCAAGTGTCCTAGCTCAACTGAATGAACGGGCATCACACCCCCTTTGCGTAAGTAGCTTCGCCAATTCTGGTCGGTATTCTTGTCGTATATGCGGTAATCGAGGTTGTACGGCAACAGATTCTCCAACTCGATTGGAGCGCGCAATTTCACCGTGATCCTAGGAATCTTCCTATGTCCGCCGTTAGTTTTCGGTGAGTATATACCATCCTCATGCCTACCGAGGACTCGTCTCGCTCGCGTCGGTCTCCACCCATGTTTGGAAGCGGAACGCAGCTTCAGATGGGTCGCTGTGAGGACACTTAAGATTCAGTCTGCGCTTAGTGACCAGGTCCTCCCAGCGAGTAGCAGGAGACCATTTGTATCCGAAGCCCTCTGATGGTGATACTCAGCTTGGGGAACTATTATATTGTGAACTTGAACTTACGGTCTGGTTGGACACGAATCCTGCCTGTGTTGACAGCCTCAATGGGGACCGCGAAATCTTGACCAGGTGCTACAACGGCGTGAGAATGACAAAGCGAAGTCACTTCAGACGCGACATCATACCGATCTTCTCGACTGGATGCATTGGCTGACCAGATTCATCGACTAGGGTCACCTCCAAGGGATACAGAGTATCGTTGACGACGTTGTACACGGATCGCAATGTGACTACCTTCGTGTTTTCTTGAACACGGACTTCCGCTAGCAACCTATAGGCAAACTTGTCCGTCCTCGGTCTCAGGGAGAAGGTGTATTCGCCCTCTCGGTCAACAGGGATGCTGCGGAGCTGTTCCCATGGTTTCCCCACGAACTGCATACCAATGCTATTGTTGCCGCTGGAAGTGACATGCTGCATGATCGACCATCAGTGAGAAAGGTATCGAGTCGGTGCCAACACCACAAACCTCTCGTATGGTCTTCCAGTCGTCAAACCGCCAGTCAATCGTTCTACCATTCGCTATCTGTTTGGACGTTGTGTCCTTCAGTTGACTGCTGCCGTCTAGATCAGACCAGACAAAGATGGATGACCCTGTGCGATTGTAGATGCGGTAAGGAGCGTAGCTGCCTCGAGCTTTGCGAAGCACATCATCGCCCTCCTGTCCGAGCAACTTGATCGTTGCAAGAGCTAGCTCGATAAATGTCGTCGTGATGTTGACATCCAACCGTTCGCGAGCGGAGACGTTGAGGGTAAGTGACCCTGACGGGCCATTTCTGGCGACCTGAGTTCAAGGTGAGTGTAGCGAGGGGACCATACGTCGATGATCATACCGAAGCGGAGAATGTCCAAGGATCAATGACTGTGAATGATGTGATTATTTATATGTTGGCACAGATATTCGAGCTGTCTTACGAGGTTCCCAATGTGAATTGGTGATATTCCAGTAGCTCGTGTGTAGAGCCAACGTAGAGGTGGCTCGCAGCTTGACAATGGAAGTCAGATGACAACCAGCGTATGTGCATCAAACCCACCTCTCCTGACCAATCTTTCGCGCCTAGTATGAAAGGTTTGACTTTCACATGAAGCAAGGGTTGTTCATGGAGATCTCCAATTAGGACTAGGCGAAGGCCGTCGAATGAGCCCCGGAACTGTGATAGTGACATCAATAGGATGTAGATTGGCTGAATAGTGTACCTGCCTGCTCTTGGGAAACGACGACTCGAGCGTGCCCCACAGACTCTAGGTCTTCACGCGGCTGCTTCGATAGACGGCGAGACGACAATGCAGTAGTATGCCTTGTAGACCCGAAGTTGGACTGCTGAACAGTGGACGTCTCTTCGGACAGTGACTGTGTTGACTGAGCATAGAGATCCAACGCCCTATTCACGATGGTCGTTATCAGATTTATGTCCCGGTACGACGCGCGGAACACAATCGGCTTCACGGAAACATCAAAACTCGTGGAGCGTTGCGACGAACTCGACCGACTGTCCAGCGACAGTGTCATGTCTACGTCGTCCATGAAGCGAACACTGTCGGAAGCACCCGAACCCATACGCATAAGCGACATGCCCAGACGATCTACCCTCAGCGCAAGAATACCCTGCCCAACCGCTAAGTACGATTCATGGTTGTAGAGCGCGCGACGTACCTGCTGCGACAGTTGCACCTGCTTCACGGCCAAGCGAATGGCCTGCGTCTCTGGATCGGAGTCGTCCTGCAGAACGCTCACGGATGCGGCATGCAGATCTAGGCGGAAGTCCAACTGCGAGGAATCCGAGTTCGCGCCGGTATCTTGGTCATCGACGTCGCCCTCAACAGCAGCAGCGGAAGGGATAGCGCTGGTGAAGAATTCCAGTAACGCTATGATGGGATCAACAGCGAAGATGACCTTGGGGGAATCGACTGTGAGTACTGCTAGGGCAGATCCATTGCCTCCTGATCTCGTGTACAGAAGCATAACCTGATTGCGATCATGCTCTGCGGCGGGCATAATCTCGCGGAACTTGGAGTGTCCTGGGCGAGTGTTGTTCATTGTCATCGACTTCATTATGACCTGAGCTTCAATGGCACCGTCGGAGAGAACTTTGGTCCTCAGACTGTTCTCGGACAAAGCAAATCTAGCGATCCCGTGCTCCTTGAGGTTCACCTCGGAAGTCGCCTGTTCATCGTAGAGATGTAGCTTCACAGCGCCGATAGTGAGCAAGACGTCGATGGTGGTCCAGACACGCGCGCCGTCGGCTTGCTGTACTACCCTAAGCTCGGGTTGGAGGTCGACCGCAGGAGGAGACGGAGCGGCGCTCTGGTCTTGAGATCGCACCGAGACAGCAGACGATTGACTAGCTTCCGCGGAGCCTTCCGGCGCGCCAGCCAGGACCCTAGGGATGGACTGCGCTAGATCCATGAGCAGTTTGTATTGCAGCTGTGTCAAATGAAGGCGGACGTCCGGGATCTTGACGGCTACCTGTAGAACATGTCAATGCATATGACACCAAGCCTTTCAGATGATTATATACTTGGGTATCTGGCTGATTGAGGTCTGCCGCGCGGTCAATGCCGTTAGTTTGGACGACACTTGCATTCATGTCGATATCATCGACAATCTTGAGGAACGACGATTGATGCCTCTCGTTATAGGTCTTCGACGCTAACTGCACGCCGCGTAGACTCGCAGTGACGCGACTTGCAGTCCCCTCGTAGTCGTTGCGAGCGCTCAATTCTCCGAGCCGGAGGGAGAGCATGTCCATAGACTGTTCAGGATTGAAAGGGAAGACGACGATAGGACTTTTGATGGTCACATCGAAATGCATCCTCTCAATTTCTGAAGCTCGCTGAGCAGCAGCCTCCGCCGCGGCGTCATACAACCCCTTGAGTTTCGCAAGCTTAGTGATAAACAGGTAGATGTCATGGAGAGGTTGCTCCAGGTAGTGCAGCTTCAGCGATCCTGTGTTGAGGTAGAACGCTGACTTGATGCCAGTGTAGGTGGCTTGGTCATTCGGATCGAACGTCTGGTACTGGAAGTTGGCGAAGTTGTCCCCTTCAATGGACAGTATTTGCTTGAAGGCCGGGGAAAATGTCGTCAGCTCAGAGTCGTCGTGTAAATCGAGGCTGCCGAGTCTACCGCCGATATGCATAGCATTCGCACGCAGCGAGATTGTCACATCAGCGGTGGAAAGAGACAGTGTTGCGAGCTTGACGTCGTTGTTGATGAGGTAAACTTCCAGCCGCTTCAGCCCGGGATCTCTAAGCAGTCGGGACGAAAGCACTCACCCTGGACACTCGCGAGTTTCAGTGAAACGTTGATCTTATCCGATGCGGTGCCCGCAGCTTCTTGGCTCGACACTGCGTTGTCGATCTGAGGTGAGTCGACTGGGGAAGGTGCTGCATCCGCTCGCTTCTCTGGGACGAACGTCGTCATGATGAACTCGTAGAGAGAGATGACAGGTTCGGGTGCGGCGCGGAAGATGAAGGTCGACGTGGTGATGTTGACGCTCTGATCGATGCCGTTGTAAAGAGGCACGTACTCGGGGGATTGGCGGTCCACCCGGACATACTTGACCACCAGGAGATCGCCGTCTGAGCCTCCTACAGCGGAGGAAATACACTCCAGCGGACTCTTGCCACTCTGGAAGACGTTCATCGATATAGAACTAGAGATGCGTCAGAGAACATTCCTCGATCTTGTTGCAGAACATACCTGAGATGGACGTCCACCGTCATGACGTGCTTCGCCATGGCGAAGACCAATCCGAACTGAGAGAAGCTCACATCCCCCATGGCTTTCTCGACGCCGTCTGCACCAGACTTCGATAGACAAGCTCGGAGGACGTCGACGGTGAAGTCAAACTCCACGATGTGCTGGTGTAGCGCGGGATTCTGAGGCACGGATTGAGCAATGCGTGTTTCGATGTATCACCAGAACTTACCGTAGGTACGCCATCCGCGGCATCATAGAACTCCTCATCTTGTTCTTCATGTTCGACCTTCGGCGACGATGCTGCCTCGCTGGATCCATCTTCGGCATCATCCACGTTGTACTCAGACTTTTCGGACGCGCCGAAGAAGCCTGACGGAAGCTTGAAAGCATTGGACCGCTGAGAGGTAGCTGTATGGCTAATCGTGTCCGCAGAGTCGTCGAAGTGCGGCACAGATACGTCGACGAGGCGCATCAGGGCCTTGTACTTGGTATCCGAGAGGTTGACCTGCAAGCTCGGCAGGTGACCAGAGATCTTGAACCGTGCCAGATTGTAGGCAGTAGGAACGATAGAGTTCTGCACCTGCAGATCGAGAGTGACACGCTCAAGCAAATGCAGCTTGTCATTGCGCTCGGACGACAATGCGTCCAAACACGATTGCAGGTCGTTGCCTAGTAGGAACTACAGGAACGTAAGCTGTGGCGCAGACACAGAACGTTTCTGCATACCTGTGCATCCTTCAGTCTCACTGAGAGCTTGTCGTACATCATAGACTCGAGGCGCTGGTAGTCTTCGTCCGTATATTTCAGCTTGCGTTTCGACTGGATCTCCTTGATAGCTTCTTTGTTACCAAGTTGGCTCACGACGGAGATATGGCCGGCATCAATCAACAAGTGCTTGCAGTTATTCGTCGTAATGCTAAGGACAGGTATGAGCAGGGCACTAGTGAAATGGAAATGAATACGTACTCCTCGGGAACGATGATGATCGGGGCGTTTAGATCCATATGGACGTCTACCGTTTTGTGGGTCTGCAAGGCATACTCGAGGCCAGCTCTTGTCTCCTTGCGCAGACCCTCGAGCGTCTGACTAGCCACGTCCTATAGGACAGATCAGACTTGTCGTTCACCCATCAAGACGATTCTTACCAAGAGGGCTTCAACGGACTCAATCTGGCCAGCGGGAGGTCTGAAGAACTTGTAGATAGCCTCCACGTAGCCTCTATGGTACACAATCTCCATGTAACGCATCTTGACCTCTAACGCGCTGTCCGCGCGCTCATCGAGGGGGTTGTTCTCGAACCTCAGGTAGAAGAACGGATCGACCATGTCCGTGATCTCACCGGCGCCCTCAACGACCTGTGTCTTCACGACGCCGCCGTTGTTGCGTCGCTCCTGCACATGCACGATCCGCTTGTACAGCGTGTCTTTCGACGTGCTATCGTAGACAGCGAAGCCGCTCAGGGAGACAGACGTCTCAAAGTTGTCCGGCCGCTGAACAAACGTCGCCTGAAACACGTCAGAGACGATAGAGATGATCTCTGTGTTCGCGCCATGCGGGTCCCGCTTGAGAGCGAAGGAACCCCGGTTCAGTTGCGCCAACACGCGGGCCTTGAGAGCGTCTCGCGGGGTCTCGAAGGACTCCGTCAACGCAGTCTTCTCGTCATAGTCCAGGGCCTCATACAGCTGCTTCCGCTGCTCCTCCGTCATCTCGCCTGTAAATGCGGAATCCTCGGGCGGAGCCTCTGTGGTACCGTCTGAGCTCGAGCCCGAGGAACCCCAGATCCAGCTTGACCAGCTGGTTTGCGCAGGTGCTTGCTGCTTCTTCTCTTCCTCGATCTTCCGCCTCGAGGCCATGTCCTTCCGAAGCTGCGAACGCGCAATGGACCGGTAGAACCGGATGTCTTCGTACGATAGCTTCTTTTCGAATGCGTCTAGCTCCCGCTGCTCCTGCTCAAAATCATGTTGAGCGAGATATGCTATGAAGGGATGACATTCAGTTCTTACCGGGTCAACGAGGGCATTCTGCTGCTTCTTTTTGAATAGTTCGACGTAACGATGTCGTTCATTGCGCCTCTCGGCGAAATATGCCCAAGTCCATCGTCTCCTGTGTTCATGGACCTCGTCAAGAATAGCCCGGCCTGCAAATTTCAGTAGCGCTCTCGGACGGTTCTCGTTTAGCTGCTCCGCCTTGGGCCGGAACTTCTGATACTAAGCACAGCACCCACAGATCAGTGTCGTATCGAGCGTGCAAGCTTCGAAACGCACCTGGTGCTGCCGCATATAGAAGTGGTACATATCGACCAACGAGATCGCATCACGATACTGGTTGTCATCCAATATGACACCGATCTCATCGAACAACAGTTGAACGTCAAATCTTGGTGTTTCCTTGTCGAGCGTGCGGTTCATCGTTATCTACGGCCGGATATTGAAGAAGCTCAGCGGATAACGGCGCATCCATAGCATGAACTGCGCACCCTGCCTTCTCCCGTGACGGGCTTGAGTATGAACTGATGGTCGGGCAAGTAGTCCCCCCGCGAGATCTGCTCACGGCCCTATCAGCGAATGGGTATGCCAATGAGAGCGAGATACGCACTTGCTCCGTGAACTTCTTGATGAACTGCGCATGCGACAGCCCAGCCATGCTCTCCGCATCGGTGTCAAAGTACATTGCCAAAGACTCCAACTTAGATAACTATTGAATTTGACCTGATGAGAATCACATTCGAAGGCACCAGGTATAGCTGCGCACCTTATGGATGGTTCCAGCTTTGCTGTCTATGAATGCAGGTTGCCATTTCTCGTTGACGGAAGCGGCAGTGAATCCCGCCAAAGTAGCCCCGGCGGCAAATGGATGCTAGACAAACATCGTGAGGGAGGCACATCGTAACGAAGCGAGATATCCGTACCCCCGGAACGCTCATCTTGTCCTCATATCGTATATGGATATTCTTCACCGAGACTTGCAGGTTATTGATAATCTTTGCAATGAGCGACGAGATCAGCCCTTCGGACTGTTGCGAGTCTGCATGCTGCTTTGTTAGTACAATGTGCAAGAATTTACGTACGACAACTCGCCTTGCGAGACATCCGACTTTCCCCGAACATGCAGCAATTCAGCGTTCTCTATTCGTTCCATTTTGGCGGCTTGCTGCCTCTTCTCTTCCTCGGCAGAATCGTACGTGGACTCGGCTGAGGGAACCACGAGGAGATATACGTCTTCGACCAGAACCTCGACCGGCTGGTTGCCTAGATTCATCCAATGGAGAGATAATGTGAACTTCCCGAGGTGCCCTGCGGACATAACATGAGGATCGTTGCCATGATGAATCTAAGGAGCGTGTTGTCTGACCTTCAATCACGTCCACGGGCAGCCGAAATTTGTCCAGTGCGCCCTTCTTCAGCCGGAGGTTGCTCAGCGTAACGCGGCCTGCGCGAGGAATCCGGTCTGCGGCAGCCTACACAAAAAAATGCGCATATGCGCACCTTGCCCGATCCCATAGTTCACTTGGCCCATGTCCAAGTTCTCGACATACGGCGCGAGGACGCGGTTGAACACCTGTAGTTACGTGAAGCCATCATCGCGCCGCAGAGACGTCCAGTGTGAAGACGTACGATGTTCAGGACCTCCTTGGCGGGGTCTGACCACCACATCGTTGCAAGTTATCTGCCAAACGTCGCTCCAGTCGTTTACAATAGTCGTCAAAGTCAGAATGGTTCGAGGACACGGCCGACGGTGTTGAGCGCAGTGCGCGATGGTGATGCGGCGCTGCATGTGGGCTGCGTCATGTTGCTACTTTGGGACGCCTGTCATGTGACTTACACCCCCCTTTTGGAGCACGGCAGCGTCGGTCCTGGACCCTGGTCGAACACCGTCGCGCTAGTACGCCTGTCAGGATGGTCAGTACTAAGTCGTCTGCCGGATGGAGCTTGTGCTCTGGTCCATTGCGCTAGCAGGTCAGAAGCCAGCGTCGGGGACAGCCCCAGCCAGCTATCGAACGCGTCGGTGAGTCTGTACATGCAATGTATATTTACCCCGCGTCGGTCCCATGCCCGCTGTGGCTGGAAATTTGGTATTCCCCGCGATCTGTCTCTCCTGACGTCTTCAGAGACCATGGAGCCTAGATCCGGGCCGATGTGGGTTTGTTACGCTGGTAACTGCGGCGAGACAGCGGTGTCCTGGCGGTGTCCAGATAGCACCGCACGGCGACTCGGAGGACCACAGCTTTCGGCGTAGAATGCGAATGCAAAGTCGCGGAGGATGAGATTCCCCCCGCACTTCTCCCCGCGTTGAACATGTCTCGCGACCCCGACTTCGACGAGTCTCCGCTCCTCTGGAACGCAGGCGAGGCTGGTGGTTTCGAAATTCACAGGGGCTCCAACAAGCCTGTAGAGGGATGAGGCGAGCGCTACCGGACCGGCACCTGGCGATCCCGACGAGAGCCTCCCACAGCAGGTGACAACCGAGCGGCGAGAACAAATCGAGGCAGCAACTTGTCACTTGGCCTGGGGCGTGTCCATGCACCGATCAGTCCCGTGTACACATCCCAGATCCCGGTATCCCCCGTGCAGATGCAACGAGGTCTCCAGACGTCTCTACATAAAACCCACATCAGGCCAGCTATGTCTGGCGCTCTCTAACCCCCACTCCTCGCTCGTCTTTGCTCTCGACACGCCCTGCAGCCAAGATGATGTCCGTTATGCCCCAGCCTGCTCACCAACCCGCTCTCAACCCCGCCCATCTGCCCCTCCACGTCGACAGCCACGAACCCCAGGACGTGCAGCTCAACGAGGTAAGACGCTCAATCGGCGAGCGTGCACACCGCGATCCTGACTACTCTTCTGTTTACAAAGCTCGGTGATCTCCAAGACGCCCTGGAGCCGTTCGCGCAGTACGTGCTGCAGGCTTCTTCACTTTCTCATCACGCTAAAGCTACGATTGCTGTTAGATTGATCCGCAAGTCCGGTCACTCCGTACGGTTACACTGTACCATCCCGACCGCATGCTCGTCCTCGGCATGTACGTACATCGTCCTCTCATTGGCCTCTTGGCCCATGTTCCTACCACTCATCCAATGGCATTATAGCTTACGACCTTCATGACCTGCACGATCTTCGCACGCGTTCGCTCCTATTTGTCCACAACCTCATTGAGACGCTCAGGGCCTCTGGGGTATGGTCATATATATTCATGCAGATCGTTCGTCTCTGACGCAGCACGCGACAGATCCCTGCATCATATCGGTTACAACCATCCAACTCTCATCTCTGCGTCATCTGTGCCCTGCCGATGGGCCTTGACGCAAATCGCATGAAAGCGGCGGCGGTGGCAGCTGTCGAAAATGCTCGCTTCGAATGCCGGTATGTAGTCCTCATACCACGTGTGTACGCCCCATACTCACATACGACAGCAGCGAGAAAGCCTTGCTCGCTGATCTCCAGGACGGACTTGCTCTTATAATCACATAGTATCCTAGCATCTAGTTTTCTGCGTATCGTCTCATCTCTGGGTCGTGGCTCTCGTTGTTCGTCCCCTTATGCACCGGATGTATCATTATCGTTCCTACAACATACCACCTGCGGCCATTCCTCATATCTCATGCTATGGAACATCTCCATGGTCTCTTCGACGCTTTACAATGACATGGTCTTTCTCCGAATGCCTACCGGGTGAAGGCACAACACACATCCCTGAAATATGGTTTCGCAGCCATGGGTAGGTGCTCGGGCCCGGGCTCATGTACAGAAATCTGTCGTAGATGCGCAACATAACATCAGGACTTCCATCCTTACATGAAGTGTCCGACAGGACATTGCTTATCATACGCACATTACGGCTGACATATCGAGATTAGGCCAATATCGCTCGACGCGTCGAACGAGTTGCCCGATACGGACGACCATTTACGTCCAGAGCCAGCGTGTTGCCTCGGGTCCGATAGCGGAAAAGAGCCGCAGCCTGCAGCCCAGTTATGCAGTGAAATATATTCGCAGTTGCCCCCGCCGACGCGCACAACAGCGTCGGTGGGCAGTGGACGCAGCGGACGGACGCGCATTATATATAGATGCCGAGCCCTGGGAGACCGCCCGGGTGCTCGGGGATCGAATTTTGCAAAACCACGCGCCCTTGCCAGCAGCGACCACGTCGAAGCCGTCCTCGCCCA
The DNA here is from genome assembly GCF_022264815.1 of Rhodofomes roseus. Classification (NCBI taxonomy): domain Eukaryota; kingdom Fungi; phylum Basidiomycota; class Agaricomycetes; order Polyporales; family Fomitopsidaceae; genus Rhodofomes; species Rhodofomes roseus. The sequence goes on from NW_025952968.1 coordinate 68,223, forward strand.
TAAATCAACCCGTCCCCTCCTTCGTTCCCTCCCCCTCGGTCCTCCAGTCCCATGGCTCCCATTGCAGACTTCCTCGCCAGCGTCATCCCGTGGTCGCTCCCGCCCCACCTCCAGAGCTATGTCCCCGGCAAGACGCCCTTGTCGACGCCCCAGCAGGTCTTCCCGACGCTCGCAGGATACCTCGCGGTCGTGTTCAGCCTGCGGGCGTACATGAAGAACAGGCCGCCAATGAAGCTTCAGGCCCTCTTCCAGGCGCACAACATTATCCTCAGCGCGGGCAGCTTGCTCCTGCTCACCTGCATGGCGGAGGAGATCGCCCCGCTTTTCTGGAAGCACGGTCTGTTTTGGTCAATGTGCAATGACGACATGTGGACGGACGTGAATAACCCTCTCGTTCTGCGTGTTGTGTGCCCGTTCTAAACCACCCTTGTCCCTCAGAGGCTGGAACTCTTCTATATTATCAACTACTACTTCAAGTACCTCGAGCTCCTCGACACTATCTTTTTGGCGCTTAAGAAGAAGCCTCTTGGTGCGTTTCTATTCGCGCGAACGGACGCGTCGTTTCTCACTGTGTCGGTGTGTTCAGCGTTCTTGCATGTGTACCACCATTCTGCAACGGCCCTGCTATGCTTCACGCAACTTAACGGGAAGACGAGTGTGGTACGTGGCACACGTGCACTGGCCATCAGCTTTCCTGCTAAATATGTCGACACAGCAATGGATTCCCATCACGATTAATCTGTCCGTTCACGTCCTAATGTGTAAGTCAGCAGTTGGACGCTGCCGTCGGCCTGTGCTGATTGTGGCGCAGACTACTACTACTATGCGACCGCGGGTGGTGCCAAGATATGGGTACGTCACAATGAACACTCAGACAGTGCGCGCGCTGATTCTCCGTGCAGTGGAAGAAGCATTTGACGACCATGCAAATTGTGCAATTTGTCATTGATCTGGTCGCTGTGTACTTTGCAAGTACGTGCCCTTCCCCCGCTTCGTAACTCGGGAGCTGACTTTGCTCCCAGCGTACTCCTACTATGCCGCCTCCTACTTCCCGAACCTCCCGAGCTTTGGCTCCTGTGCCGGCACGGAATCCGCTGCTGTCTTCGGCTGCGCAATCCTGTCGAGCTACCTGGGACTCTTCGTCCAGTTCTACATCAACACGTACAAGAAGCCTGTCAGGGGCAAGGCACCCATCGCCAACGGCAAGCCTATTGCAAACGGCAACGGCGTCGCCAACGGTCATGGGTATGTTTTGAAGCGCCATTCTTGCCTCGGGACGACCACCTGACGCGCCTCCTGTAGTCACAAGCTGGAGTAAGGGTCTTCCGCGCTACAGTTGGAGACCCTTGCCCGCGCGGCAACCTTCCCCGGGCGCGCCCCGCACTCATACCAAAACCTCACGCAGACCACGAAAGCCGACAGCCCCTCACTTCCCCTTTCCTTCGATACCCTTCGGCTCTACATACTCATATCGACCTTGTCTGTTCATCATTCACGTTCTACCCTAATGTACAGCCGTTTATTGTTCTGTGACGGGTTTCTTGGTGCGGACTCGGGGTCCGGGCCATGAGTGTTTCTTTTTGCTTGACTTAAATCGTATAGTAGGTAGCTAGATTCATCGGGGTTGTCTGCGGCGTGACGGGCGGGCGGGCGCAGGCGGGGAGCAGAATAGAAGACGGCAGGTGGGACACGAATACACGACTGCCTGAACCGTCTGAATCCCAGAGAGCTCGAGTGCGTATACGTCCGCTTCGAAGTTCGGCGTCGGTGCCAACGTCAGGTGCGAGCCTGAACATCCCCCGAGCTCGGAGTCTGTAACATGAAGTGCTGCCATGCATGATAACGTTGCTTCCGAGTGTATCGTCGTCGTGGTCTCGCCTGCCAGTGCTGAATGGAGTGCGGACTCATGTGGGTTCGCGAGTGAGCTTTCTTCCTGCCCGGACCTCGCACCGAGGTTCGGATGTATTCACCGTGGCTTCTGTCCGGTTGGCTCATCGATTCGGGGAAGGGCCTGGCCGGAGACAGGCTCGGGTTTGGGAGACGGTCTATGAATAGCGTCATAAGGGACATGGGCGCACGGTCGTCGTCGAGAAAGCTAAAGACAGCAGTCCTAGCAATGTGAGTTACCATATTATTAACCGTCCGTTGCAGGACTGAGGGAATGCAACGAAGGAAGCATTTGATCTCTGGCGTTAAGCCGTATACGCGGCGATGACGAGACTGCACAGCGGTCTGGACGACCACGGACACCGGTTCCGCGCAGAAACGCGGTTCAGCCCGTCACGTCATGTATGAGCATGTAAATGCATCCGCTATCGCCGCTTACTTCACGAATTCCCTACGATCGAACTAACATAACGTACTGCTCGCGTTCTGGAGTTGGCCAGCCTAGGGGCACGAGCGAGGCTCGCTTGCAAGCAACGTTCCGGAATCCGTATTGACTTGCCTGAGGACCGGAAGTGCGAAGGGGCGCGAGCGTTACAGCACGAAAACACACCCAGCAGATCGCAGACCCGGAAGCGCGACAGGAAGGAGTGCAGCCAGCTGAGTCCTTGGATGACCATCGCGTCCAGGGATTCCACTTCAACGAGGGGCCAGGCTAGACCGAGGCACCAACCAATTCCTTCCAAACGTTACATCGAGACTATAAAGGACACCTCGACGGTCTGCTGTCGCGCCGCGCCGCAACGCTCCGACGGACCTCGGGAGAGCAGAACGATGAAGGCCCTGAGAGGGGGGAAACGGCTGCGATGATCCGCCACAGAACGACGGGGAGACCCTGTATCGGGCGTGACGGGTATGTCTGTTGGTACCATTGTCAGTGCGGGTCGTACCTGGGCCGATGGGTCAACGTTGCGAGTGGTCGCGCGATCATCCCTGTAAGACGGGCGTTGCACTTCGCGAATTGAGGATTTGAATTTTGCCCGTCAGGACAATCATATGTCATTGTCAGAAGACGAGGGCTTGTGAGAGTTGGGCATGGATGCGTGCGAAACGCTCGTGGCCCGAGCTCGGGGAGACAGACGGCAGGAGAAGTTGGCAAGACCGAACTCAACGGAGGTTGTCAAAGGCGTAGGTAAGGAAATCAAGAGCGGCAGAAACGATGGCACTTTGGTCTAGAGCAAGAGCCTGAGTAGCAGGGCACCGATCTGCCTCGGCCAGCGGATTAGTGGCAAGAGCCTACGTCTGTTGATGACTGGGACGCGAATGTGGCAATTGAATCCGTCCCCTGGTCGATGTCTGAAGTCAAAGGGGACATCGCGCTCCGGGATGAAGCTTGAAGTTGATAACTTAGCTGAAAGGAGAGGCCTGCGAGCGAGTAGAACGACGCCCGACGCCCGAGATTCCCTGCATATGTCTGACAGCGTGATGTCGACCCAAGATGGCTTCAGCAGCTAGGTCTAGAGCAGCAGAGATGACTCGGAACGAGATCCACCGAGTAGTGTCCAGTGGCTGAAACGCCGTTGAGTGGAGGACCATGTGCGCCAAAGCACTGTCAGTAATCGGCTGAACATGACTGGTGAGGTTAGAGAAGTGTCGTCTCGAGACATACGAAGAATAGTCCACGCGCGGTGGCCCAGGCGTAGCAGAAACAGCTTGACGTGCCAGAGACACGCGTGTTTGTAGCGTTCGGTGCCACACAGGCAGCGGCGTATCGACAAGTGGTGCATCACCGGTCCCCTTCGGAGGTCAGTATCGAGTGCGTGCGAAATCGTGCGGCGCCGCACTTTAAGCTGTGGCGACGCGAATTGTATCCCGAAGGATCCGGAGCTGAGCTCTGAGAGCTTCGGAAGCCCCGTTTCAGCCACACCTCCGAAATTGCATGCATGGCCGTGTCGTACCTACCCTGAAGGGTCTTCCTTCACCCACCGCGTCGCAGCACGCAGCAACCCGCCACTCCGCCTCCCGAGATTTATGCTTACCAGGGTGCGGTACGAGACGCGCCCGAGCACAGCGCAGTACCTGACACGCGTGTCGGGAAGGCAACGTACCGGCTGAGGTCTGCACTCGATGACCTCAATTCAGCAGTCATACCCATCTCCTATCCGCCACGCCCACCGCAGTGTCAGCAGCCGGGACATGCAGCCGCGAGTGCCGCGCCCAGCGAGTGATGCCAACAGCCCAAAGTAGTGCCGTCTGTATGCAGCGTAATCTGGTCGAGAGCTCGAGCGGACAGACACCCTTGATGGCGCAGGGTCCTCGGTGTCGAGTGGGCCAATGAGAGCGGAATGATGCGGCAGATGGTTGTTTCATCGCTATGGAGGAGGGTGCTCGGGGCGCAGTGCGCGCTCGGAGGAGGAGCGTGACTAGCGGGTTGCTGGGTGCGCCTGGGCGGATATCAGTGATGGTGGCGGCGTCGAGGGCGAACGTGCTGTGGGAGAGTGCAGCGCATGCGGGCGGCGGAGGAGGTGCCTGCCGAGGCACGGTGGCGGGCACGATGTGGACGATGGGGAGGACGGAGAGAGGGGCGGCGGAAGGCGGCGGACCGGGCGGGGGAGGGCGATCAGATCTGTTGTTGGGCGATCGGAGAGCGCATCGGCGTGCCCCGGGCGCCTCGCAGCACTTGCCGGCGGTGCCTCGTCGCGCTGCGTATATCCCAACGGCCTCTGGCTACCGGCCTCCAGCTGCCTCCAGCCCCGCCGCCCGCTCTCCAACATCAGCTCGCCAGTCTTCCTCTTACGGCAGCGCCAATCTCGCGGATTCTCGCCGGCGCTTCTGCCCAGCTTTCGCCGCTTTCGGACAACGCTTGCCTTAAATCCCCCCGCCGCCGTCGCCTTCTGTAGCTTAGCCCTTGTAGCCCTGCCCACCCCATGTCCTCCTCCAAGTCGCCCAGGCGCCAGTCCTCCTCTCGCCCGCCCACAACCCGCCGGAAGCCTTCCCAGTCCGCCGGCAAGGAATTCCGGGTCACCGCCGAAGTATGCCTCTCAGCGAAGGCCTCTGCCGCGTTGCGCAAGGTGCGACGCGTCGCAACAGCTCAGACGATCGAGAAATAACGCCCCCTGCTCACCGTCACCGCAGCCAACTGTTCTGTACAAGCGGAGCCACGACAGGCTCGACAAGTCCGGCGAATCCCCAAGAAAGTCTGTCGACTCTAGCTCCAGGAAAGTCAAGGGTGCGTCCGGCGTGGCCCGTGCTCCCCGTATTTCAACCAACTTGACCATTCCAGAGAAAACCAGTTGGCTCAGCCTGGGCCGCCACTCGCCGACGGAACAATGGAAGCCCGCAATATGTCAACTAGTGGAAGAGGACGAAGCATGTATTCTGAATATATATCTAGAAGTGCGTGCTACAACAGATCAGTGTCCCCGTCTCTCTGACACTGCCTGGCGATCAGGAAACAATGTTGTATCAGTCGATCTACGTGTATTCTCTTAATCACACAGATATCCGACCTATTCACCACTCGCTCTTCGACCGGAAGGACTGTCTAGGCATCTACTGCGTACCGTACGTCTCGTACCACTCTCCTCGCGCGCCCCAGGTAGTCCTGACCTCACCGCCCACAGCGGCCAGATGTGGTGCGCGGTGCCCTCCTCCGACCCAGTCTTCCTCCGCCTCCCGGACGAAGAGACGCTCAACCTCTGGCTCGCGCTCCTGCGTTCCTACGCCGTCCCGGAGACGTACGGGCGCTGGCTGTCGCCGTCCGACGGCGGGCTCTACCGCATGTGGCGCCAGGTCGAGCTCACCTGCCACCAGGGCCGCAACCTCGGCACCGCGCGCCCGCTCAACCCCGCCGCGGCGGGCGCGGTGCCGGACGACCCGTCGAGCCTCGTGGCGGGCGAGCCCGACACGACGCGCGGCGAACCGGACGCGCTCGACCTCGACGTCTACTGCGAGATCTTCGTCGACGGCTGCCTGTGCGGGCGCACCACGGTCAAGCGCGGGCTCGGTGCGCCCGACTGGCTTGAGCGCTTCGTCCTCGCAGACCTCCCCCAGTTTGAGAACCTCGAGGTCGTCGTGCTGAGGGAGAAGAGGTTGTCGAAGCCCGTCGTGGTGGGCGTGGTGTCGATTGCGCTGATGAACTTTCGGAGAGGCGAGCATATCGATGGGTGGTTCCCCGTGCTGTCGCCGAACCCGGGGACGTATGCGCAGACGGGCGAGCTCAGATTGAAGCTAAGGGTAGACGAGTTAGTGGTTTCTTGTGAGACGCGATCAGGAGTGCGAATTCTGAGACGCTTTGTAGAGAGATCATCCTCCCGTTTTCCGAGTACTCTGGGCTGCTCCAGGTGAGTAGTGGCGTTTCGCGCAAAGTCGGCGAGGCTTACCTGACTCCCGGCAGACATTCTCGTCAAGAAACAGTTTGGACTGGCTAGTGGACCTCGAGTCAAGGCTCAAGCTCAAGAACACGATACCCCACCACATCATCTCCATCGCAATAGCCAAGGACGTGCTCGTTCATGACATCCTGGAGATGGCCGACCGAGAGGTTGACGGCACACTTTCATGTAAGCCCGTTTGCTACCCACTTCAGCAGCCACATCCGAGCTAACCTTCCCCACGCAGCACACAACACGCTCTTGTAAGACATCCCCTACCCCTGACCCGTCCAAAAGGCTGACCCCAGACGCCTCGCCGTTAGCCGCGGGAACACCGTCCTGACGAAGACGGTCGAGCTCTTCATGGCGCGCTACGGGAGCGCGTTCCTCGAGGCGAGCGTCGGCGCGCCCGTGCGGCGCGTGTGCACGGACAAAATCGCGATCGAGGTCGACCCCTTGCGCTCGGGCAAGGGCGCGCGCAGCACGGAGAAGAACGTCGAGGCGCTCGTATACTGGTGCCAGGAGTTTTGGAACTCGATCTACGAGGCGAGGCATGAGTGTCCTGCGTGCGTTCCCCTTCCTTCTCCGTTCCACAGTGAGGAGTGGGGATGCTGATTGGGGGCCTGGGCAGGGAGATGCGGAGGCTGTTTGAGCATGTCCGCAGGCTGGTCGAGAGACGGTACGGCCTGCATGACGAGCAGAATAGGGACCTGCCGTCGCAGAGCGTGTCGGCTTTCTGCTTCCTGCGCTTCATGGTCCCTGCTATATTGCACCCGCATTTGTTCGGGCTTTGGCCAGGTGAGTATTTTGTCGGCGTGCCGAGAGAGAGACCAACAATGTGGGCGTAGGGCTTCCGGACGCCCGTGTGCAGCGAAGTCTGACCTTGATCGCGAAGGTCATCCAGAACCTCGCCAACCTGAACGCAGTAAGCAGAGACCTTTCATTCAGAGTCTTCGTCGCACTGACGCATGAAAACACAGAGCGTGCAGAAGGAAGACTTCATGCGCGGAGTGAGGGATTTTCTGACCAACAGCGTCCCGCATATGGTCGACTACATCGTCGTCGTCTCAACACCAGAGCCCCAGTCACCCAGCACGTCATCTCCGCCGATCGTTGACAAGAGCGACCGCCTCCGCATCATGCACACGCTCCGCCAGCGCGGGCTCGCCGCGCCCGTTCTCTACCGCGAAGCCACCCCACTCCTACCGCACGTCCTCGACCTCCCGCGGCACCTCGCCGTCGTCAGCGCGCTCGTCGTGCGCTACGCCCACGCGCGCAACTACACGCCCTCGACGTACATCCACTCCGGCACCGGCGACCACTTCGACGAGTTCTGCACGCGGTGTCTCCAGGTCGAGGAGCGCGCGCTGTTCCGCGTCAGCCAGCTCGCGAGCAAGCCGCGGCGGCAGCCGTCGCAGCCGAGCATATCCTCTCCCCTCGCCGCCAGTATACCCCTCCCGCCTTCACCAACATCACCCATGAAGATTCCCGGGCGGCGGGAACGGCGGATATCCCTGCCGAAGAGCCCCAAGCTGCCGAAGAAGTCTGCGCGGCCGTCGACTGCGCCTGGGACGGATTCGTCGCCATACACTGAACCGGAGTCGATGCCGATGAGCCCTACGAGTGACCCAGAGCATATGTTGTCCCAGTCCGCTCCCAATGCTGTGGAGAGTGTGCCCTCCCCGGACAGGACGCGTTCTTTGCGACGCCTAAATACGCCCTTCTCCAAACAACCACGGTCTTCGTCGACTGACTCCGCGCTCACCCGTAAAGCGACTGGAGAGCGCATCACACGTACTTCGACACGAACGCAAGAAGCGAGTAACGACTCTACTGACGACTCAACCAGGAAGCGGAAGAGCATCTTCCGCGGCATCCTGCGACGATGACCCTCGAAGATGCACACATGTATCGGTTGCTTTTTACATATATTATGCTCGTCAGTATAGCAATACACGCACTATGTAGAATCCGTAAATCATCACGAACGAAAGGATATCAAGGAGAGCAGAGCGCAGTATGCAAGTGTCATGACAGTGAGTCCGCGTTGAGGGGCTTCATGACGAGCTTCATGGCCTCCGCCGCAACGTCCTCAGACGTGCTCCGCACCGTGATTCGACAGAGCTGTAGAAACAAATCAGCCTTCGATCAGAGATCGCTCGCGGAAGCAAACACACCTTGGCTTCTGGATTCGGCTCCAATCTCATCAAGCAGCCCACCTTCCCGTCGTTCGACATGTGTAAGATGCCGGCGGCCACGATGTTGTTGGGATTGGGGTCGATACCGTCGAGGACGTTCAGATTGAAGCCGGAGACGACCTGGCGCTGCTTGGTGCGGTCGACGTGGCCTGACTCGTCGAGGGTGATCGGGAATATCTGCTGGGCTTCTCGAGGCGGCCCGCCGATCAATCGCCATCGCTCGAAGAAGTCCGCCTGCCCCAGTTTGACATGCTCCAAGAACTTCGTCAACACGATCGGGAGCCGCACCGCGATCGTCTGGTGTGCGCCCGCGAGGTACGACACGCTCAGGGTGGGCGGCTTCGTGAACGGCTTCTTGCATTCGACGTGCACGAGCTGCTGCGACTGCGTGCGCGGCGCGATCGTACTTGGCGCGATCTTGGCGAATGTCGCGGAGAGCGCGTCTGGGTCGTCGACGTGCAGCGTCGCGGTGAACGAAGTGAACGGCGCGGAGATCTTGTTGCCCATGTAGATCGCGAGCTGGCCAAGGTGCCCGTGGTACCGCGACTTAATGCCGATCTGGATCTGCACGTCCTCGTAGAGCACGCCCTCGGTGCTGTAAAGCAGTTTGTCGAACCAGCGCTCGACGTTGGGGCCTACCGTCAACATCGATATCCCCTTCTCCGCCAGGGCAGTAAGTGTTTGCGATGGGTCGGGCTGTGACGATGGTGATTGTGCGTTTGACGAAGATGTGATCTCCAGACCCATGAGCGAACTCGTTATGTCGTTCGCATTGCCATTGGCCGCAGTTCCATTGCCATTTGGCTGGGGGAACGTTGGCTTCTTGGCCATCTTCTTCGTCGATACGCGCTCCAAAGGCGTATCAGATTTGTCTCCACCCTTGGTCTTGAGCCTGCCAATCAGCGCGCTCTCTCGCGGCGGGAAGGGCGGGATCTCCTCGCAGACATTCTGCAGCAGCTCGTCGTCTTCCGGGCGAGATGCAAGTGCGTAGAACTCGCATGCGCGTTGCTGAAGGTCGACGTCGAGCACGTGGCGATATCGCTCGAACACGTTCACCAGTTGCGGCTTGATCTCGGGGAAGACGTTCACCCATTTGATGTACGTTGATAGGAGGAGAGCGCGAGTGGGAGCCGCGCAAAATTGCGACTTTGAATGGAGGACCTGGAACTGCTCGATTGGGTTGTACCCGGGCTCGTTGGCGATTAGGTGGCCGTATTCGCCGAGGATGTATCCACCAACTTTCACCAGGCTCTCATGTGATGAGGGCGAGCGCAAGTACTCGAACACTACCTTCGCCGCGTATGCTTGCAGATCCTCCGTGTTCGTCACGATCTGGACGACACGATACCACACTTCCTCGCCCACATGGTCCCCTGCGGCACTGAGAAGTTCCAAGATGGTGTCGACATACCACTTGTAAGTGCCCGCGTACTTCTCCGTTAGAATTGCGATCTTCAGCACCATCTCCTCGCGCAGGCCGTAATCCGCGATTTTGAGGTACCGCAGGAGCTCACCGACGATGAGCTCGCTGTTCTCCGTGTCGCACATGCTGTATAGCAAGTCGAGCGCACGACGTCGGACTGAGATGTCTTTGTCCCGCAGAGATAGAATGATCGTTCCTTGGTGCTTCTTGATAGCATCGAGGTTCTCTGTGCGTGCTGCGAGTTGTGCCATTGTGTCCAACCCAAGGTAACGAACGTTCGTCTCCTTTGAGCTGATGAAACGTGCGAGGAGGATAGCAGCTGTGTTGACTAGCGGTGAGTTGGTGTCCAGCTGGATGGCGAGACTGATGGCCTCGAAGAGGACGGCGTGCTGAGCGTTGTTGTGTTGTACGTTGCGCGATGGCTCGGCACAGTTGTTCATGATCGTCTCGAGGACCTTATACATGACAGTTCGTATTGTCGGATCCTCTGCTTTCATGTGAGTGACACGAAGCTGGCGAGTTGGTCATGACAGACCTGACGGGGGGTAATATTGCAGCAGTCGCAGTAGCTTGACCTGGAGCCAAGGCGATGGCACTTTGTAATACGCATATGCTGCGCTGTATTCATGCTCAATGACGAGCTATGACTAGGTGTCAGAACCGACGCGTCTCAGTGTTGCTGAATCGCATACCTTATTGAGCCTGTCAACGGCCTTGGTATAACACACCGCGTACGCATCAAGATGGTCTTGCGCCATCGCCATGACCAAGCTGGTGACACATACCACTACGCCCTTTCTGTCGTATAAGGCACATTTCCGACATTTTATATGCTCCCGTACTCACCAAGTCTCCGTCGTCCATCAATGACACTATCCGTAGGGCCCACTCCGCGGCGGGTATGACATCTGGATGTTTCCGGTACAACCTCAGCAATGTCAATGCAGCCTTCTTCCTCACGAAGGTTGGTGATGTCCTAAATTAGGCGAATAAGCCACAGATGCAATGCCACAAGGTTGGACAGCATACGGCGAAATCAACAAGCGATGTACGTCCTCTGCCAACGCTTCCGCCATCTCTTGACCACCAACATTTGCAATTGCATGTAGTGCTAGACAATTGCTGATCTCGTTGTTGTCGTTCAGATCTTTGCGGATGGAGTTCACAACAAGTCGTAGGAAGTCGGAGTTCTCGTGCATCAGGAGGGTGACTGCAAGGTAGCCCTGCGCACATTCGGTTCAGCTCAACGGGTTGATCATGCAGGGCATGCTTACAATCTGTTTCTCGCTGTATTTCGTACTCGAGATGAGGTTGACAGCTTCCATATGGCCGACGTCGACCTTGTACCCAAGGATGTACGTGAAGATGACCTTCGCGACATATCTGTGGACATAGCATTAGCAGCTACAATGGTCGATGCGCCGCGAGACTCACTTCTTCTTCTGGTAGCCATCCAAGTTCCCGTCTGGTCACCAACGTTAGGGTGAAAGCGCTGAGGCGAGGTACTATGACGTGCCTTTGAACCTCTTCCTGATATTCGCCATCTCCTTGTTGATCCTCTTCTCCTCGAGCTCGCGGACTCTCGCTCCTCGAATATCCGCGATGAACTATATACGCATCCATAAGCGACATGTCTATACTGCGAACGCGAGAACTCGCCTGCGTGAGCCCACGCATATTTGTCGCCATCTTGCTCGTGTCTCCCGGGCTCTGAGCCCGTCCCCAGGTCTGATGTTGTGTGCAGAGATGAGGCCCGTAGCAATGAGAGGGGTCCTAAGCCAAGCGAATGGCTTCGCGTACGACGGGCGGGGTGCAGAGGGAATGAAACGGTAAGGGGCGCGACCAAGTGGTCTGGAGTGCAAGCGCCCATGTAACCCGCATACGATCACCTGCCTTTCCGAGCACTTACGCCTCCTCAAGCTGATCCGACGGCGGCGGAAATATTCAATTGTCGGTATGTCCGCATCCTTCTCTTGTGAACTACCGCATACGACTGAGTGAACAGCCGCATCTGCAAACGCTTTCAACAGCGCTCTCATTATGACTGCGTTCGACACCCTCTGGCCAGCCGACTCAGTCGAGTTCTGTCCTCATCCGAGTTTCCATGATATATTTGTCTGTGGAACCTACATGCTTGAGCAGTCGGAAACCTCCCGTACCGATCAAGAGCCGGAAGATGAGACGGCTCAACCCTCTGAACGTACAAAGCAGAAGAGGAGAGGCGAATGCATGCTCTTCAAAGTCGATGCAGAGAATGAACGTCCGTTGTACGTCCTGAAGCGGCTCATCACCATGCTACGGCTGACTGGGCTCGCCAGCATAGCTCTCTGCTACAAAAGACATCACTACCTGCGATATTGGACATGAAATGGTCAGCTTAGCGGATGCGGCGTGGTCAGCACCGGCATTGACATCGCACAGGTGTCATACATCGCCTTCCGTCGACCCAACCCTTGTCATAGCAGATTCAGAGGGTGGTATCACACTTCACACCTTGAGGGGGGATAAGGTAGGCGAGGTCTTTGGCCGACTCGCAGATTGCATCATTTTCTCTTGCAGCCCAGTCTCGTTCAAACCTCCTCAATCGCATGTGCCTCCCGCCATGTCCTCTGCCTGTCCCTCGACTGGTCCAGCAGGCGCTCCGCTAGCAGGTATGCATGAGCATATATCCTACCATATGACAGTGACTGACTGAATCCTCAAGTTCCCTCGGCTCACTCATCGTCTCGCTGTCCGATGGATCGTTAGCTCTTCTCCACCCCGAGAATACAACTGGCTTGATAGTAGCCGAATCATGGCACGCGCACGACCATGAACCGTGGATAGCTGCCTGGAACTACTGGGACACCAACGTCGTCTATTCTGGTCAGTCCCTCTTGTGCCCGTCGCGTAGACGCGCTGTTGACACAAGAGTACAGGAGGCGACGACTTGAAGATGAAGGCATGGGACACACGACAAGATTTCTCCCGGCCTCTCTTCGTCAACAAGAGGTAGGTTTGAGCTAGTGCAAACCCTATATTTTATCTCACATCGGCGCAATAGATTCGATGCTGGAATAACCACCATCCAAAGTCACCCACACATCGAACATTTACTCGCCGTCGGAAGGTTGGTGCCATCCTTGCCACCCTGCACAGTACCCTGGACCTCACGTTTCATACCATTCAGCTATGACAACACTGTCCGTCTGTTCGACGCACGCAAGCCTCTCGTTCCGCTGACCCAAGCGGACGTCGGGGGAGGCGCCTGGCGCGTGAAATGGCATCCATCTCCCGAGCGCAAGAATGACCTGCTCGTCGCTTGCATGCACGACGGGTTCAAAATCGTCCGCTTCAACCTCAGTGACTTGAATGACACATCAAGCACATCGCAGGAGCAGCCAGGATGGGAGGTCGTCAAGCGGTTCGACGAGCACGAGTCTTTGGCGTACGGCGTCGACTGGTCGTTTGCGGAGGCAAGCAAGGACGAAGACACGTTGATCGCGAGCTGTTCGTTTTACGATCATACATTGCACTTGTGGAGGGGCTAGCAACAATACAACAACTCGTGGGTGAATACAAATGATGTACATCTGTACAGTGATTGTGATGTGTGTATGCGGAGGTATAATCGGCAGTGGTCCATCTCACAGAACGTATGGTTTTGAGTGGGTATCGGTATTCGGTCCGGTTTCAATGGGTGTAGGAGGCACGGACTCGCCACGCCGTTTGCGTCTCCAGAAGCCAGCGTTCGGTCCCTTCATGATGAAAGCCAAGGTCCATCGTGACAACCCGCGTAGTGAATCCGGTCGATGGACCGCGGCCGTCAGTATGGTCGACAATGAAAGCACAAAGGCGAGCCTGCCAGAAAGTCCTTGAGTGTTCCATGCTCTCCATACTTGGACCAGGGGTAGACGTACCGTTCACCCCACTGCACTCCCTTCGCCCCGCTCCTCACCCACCTCTCAGGCAAGCATGCCCTGATCGCCCTCGGCAGGACGTACAGCGCAATCTCGCCTCTCCTCCGCCCCTGCTCAATCCAGATGCTGCCCCCACATACGAGGCTCCCCGCAAACGTACACCCGAAGTGACCGTCCCAGACGTCGTGCGAGATCCACGGGAAGAGGCGCGCCAGGAGGACCGTGCGCGTGAGGCAGACCGCGGCCCAGATACATGAGACGAATGTGCTGAGGAAGGTAGCGCTCCGGAGGACCGCGAGGAGAATGGGAACCAGCTTGGACAGACGGAGGAGGGTGCGCGGGCGGGTGAGCAGGATGGGGAGGATGTGCACCTATGTGTGGATGCATGAGCATGAGCGTGTGCCAATAAAGTGATCTAGCAGTCTTACAGGAAGGTATATTGCCAGAGCAGAGACAAACGCCTGCGATCCTCTGAGGGAGACGTTCTTGCTACAGCTGCCTCCAGAAGCATTGGCGTGGACGAGCTCGCAAGGGATGCCGCCGATCCCATCGCGACCCTTCACACCCATCTCCCTCCATACGGCAGTAGCCTCGGGCCCGCCATATGGGGGCAAGCGAGTGACATCTCCCCAGGCTGCTGGGTAACCGAGATCTCGCGACAGTGAGGAGACGAGGTCAGGCTGTGCGGAGTGATGCCGCCTGTAGGACCAGTCTCCGGTGCGGAGCAATCGCAGGGCGGCGAGGATGCGCGGGTCAATGTTTGCTACGGTCATGATCCTGTGGTGTGTTCCAGTCCCGTCAACTTTTGTACAACCAGTAGGGACGTTGACGGGATCTACCATTTGTTGTACGAGCGAGGTAACCTGTGAGACACCCCGATCAATTTCACCAGTAAATGCAAAAAGCAATCTCGAACTACCTTTCTGGCTGGTAGAAGAAGCACCACATTATCCTGCAGATAACATGAGGGTAAGCCCTGCACGGTTCGCAAAGCTGTGAACGGACCTCGCGCTACTTGCCCAGAAGACCAATGCGTCTAGCCGCATACTGAGGAGATGCCTGCGCTTCTGTGCGGCCTCCTGTCCGTCGACGCCACCATTCTTCTCTAAGACTTCACAGCCTTTCTGTATGGTGATTTGTGACAGAGCATCCATAGCGCGTACCAGGAGCAGTAGAGTCAGATCGAGGGTGATGGAAGGGCGGCCTGCAAACAGCGAGGGCTTGGTAGGGGAGCTCCCGTACAGAGGAGGGGTGAGTGGTAATGTGGTACCAGGCCCGGTGGACACAGGTGAACGACGTCTGCGGTGAAAGAGGGTGATCGCCAAGGCGGACGAAAGGGCGTTAGCAAGGAAAGTCCGATGCGATTCCTTCAACAAGGCAAGCCATCCAATAACCTTCGCCCGTAAGCTTCCATGTACAGATCTGTCGTCCGCCAGACGCGGGCACTCCCCCTCCAACACGAGAACATCGAATACTTCCTTCAGGAACGCGCCGCCGCCTACACCCGCGGTCATCGCGAACGCAAATCCGGTCGCCCCCAACTCGCGTCCCAATATCCTCTTCAGACGCGTCCACCCGTCTCTCCGCGCCTTCGGGCTCGTCATAAACGGCACCAGCGCAGGCCCGAGCGAGAGGGAGATCGACAGCGCGTAAGTCCGCAGCGCGATCTGCAGCGGGTGGTCGTCCGGGATCGAGTGCAGGTATTCGCCAACGGCATTTGGCAGCGCACGCAGCTTGCCCTTGAGGTCGGGCGGGGGCTCCTCGGCGGACATGGCTGAGAGCGTGGGTGGGCAGCGACCCGCAGCAGGGAGGAGGTCGAGTTTGTGGTGGATGCGTTCACAGCGGTCACGGCCATGATCGAAGTTAAGGTATGAAACGCGCGTCATGTACGCTCGCATGTGATTCCTCTCCCGATGCCCGGGTCCCATAACTACGTACAAAGTCGCAGCTCCAAGTGAGTGCCATGGCTGGGGAATGTACCCCGGAGAGGTTACAGTCCTGCTTGCTGGGATTCAATACAGTGGGACCCAAGTGGCGGATGGGTTGTACGTTGCACAACCTGTGGCATGACCACGAAACCGCCATCAAGCTGGGTGTCATCACCTAGTATTTGAACGTACAAATAATGCATAGCAGAGGGATGAATATCAGTGCAGGGTATCTGTACAACAGAGTGGAAGTAAGAAGAGATGATGCCATGAAAGGATATCCAATTGTTCGGTCGCGGATCTCATCCACTGCTACTGTGCGTGTCAGCCTTCCCGGCGCCGTCATGATGGGCAGACGTGGGTGTGGTTGGCGCGTAGCTCCAAAAGTCAAGCACTTGCGCTTGGTCTGAGACACCCATACCCGCTTTGAGCTCTCCAAGGAGGTCCGCAGCGTCGAGGATCTCGACGAACTGTGCGCGAGAGTCTGGAAAGACGAAGGTACGAAGAATCTCGGAGCCCTGCGCGTGTATAGAGTGTACGTCAGAGGATTGGAAAGGAGACGAATGGTGAGAAGACGTACGTGATCGCGGATAACTCTCGCGATATACTCCCTGGGAGGTTGGATGGGGTGTACACCCACGTCTTCTTCGAGCTCCTTCTCAAGGGAGGATGAGGATGAGGACACCTCACGCTGCTCTGCTCTGACTTTCCCCTTTCCCACATCATCCTCGTCTGGCTCCTCTTTGTCTTCCTCATCCTCGTCCTTCTCTGAGCGGAACCCAAATCCAAACCACCGCTTCCACAGCTCCAACTTCCTCCCATCCCTCCCGATTCTCTTGAGCGCCGTCCGACATCTCTCCCAGTCGCCGTCATCACCAAGCCAAACCTGCATCTCAGCCTTCTCATCCTCGCTCTCTGTACTCTCGACCACCGATGGCGGGCGCGTCGCACCAGGCACATCCTGCACCATGTCCATTGCAGGCAACTCTCCCTCCACCTCGCCCCCCGCCTCGCCCTCCCGCTCGGCTCGCTCCGCGTCAGGGTGCGTGCCCTGTTTCCGCACACGCACCATCAAGCGGACCCACCGTCGCCGCCTCACCCACGCGCCCGTGCTGAGCGTGCCGATCTCCGGGCGCCAGTGGCCGGAGCGGAAAGTCCATGCGTACTCGAAGCCGTCCTGCTGGAGGAGCCCGTCGCCGCGCATGTCGATCATCCACGCGCGCGAGACCCACCGCCAGGTGCCGTCTGGGAGAGGGTATGAAGCGAGAGAGACGGTGGGCTGGGTGCGCCAGGCGCGTTTGGAAGGGTTGGATGTGGGGAGGGTGTAGGGAGGTGGGTCGAGCGGGAGGAGGGTCTGCGGAGAGTAGTTAGGCGTGGAGAATATGGTTATGCTGCGTGGAATTTCAGCTCGGTTGCTGGAATGCTCCCAAATATTGAGACGCACCCCCGTTGATTCTCGTAGAGCACTGCCCACCTGTACACAGGCGCGTCAGAGTCCGACTCTTCTCCGGCCTCTTGAAGCAGCTCGTCGTGCAGCTCAACCAGACCGCCCTCAAGAGCCGAGCCTCTGAGTGTCGGATATTGGGGCTCTTGCTCTGTGTCATAGCCCTGCCGGTCCTCTTCCTCGTGCCTCGCCCTCTTCTTGTCGTTGTGTTTTGAACGGGCACGGTTCCATGGGGACAAGAGATGGAGGAAGTGGCGCTTAGGCGAGAGATACGCACGGGCCTCTTCTCCCGTCTCCGGGTCCTCCTCTGTGTGCGGCGGGGGAGGCTTGCGGAGGGAGGACGGGCCAGCGGACGCAGGAGCCATGGAGTGGGGCGACGCGGTGAGCGGGGACAGAGATCAAGGTTAGGGTCGTCGTTCCCGCAATCACCTGACGTCAGCGGGGCCGATTTGGACGAGCCGTGTTATCTAATCTAAGCGCCACCGCCATGTTCCGTCGTGCACTCACCGCTGCCCTGCCCAGGTCGTCCTTCGCGCCGTCCAGGCTCTCCTCCTCGTCGCCCCGCCGTGTTCTCCCCGCCGCCCCGTGCGCCGCTCAATCACCACTCGGACGCAGGAGCCTTGCGACAGCCTCAGCCCCTCGTTCGTGCCCGCAATGCTCAGCACCGCTCACGACACCCCTGCCGGTCTGCACCAAGTGCTACTGGATCTCGAACATTCCTGGCGACATGACTTACCATGAAATGCTTGGGACTCCATATGAGCCGAATCCGTTTGTCGTCGACACTGCAGCCATCAAGCGACAGCTCAGGCAGCTGCAGACTGTCGTGCACCCCGACCGCTGGGTGGGCAAGGAGCGGGTGCGTACGCGTTCAGGCCGGCAACAGTGCCGAAGTAATCGCTCACGTCCGACTGGCTCCACGCCTACAGGAGAAGCAAGACGCGGCGGCAGTAATGTCCTCGCGGGTCAACGAAGCGCTTCACCGACTGTCCAATCCCCTCCGGCGCGTTGAGTACATCCTCCAGCGCGAGGGCTACCCCATAGGCGAGAGCGAGAACCTGGAGGACCCAGAGGTGCTCATGGAGACCATGGAGATGCGCGAGGAGATCGAGGGTGCGGAGTCGAAGGAGGAGGTTGAGCGGGTGCGCGCGACCAATGCGGGTGCGTACATATGACACATTCCTTCGCGTGACCGGCGTATTAACGGGGCGTGTGCAGAGAAAGTGGAGGAGACTATGCAAGAGATCACTGAGCTTGTTGGCCGGAAGGACTGGCCTGCGGCGAAGGTAGCCGCCATCAAGCTGAAGTATCTGCAGGGTATTGAGAATGCTGCCGCGGCTTGGCCACATCCGCTGGGTAGTGACCACTGAGCAATGATAATGGTCCATCTCGACAAATTCCGGAGTGACATTGTTCCCACCTATGTCCAGCCTCCAGCTGAAGTACTACACGGTTGAGTGAGTCCAGTTCATTGTGAACCTACTTGACCCGGTCGTCTTGTGTTTTGTCGTACGGGCTTGCCATAGCAAACACTGAATTTTTATGGAGCTGCTGCTAAGGTTGCATCGAAATCAGCTCGGGCCTGCAGTCTAGTGCGTCCCCATTTCATGACCGACCGACCACAGGTGAGCGCTAATCGAACCATCGGCGTCGAACGGCCTCTGTGCGTAGTGATCAGCACTGATTCTCCTCACGATTGGACAGGCCAAGTCGACCACCCTGCTTTCTGGCCGTGCAGTGTTGTGCAGCGCCGACAGTCAGTGATCCGGGGCGGTGGAGATCAAGTCGCGATGCACGTTGTCTGCGCGGCAGATTTGCGTTTTTACATAGTTTCCTGGGCTTCTCCGATGATCACTTCGGGGGTGACGCTGTGTGCGTACGAATTTCAAGCTCATAGAGTTCGTGGGCAGAAACATGGGGAAAGGAAGATAGCCCGCCCACGTGCGAAAAGCAATTGGCTGCTACTCGTATACGCAGGTGGACGAAAGCTCTAGCCTCTCCATCGTCGAAAGTATACTGCTTCAGATGCCATCAACATGTCCCCCCGGCAACTTCCTGTCGATGGTTTCACAAGAAAATCGGCATGGCGTATATATAGAGTTTGCGTCTTCGACTCGACGTCCCTTCAGGTGAATAACAGCTTCTGCCAGACTGATCATTTACAGCCCGAGTATTGGGATTTGGTGATTATGCCGCTTGCTCCGGTTGACGAGAAAGGGACGCAGCTGTACTATGAAGACAGCGGCGCGCCCGTGGGCTCGCGCGATTACAAGACCCTTGTAATGCTTCACGGTGGTCTCTTCCATGGCGGTGAGTGTTGTGATCCCTCACTCGATCCGACTCAATGATGAGGTATTCACTATTCGGCACTATCGTAGCTATCTTCAAGCCCCTGTTCCCCTTCGCCGCAAAGCATAACATGCGCCTCGTCGCGCTGAATGCGCGGGACTACCACGGCTCCTCGCCCTTCAGCGACTCCGAGCTCGCCGCGCTGGACAACCCAGACTTGCAGAGCCAGCAGTCCGTGCTACGAGCTTGCGGACGGGAGCTCGCTGCGTTTCTCGTCTGGTTCATCAAGCACGAGCAGCTCCCGTTGGTGTCCGGCGGAGGGGGGCGTGGTGGGGGCATCTCTGTCCTTGGGTGGTCGTTTGGGAGCGCGTTCTCGATGTCGTTCCTCGCTCAAGCAGGTGTACTCTCAGAGAAGGATCGGACCGTGTTGGGAGACTACATGCAAACAGTCATCATCTTGGGTGAGCATCATACATGCAACTAATAGGACTTGGTTGGACATACTAACACTTTGTCGTTTCGGACCAGACCCCAGCCGTCACCCACTAGGCATCCCCTCGGATGCGCCTTCGGAACAACTCTACGATCCCTTAAGCGACGCGGCCCTCACGCCCGAGCAGAAGCAGGCCGCCTTCTCCAGCTGGATCTCCGGATACTACAAACACGAACCCTCGTTCCTCGACTCCCTGCCCACGAGCAGCCGCGAGCAGCTGACAGCGGGCCTCCCGCGTGACCCGCAGACGGAGCCGTCCCCGACGCTGACGCGCATGTCTGCTGAGGAACTCGCAGGCGTGACGGACCCCGCGGCCCTAGCGCACTCGACGCTCGCCTTCACACGAGTGGATCCTCGGGTATATGAAGAGAACATGCAGGCGGCGCTGTGGGACAAGACAATCTGGCCGCGGTTGCGGATCGCGCTGGTGTGGTGCGACGCATCGGTGGGCCCAACGATGTTGGCGAGCTGGTATCTCGCGAATATGGTGGTGACGAGGTGGCCCGCGCAGGGCAGGAGGGTGGAGCTGGTGAGGTTCGAGGGAGCGAATCATTTCGTAAGTTCACAACCGTTCGGGTGAACGCGACGCTGGTGTGGCTGATAATTCGTGTCAGCCGCATTGGGACAAGCCTGAGGATATGGTGCGGCTTCTGGCCAGGATTGTATGTTGGATGGGGTGCCTGTAGCAAGTATGAAATGGGTCCCGGACTCGCTCGTGATAGCCTCAGGACACAATGGGGCCCCAGTGGTACACCGCTACTTTGCATGCATTGGCCGAGTCATCTAATGGGACGAAGCTCAGGTCTGCGAACGGATATACCGCCGTTCTGCGGCTTCTAACCCGTGTAGCTTCGAGTGTCCGGATTCGGTAATGAGACTCTCGATTTCCGCTGAGGATGCAGGTTGTACAGTCATAGTCAGGTGGGCGCATATTGCGCATTCGTAAGTACTGCGACATTCAGTTCCTACCCGGAAGACTGACTGAAGTGCAGAACTTGCATTCTTGATGCTTACACAGTTACACTGACAGTTTGCTGACAGTGCATGCCTTGATGCGACACATGACGCAAACGATAATCGCCCCCTTCTATCGCCGTCACGGTATCCGCTCGGGTTCTGACTATTCTCTTCAGCGTCCCTCAACCAACAACATCACGCCGCCTAGCATGCCTCTAGCCCCAGTTGATGATGATGGGACGCAACTGTACTACGAGGACACAGGAGCTCCCGAGAACTGCCCCGGGTACAGGACGCTAGTACTGGTACATGGCGCCATCTTCAATGGTGGTTCGTAACCCTGTTTGGCCTCGTGGATTTAACTGACATCGCCTCAGCGACCTTCAAGCTCATGTTCCCTCATGCCGCCAAACACGGCATACGCCTCGTTACCGTGAACATGCGCGACTATCGCGGTTCGACGCCATATACTGATGCCGACATCGAAGCACTTGGCAGTGGCGATCCAGAGCGGCAACAGTCCATGATCCGCGCTCGTGGATTGGAGATTGCTGCCTTCCTAGTATGGTTCATTCGCAAGGAGGACATCCCTCCATACGTAGTCGATGGTGACAGAGGAGGCCTGTCATTACTTGGATGGTCTTGGGGGAACGTGGTGACGATGGCGTTCTTAGCGCAAGCTTCTGGCCTCTCCGAGGATGATGGACGTCTACTGGATGGCCACTTGAAGTCGTTCGTCATTTTCGGTGAGTTCAAAATTCAATGGTCACTCGAGAATGACTGATGAAGGCGGTCCACTATGATAGACAGTGCTCGCCAGGGCCTCGGCGTACCTGCAGCTGTCATGGAGGGTCTCGACAGCCCCGGCGGCGGCACCGATATGCCTGCTGAATCCGATGAACGTTGGCTCTCCTGGGCTGTGCATCACGCTCACTCAAAGCCGGTACTTGACGCGTTCCCTTTGGTCACCATGAATGATATGCAAGCCGGGGTTGCTCATTCCAGCGTCGCAAACCCGCTTCCTCAGCATAAAGCAGCCAGGGAACACATGGTACGAGAGCTCGGCGAGATCATCGATCCGACCGTCATTGAGCGCGCACAACGATTGTACCTCGAGGTGGACACAGCGCTCTATGGACACAACGTACGAGGCGCCTTATTGGATGCGTCGACGTGGCCGTGCCTTCAAGTATACCTCGTATGGTGTGATGCATCTATGCCGGAGACAGTGTTCTCCAATTGGTATCTCGCGAAGCAGACAGAGGAAAACTGGCCCCGGGACGCCAGGAGCGTCAAGGTTGTCCGCTTCGAGGACGCGAACCATTTTGTGAGTGCTATGCCGCGATTTTTGAGTGATGCTGACCATGTCGCCGGTTTGTTGGCAGCCTCATTGGTATCAACCAGAGGACACCATGGCGCTAGTAGCATCGCTCGTCTGAAAGTTGAAATTGATTTGAGCTCCTCCTGCCTCATTCTACCACCTATCCGCAATGCAAGATCTCATTCAAGTCCCCTGTGACACCGATGTCGATACCGATACGAGGCCGCAGGCTGCTACCGTGCAAGGCATCCCTGAGCACGTTCATGATCGTCGTAGACGACGGATGGTGGAAGGGAAGAGGTAGCCATTCAGTCATCACCGGCGTCTGTCTAGATGTACAGCAATACGCGGGAACAACTGAGCGCCGTTCCCGGTTCGGTTCTGAAAATGCCTGCGAATGTAGGAGCGACAATAACAGATGACCTGGGCAGCTGCCACGTAGCGTCTAGTCTCACGTTATCAAGTCGTTATGGGATGATATGATATGACTTTTCCAAGTTCCTTCTTCTTTACTCAATCTAGGCCTGAACTAGGTTCAAAAACTCATACTCGCCTCCCTCTTCCCGCGTTCTCGACTTGAATAGCACTGTGCACAATGCCTTGGGCACCCGTCGACGATAATGGCACGCGGCTTTACTACGAAGACACGGGGGCACCCCCTGATTCGTCGGACTACACAACTCTAGTGCTCGTACATGGTGGTGTATTCAATGGATGTGAGTGTCATGACCTACTCCGAGGACCCCCAACGGTGCCCCAGACGGGGCGAACTGTCGTGACTCCCAAAGTGTAGAGGCTGACGCGACCGTAGCCACCTTTAGGCCAATGTTCAAACATGCCGAAGAGCACAACATGCGACTAGTGGCTGTGAACAATCGAGACTACCGCGGCTCTACCCCATTATCTCCCAGCGACCTCGACGCACTTCGAAGCGTAGAACTGGACGAGCAGCGATCGATGATCCACGCACGCGGCATGGAACTTGCGGCATTTCTTGTCTGGTTCATCCAGCAGGAAAATATACCGCCTCGCTCCCAGAACTTGGAGGCTACGCGTGCCGGTGGCCTTGCATTTCTCGGGTGGTCTTGGGGAAATACTATGACAATGTCGTTTCTGGCGCAGGCTGAACGTATGGACGAGGAAGCTCGCCGCACGTTGCACAGTTTCATGACCGCGTTCATCATGTTTGGTGAGTAGATGACATAACCATGATCTTTCACTGTATCGATTAGCTCACTGCATGCAATCTACTAGACAGCGCTCGACATGGCCTAGGCGTCCCACCTGCGATGCTGGCAGGGCTACGAGCTCCAGCGCGTGGCCAAGATGAGACGGTGGACCGAGACAATGACTTCGAACACCGATTATCCGGGTACTACGCTCACCCGCCTGCGCTACTTGATCAATTCGCGTCCGTTGCGCTGGATGACCTACGAGACGGTCTCTTACATTGCCCGATTGCAGATCCATCCTCGCCGGACTATGTACCATCCACCGCTCGTATGACTACTCAAAGATTCGGCGATGTCACGGACCCCAATGTGACAAAGCGTGCCCACCCGCTTTTTCACGCCGTCGACCCCAGACTGTATCAAGAGAACGTGCAAGCTGCTCTATGGAACTCAACAACGTGGCCTCACCTGAGGGTGACGCTCGTATGGTGTGATATGTCTCTGCCAGAGACAGTGTTGTCTGCCTGTTATCTCGCGAAACAAATCAACGAAGAATGGCCTCAAGGTGCTAGAAAGGTTGACGTGCTGCGCTTCAATGGGGCAAATCACTTCGTGAGTTCAAATGCTCACCATTTGTGTGCACACAGTTGACGGATACTGTTTAGCCTCATTGGGACAAGCCTAGGCGCACTATCGAGCTTCTGTCTCGTATAGTTTCACCCCGGGCCCCGTAGGACCGCACGGCGGCTCTACATGTCTTCGAGACGCGATTATACAGATCGCGGTATCGGCCTCATGGTTTCAATCCTCTATGGCCACGGCCGCGTTGACTGACGCAGATAGTCGACATTGTCATTCGCTTTGTGATTCCAACAAAAGTGGGGTTCTTTCCTGATCTCATTGATGCTATGGTAAGGTCGCAGCCAATACCGTCTTTCATCCGGCCGCTGGCCCCGAACGAAGGCTCAGGCTGAGGATGTACATACACTCCTTTGTGATGATTCCGGACCGCAAGCATGTTTTAGCCAAGAGCGCGTGCATAAGACTCTCACGTTGGTCCTCAGGCTATGTATAGCCAATTAGTGACTAACTGTCATATTGCTATGGTTTAAGGTCATGGGCAAGCAGGTGGAGACTGCACACGATTCTCACTAGACGAGGTACATGCTTATCTCATGCCGCTTGCTACTGTGGACGAAGTCGGGACGCAACTTTACTACGAAGACACTGGGGTCCCACCGGGGCGTCCTAACTATCAAACGCTGTTGCTCATACACGGTGGAATCTTCAATGGAGGTGAGCACTCACACTAGTACTCACTGCGCCCTGTGGCATGTTGTTCTCATTCTCATGATGTCTGGTATGCAGCGGTGTACAGACCCATGTTTGCCCACGCGGCAAGACTTGGATTGCGCCTTGTCACATTGAATATGCGCGACTACCGCGACTCTAGTCCGTACACGCCTTCCGATCTAGCAGCGCTCGGGAGTGGGGATCATCATGAGCAGCGGTTTGTCCTCCGTGCTCGCGGGGTAGAGGTCGCCTCGTTCCTCCTGTGGTTCATCCGAATGGAGCAAATACCGCCACCATCCAGTCCTGACGACTACAACGGCAACCGTGGAGGCGGTCTTGCTCTACTCGGCTGGTCCTGGGGAAACATCATTACCATATCGTTCCTGGCTCACGCCGCGACGCTGCCGGACAACGATCGCCGCTTGCTGGGTGCCTACTTGACGGGATTCGTTATGTATGGTCAGTCTACAGTGTTTACATGCCCACAGTCGCGGTGCTCACCTCAGCTCATCATAGACTGCAGCCGGCACGGTCTAGGTGTCCCCCGCGTAATCATGGAAGGACTCTATTCTCCTACGCGTGATCCAAACATTCCGGAGGAGCAAAGGCACACAGCATTTGGACACTGGGTATCCGGCTACTATGCACACTCACCTTCTGTACTTGCCGCATTCCCATCCGTGACGCTGGACGAGTTGCGCCAAGGGGTCAGCCAAGTGCCTATCAAGGATCCGTCCCCAGATTACGTCGCGTCCGTGGTCAACATGTCAGCTGAAGAGCTATCGGAGATCACGGACCCAGCAGTCATCACGAGCTCGCATCCCCTCTACTACAACGTGGACCCGGCGTTGTGCAAGGAGAACCTGGACGCTGCGCTTCTCGACGCGTCTTGGTGTCCCCGCCTGCGTGTGGCGTTGGTGTGGTGCGATATGTCTGTTCCTGAGACGATCATGTCCACTTGGTACCTCGCAAGGCAGGTCTCGGAACACTGGCCTGCGAGCGCGAGGAAGGTTGACCTTGTACGATTCGAGGGAGCCAACCACTTCGTACGTGGGCTGCCGACTCTTCTCTCCGTTACAGGCTCTGACAACTTTCAGCCCCATTGGGATCAACCGAAACGAACGATTGAGCTTCTCGCCGGATTAATATGAGTGCGCTATGCCAGTCATTGCCAGCGACGCCGGAAACGCACCTTGTGGTGGTGGAAAACAGGGGATTTGTTGGATGTGAGGCTGCGGACTCGGACTGGCATGTCTGTCGAATATCTGTCGTCTGTCGCGAAGACATTACATCAGAAACGCAGTTTTGCCGGAAGATGCCGCCTACTCTTGGTGGGATCCAGATTCCATGCAATGCACTGATCTGCCGAGCACTTGATTGCCAGTGGGTCGGAGTCTCAGAAGCTCCTCAACTCACCGAGAACACCTGTATTCCGTGCCGCAAACATTGCGCCGAGGTTATGCGGTCGCTATGTCCGGATGGACGCATGCAGAGCATGCGTCTTATACCGGCACGCCTCGACAGCTACAACGAGGCAGTAGGTCTTGACTTCCACCTCCACACTGCGATCTGGCGAATCTATCATCCGGTACTTGCTAGATCACCACTCCGGGGTTCGATCGCAATTGTACGTACGTATTACGGGGACCGTCTTCGCTGTGCGTTGCAACCTTTGTTCGAACGCATATGTTATGAAGGTTCTCAGTACAGTATCTTGCACGCACCCATGACGCAAACATCACAGTGAATAGGCCCTGTTCCTAGCAGAAGGAGCACATCTAGACCGGGTGTAGACCGTGCGCACGGCGAACGAAGCACTAGTATGCCGTTGGCTCCCGTGGACGACAAGGGGACACACCTTTTTTACGAGGACAGCGGTGCCCCTTGGGCATGTCCGCATTACACGACTCTCGTAATCCTGCATGGCGTTGTCTTCCACGGCGGTAAGTGCTCATAGCCCCGCATGCTGAAGTACACAGTTGACGCGGACGGTCTGCTACAGCGATCTTCAAACCTTTGATACCCTATGCCCGGCAACGTGGCATACGCCTCGTCATGGTGAACTATCGAGACTACCCTGGATCGACTCCGTATTCCTGGGCCGAGTTGGCGGCGCTCGGAAGCAAGAAGCAGGAGGCGGAGCGATCTATGCTGAAACAGCGTGGATTGGAAATCGCAGCGTTCTTGCGCTGGTACATCATGAAGGAGAATATACCCATGGCGCCCAGCCCTCAGGAGTACCACAACGCCTGTGGAGGCGGCTTGGCCATCCTTGCCTGGTCTTGGGGCACTGCTATGGCGATGTCCTTCTTGGCACAGGCGTCGACTCTCCCGCACCAAGAGAGGTGGAGGCTGGGTTCATATTTACGAACCATCATATTCTATGGTGGGTGGGCCATTGTCGACAAGTTCACCCTACTCACTGTTTGTATAGACAGCAATTGTAATGCGCTGGGCGTATCCACACACCACGTCGCCGGATTTTACAACCCGATCCTTGATACGCGAATACCAATGAAGAACAAAGGGCGCGCATTTGTACACTGGGTCACAGCGCATTACAACCATCGCATTCCTGAAGTCCTATCTTTCCCTCACTCCTCACTGATAGAGGTGCGCCCCGGCCTTGTCCAGTACCCCAGTACAGACTCGTCTTCGGAATACGAGAACAGCACGGAGCGCATGCTCTACCAAGAATACGACGAAGTCACAGACACGGGAGTGGCCGAGCGGTCACAGTTGTTCTGGATGGACTTCGACGTCACGGTGTACAAGGAGATGACGGAGCTGGCCATGTACGACGCGACGATTTGGCCACATCTGCAAATAAAGCTCGTCTGGTGCGACAGGTCAGTCGTGGAAACGGTACTGGCTGCGTGGTATTTTGCCCAGCAGATGCGAGACTGGCCGGAGGGGGCGAGGAAAGTGGAGATCGTGCGGTTCCGAGGTGCTAACCATATGGTGAGTATGACCAAACACAAGGATATGGCCGTCGAGTTCTGATGCTTGTGTAGCCGCATTGGAACGAGCCCGAGAAGACGATGGACCGTTTGGCCAAGCTGATACACTGTTGATCCTAGCTGGGTTCATACCACTGTCAATTTGTAGGTATAGGCGGCCTCACAGCTACGTACATACATTCAAATTAAGCCTCAGGCTGTATAGCACTGTGATATCGATACTCGCACATGGGTGCAGTGGCGGCGGTTCTACGGTACGAGTGACGTCGACTCACTTACACGTCGACGATGCGCATCTGCCAACGTTCGGGTTCTCACCCGATTGTACTTTGCCACAATCTGCTGAGAAGGGCGGTTCACTCTTGAGTAATGCAAGCCAGGGCAGTTGGAAGTCAGACGTTGACTGGAAAGCGTTGAACTTGGAGCCCGTTTGCGACCGGGAGTCGGCAGTTGCCGGTGGGGCAAATTTGACGCTAGCCAGCTCGGGCAGACGCAAAGTCGCGAGTACGGCTCCGTGTTCTCCCTCTCGTTCTCGGGCCTTCATTCCTCGTCGTCGAAGCCGTCCTAACCTCACCGTTCACTGCACGCATCGGTATCCAGTACTTGTGCCCCTGGAAGAGCAGGGATAGGCAGTGCTGCAGGTTAGTCGCGACAAGGAAGTCGCCCGCGAAAGTCAAGCCTGATTGCACACCTAGATTGGTGTCGGTAGTAGGCTGTCACATATGCGCCTTGCCTTTCTTCTGCCCCGGCGCAGTCTCCTCATGCAAGCGGACCCTGCCAAACGCTTCGCTCTCCCCTCGTCCTCGTCCCTCAAGCGCCCCTTCTCTCGCACCCCCTCTCCGTCTACTCGCCCGCCATCTGATCCCGACCAGCGCCCCGGCAAGGTCCCAAAAGTAGAAGGCGACCATCTTCCCTCGTCCTCCAGGTCCACCATGACGCCGTCCAGCTCTAGTTCACGCCGCCAGATGCCCCACCTTGCTCGTGCACCGGTGTCAGGCCCTTCGCGGCCGTCCAGCAACAAGGGTCGCCGAGGCAAAGCACCGGCCTCCGCAGCGCGTCAGCAACCCACACTGCCCGAGCCAGTGTGCAGCGAGGCATACATCCGGTCAACGTACGAGACGAAGCCTATCAAGGCAATATGGAACGACAATCCCAAATCGCCGCTGACAAACCACTGCAAGAGCATCCTCAACTCCATGCCTGAGTACGAGTCTGTACAGGGCATCGCCGCGAATGGGCAGACATTGTGGAGGACGACAGTTCGAGTCAAGGGTGCCGAGGTTGACATCACAGGATGCGGAGACCACAGCAACAGGAAGGATTCTGAGAAGTTGGCAGCGCTCAGCGCACTATTGCAACTGGACACTCTTGGCGCGGTGCGTATTCACTCGTTTTCAGCTGCCTGTTCTGCAAGCGATTGGACGACCGACGCCCCTCCCCTTCGCTCATCGGCCGAATTACGGTTAGATGTTGCAACGGTGGCTGCCGTGCTCGGTGCCAGGTCGCATGGCGCCTCGAATGGGCACTTGCGAGGAGCGAGTCTGCACCCGCACGTTCGACCTGCTCAAGTGACCGTTCGAGACGTTGCACCAGAGGCGGTCGTTCAGACGCTATATCGATCAAGCAAAGCAGCGTTATCTATATTTCGCCGTTCCCGGTAGTTACTGATAACCGCTCCGTTACAGTTCAACAAGTCTTCTGGTCCGAAACAACCAAAAGCCTCTGCGGAGGTGGAATTGTCTCCAACGGAGACTACCCTGTCCGACGGAAGCAAAGTGGACTACGAAAAGGCACGCCAATTCATGGAGTATTATTGCCGTCGCTTCGGCTTCGGACGCCCAGAGCTCACGTACACGCCCTTCAAAATCCCACAACGCGGAGGTGGGACGACGGCATGGCAGGCAGAGATGACCGTCGATGGGCGGAGGATCGGTTTCAGCAAGGGCTCCAACAAGAAAAACTCCATGTTGAGTTGCTACGTGGACGTCACGCAGTACCTCGAGCAGTGCGATCCAAACATTTGGGCGGGGTTTCTGAAGGACCAGAAGACGGGCAAGGACCTCGGTCTCGCTCCGCGAGTGCTCTTCGAGATTGAAGATTCGCTCCAAGATCACATCGCGGACCTATGCAGTGACATCAAGAAGAGCAAACTGTACCAAAACCGGTCGTCTACCAAGTCCAGCACACAAGACGATGGCGACACTCAGGGCTCGAGTGTCCCTACTGGCCCTCGCCTGCTTTACCGCAGACCAGTCCCATTCTCGTTGCTGCAGGACAAATCCGCCCGGCTGAAGCAGAAGCGCGAGGAGTACCTTGCCTCGACCGACCCGAAGGTCGTGAGAATGCGCGAGCAGCGTGCTGGCCTCCCAGTGTACACGAAGTCGGAACAAATACTCCAGCACATCGAGAACCACGAGGTTACCATCTGTATGGCCGCGACGGGCTCGGGCAAGACGACGCAGATCCCGCAGATCATCCTCGACAATATGATCGACCGCGGGGAGGGCGCGAAGTGCAACATCGTCTGTACGCAGCCGAGGCGTATCGCTGCTATCAGTGTCGCGGACCGCGTCGCGAAGGAGCGCTCGGAGACAGTGGGCCGTAATTCGTGCGTTGGGTACCAAGTCCGGTTCGAGCACAACCTGCCAGAAGAGCATGGTTCCGTCACCTTCTGCACGACTGGCATCTTCCTCAAGCGCATGCAGAGCGCGCTGGAGGGGGATAACTCCGCCGGGCGCAGCCTTGACGATGTCACGCATATACTGGTGGACGAGGTGCACGAGCGGGACGTCGACACGGATCTGCTGCTCGTCGTGCTCAAGCGCATGCTTGCGGACCGTAAGGCGCGCAACAAGCCGCTGAAGGTCGTGCTCATGAGCGCTACGATCGACGCGAAGCTCTTCCAGGAGTACTTCCCCGACGAGAACGACCAGCCTGCCAGCGTCATCGAGATACCTGGACGGGCATTCCCTGTGGACAAGAAGTTCCTGGACGAGTTCCTTCCCGACCTCGCGAGGGAGCGTAGCACCTCTTGGGTGTTCCAGCAGGACAGCGTGCAGAAGTATCTGACACATCAGTTGGGCTCTACCGCGGTCGTTGGTATCACGGGAACGACGACGCGCAGTAATCGCCACCAATCAGACATGCCCATCCAGCCTTCCGCTGGTCCCGACAGTTCGCGAGACGACGACCTGGACATGCCTGCGCCCTTGGTAGCGCTAACGATCGCACATGTGCTGCGCAGGTCGGAGGACGGCCATGTGCTCGTCTTCCTTCCTGGCTGGGACGACATCACGTCTGTGCAGAAGTGCCTGCAGGGTATGACCGGCGGAAACCTTCTCGACATCAACTTCAACGACTCGCGCAAATACAGCATCCATCTCCTGCATTCGACTGTTCCGATCGCGGAGCAGCAGGCTGTCTTCGAGCCGCCGCCCGAAGGAGTGCGCCGCATCATTCTCGCAACCAACATCGCTGAGACGTCCGTCACCATCCCGGATGTCGTCTACGTCGTTGATACGGCACGAGTGAAGGAGCAGCGGTACGACCCAGAGCGTCATATTTCATCTCTCGTCTCTGCATGGGTCGGCTCGTCCAACCTCAACCAGCGTGCAGGTCGTGCCGGACGGCACCGGTCAGGTGAATACTACGGCATCCTGACGCGCAGGTTCTCCGACGCCCTGTACCCACACCAGACAGTGGAGATGAAGCGTGTCGACTTAAGCAACGTCGTCATGCACATCAAGGCGCTCAACTTCCCGGGCATGACTGTCGAGGAGGTGCTCGCCGAGACGATCGAGCCGCCTGCGGTGGACCGTGTCACGGCCGCCATGAAAGCGCTGGAGATGGTCGGAGCCCTCGACCAGCACCACAACCTGACCTCCCTCGGCCGCGTGCTCCTCCAGATTCCTGTGGATGTCCAGATGGGTCGATTGGTCCTCTACGGCAGCTTCTTCAGGTGTCTTGACCAGGCGCTGACGCTCGCTGCCATCCTTACGAACCGCGATCCTTTCCTTGCCCCTATGCATCTCAAGTTCGAGGCTGCCGCCAAGAAGAACTCGTTCACGACGGATGACTTCCGGTCCGACGCCCTGGCCACCCTCCGGGCGTACAATCAATGGTGGGAGATGCAGAGCAAGGGGATGTATGTACAAGCGAACCGGTTCTGCCAGGAGAACTTCCTGGCGAAGCCGACCTTGATCATGATCCAGAAGATCAAGGACCACCTCTTGCAATCGTTGTACTCCATCGGTGTCATTGACCTTTCAGCCGGCGGTGATGTCTCGAGACGCACGGATACGAGGAGAGGTGCCGTACCGCCTGAGTTGAACAGCAATGGCGAATCGCAGCCCCTTCTTGCCGCTCTCATTGCCATCGCCTCTCAGCCAAAGTTCGCTATTCGAACTGGAGAAAAGATATACCGAACTGCTACTGACAAGGTGAGCAAGTCTGCAATCTACATTTTTTCAACCGCTGATTCCCACTTTTCGCAGAGGGTCTTCATTCACCCATCAAGCGTGAACCACCGTAGACGCGAGAGGGCTGAGTCAGAAGACCTGAACTCTGCACTGACGGAGAAACAGATCATTGCCTACACCGAAAAACGCCAGAACCTGACTTCTGGCCAGTCACACCCGGATATGTACCTCATCACCACCTCGCGTCTCGACCCGTTGACCTACATCCTCTTCGGAGCGTTCAACATTGAGGTGACGTTCCGTGGATTAGAATGCGACGAGTGGCTGCCCATCGTGGGTCGCCAGGATGCTCTTGACGACGTCGAGAGGTTGAAGAGGCTGATGGAGGCCTGCATGCTTCGTGTCTTTGAAGGCATCATCGCAGGCCGGTCGAAGGCTAACAACCGGCGCTTGCCTCAGCGCAACGAAGATCGCGAGGACGAGTCTGGTGACGAAGACGACAGCCCACAAGACCGCTCGCTCTCGGCTATGGAAGTCAAGGAGCTGGATGTGATGACGCGCGACATCGTGCGGATCCTCAACGAGTACGGCACTTACCGCGTGGCCATGCAGTCGCAGCATAACTCGCGGCCCGCGACGCCCATGGACTCCCCGGTCTGGGCGAGCAATCGTCTCCCTGGCACACGCTCTGGCTACTCCACGCCGGCGTACAACATGGGTTCGGCGTACAACTCGAGACCAAGTACACCCAGTCGTTTGTCAGCATCGTCGCGAAGGTGGTGAGGTATAGTATTAGAATCTCCCAAGTATCGGATCGCTATCGTGGTACGCTAGTGCTCGCCAATAACTTAGTTGTGTAGAGATAGGTTAAGGACGCCGTCTGTCTGTCTGGAACTGCTAATAACTAGTGCGATTCTCCCCGCTCAATTTGTGCGCTGTGTCGGCACACTCCAGGCCCCAATCCTCGGTATGGCGTGTAGGCCTAGGCGCCCATACACGTGTGAAGACGCGTCTTGACGCGCTGCGGGGATCTGACGCGCGCGGCTCGCCCTGTCCGGCGCCGTGCTGCCCTTGCCCTCCCCTCTCATTGCCTGCACGCTCCGCAGGAACAGCTGGCCGACCAACACGCCACTCCTGAGCACCATGGCTGAGTTCCTCACGCGCATCGACACCGCCAAGCTTGTCGCAGCGGAAACTGTGAGACTTGAGTTGTACTGGCTGGCCCGTGGTTGTGTCACTTACCGCACTCCTAGGCTCTTGCAGCGTTCACCTCTGCGTTTGTCGCCCCGAGCTACAACCTTCCTATCTTCCTGTTTGGCCTCTATGCCCAGGAGGCTGCAGAGGCCGTGGAGTCGATGAAGATGGTGCGCATCCTGTCTGTGGCTCGTGGTGTGCACCTGAAGCAGTACCTCTTCCCAGTTCACCTACCTCGTAATAGGGACCATTCCGCTCGACATTATTTGGATGTGGAACCACGAGCAGGGATGGTTCATGAAGCTGCTCACTATATTGATCTTGGCATTGAAGGTCCGTCCCTTCCCTTCGACTCCCCTAGTGAGAGGTGAGCTCAATTGAGGTTGTAGATACCCACCGCTATGGTCTTTGCGACAGCCTTGCAGACACGGGGCGGTAACTTCTCGGGCTTCAGTGGTCTACGCAGCGCTGACGTCGGGGGCGCGACGGGTAAGGGCCTGTTAGCACATACGCTCTGCACTCGCTGACATATGCATGTAGTCTGGTCCATGCCCGGTGGGTTCACTTCTGGTGGACGAGAGGGCTACCAGAATGTGGACGAGCCCGACATCCAGACGCCAAAGCCTCTTGGCACTTCGCAGCCCCCAGCTGCGCCTGCCCAACAGGGCACGCCTAGCGCATACCAAAACGTGTAACGCTTGAGATGCGATGTGCGCAATTGTTGGCTATGGATACAGTGTTACGTCTATGTACAGGATTGTGGTCTAGGGGCTACAAACTTGACTACTGAATAATTTATCACGATATTCAGCGACCCATGATGCGAGAGCAGGAAGCCACATAAATGCCCTACAGATTAGAAGTCAATCATATATGATAATTTCCGGGGGATCCTCGTCTGGGATCCAGATGATACTGCTGTCTTTCACATCCCCTTCGCTCCTCTCCCACTCATCCGACATCTCGTACTGTGTCCCTTCTACCCACCGTTTCCACGCTTCTCGGTAGCCCTTCTCGACGTTGCGAGTCCAGCGCATAGTATCGAAGAGAGGCGCTCTGTCCCGGTTCAAGAAAATGTTACGGCGGAGCTTGATGAGCTCCCCGCGTCCCCTTGGTATCGTCGTACCTGTGGGGTCCTGCTCGTCGACATACTTCACGCTTCTCGCGAAGTCGACTGCGCGGTGCTCATATTCCTCCACGTTCTCGACGATCATTAGGTCGCCGAACCCTGTCGCGCCTGCCATGCTCGCCGCGACGCGGGAGCACATTCTATGAGGGTGCTTGGGTATTGTGAGAATAGGTGTACCAGTCCAGAGAACACTAGTGACGGTGAGTTGTCGTGACCCACGGACGTACCAAGTGTGAATACTTACTCAGCCGCTATAGTGTGCGCATTGCACTAGAGCACATCAGTCAGTGAAACGAACCTCAAGTCATTCAGGCGTGACCGCACAAACCTCAGCCGTGTCGAGGAAGAGGTCGGCTACACGCCCGCGATAGACATGTTCGTCCTTTTTTGCCACATTCGTGAAGCGTATCCGTGACGCGACTTCCTCACCTGCCCAGTCTCTGGCTGTGCGCAGAAGATGCTCCTCGCCGGCTGCGGGGAACCGCAGGAGCCAGAGGATGCTACGCGGTACTTGCGTAAGTATCCTAAGCCATACGGCAAAAATGGCCTAACAATTCATCAGCGTTACCGAGGTATTCGTTAAAAGAGTCTTACCGGGTCGATCTACAGACAAATGAGGTTGGTCAAAACACCACGGTGAAACGACCTGACAATACACATACCTTATACAACTGTACACTATATCAGCCACAATTCACACGGAATGTGCACATACCCTTACCTGGCTGAAGTTGGCAAAAATCACTACATCTCTACGACGATCTTAGCAGTGACCGTGGAGGACGCACAGCTCACTCACTGGGGTAGGTCGGGGAAGATCTGCCGTCTCATAGTCGCTCTTCGCTTCTCTTCATTCCGCCACAACTCCTCAGGAGGTACCTGAGCCCTCTCTTGCACCGTGAGGCCCTCGTCCTCGCGGAATGACTGCTTGTGATCAGTGGCCATAAAGGAATGCTAGAACAATCAGTTGAACGCCGAGTCTACACAGGTAGCGTCGTGCAACTTACCGGAATGTTGATAAACTTTTCAGTGCTAAAACAACACCCGTGAGCATAACCGAGGTGGGCAGAAGAAAATCCAGACGTACTACATCCATTCGTTCGAGCGAGACTCCGGATCGGCATCAGCATCGAAATCAAAGATGACATGCGTCTGCTCTTTGTCCTTCCCGCGGTTTTTGCGCCAGAACTCCGCAGCACTCATGTCCGGGGGACATGAAATGATGCAGCAGAGAAGGTAGTCGCACCAACCTAGCCATTCAAGAAATAAATCGCCGCGAATGTGAGAATGAGCAGTACCTTGTACACACCTGCCGACAAGGTGCCCGCATATCCCATGCACTGCATCTGCACAGGGCAAGGACGAGCTGCGAATATGTCGTTCCGAGCACCCTTGGTGTAACCACCGAGGTTAATTACTGGGCTATGTCAGGACGCTGCATACGGGCAACGGACACGGACCACCCACGAATGTGTATGTTATGACGCGAGATATCGTCTATGATATCACGCGCGGACCAGGTCGACACGTCGCGAAAATACTCGACGCGCGATGCGATGCGCGGGCGGTACTCAGTGCCGTCCCATGGACTAGTTGTGTACAGGAAGACATTGAACTTATTGCGATCGTGCAGTTCGAACACCGATTGCATCAGATGCGAGAGCGGATGGTCGCTGTCAATGTCAAGTCAGCTGGTTCAATTTTTGTTTCATCGGCGTAGAATGCCACATACTTCACGTCATTCGAGACATAACCAATGTTCAATTTACCGTTTAGCGGAGGCGGAGGCGGGCGGTAGACATGCGGCGGAAGCCAGGTTTGCGAATGCGCCATGAACGAGATCCGGAGCGCATTTCGATGGGCAACAAGACGCGCGGCCCGGAGGCTAAGCGGGTACGTAAACTGCATCCTAGCGGTCAGCCAGGTTCCTACTTGCGACAAGTCAACAAACGCACCGTATGGAAGGGAAGGACGGACGGGACGGGCGGGCTCGTCATGTTAGCCGGGAGCACCGGCCTCAGGAAGCGACGCTCCAGCTCCGGCGACGTATCGAACATGGGCTCATCCGAAGAGACAATCTTGCCGAATGCCTGGATGTACCACTGGCGCTGCAGCCTAGGCTGCGCCCAGTCCATGAAGCGAATCACGAACCCAACCTCGTTGATGCCGTTCCGCATACGGTCGTCACCGTCGTAGTAGCGCTGCAGGCACTCGAGCCAGTGCGCCCTTTCGTCCTCGCGTAGCGCGCGACCCTGCGCATTCTCCACGACCTGCAGCCACTCCTCCTTGGTCGCGGATTTCTGCATGATGCCGACAGTCTGCATGTACGCAGCGTCGATCTGACGCTCGCAAATCTCGATCATCTTGGTAATCCAGCCGGGGGTCCCAGTCTGGCTGGGCATGATAATCCCACCGTTCTCGTCCACACCCATCTCATTGGGGACAGACCCGCGCCCGCGCCAGTCGCATATCGCAGACAGTGAGTTCACCAGGCCGCACGTGGCCTCGGGCAAGTCAGGATTGAGGCTAATAGCGCGGCGATAGTACTCGATGGCATCCCAGGATCGACCCTGTGGACGCGTGGAGCAGATGTCAGTCTCACGGCCAACAGAGGCAACATTGTCCAACGAACCAGATCCTTGACAGCGTTACCTAGGTTGGCAAGAGCAATATCGAAATCTGGCTTCCTTCTTATAGCCTTCATGTACAGTCTAGAATTTTCCATGATTAGGTAGGCGCCTCTGGGATTGGCAATGTGTCAATAGCTTACTCGATGGCTTCCTCGACACGGCCCTGGTCTTTTAGAAGCGATCCCAAATTTGTCAAGAGATGCGGATGTTCTGGGTCCAGTTGCAGGCCGGCTTGGTAGTAAAATCTCGCGAGGGCCGGGCCGTTGAGCAGGTTCTGCCCGTGGGTTCTCGGCATATCCCTGCTGCTAGAGAGCGCGCACAGGAGTATACCCAGATTGTTGTACGTCGACGGCGAGGGCGATATTGACACCGCCACGTAGTAAAGCAACAGTACCAATGAGACACTGACGTTGACCGGGCCACCGAGCCCAGGGAGGCGCAGATTCGCGAGGGACTCGTCCTGCAGTCGCTTCGCCAGCGTGAGCAAGACCGTGCTTGTCATGAGGTTCGTCTTCTGGCGCATGCTCTCGTGAGGCAAGTCGAGGTGGCCAGTGTGCGGGTTACGCGTGCAGATAGCGGGTGCGACACCAAGCGAGAAGGGGAATAACACCATCTGGAGGCGCATGATCTGGTCCGGGAGCAGGAGCAGCGTCGGGAAGACGCCACCGCCGATATGCAGCAGCGCGTTGAGTGCGCGCTCGCCCGACGCGTGCACCACGCGAAAAAGGTCTAGGGGTGGCCGATGGATGAGCTCCGAGAACGGTGGCTGGCCCTCGAGGCTCAGGCTCTCCACGATCGCGTCGGGGACCGGTCCGTCAGATGCAGAGGATATTATGTATCCTGCGACGCAAGTGGCCACGAGGAGATCGCGCATGTTGTAGCATTCATCGTCTCCGTAGGGCTGCGGTGGGCGGAGCACGAGCTCAATGGCCCTCCAATAGTCCTGCATGGCATCGAGAATCCCGTTCGGTGGGAGCAGAGTGCGCAATGTGGCTGTGGTGAAGAACATTCGCTGAAGACGATGCATCTCGTCGGTTCGCACGGGTATCCTGAGTCGGCCATCGTCCTGTACGACTTGGCCGATAACAGACTCGCACACGCGCAGGGCCTGGGAGTACGCCTCCCTGCGGCGATTGTTATCTGGCGTGTTCTGTGCCACGTCGAATAACTTGCCAAGTATGTTGTCCTGGAGGCCGTGTCAGTGCTGGTTGTAACCGGCGCTCGTATCTGACTCACCATAGCGTCCCAATAGGTGGGTCGGATGCGCAAGGCCTTCATCCACCACTCAAATGCATCGTCTTCCCGGCCGAGGGCTTTGTAAGTGGTGCCCAAGTTGGACATTGCCTCTACGCATTCCGGGTCAATAGATAGGGCCTCGAAGCTGAGGGCGATACTCGTCTGGTAGTCACCGAGCGTATGGTGAGTGCAGGCGAGTAGAAGCAATACGGGAATGTGTCGCGGGTGGATAGAACGCAGCGCGGAAAGGAGTGGCATTAGCTGAATTTTATATACGCTCTCCGTCGAGAGCGATGTGGGAGTGTTCATGGGCATTATCGGCGCTGCCGTCAGGCCCGCAGGGCGTGGGCGCCCGGAGGTGTCGTATAAATAGTATGCATATGCCATGGCAGCGTCGCGTGCAAGGGTCGTTGCGAAGGGACTCGGTTGGGCTCTGTCGGGCTGGACGAAAGTGGGTGCTACCTCTGATGGTGGCGGGACGTCCACGACACCGCCGAAAACGGGTGCGGCGTGAGGCGTAGGTGTGGGCGCAGCGACAGCTGTTGGGTCACCGGCAGACGTGGCTGCAGGGTAAAGGCGCGCGTTCAATTGACGCGTTCAATCGACATGGTCTACAGACATACCCGGCGCGCCGAAATTGATAGGAACAGCCTGCGGGGCCGGATGCGAGCCTGCCACGGGCGCAAGGGTAGCGAGAACCCGCTCAGGATGCGAGTCGGGCCGTGCGGTGGTCGCAACAGACTGCGGGTCCCAGCCACCCTGCTGCACACGAATATATTCTTCCTGCGCATCGTCGCGCCCGTCGGCACGCGGGAGAGGACCACGGTGCTTGCGAGCGGGTTGGTGGGAGGAAGAGGGCTCGGACATGATCAGAGACAGAGGGGGAACGCGGGCGGGAGGATGGTAGCGGGGAGACACATGGGGTTGCGAGATTGGGATGTGATACAGCGTTCACGGTATATTGGGCGGTGGACAGGCGAGCCCGCCAGAGCCATGGTTGGGTCCCAGACAGGTCCCAGACATCCCCGCCTTACGCGGGCTGCATATGACGTAGGGCCCCCGTCTAGCGCCGCCCGTCGCCAGCCCAATCTTCATGCTCCGCGAGCCCCGCTCCCTGCGGCCCGGTGGCTGGCCCGCCTCCCCGCTGCAGTTGACCCAGAGTTGGCCCGCCAGTGTGCACTTTTACCCTGCTAAAATGGTCTGCGCTGGCTGCAAGCTGGCTGCGGGCTGTGCTTCGTGGGTCCACGCCAACCGCCGGCGATCACACCAGGGCGCCGGCGGATTGGTCGCCAGTGAGGACGCGCGGTGACATCAAGTGTGTGTGTCCAAACTCTGGGGCATCCACTCGTCAGCCACTCGAAACCATGCATGAACATCACTACCCCGGTTCCAGCTCGCTGTTTCCACTATTTTCCTGGGAGTGATCAGTAAGTGCACCGTTGTCGCTGCGTTGCAAGTAACGACACCGGCACACAACACTAGCCTGGGAGGTCGGCGGGCAGCCATTAAGCCTCGTGGAGACATCTTGGCCCGGGGAAACCACCGGGGCGGCCAGAGTGCTGGAGTAATTGAATGTGGAGCCCAGTGGAGCCCCATTGATCCAAGCGCAATCGAGCCAGGCACTCGGCCTGCCCT
The DNA here is from genome assembly GCF_022264815.1 of Rhodofomes roseus. Lineage (NCBI taxonomy): Eukaryota > Fungi > Basidiomycota > Agaricomycetes > Polyporales > Fomitopsidaceae > Rhodofomes > Rhodofomes roseus. The sequence continues at coordinate 108,099 of NW_025952968.1, forward strand.
GCACTTCCGGTCCGGTGCCGCCACCGTCCCTGCCAGGATCAGCAGGTGAGCACCCCGCTTAGGCAGGCGTCGTGGTTCGCCAAAACCGCCTGCCACGCTTGCGCCGCGAGGCCGCGGCCGTCGCTGCGGACAAGTGACAAGTGAGTCAAACACACCCAAGTCTACGCACCTCAGTCACAGCGAGCACCCCCCCCCCCCCACGATGGCCCCCTCGACCCTCCTCTCCTATGTGCGTGCGCAGGTTACTGTCGATGTCGACTCCATGGACCCCGCCGTGGCCGCGCGCCACACGACCGATTCGGCCAAGTTCTGCGACATGACGTCCAACCAGGCCATCGTCTTCACCGAGGCGTCCAAGCCCGATCGCGCCGCGCTGCTCGCCGAGGCGTGCGCCCTCGCTGCAAAGAAGAACACGGGTGACATCGATCTACAGGTCGAGGACGCGCTCGACATTCTGGTTTGCGCCGTCCGTCCGCTTTGATATGATCGCGCACTGATCGCGCCACCCAGACGGTCCTCCTTGCTAAACAGGTCTTCCCGTATCTCACAGGGCGTGTGCATGCGCAGACAGCGCCTGCCGTGGCGTACGATGCCGAGGGCACGGTCGCGCATGCCAAGAGGCTCCTCGCCATCTTCGAAGCTCATGGAATGGACAAGTAGGTCCCAGTATAGCCCGTCAATGACCCACATGGCGCGCTGATCCATCACAAAGGTCCCGCGTGTGCTTCAAAATCCCCGCCACGCCCGAGTCCATTATCGCCTGCGGGCGGCTCGAGGAGGAAGGTATTCGCACTCTCGCCACCTGCCTCTTCTCTCTCCCACAGGCTGTCGCTGCCTCCCAGGCCGGATGTCTCTATGTAGCGCCGTACTTCAATGGTTCGGAGCTTCGAATTCCTGGTTAGAGCTTGTCAGTGACTGAAATGCCCTACTACGTCATGCAGAGCTTCGCGTCCACTTCGAGCCGGGTGTTTGGAAGGAATATGCTGACACCGCGACGGAGCACCCGATGTCGCCGGTCATTTCCTCGATCGTCCAGACGTACACGAAGATTGGCTCCAAGACACTCGTCATGCCTGCCAGGTCAGCGTCGAATCTAACATTTTCATACACTGGGTCACCATTCTGACGATCCAACGTCCCCTTGGTGCAGCATTGTGACGTCGACGGAGGTAAGTAAGGCCGGAGCCATCTCCACAGCAAAGTTAATTGGACACGCAACAGGTAGTCGCCCTGGCGTCGTTGCGCCCTAACCACCTCACCTTGGCGGGCGGAGTCCTCGATCAGCTCGCGGCGGCCCAGAGCCCCGCCGACGACCCGAAGCCGCAGCAACCACCGCCCGCCGCAGCCAACGGTACCAGCGAGAATGGCAAGTGCACTTACCAGTCTATCAGGATCTCAATTTCATTCCCAATTGAACGTGATCACCAGGCCCGGCCGTCGAGAAGACCGACTTTCTCGCGAACGGCGCTGACGCATTAAGGCAGGCCCTGGCCGTGGACGCGGAGGCCACGCGCAAGCTGGCGGATGCCCTGAAAATCTTCGGCGAGATGGAACAGAAGACGAAAGATCTCATCCGCAAGCAGCTGAGCAGCCAGTAACGCCGCTCCCCTCGACGTCGTCCGAAACGCATCTTACATCATCTAGTCCCTATCACAATGTACCAGTAGAAGACATATCCCATCACTGCTTCGTTGTATTCTACCATGAAGATGTGTGATGCCCGAAGTTGAACTTGGTCAAGGACTCTCGTCGACGACCATCTCTTCCTGCATATCTTCCGCCTCTTGTAGCTCCGCGACCAGCTCCGCAACGACGTCCATCGCCTCGACCTTGTTCTCTATCTTCTTCCGCTCGTACAACCATGGACAGTCCAGCGACTCACACTTGACGGGTTCCGCGGCAGGAATACCGCAGCACGACGAACAGATGGTCTGCACATTCTGGAGCTTGGCCTCTGCGACATGCAGGCGCGAGAGCAGCCCGCTGATGGTCTCTTGCGGATGTGCGCGGCAGGTATCGCACAAGCCTACAGCACGCACAGCAGTCGGTCAGCACGTGTTCTGTGGTGTCAAAGTGAGGATTAAACGCACCTCCAGGCGCAGGCGCCTTGCACACCAGACATCGCGACGTGAGGAAGTGCTCATCAATCTTGAATGGATTCGCCGCAGCAGAGTTCATCTGCCTCTTCGCCTTCCGCGGCGATTGTAGGACCGCCTCGGGCTGGTCCGTGCGGAGCGCCTTGGGCATCTCGTCGTACCACGCCCGCACGTCCGCGCCGACGAGGTTGAAGATCCGCTCGAGCGGCGGGATGAGCACGCGTGAGATGTAGTACGCCGCGTCCAGGTGCTTCTGGCTGGCAACGTCATACACCGGGTGAGTTCCGGAAGCATGGACGGCGTAAGGAGGCTTACCGGTTGTTGAGAAGCTCCTCGGGCGAGACTGCGCGGTCGACCAGTCGACTGTCGGGGTCACCTCGGACGATGACGTATGGGATGCGGTCCCCGTACTGAGGTTCATTATTCGGGTCTGCGAGCATGCGCCGGGCTGCGACGGTCACACCCGGAGGCGGCGGGACTTTGTCGCTGGAGGGTGCGTTAACATGTAGGCAGACGAGCGGAGTGCGCCCGGGACGCACCTGTAGGTGCCCATCCTGACTTCCTTGGCAAAAATAAAGTCCTGGATGGAGGCCTTGTTTTCGAGAATCTTCGCCCACGTCCGACAGCAGTACTCCTTCACTTTGCTGAGATCCTGGGTCCGGAACAAGATCCTGCTACCGGTCAGCTGGACATCTGGGCTGAAGGCTCTAGACGTACTTCAAACAGGTCTCTGTCATCTTCTGCTGCGCCGGTATCCCATCCCTCCGGACGGTCTCGATACCCTTGGCGTCGAAGCCCGGCTCCGTCTCGTCTGGGCTCTCGAACTTGAAGCCGACGTAGCGCTTTTTGGCCATCAAGACGCACGGTAGGTAGACCTTCTCGAATTTGAGCTTGACAGGTGCGGGGTTCATGGCGGTGATCGTCTCTGCGATGTCGTACCCTATCCGGAACGCTTGGTCCTTGGTCTTGCCCTGAAGGTAAATGAACAGCGAATCCGTATCGCCGTAGACGACCCTTGCACCCCATTTCTTGGTCGATTGGATGACCCGGATGGCCTAAGCAGCACATGGGTTAAGCAGCGAGCACGCGGCTGTTGGTGATTTTCAACTCACCTTCTCGAGGGTTTCGCGGCCACTCTGGACGATGCTGTCGGCGATCTCGACTGCGGGCATGCGGCCCGAGTATGTTGCACTCGTATATCCGTACGTCACATTGGCGATATACTTCAAGCCGAGCTGCCGAGCGTCCAGCACTCGCCGGAGAGCCTTATTCGAAGCGATGAGTATCTTCTTGCCTGACGACTGACCAGAGGACGGCATACCTTGTTATCCTTGACACCCTTCATGGCCTGCTTGACCATAACTCTCGTATCCAACAGCTCCGTCAACATTCTGCCCAGCAGACCTTTCCGCACATCTTGCTTGACATACATGATTCCGTTTGGCGCGACTGTTCACAGGTCAGGAAGAACAACCCGATGAATTGTCAAGGACGTACCGTTGATATGTTTCTCCAGGGTGGCCAATAACCCCGCTGGCTGTTGCAGGTCCGTAACACCGAATTTGTACTGTCCTTTGAAGTCCGTAACGCGGCCCAGACAAGTAGAATAACAATAATTATACGCGATCATGATGGAGGGATACAGTGATTGGAAGTCTAGCACTACAAGGGGGCTGGTATAGAATGCGGAAAGGGGTTCCATGATGAGAGGCATACATTCGGCTGCGTTTTGCTTGCCGACCTGGGCGGGGTTAGGGAGCCTGGTATGCGCCGGAGGGATTGAAGGTTACTCACATCTTGTTTGCTGGGTGATAGTAGTACGAAGCTCTCTGGTTTGGCGATACGAAACATGAATGATTCAACCTTGAATTGTGAGCCGCGGCTAAGAACCGAAAAGAAGTCCACTCCAAATACTCGAGCAAACTCCCTATGACCAACGAGGTCAGTTGCAACGATCTCGGCGGTTATTTGTTCACGTACGCATTCTTAGTTACGACTTCCGCTACATCCAGGATCTCCAGGACTGTGGATGTGCGAGCGGCATAGTACCGTAAAAGATTTGCAGTATGAAGCGGGGTTGTGCTGTAGTACCACTCAGTAAGTGTTTGTGGAGAGTATCGGGGTGTCCTGCATGGGCGCGACAGATGAGTATTAATCCCTCAGGGGAAGAAAGTAGAGTACTCACCTGCGTTGTAGAACGTAAAACACAACGTTCTCGAAGGTATAACTTGTAAGGTTTTGTTCTGCGCGCATTATGCGCCAGACATTGAGGACATGCCGACCGACCACCTTAAAGGTCGACGTCGTCCTCATGCCCCATTGATCGGAGCCACCTCCCATGTGTCGTCCAGGCGCTCGAGAGATCTGTTCTCCGAGGTCATATCCTATTGGCATTGTGCTCAGAGCATAGTCAAAGATAGTGACTTCTTCCTTACCATACATGTTAGCCCGCGCGCTGAGGTAGCCCCATGACGCAGCCTGGACTTCCCATCCGGAGACAATATCGGGGTTGACGTCGAGGACTGTGTCGATGAGGCGGTTCAGAAGGTCCAATTCGCTGGAGACCATCTCAAATTGTACACCTCGTAACCTCCGCGTACTAACTTGATCATTCTCGACAACTATCATGCCGGTCTGACAAGCGAAGGAGCCGTTGTCTTCAACGGAGTCTTGGTAAGAGTAGAACACAGCCACGACTTCGTCCTGGTCTGGGTCAGGCAATCGGTTGCCTGTGGAAGGTGCTAAGGGAGTTCTCAGACAACGTTGATCGAACAGGTTCTGCGTCTGAACATACCAAAGACCTCCAACGAGAAGGTGCTCATGTTCTGTCGTTCTCGGCTACTCGGTTTTGAAGACTTCAACGGCGTGGCCTTCATGCCGTACGGATTGGCTTGCGTGGGACCTTCGATCTAGCAGTACGTCTCGTCAGCCCGGATGTCACGCAAAGCTCAGATAATAGGGCACACCTGGGAAGGCTGTTTGGGACGTGCCTGATTGAGATGCTGACGGCCTTGGGGAGATACCAGCCATCGACGAACTTCTCTCGCACTGGGAGGTGCGCTGGCATACTCCCAACCTGTCACATCTGCCGGATCAAGCTTCGCTCTCCCTGTGGTCGCATGCCAAGCGCTAGGTGTACCGCTCACGAATCCCTCCAGTGTGTCCAGACCAGCTCCGCCCTTGAGATGGAAAACGAGGCCGGCATACTCTCGAGGCTTCTCCGGAGCGTCACTCGCTCTAAAGTAGTAAGGGCTCGTGTATACTTTACTGGGGATGCCGTGCTCATCAACGCTGGACAGTAGCTCCGTTGCTGAGGGGGGCGGGAGCGCATAGCGATATCCTATAGCTACCGTCCCCAAGGATGTTGTAGTCTTCGAAGATGCGGCCGTGATTGTCGATACCTTTCCCAGTGATGAGGCACCAGAAGACGCTATCGACAATCTCAACGCCTGATCGGAGTCCATATGTACCTTCCGCTTCTTTGGAGGACGAGGAGTCATCTCGCCAGAGACATCTGAACTTTGCGCGTGAGTTCTCTTCATCGACCCGTCATCCTTCAAGCGATGGGTGTCCGTGCCGACCACGAAAGGGTTCTCGGGGTCAACCTCCCGAAAGGCAGCCGCATCCAGCGGGACATGCTTCAATCGACGAACATCAAGGCTGGCAAGCGAGTCATTTGTCAAGCCACTGACAACACGCAGTCGCACTTACTCATGTTGTTGTTCTGGCATGTTTAGGACCTGTCGTTGCATAAGCTGGACTTGTAAGTCGACGGATTGAATGTCGGCTATTGACTGCGGGACAACGTTTCGCAGCCTACTCAACTGATAAGTGCGCTGTGCTCTGAGCAAGAGCTAGCACTCACTTTGCAGGCGTGCCCGGGATCGCGGAATTTGCTAGTCTCCCTATTCTCATAGGAGAGAAGACGCTGGATGTATCAGGTTCGTCTTGGATGCGCGACACAGTCTTCGTGGGCGTATCGGGAGGCGAATTAATCACAGGGACGGATGTCGACGTACTGCAGACCCCAGTCAATCATGCATCCCTGATTCAGCAGAGCTCACCTACTTCTTGCTAGGAGTGCGATCGATCGAAACGGTTGATGCGGAGCGATGTCTCTTAGCACTGCACTCAATGGTAAGCCACGGTTCTTCATCGGAAGCTAGAGCATACCGAACGATGTTGTGCCATATCTGATCAAATGGGTTTTCGTCCCTAGAACGGGAGTACTTCTGAGGACTACTCGACCATCAATGAGCTTGGGGAGTAACCTCCACCACTGGGAACTTTACCTGCTAGTACCCGGCTGGTCATGAGTGAATTGATTCTCGGGGGGTGGACCGTCTTCCGCCGCCACTTCATCATCGGGCCCATCTTCATCATGCTCTGCATACCCATCTCGTAATTTCTCCCAATCGGGTTCTTGCTCCTGTACAAAGTTCCCCATTGCCTGACTGGACAACAACTCCTCATCCACCTCCACCTCGGCCGCGTGCTCAGCTCGTGATACCTGCGACAAGGCTCCATTGGCCATTTGTGACCCAGCGTAGGGATTGATCTCATCAGCATCGTCACGAACCCTATCGACGTGTGCGTCACGCGCGCATACATCGCCTTCGGGGGGGCCAGGCTTCCATGTCTTCCACTCGTCCTCCCATAGAGCTTCGATACTTTCGAACGTCGTCATTACCCACTTCTCCCAGTTTCGGCTGCTAGGCAGTACTTTCTCTTTCCCCCGCTCTCGCTCGATGCGCCTCCGGATTTCATCCCACCATCTCGCTTCTGCGACCCACGCAGCACCCGGCCCTCGCGAATTCTCGCTGGGATCTTGAGGGATCTCTGGAGAAGGAGGTAGGCCCCTAGCAATCCGACGCTGGCGTTCGTCCTCCCAGAGTTCGCGCACACTGAGTACAAGCGGTTCAGAAGGAAGCGGGGGTCCAGGTATGGATAGTCGATGATGGATGTTTCGCGCAGACAGGCGATGTCGGTTATGGATCTGGTGTACAGCGACATCGACTTCTAGTGGCATGCGTGACTGGCGGAAGTACGGCGACGTCGGGAACGTATGTTTGCTGTCGTCTTGATCATTGCGGTCATCAGATTCGTACAAGTCGTCAGCGGTCTCTTCGGCACCCCGCTCCCAGACTTCGCCAAGGTCCATCCAACCACAGCCGTAGAGGCCGAAGTCACACATGAACTGCAGATTGAAGTTAATGTGGCTTTCGTAGACCCGGAAGCGCGTCTTCATGACGGTCCCAGACTGCAAAATAGTTACAGCCCGATTCACGAAGCTGGGGTCGGCGATATGGACTTTCAGGAAAGGAGAATAAGATGCGTGGAACCCGTAGAAGTGTACGCCCTTAGTGAGAACAATCGCGCGGATGAACTGCGACTTCGGCGCAAGGGGGTTGCGCTTCATTGAAATTGCAATTGCGTGGTTAAGCGAATGTGTGAGTCTGGCGATGTAATGGTTGACTGTCGGCTCAGAACGGATTAGCGAATTGCAACAATTCATACTACGCGGAGACTTGCTCACCGCCATCTGGATTCATCTTCCCCGGGTACTCCACGAAGAAGTATGGGTATGCCTGATGGACATGCACGCATGCCTTTTTACCAGTTGACGACTCGCCGTATATCCTGATGATCGGTACGCGGGGCAAAGTCGAATTGTCGAGAGGGCCAGGTGCCGCGAGAATGTGGTCAATTTGGTTCACCCGAACCCGCAGGGTTGACAGAGGGCTGCTCATACTATCGCATGATACAGTTGGGAAAGACACACAGTGCCCTGTGCGGTAGGGCGAGGGGGGTCGCGTTGGGAGAGACAAGCCACCCTCCAACACGGCGGTGACGCGCTCAGGCCGACGTCCGAGTTCGCGCTTGGACCCACACTCACACGACCAATCACAGGCACGTGGTCACAGTCACACGTCGATGTAACGATGATCGCGCTTGAATCGCGTCCTTTCCAGTTGGCCAGTAGTTGGCCAGTACTACTTACTTACATCCTGCGACAAAATACGTCCTACATCATACAAATCTTCTTCGATTCGATGGTCGTTTCCCCATCTACGGTCCTCACAGCTTCGCCGTCAAGACTTGTTGCCCAATCCAAGTCTCTCCCGCCGGCAGTGCTACGAATCCGTGGACGAATCCAGGCTCAACGCAAACGTATTTCTCCCTAACATCAATAGTGAGCCAAGCCGTCGCCAAAAGACAGCACGACTTACCATCCACCTTCCTCCATGTCGCCAATTTTGGTACCTTCCTGCTGAGGGTTCCAGACGACGACATCCTTGAAATTCTTGGTCTTGATCTCGACTTTGCTCGTCGGCGAAGTGACCTCGTAAGTTCCCGGTGCATTCTGGTACACGAAATCCGTGAAGTTCTTCACATCCACGAGATCCCGCTCCTCGACCTTCGTGCGCAACTGCTCGTTTGGCTCCGTCTTGTCGTAATACGTGAGGCTCTTTAAAGGCGTCACGACAACCTCACTCGAGTTAGCGCGGATGTAGTTGTGGAAGAGAGCTTGGAATGCAAGCGGAGGGGAAGTGGAAAGGCCGGTGTTCTTGACGTGAAGATCCGTGGATAGCTGATGTTCGGCAAGAGTCACGACGTAGGCAAGCTGGAACGGCTTCTCATACTTCGCTGTGATGCTAGCCTTCGGTTCGAGGGCTAATCCTTTCGTTCAGATGATTGTGCGCCGCACCAGGTAGCCGCACTCACTGAGCTTCACAGAAATACCCGCTTCATTGTCCATCACGACGCTATCGAAGGTCCAGGTCTCGCTCCTTGCGAACCCATGCTGCCCTAGCTTCGAGTGCTCTGGATGCGTCGGGGCGCCGAAGCACGGAAAGACCACAGGAATGCCACCCCTAACGGGCTTGCTGCCATCGACGGCGGCTTTGCCTGACACGAAGAGTCGTTCCACTGACTGTGGGTTGGCGATACTGCCCGACTTCCACGATATGACTGTAGCACCATAGAACAAGATCTCGGCCGATGATCCCTATTCGAGTAAGGTTGTTGTCAACTAGCAGTTAGGCTGTTGTGGTCTACACACCTTCGGGTGCTGGAGGATGACTCTGTCTGCCTGGCGATCTATGGGCATGGCTGTACTAGTAGTGAGTTGTCTGCTGAGAGATGGCGTTGTCTGCGAATGGACCAAGTACTGCTGAAGTACCCACCGCCCGGCCCGCTTTGTTCGCGGGCGCCCACCCGAATGAGAACGTCATCGGTCACGTCGCGTAACGACTCCCCAATTTGGCAACCTCAGCTCCCCGGGTCTGGACCGGATTTTTTGGCGGCTAATCTGCGGACCCGCACATCCGCAGCCTGCCCTAAATCTCGCCATCACCCCATATAAACCTTGGGCTTGCTCCTTCATTGTTCCTCGTCCTCGCTCGGTTCTTGCTCTCGCATCTGGCCCCGACGGAAGCACGGTGAAGACCACGAAGTGCGTCCTGTATTGATTGCCTCGTTGATGTGGTTTAACGATACTAGGTCTCGATGCAGGGGTAGACGATCACGAGTGTCACCCGCGAACTCGCCCAGACCGGTGCCTCTCTCGGACAGCCGCTCACGAGGCCATGGGCTTGCCCTGGTTGTCGAAGTGGTCGTGCCTATAAGGTGCGGCGAGGGTTAGGTCGCCGTTACAGAGGCAGGCCCGCAGTTGCGCAAGCATCTGCATGACGCGCATTCATCTCAATCAGATGAAGGACAGACAGACGAACAGCGACCTGATGGTTTCGAGCCAAGGGTACGAGGCAGACCTCTGTTATCGGCCCTTTCCGTGCATCGGCGCGGCGGAACAGAAGTCAGGTGTACCAGGCGAATGCATCGTTCTCTGCTCGCTGGGAGACCCTGCTACCTTGACAGCTTCATTGCTGCAGAGCCGAACTGATCTGACATGTTGGACGTGCGGACCGTGTGGACGCGACGGACAGTGTAGATGTGACGTGGCCGAACCAGTCCTACATGGACCTCCGTACTGCACTGTACAGACGTGACTCGCAGAGCGAACACGACCGGAACAAACGGAATATCCGATGCTCGTGCGGCGTCAAGCGCACGAGCCTTCTGACAGGCTCATTCTGAAGGGGCGTACGAGGAGGCCGCGAGGTTTCTATCGACGCCTGGATGCGTGTACGAATCGCGTCCCAGAGTGTCAGTCTGGAAGAAGCAAATCGCTGTTGGCTGCATCACTCCTTAGCTCAGCGTACGAGGGCATTTTGCTTATCGGCGTTGTAGTGCGTCGTAACGACGTGCCAAGGGGTTCAATGTAGGTCAGCACGATTGCAGGCGCGTTCGATGATCCGAACCGTCAGCAAGAGTGACTAGCCGTGATGCTTGTACTCTATCGTCGCCGCCGGTGTGGAAACACGGCGCGCACACCCTCTGGCCAGCGTGACCGCAGAGGCAATGGTGCAAACCCCCGATGACGACGCGATACTGTCCCCCGACGTGGAATCATCCGTCCGACTCAGAAGTCCTCATACGACGTGCGCGAAGTCCTACGAGTGGAAGCCGCAGCGCTGCTCCGAACGATTAGCCGTCAGAGGCGAAACCTGCGCGACAGAACGTCCGCACAACTCCGTCGATCACGAAGTGATATACCGATGGTCGAGCCGTCGGTCAGACGTGTAACCTGCCTTTAGGCAGCGACAGCGATTCCCAGGTGTAGAATGCCCGCATCGCGAACCTGCCAGTGCGAGCAGTCAGCACAGAACGTGCTTCCCATTTGGGAAATCCCTACTGAGGGATATGGATGCAACCGAGAGGTGCTCCTAACGCGCATCGTCGCAACCAGCACATAGTGCTTCATGGGTTAGGCTCAGCCCTGCCTGAATGCGTATTGACGCAGCCCTTGGACTGGTCCGCCGGTTCTGGGCATGTTCTTCACGGAGCAAAACTACTTCACGTCGGAGCAAGACGTGGTGGGAACTGGACGTATCGCGGTGGGTTTCTACTTTTCTCTAGGTCTTCTTTTGCTGACTTCATTCACTCTTTAGATACCGGTCCCTTTCAACATGGTCTGCCGACTAGCGGCTGCGTTGTCCGGGCTTTGGCCGTTCAACGTAGGGCAGACGCTTCGGCGATTTGCTACCCGCATAATTTTTGGAATCCCAAACCTTCTTCGCGAAGGTTCATGTCGTTCGCATGTAGTACTTTTATGAGAATGCATCATTGTTTATCTGTGTCAGTTGCGATGTTGAATGCACGTCAACCAGTGAGCTCAGTATGTTGTGCACGATAAGGAGATGGTCGTCGACTTGCGGCGCGCACCCAACTAGTCTGGCAGTAAGCTCAGTATACGTAGGTGGGCACGTCGGTGCGCGGCGGTAACTCTAGATCTGCGCAACATGTCGATGTTGGTGCCGTTCTTGGCGCGGCGTCGAGCGAGGGTACCGGGTCGAGCGATTCCGTCTGGATTTCGTGCTGAACGGTCAGTGAACGTGAGCTGCGAGGGGAAGCGCCGGTGCGGGGTGTGGCGGGGCGAAGGCACTGGCACGCGATAACAGTCTCGCGCGTCCAAACACGGTCATCACAACTCGCTTTCGAGAATCGACGACTCCAATATCCTGGGACGTTTGTCGATTCAACTCAGACCTTGGCTCTTACCACCTCCCTTTCCCACCCGACACTCCGTAAGTGTCGGCATACAACGAAGGCCACATAGCCCTACTGACGCAGTTGCAACCGTGACTAGCATTTCAACCATGGATCCGGGGTTCTCTATGGACGACGTGCGTGCTTTGCCCCGCATTCTCCACTATGCAGTCTAACTGTTGTGCGTTCTCCGCAGATTGCTCCGATCGCCATCCTTATGGATGAACTGCGGGCGGAAGACGTTCAACTTCGTCTGAACGCCATACACCGCATCTCCACCATCGCCCTTGCCCTAGGCCCTGAACGTGCTCGCGAGGAGCTCATTCCCTTCTTGCAGGACTCTGTGGATGACGAGGATGAGGTTTTACTGGCGTTGGCGGAGGAGCTGGGGAGGAACTTCGAGCAGTACATCGGCGGGGCAGAGTATGCACACATCTTGCTCGGGCCTCTAGAGAACCTCTCTGCAGTCGAAGAGACGCTTGTGCGAGACAAGGTGTGTCTGAGCTCTCAGCGCTGCAAGACGGCGTGAGCCTGCTTGTCGGCGTCGCGGTGCTGACTAGGGTGCTGTTGCACGTCCTCAGGCCGCAGAGTCGATCACCAAAATATCCGCCGTCATGACCCAAGCCCAAATCGAGCAGTTCTATATCCCTCTCCTCAATCGACTCTCGCACGGCGAGTGGTTCACATCGAGGACGTCTTCATGCGCACTCTTCCCATCGGTGTACGACAAGGTCTCTCCTCCAGTCCAGGATGAGCTGCGAAGAAGCTTTGCGACGTTAGGTACGGATGACACGCCGATGGTGCGGCGAGCAGCTTCGAAGTGGCTTGGGGTATGTTCACACATCTAGTATTGTCCTACGCCTGGTAAGGTTAATCTTTGTCTTTCGCAAGCCGCTGGTCAAGAACTTCTCCAAACCCCATGTACTCGGAGATGGTCTCGCGATCTACCGCAGGCTCCAGTTGGATGACCAGGACTCCGTCCGTCTATTGACCGTCGAAGATCTCATCGCCATCGCCCAATCGTTCTCTCCAGCAGAGGTGAAGGAGCATCTGCTCAAGCAGATCAGGCAGACGGTCGGGGATAAGAGCTGGCGCGTGCGGTATATGTCGGCGTCTCACTTCAATGAGGTCGGTGGCTTTTGCATAAATACAAATGATCATGCTCTGACGTCCAGTAGCTTGCGGAGGCAGTCGGGCAGGAACTCGTCCGAGAAGAACTGATCGGACACTACGTGCAGCTCCTGAAAGACAACGAAGCCGAAGTTCGCACTGCTGCGTCGGGACAGATTCCAGGTGTGTGTTACTACCCTGTGTGTGGAGGCAGCGTCTTCACGTTCAAGCAGGATTCTCCAAATTACTTGAGAAGGATGTCATCTTGAACCGGGTCGTTCCCTGCGTGCGCGACCTCTGTCAAGATACGTCTCAGCACGTCCGTGCTGCCCTGGCAAACCAGATCAGCGGTCTCGCTCCGTTGCTCGGAAAAGACTCCACAATCGAGCACCTCCTTCCCCTGTTCCTGCATCTCCTGAAAGACGAGTTCCCCGAAGTCCGGCTGAACATCATCAGCAAACTTGACCAGGTCAACGCTGGTACGTGGGCGCCCCTCGTTGATTGTGACGGTTCTTATTGAACGCCAACAGTGATCGGCATTGAACTTTTGTCGGAGAGCTTGCTCCCGGCCATCGTCGAGCTGGCTGAAGACAAGTCATGGCGCGTCCGGCAGGCCATCATCGAGTACATCCCTCTGCTCGCGAATCAGCTGGGCAAGTCGTTCTTCGATGAGCAACTCGGGAACCTCTGCATGTCGTGGCTCGGAGACAACGTGTACAGCATTCGCGAGTCGGCGATTGTCAACCTGAAGAAGCTCACTGAAGTGTTCGGTGTGGAGTGGGCGAAAGTCCAGATCGTACCGAAGGTGGTCGGCATGGGGCAACATCCTAACTATCTGTACAGAATGACAACTGTCCAGGCGATCACAGTAAGCGATCCTTTCCTGCCATTGCTGGCTCGGTGACCGAGGCTTACATCGTCGTCAGGTCATCGCACCGTCCTTGACGCTCGACATCGTCCGTGCCGAGATCCTCGACAACCTGCTGCACCTCGGGAACGACCCGATACCCAACATTCGCTTCAACGTCGCAAAGGCCCTGGAGGTCTTTGCGGCTACATTTGGAGACACCGCCGAGGGCCGCCAGCTAATCCAGCAGAAGGTGCTGCCTGTACTGGAGGCGCTCAAGAACGACTCGGATGCGGACGTACGCTTCTTCGCTCTCCGCGCCTTACAGAAAGCGCACGAGGTCGGCGGTAAGCACCCGCTCATCAGTCTCATTGATGACTTTATCAACTGATATGATATGTGCGGCCCCATCAGCTTGAGGGGAACATTCATGTCCACGCTGTTGGGCTGGTGGGTCCCCTGCGATAGACGTCATGCAATAGGATGGGATGATCGGGACATGAAGAACGAGAATGTATTGTACAGCTCCTTTGTTTCGTTGTCAATATTCCAGCTGCTCCTTTGTCAAGTCGGTCCTCGCGCACGAAGGTTCCTGGTATGTTTCAGGGTGCAAATTTGCGGTGACGGGTACGGCGTCGAGCGACCTCCTGTGGGAGGTCGGTGGTTGCTGGGTGCTTCTGAGTGATGTGGTTGGGTAATAGTGTTGACGCCGCCCGTCGGGCTGGACTAGGCTTTCCGGGGGCGCGGCCGGTTATCGCTTGTCGGACGCCCCTTATTACCGAACGAGCGGCGTCGCTATGGAGATGAGTCCTTGACCGGCAGAGTGTCTAGGACGGAATCGTGTCAGTCATTGACGGCCAGCGCAGGATATGTCCTTGGGGAAAGGTAGCCCACCGCCTCGAGCGGGGCGTTCCCGCCTGCTGAGACTCGCGACCGTGCGGCGGCGTGATGGAAAGGCCTAGCGAAGCGGCGTTGACGGTTGATTCAATCAGGAGGGCCCTGAGCCAAGCGCTGGTAAGTACTAAGCGGTGGCCGGCGCATGCGCACGCTGGCAGCGAGGCTCGTCACGGCGCGAGGACGGCGTATATAAGAACAGCCCGCCTTCCGACCTGCCTTTTCAAGAGTCTGCTCCTTCCTTCCCTCCTTCTCTTCGCCTGCCTCGTTCCCTAGAGTAGAGCCCACGATCGTTTGCAATGGCACGTTTCACTAGCCTCCTCCTCTTGGCTGCCGCCGCCCTCCCCTTTGTGTTCGCCACACAGTCCGCTGATCAGTGTGCGGATAGCGAGTTCTTGTGCGTCTCTCATTGTCTCAGCACCGCTGCTATGCGCTGACAATTAATGTGCAGCTACGAGGCCAAGACCTGCTGTGTCCCCCACGGAGGTGTCTCAAACGCTCCTCCCCCTCCTCAGGGCTCGAGCCAGTGCCCTTCAGACTGGTACTGGGATAACACGAAGGCGTGCTGTCTTCCCCCGCATCCCCCGACCACCACGCCTCAGTGCGGTGGTTCTTGGTCTTGGAACCACGGCTCCTCGACTTGCTGCGACGGTGGAGGATCCACCACCACCACTACTCCCGCCCCGTCCGCGAACCCCGTGAAGTCGCGCTCGAAACCCGCACACAAGCGGGCAGCTACGAAGGCTCGTCGCTCCACCTTCACCTGCCCCGACCAGTTGGAGTCTTGCCCCATCTCAGGTCTCACTGGTCCCACTGGTGACTTCGAGTGCATTGACCCCCAGACCGAGCTCGAGTCGTGCGGTGGCTGTGCCTCGACTGGCGAGGGCCAGGACTGCACTGCAATTGAGGGTGTCTGGAACGTTGGCTGCGAGCGGGGTCGCTGTGCTCGTACGTGTTCGTTCTTCCGCACCTCGATGTTTGCTCACTCGTTGCTCCACAGTCTACACTTGCGCTCAGGGCTACAAGCTGTCTGCTGATGGCACCGCGTGCGAGAAGCTCTGAGCACACCACTCGGGCTCCGTTACTATGATCGAGACTCATGCGGAGAGACCTCCTCTACTTGCTCCTCTGGAATATTGGGTATTTAAACGCGAAGTTACTTAGAACCCCCTAACGTTACACATTCATTCCCCATCACTATCCTTGCTCCCCACTAGATACCCTCGTCGGCCAACATGACTGCTTAGGATGCGCTTCGTTCTGGACTACAGACGTGGCACATGGATACTCACGCACTCTCGTACCAGTACTGACTGCGCTTGTTCTCATCTCCGTTGTTGTGGTTGTTGGTGCTTATTCTATGTTCACTTAAGAGGGACTGTTGTCCGTGTGGGTCGTCTGTTCGCACATATTGGCAGCAACGTGGCGTTGATGGTGATATAGACTGTTTGTTTGTGATACCACGGCCCCGACGCTGCTTGCGTCCGTGCGCGCTTGTTGCTTTGGGCGCTTGAACGCGGTCGATCTGGTCACGTGAGCGTGACGGACCAATCAGGAGTCGGGGAACGTCGAAGCTGCAGACGCGTCAAACAAGGTTCTGTTGCACCGCGCCCTCCACTATAAGAAACGTCCGCGACTTGAACATGGCCCCGTCGCCCCTTGCCCCGAACGGTCGCGGTCCCGCCCTTCCCCCTTCCTTATTTTAGGCCCTCTTTAGTCTCAGCCGCGCCAGTCGCGCGCTCTAGTCTTCAAAACCCACCAAGGTCGCTGCGTCTGGACGTCCGCCATGCCTTCCGTCAACCGTCTCCTCCGCCTCGCCCTACAGGCCGCCTGTCTCGCCGCTCTGACCGGCGTCACGATTCGTTCTCCCTCTGCTGTCGCGTCTCCGTTGCCTATGCCTCTCTGGAAGTCGCGCACCACAGATCTGGTTCAACGCTCTAGCCTCGCGACTCGCATCTACGACGACCTCTCCTACGTTGGCAACGACACTCGCTCTGGCGTCGCGAAGCACGTCATCGCTGATTACGATGCTATGCCTTCTACGTCGTCTCCTCAGAAGCGGCAAGGCGACGCGAACCTCATGAGCAACTTCGGGCTTATGAACACCTACTCGACCAGGATGACGCAGAACGCACAGACGATCAGTGAGACTGTCGTTTATATGACTCGTTCACGTTGCGAGTCTGACGTTATACTTGTAGACAGCCTAGCCAGTCAGCCTGAGGCCCAGCGGAGCGCGAACTTCAACCAGGAATATGCATCTGCTGTCTCAGAGTTCCACGAGAACTTCCTCGGCTTTCAGACCGTTCTTGGCGAGCTCGCTGCCGACAAGGGACTTGCGAACTACAATCAGGCTAGCGAGATGGAGACGATGCTCAAGAACATGGTCAACGCTGCCAAGTATGCACTCAATGACACGTACAATATGGTCAATGGTATCCCAGGCCTAGGCCCCGTCCTTGGCCCAGGTGCGTAGTGGTATATTCAGCATACATACATCCTGACTCATGTCAGCATAGTCGTCTATCAGATCAAGTGTCTTATCGACGAGATTCTTGATGCCACAGAGAACATGACAGACGCGTTGTTGAACGACATGGAGAACATCCTCCCCCTTCTCAAGGCCCTCGACGGACAAGCCGCACAAACAGCATGTGCAGCTGGAATCGAGATCGCGAACATCTGTATACCACTCTAACTGGATGGCTCGACGGACGACTTCCCTGTAGCGACCCTTGATGTCATCACATTACTACGCATAATCCAGGCTGGATCCTCTTGTAAATCGAGTCCTAACGTCTCGCATCGTTGTGTATCATCATTCTTTGCCATCGTGTCGCATGCATCGCTACCAATCTATCTCACATGATCAAGATGTCAATGAGTGTGGTGTGAGCCGGTACCTCAGGTGTATAACCTTGCGCATGTATGCCGCGGAGTAACCACCACGTCGAGCAGCAATAGCTTCACAAGCCGATGGGTCGATGCAGTAAAGCTTTCATTGACTGTCCGACGATGTGCATCTATGAGTATACTAGACGAACTCATCTACATTGAATCAACTACTCCTCTGCTACCCATTGATCGGCCATTGGACCGATCCATGGTAATTGGAAGCGCACGAGTCCATTGCGAGCGGCATCAATGTACGACCGCCAACTGTAATGGTGATCCATCAGCATGCACAAGGGTTAGCGGGCGAGAGACGACTTACATCATGTACAGGCACGACACTACAAGCAGAAGAGTGAAGAACGTACATATGAGAGCGGGGAATTGAAGCAGCGCGGCAATTATCCGCAACAAAAGTAGAGGCCCTGTGAGCAAGGCTGACTGATATGCTACGGAATCAGTGTGAATACGTGAGCTCTCGATTCATGAGAACGCTATAGAACGATGCACCCACCATGAAATCGCACATAGTCGTTGTGCGTCTCGAGTATGAGCATGAGTAGTGCTGTAACGGCCCGTGCCCTTGAGCGGTGCCCAGATGAAGTCTAGCGGGCAGCGCACCTGAGATCGGTCCAAACACGTATGCAAAAGCAGCGAGCATGTCGACTCGCATGCCGAACCGCGTCTCCCATATACTGCTCGCAGCCTCCGCCTCTACGTCCTCTCCGCCCGCTTGGGATGTATTGAAGGTCGGGACACCGCCGGACTGGTATGACATTGACTGTTGCGCGGAGAGACTAGGTAGCCATGGCCGCGTAGCCTGCCTGGATGACGATGCATAGGACGGATCGTCTGGAGGCGGTTGCTGTAACTCTCGTGAGCACCTCGCAGATACGGCGCAGCTTCGCAACTTACATAGGGGGCGAAAGAGGTTGCGAAATTAGGGCGGCTCATAGTGGTATACAGGCGGAGAGCAGGTAGTCAGATAGAAAGCAGAATAAGTTACTGCCGCAGTGGACTGATGCGCACTGTGCACTGCGCGGGGTAATTAGGCGCGACACTGACGATACGCCGCTATGTGAGCGATCTTAGACGCCCGACCACGGATCCCAGCCACTGCGGATGTTTGCCCGTGTTTGGCTTCATCCTTAGACCGGGCGCACAGACGTCCTCATCGGGCCAGTCGACGACCAAGGTAACGGGATTCAAAAGGCGGGGATACTAATCATGGTGAGTACGCTGTCTGTCATACTGCTGGACGTGTGTAGGGTCGTTGGGCAGGCTGGATCGGTGGAAATGCGACGAGGAGAGGGTGGATGGAAGTTTTGTGGATTGGATGCACACGTACGGCCAGGAGGGGAGATCGTCCGACTGACCGTCCTGTCTCCCTTTCCATAGGCCGACGCAGCAGCACCCATCACCATCCGGACGCGCAAGTTCATCACCAACCGCCTGCTGGCCCGCCGCCAGTTTGTCGTGGATGTCCTCCACCCATCCCGGGCGAACGTCTCTAAGACGGAGCTCTCGGAGCAGCTCGCCAAGATGTACAAGGCCGACAAGGCACGCGTCGTTCCCTTCGGCTTCAGGACAGCCTTCGGTGGTGGACGCAGCACGGGCTTCGCGTTGATCTACGACGACGAGCCGTCGCAGATGAAGTTCGAGCCGAAGTACCGATTGATTCGGGTACGTCAATGGCTTGTGTTTGTGCACTGTACTTGCAGCTCATTTGCGTCCAGTCCGGCCTTGCGACCGCACCACCGAAGACCAACCGCAAGCTGCGGAAGGAGCGGAAGAACCGTGCGAAGAAGGTAAGAGGTGCTCTCTCTTCACCGGACGCGGTCTAATTCGTTTGGCTACTCAGCTCCGCGGTACGAAAAAGTCGAAGGCGGCGGAGCCTCCCAAGAAGGGCAAGTAGGGGCAGTATGCGCTGTACCTACATGTTTTCATCACCATCGCATTGCACTGTCGGCCACCTTCCGCAAATTTCTCCGCGACTGTATCCTATTGCGTATGCCCGCTATCTCCTTTCTCATGAATACTATGCGCATGCGGATCTCATGGTGTATCTGGAATATGTTCCATATTTCATGACTGTCGAGGGTGTACGGGGTGAGCGAATTGTACTGCACAAGCTGATGCCGAACGCATCTATGTCACATTCCCGAGAGAAAGGCGAAGAATTACATGCGGGGTATCATATATGGACATAGGATATGGCTACGAATGGCTACGACTGGACAGCACAGAACCGAAAGCAAGACACGAACATCGACTCAGAACCCGAGTTTCTTGTGGATGATGTCGGGATCCTCCTGATATTCCTCTGCTGATACCCACATCTGCGGCGGCCAACCTTAGAGATGCCATTGGTACGGGAATGGTCAGAGATGCCTACCTTCTTGAACGTGTTGAGACCGGCCAGGATAGAACCGCCAATCCAAGTAGAGTACTTGCGTTCTGGAGGCGCGTAGATCTTGATCTTGACGTCCTTCAGCGCAAGTTTCTTCACCTCGTTCAGCAGGCGGTCACCAAAGCCTGCGCTCGTATAAGTAGCTTGCTCAATGAGTGTACCATCTACTACTCACCACGACATAGCGTGCTACCGCCACTAAGGACGATGTTTGAGAAGAGGCTCTTGCGGAGGTCCAGATCCACTCTGTTGATGGCATCGACGACTACTTGGTGAACGCCAGCGTACTCCTGCCCAATGAGCTCAGGGTTGAACAGGATTTCTGGCGCGCGGAAGCGTTCTGGCCCAAGCTAGGCAAACACGACGTCAGAGACTGAACGGCCAGATTATGTTCACTGGAGGGCGTACTTGAACCGTATTTCCGTCAGGTAACCGGAATTCTTCGTTTCGACCGAGGGAGTCCTTCTCCTCTTTGGCGGGGTTCAAAGCGACATAACAGCATTTCTCCTTGATGGTCCGGACGACCTCACGTTCCGCTGTAGTGTGTAGGTGGTGCCCGGATTTCCTCAAGAGTAGTTGCAGGTGGTCTGTCACATCTCTGCGCCGATGGTTCACAGCTGGAATGGAGCGTGAAGTGGGCTCCATACCTTCCTGCCACGTCAACTCTCCGGATAGCGTGCGGCATTGAGAAGCCTTCGAACACGGGTACGGCATGTGTCACGCCGTCGCCAGAGTCTAGTACGATACCTGTTGTCCGACCCGACGAATACCTGATTCGCAGCTTTTAAGGTCGATGACGCGCGGCAGCGATGTATCAGACTTACAGTGAGAGGACAGCTTGTACAGAGATGAAGAGAGCAGGAACATTGAACGTGTCGAAGAATATTTGCGCGGCGACGTCTCGATTGTGCCGAGGATTCAGAGGAGCCTCCGTCAATAGTACGGGATGCTGTGGACCAAATATTAACAACGCGCAGGGCAAGCCTAAGAGGACAGACACACCTCCTCGCTCAGTGTTCCAAGCTCTTCAGCGTAAACCCAGCTCCATATCCGTTCCATGTCGTCCCAGTCCGTAACAATCCCGTGTTCCATGGGGTATTTTATCTTGAGCAACCCACGGAACTCCTGTGCCTTCCTCCCGATGAAGACGTCCCCTTCCAGGGCACCTGCCATGACACGTATGTGCTTTGGCCGACCGACACTGTTAAGGAGGGGAAAGAACGGGCAGTGAGCGGTCCATGCATATCGGTCGGGGGATGGCCCTAACCGTGAAGACGCACAAAGACGGGAAGAAACATTTCGGATGATCTTGGCCTGCAAATCCTGCCTTTATAGTCCCTGAGCCCTGTAAGGAGCGCGAATGGCCGTGTCAGTGCCAGTGCCCAGTCACTCGAACACACGCTGCCACTGGAGTACTAACATTGTCAATCACGACCGGTTGGTTGGTGAGAACGTCCTCAAACTCGGCGGACATGGCTCTCTTCTGCCAGCGATACGCGCCCTGTGAGTGAGAGTGAGTTGATTCGAAGCAAAAGAGTGTGACTGGAGGAAGTGCGAGGTGCGCCCAGATGGAGGCTTGAGGCAGGATGAGAGGACGCGTCGCTGAAGCGTGACCGGCGCGTCGCGCCTCAGCCTGCTACGTCCACCATGCAAGCGACCTGCCGCCTGTACATCCTCCTATTCCTCTGCTACTCTGCCGTAAGCTCAACTTCCAATCTCAGCGATTTACCACGCAGTTGCGTTACAATGCAGCTCGTAGGTCTCTGTAAACGCCATCCTAGGTCACAAATGGGAGGCTACGGACTTCTGCAAATGTGCGTTTGTGGACTTCGCTGTGCAATTGACGACCGCGGCTGAACATGGTGTGCAAGGTATATGCTTTCAAAATTACACCATTCTGCATATGCAGATTCCAGACAACCCGAAGCAGCCGTGCCTGTCATGCACGAAGCAATGGTGTCTCAATCAGAACCTACCGATATGTGCCAACGCGAAACTCGGTGATGCCAATCCCGACACGGCAACGGGAAAGGAAGGTGATGTTGAGGCCAGATGTTTCCGTGAGTACAGCAACTGTTTGTCGCTCAACGCTGGCTAATACGTGACCTTCATCGTCTGCAGAGAGGGACTCTCCTCGAGATCAGTTGGTCGTGACTATCTTTCTCCTGACAGTCTTTGGGCTGCTTCTGGGTGCCGGGATCAAAGGCAGGATGGTGAAGGCCGGACTAGATCCGAGTCTGCCATGGAGCGCAGGTAGGAGGTGGTGGGAGGTGAGTGCTAGATGACCCTAGCTTTTCCTATGCTGTCTTGCTGATACTGTGACTTGAGGCGTGGGTTCCTCAAAGACAACCTGAGGATATCAGGTTGGACCTGAGCAACCGGGTGCGCGAGCTTTGGAGCCGCAACCGACAGGACGTCAGACCGCAGGAGTACACGAGCGTGTCCGACAGCCCGACCTACTGATCCTGTCTCTTCTCTTCCGATGATATTGGCGGATTCCGTGTTGCTCCATGCATGTATATTTATTTTGTAATCTAATCCGGCTGTTTCTGGCGTGAAGCAGGCATTGTGTACTCAATTGGCTTCTCGGAGAACGTGCCTACTAAGTTATAACCAGTTGTTTTGCAGTTGAAGCATCGTAGTCTGTCAGCTCCGAATCGAGCTAGCGGCACAGTAGCTGTGCGGCTGCATAGCCAAGATCATGTTCGGCGCCAAGTGCCGGTGTAAGCTCCTGGCAGTCGGGCCTGGGAGTCACCTAAGCCTGGATAGCTCAGCACCCGCTGGCGGGACATTGACATTCTGAATAACGTACTGTACTCTTGCACGCGACTCTAATCCTACGACTTACGACATGGGCGCACTCTGTTCGAAGTCCGCTCGTGCTCTTGGCGGACGTACCCTTGCAGAAGAGCCCGTGCAACAGGGACAATCTGGGTCTGCTCCCCCGCGCGGACCAACTCCTCGCACCGCGGCAGCAGAGGCGGCAGAGAGACGACGACAAGCAGTGAGTGCTATGCCTATGAAAGGGGAATGCGAGTCCTCAGATCTGTGCTTCGTGTACCAAAGGAACAAGCGCGAGGGACGCAATCCTCCAATCCCAACCGCGGTCAATTGGCTGCGAAATTGGAAGCGAACAAGAAAGCTCCCAGAGAACCAGAAACCAGGCAAGAAGAGAGGCTGGTGGTGAGCACCCCAGATTTCTTACACCACTCGTCATTGTCATCAGCTAACTGGGGTGTCGTCCACAGTGGGAGTAGTTCGTGGAGGCCGCTGCCTTTTCATCTCTTTGCTACTCGATCTATTGCCTGCCCTGCTTCACCACCATTCATGTCCTCTGTCGTCCGTGCAATCTTCTCATGGTCCCTGTATACGATATTGACTTACATGCACCGGCATGCCCGACATGCACCACTGATGTGGTAGCTCTCGGAAGTCTCTTACCCGCCTATGTCACAGGCGTCCGACTCCACTATCGCACTTCAGATCATTGAACTCTGCTTTCAGGTGGCTATGAAGCATGTTCTGCCCATTCAACGACCGCAGGTGCTGTTCCACTACGCGCAGTCTCCTTGAGGAGCCATTAATGACAAAACACATGTTTTGGTTCGTCAGATTGGGTATGTGGGCTGCCTCGAGGATCCTCTGCTACCGATAACAGGGTCCTCGTATAGTTCGTGCACAGCGCGTGTGCGGCCTGCTGGCTGATGCAAGAGGAAGACTAACGGCATCGACTTACCACAGCTAGAGTCATTCTATACCATATTCTCACCTGCCAGATCCTCGCCGCCTGCGAGCAGTGGTGCATCGTCACATGCATTCAGGGCGTTGCGGACTAAGCTGTAGCTGTCTCAGTCCTCAGAGCGATGCCGAGAGCTCGAAGCGAAGAAGGCAGTTTCTGAGCGCGACCACCTCCGTTTGCCAATGATTGCGTTCAAGTCCGCTGTCTATATAGTTGGCACGACATTCACACAGCATGGTCTAGAGCCTCATCGGAGCCGTTAGTACATGAATCTCACTACTTAGCTCCTCTCCGTAACGTACTAGCATCGCAAGTAGTGCTGTAAGTACACCGGCAAAGAGTCACGTAAATCTTGTGTAACACGATGCGCCGCGCAGGCTGGATGTGGGCGCCTAATACAACGCAACGTGTCAGTGGCATCCACCACTGACAAGGACTGGCGATGCTCACTGGCGGATTCCAGCTCATCAGGAGTCTATAACCTCGCCCGAAACTGTCGACGCAAGGCTCGACGCGTAGTCTACGAACTGGGTCTATTGCTGCTCTGCTTGGTAGCGTCCGCTCGTGGCCTTTCGTCCGAATGCATGACCGAAACCGCTTGGGAGGACGAATGGGAGCGATTGCTGTGGAAGAAGAAACCATATCCAGATAACCATGTACCCAAGTCGTTCTTATCGTCTCTAAGCAAGAATTGTATGTCGTCGGCTTCTATTGTTGTGAATACTAGGTTAACATCTTGTCGTGTGCCGTACAGCGAATTTCAGGCCATACACATACTGGTATTTAGTGCGATCCTCCTTCGCAGTTACGCAACACCTCGCGACGATAGTCATATTCGTTGCCATCTTTGTGCACCTCAATGAACGAAAACTGGACCCACGGGCTCTCGTATGGGCATCGGTTGGCACGTTCTTAGCTGGCTGGTTAGTGTGGGAGGCCCTAGACTGCTGCAGTGGCAGACAGTTACTTCGCGGAACCTCCGCCAGCACAACCCGTGCGTGCGCCTCTGAATTTGCTCTTGCTTAGCTCACAGTCTTCTCTAGGTGCGAAGATCGTGAAGTCCTCGATACTAGTATTCTTGGCCTTAATGTCGGTGTCGCCAGTATTACGGACGTTGACAGCGGCGACTTCGTCGGACTCCATCTGGGCGTTATCGGCCTGCCTATTCATTCTCAACGCGCTTCTGGCAGATTACACTGCCCTACCGCTGGACACGCATCTCCGCGAAAGGTCAGTCAGGCTACCATCTCAGGCGGCCTTATCCTCATGATAGGTGGCTACCTGCAGGTTGACGTCTGTCTTGTCGATGAATGCAGCGATATCATCGTCGGTGGTTCTGGCATCTCGACTGCCGAGTGATCTCTCGGTATTCGGCCTTACGTTGGTCTCCGTGCAGCTCTTTGCTTTATTCCCGATGCTCCGTCGACGTCTCCAGGTGATGTTCCCAGCCCCGTCAAAATCATCCCGGCTAACAGACACGCTCCAGGCCGGGCCAGCTATTGTTCAGACTGCCGTCACGATCATATTGTGCCTGTCGTCCATTTTATCCGCGGACTCTGTGTCACGCACTGCGACCGCACTAGTCTTCGCGGCCTTCACGGCCGTCACCTTTGTGGCACCTGGCGTCCACGTGTGGGCTCAGAAATACAAGAAGTACGTGTCGATCATGCGGAAGCGTTTGGCGTGCATGGACAGTGAACTCATCTGGCTTCTAGCGAGATCAGGGGGACCTGGGACCCGGCAGTACCCAGGGTTAATAGAACTGAGAAGCCCATAATATAGAGCCATGCGACCCGTGTGTCGGAGCTTCGGAGCGCTGTCATCATAGCCGACGGGATGAGGGGATAATCACCCAGTGATCGAAGTGTGGTCCATACACAAGGAGCGCCTCCTCCGTACGCAGCGGGCTTGTGGGCGCCACCACGACTTTTATCCCGCTAAACCGTTCTGTGCGGATTTTCTCCGTTGCAGCGAAGGCGAATGAGCTCATGGAGGCTCGAGGTCCAATTCTCATGGTGTCCGAAAACGTCACACTGCAATGACACCATACTTTTTATCTGGCCCCGCAATTCTCCTTCTCCGCGACTAAACGTAGCGTGGTCAGGTCTCTCCACACCGCGCACACCGCGCGACACATCCCACACGCCCCTCCGCCGCTCCGCTTACCCCGCCACTCCTACTTGTGCGAAACACGGAGCCACCCTCGCCGTCTGGTCGGACATTCGGCCGCCATGCCCCGCCGAATCCCTGCACATTAATCTCATGGCTAATCCCCTTTGATGTCTACAAGCACGTTCATCCTTCACAGAGCTACTGTCAGTTACCTGGCAATGTGACAATGCAATTATTCAGCGCTCAGCTTAGAACCTGCAGTTGTTGTTCTGACCGTTGTATAGCACACTTCGTTAAGTATGAGAGATGGATATGCGCTTCGCTGGCCGTGAATACATCCTCTGCAACGGGGGAAGTCGACGAAGACCTCACTGTCACAGCCGGGTTTTGCGCACGTTTGTGTGGCCGAACTGAAGGCAGGGCCAGCGATCCGCGTGTAAACTCCGAATCTCAGGCTATCGATAGCCATGCGCGTCGGTATTTGGCCCTGGGTTGATTGCCCTTGCAGGTATGAGCAGAAGGAAGCTGAACGTGCTCGAGCGCAAGCTGCACTGGTCTGCGCTTGCGAAACCCACCAAAGTACTTATGTTTAACCATGGTGAAAGTCATACGACGTCTACATATCTCAAGATCGTCCGAGACAAGGTATGTCGAAATCATGCATGACAGAGGTTTCATCTCACTGTACCTGTGTAGAGCTACCCGAAATGCCGCGCGGCCAAGCGTGCTGTGTAATCATAGGTAATCATCCGCTCTCCTATTTATCATATCCCACCGCTGAGCAAGTCTTAGTCTCGCCTTACGGGAGGCCTATGTCACCGCATGTACTAATGAGGACTCACAGAATCTGCTGAAGAGCAACCGTGCTACGGAAGACGACCTCGCGGTTCACCATAACGAATCACTGGTAAAATACTGATCTTAAACGGAAAGATAGAGAAGGTCCGTCCTTCCTCACTATGCCTTTTGTCTGTCTACTTACAATGGTCCTCGACCAGTTACCGGAGTCCGGCATCTCTGATCATGGTGACGCTTTCCATTATAAGTACGCGAACGCGGCCTCCCGCAAACGACGCCGTGAGCAAGATGTTAGCGAAGGCTCTGACTCGCGACGGAAACAGAAGCGTCGGATGTCAGAGGCTCGAGACGCGAAACCAGTTCTGCGCTGATAACGACATCCGGTCAAGGACAAAGCGATGTTGACGACATGACGGCGGCTCGAAGGTTTCAGGTACGGACGCCGATGGAATGGCATTGCAAGCGATCGTGAGCAGCGGTGAAGGCTACTGAAACGTAGCGACACGGCCGCGCAGTGGCTACACCGACGTCGACGATGCCGGCCTAGGCGGGAGAAAGTTGAACCAACATGCTCGTCAGTCCAAGCACGACGGACGGCAGAGCGAGAAAGGCAGAAGGCGCGCTCACAGCTCGTCGAACGACGCGGACTTGACTAGCATGCGCAAAAGGCTGGAGCCTTTTACTGAATGAGAGGCAGGTTTCGCGACCGACGGTCATTGAGCGACATCAGGTATAGCAACGGCGGAGTCGTGCATCGGGCTATCCATGAGGAGCGCCTTTCAAGTGGGCTGGAACAAGCACCGTGCGTGCGGTGCCCGATGTTTGACTCATGTAAGATCGGAGGGTACTTCAGCTTGGCAGGACTTGCCCCAGCTGAACTGCGTGTATCACGAACGTGGCTTGCCGGAGCCATGTCAGAGGACACTTCCACAAGGTAAGCTTACATGGAGATATAGGCTCTGGGTTCCAGATACAGAGGTTTCACAAATGCAGAACATTCACCCAAGTGTTCCTACGTTCCTACTGCGTAGTTGCCGCCGGCTTATGAGATGAACCGTAGTTGCCTCCGCGCTCTCCACCCGTTCTCGATCAGGGCGACGGTGTGTGCCCATATGTATGCAGTGTTCGATATGATCAACAGTCAATGTCAATCCGCGGGGCGTTCCGTGCCCGAGATCGGCGGAACGTAGGCCCCACCCAGATCCCCTACTTGGCCAATATCTGCAGGGCTACATAGCATCCATATTGGTCTGTCGGGCGTATATTACAAAAATGAACAGCTATTCTACAGGAAGCGGGACGTGCAGCACGATAGCCAATAAGTAAAGCACTGTCGAGAGCGACGTATCTACAGAGTCCCAAGGGCGTATGGATGTTCGTACAGATGTTGGTTGGGATATCATAGGTAATCATCTAGGCTGTGGAATCATGGCCGTGCATCAACATCGTCATGCAGACGAGGTCGCTTCGACCCAACGGTGATGCCCATCTCAATACCTCGCGCTTCGAGGGCCTCCACGGCCGCCCTCGCAGCCGACTCCGTCGTCCTCTTGCCCTTCGTGCGCGTCCGCCGCAGCGCACCAAAGGCCTGTGCCTTGATTACTGCAAGCGTGCCGCATATCGGAGGAACGGGAGAGGGCGAACGCGACCCATGCCCGGAAGGGGCTTCGCTGCGTTGGCGCGATCTGCTGTAGCCATATGATGACTCGCTATCGCTGTCATGGTCTCTGCCTCCAGACTCGTTTTCTGAGCGCGAGTAGGCCGCGAGAGCTTGTGTGATGGGACGGTCGGTGAGAGGGTTGGAGAGGCGCGGCACTCCGTATCGTGAGCCATCACGACGGGGCGGTGCCACTGTTATGTCGGCCATGCCTCCATGCAGCGTGAGCTGGGGAGCGGGGCCAGTACGACGATAGCCAAATTCGGTGCGATCCTGCATCATCGGTTCGCTCTGGAATGTGAATGGAAAGGTGGCGACGGATGAGGCGGAAGAAGAGGACGTAGGAGTGGAAACGGCGGGAGAGATCGATCGGCTGTCGGTGTTGAAGACGTAGGAAGGCGAGTCGAGAATGTCGCTTTTCTCGTCCATGCTGTACTGGGGGTATCCCAGCTCTGGGGACGTGAGCGTGGGCGATTCGACGTAGCTGGGTGAATGGGAAGAGCTCCCGCTATCCAAAACGTCACTCGGAGACATGCCCGCCTGCCCGCCGCTGTGTGCCCACTGCCCGTCGTGTCCCGCCCCGTTGGACATTGCATAGTACTGGTCGTATCGGTGCATCCGCTGAGAATCCATGTGTTGAGAACGGCCATCGCCCGAGCCATTCGCAGCGACAGCGTTCGAGTAGGCTGTCGGCGAGCGCTGTTGGACGTCCTGCGTCATTCCGGCATGCTGGAAAGCCCCTCCAAGCGACACCGACTGATCGCCATTGGACGCATAGCGCATGCCGTTGTCCCCGTAGTGCGCGATAAGACTGGGTGACATAGGCGGCGCACCGACGGCCGATGGCTGGTGGAGAGAGCTGTATTCGTGCGACTGGCCGTTGGCGATCATCCCACTGCTCCTCTGCTGCGCCTGCAACAACTGGAACCTCTTCGCGGCCCGCTCGTTCTGTCGAGCGGCCTGCTTCCACCGTTCTACCTCCCGCTGGAGGGAGTCATTCTGGGACTTGGCCTCCTTGCACGAGTCCTGGAGCTGGAGGACGACGGTCTCGAGATTGGTGACTAGAGGTCAAGGAAGAGCGATGAATACGCATCCGAGACGGTGAGAACCGACGGTGTCGAACCTGTCTGCTCAAGAGTGGCGATGTAGTTGGCGCGACGAGCACGAAAGGCGGCTTGGGCATCGGCATTTTTCTTCTTCCTGAGGGCGGCCTCCGACACACGGGAGGCGTTGTCGTCGGGGCTGGCCTTAGATGGAGGAGAAGGACTCGGGGGCATCAGTGAGCGTGATGATTGACCAACGGTTGAGTCAGAGCGGAATATAAAATGACATGGCCGAATGGCGGCGGTGGGGGACACGAGGAAAGGGTCCTCGCTCGTCCTTGTCCCGGTAACGCGTTCTATTTTCCGCGGAAAGTCACGCCAATTTCCATAGTTGATCTCTCTTCATCCTGGTTCCCATCAGCGAGCCTAAACCGCATTTTTCGAAACAGGGCCGGGTGCCGACGCTCGAAAGCGGAGGACTGATCCACCGCCCCGGCTCACCCAGAGGGCGCCCGCCAGCCGCTGCCCCCGTGGGACTGCACGCGTCCAGGGCCTGCCGCTTTCGTCCACCCATTCTCTATTCCCCGCCTGCCTCAGGGCATATCGCCTCCCCGGCTCGCCGCCCAAACATCACAGGCTTTCTGATTTTTGCCCCCGCCGCCCTATCGTACATGCATCGCCATCGTGCTCCCTCCCGCGCACCCCATCACGCTTCTGCGCCCGTCTCGACCTCCACAGTCGACATCTCCTCCACCTCGGTCTCCTCCTCTTCCCCTTCGATGTCCAGGATCTCCAGCGCCGTCCCAGCGCCGTCCAGCACGCACGCCACCCGCCGGCCCGTCCGGCCATTCACCGCCAGAGCCACCCTGCCCTCTCTGCACCCGGCCAGCCGGCGTGTCTGGATGAGCGGCGCAGCCTCTGAGCTTAGCTAGAATGGAAAGTCACTACGAGCCCGCCCGCATCGGAGTCTGCTTGATATCGCACATACCTGCTCGCGTTCCAATCGGCTGAGCACCTCCAGACCCAGCGATTCTCGTGCAAAATCCGTCAGGTAGCTCTCCAATTCAATCGCCGTGTAAATCAAATCTCCGTAACCGACCGTCGCAATGGAAGCGGATCCTGGATGTAATCATGAGCTAGGGCCACACCAAAACTTCGTGGGCCTTGGGCTTAGACAAACATGCACTCACCGGGCTGAGTGGTTTCGCGGTAAACGATGATAAAGACGCTGTCGTCAAAGAACTCCGCGTCCAGCAGGTCGAAGGGTATCTTCGTCTCGCTTGCGTCGTTTACTGGGATACAGCACTCCACTACCGCGACTTCGACCTGCACCGGACGTTGCATGCCCTCGGTTCCGTGATGTAACCGAGCAATGCATACTACAGCCCGTCCGATACAACCGAGATGAGCACGATCTCCTATCAGGAAGACACTGGACCTACGGTATGAGCGATCTGCGACGCGGGGCAGCTGTATCAACAAGAACTGCGTGTATCTGGCGGCCTGCAGCGTCGCTTAGCATGTGACAGCGTAGGAACCGTTTCAGCTCTTACCTGGCCCGGCCCTAACACGGTCCGCTCCCGTATCAATACTGGAGAATTTGATTCCAGTGCATGCAGTAAAGTCGTGTCCTGCAATTGCGCGGGATTCGCACTCGAGAGCGAGACTGCCGAGCGAGCAGTAGCGTTGGCGGCATCGAGGAATATCCGGTGAGAGCGTGCAGCTAGCTCCTGGACCAATGAATCTAAATTCCGGTCCAAGTGCGACAGGTCCCTTTGCTTGATGTTCTGTTCGGACATGCGCCAGCGGCGTGAGTTTCGGGCGACGACGTCGGTTGACGAGGACTCACATATTGCCAAGCGGATAGTCGAGGTTCTCGGAGCACCCTTCGTGCTCGCAGTGTAGTGGACTTCAAATCTGACCAGTCGCCTGGCACCCCTAGGTCGTGTGGCGAGAATTGGGGCACTGGGCCCATGAACCACCGGTCGATCGGACTGACCACCAGGCCAGACATTAGGTAGTCGTTCACCTCCAGGATGTCGTGTCTCGGAACTGGTGCATGATTGTGACCCTCACCCGACGTGTTGAGGCGAGCCGTTTCTGCAAGCTTATGAGTTCAAGTCGATCGTGGGGACGGACGCATCACACACCGTATCGAAGCCAGAACATGTATTCGGTGAAACGAACCAATTCTCTGCGTGCGGTAGCCGCAAGCCACCCGGCTAGCAGCACAGCCCGGCCAGCCAAGTCCATGCATGCGGTCACTTGGGCTGTGTTAATCCCACATAATTGGTACTGTGGACTGACAGGGAGTCATGCGTTGTTGCATTCCGGTGAAGGAGGCACTCACAGAAGCGACCAGCCATAGGCCTCCTCCAAGAGTAAATGCAGCCGTTGACATGCTGGTGCCACTCGCTTTTCAGAGTAGTCACGAAGCATGACTAGTGACTCAATCATCGACTGTTCCCACTTTTGCATACCCTGCCGTTGCGATGTCAATGTGAGAGCGATTTTGTTAACTTTGGAAGAAACGGTACTCTTTCGGTCATTTGTTCACCACTACCCAGGTAGTCGGCCAAAGCTTCCGTGGCGCGTCCTGTCGCCAGAAGGTTGGTCAAATCCAACATAGCATACGGCTCGTCCTCTAACGCAGCCCTATGGTTAGTCCGACGAAGACAGCAATTTGGAATGCACCCACGGCCAAACTCGTCTTTCATCCGCGTCTCTAGCGCCCGAATCCACTTTGGCCCCAGCTCACGCGCTCCGTTCTGAGCCTCCCCACCGAACCACGCCGTCCGCATGTCTTTCACCACACGCATTGTATACCAGACTAGTTCGCGAACCGATGATGACACTCTTGCTACATCCCGGAGCGCTCGCCGCTGTAGGTGGGGGAGTTGTATGACGAACGGCCGTAGTGCGGTAACCTTCGGCTCGGTGAATTGCGGATGCGCGAAGAGCAGGTCGTTGTCCTTGGATAGGGAGATCGAGACGAGGTCTGGTCCAACCGCGACGATTCCGAGCGGATAGCTACCGTCCAGGAAGCAGTGTAGGTTCCCGGCGTCGTCAGCCACTGCCAATACACTGTCCGTGTTTGTCAAATCCACTTCATCGAGGTCTTCGCCGGGACGTGGCCGCTGACCGCCGATTTTGGCCGACTGTATTGAAGCAGAGAGTAGATCGGTCGGTAGTGTCGGCCAGGACGAGATGACTGGCGGCTGGGTCGACGCGACGCCGCGCGCTGGTTTTTGCTTGAACGCAAACAGGTCCGTAGCACTGCCGGGTTGTAAGTGTCAGTATGAAAGTCAACTCGACGCGAGGACTTACGTGAGCGGCTGTGAATCGTCTAGCAGAGGGTCAAGGAGAGATTGGCCTTTCAGTATCGAGTGTGCTGAGCCTGTCTGTGTCAAATCAGACACAGTTCAAAGAGTTCGGCGCAGTGGCACTGACGATGTCGAAGCCTCTCTTGAAGATGTCAGGAATGTCACTGGTACTTTCCTTCTTCTCTTGCATAAACCACCATATCCCAGAGAGACTTGACGCCTTCGTTGTCCCTATATCAGATGGCGCCAGTGTGATGGATATGGACCGCTCTTGATGGCCGTCCTGAATCGAATGTAAAGTAACTCGCGGAGGCTTGTGCGCAACTGCGACGGTCTGACCTGTACCACCTTGTAGCTAGTATGACCCACATCAGCAGCGTGTTCACTCACAATCTGGACTCCATGCAACGCCTACAACTTCCTCACCGCTCATGGCACCGTCATTGTCAAGATCGACCTCCCACACCTTTGAGCCCTGCATCTTGTATAGGCTCAACTTGTCTTTGCCACGGGGTCGTGTCACCACAACTAACAGGTCTTTGTCTGGACACCATGATGACGGCAGTATCCGCGCTTGTGACGGGAGCTGGACTACAGCGAGAGAGAGGAACGGGTTGGCCTGCATCTTTGAGGGCAAATTAGGGATACAGAGGTATTTCGATAGGTACAATGCCTGACAGAGAGTAAAGAATTTAGGTTCGTCGACGTCGAGCCAGTCTAAAGCATTGCCACAGATACAAAGGGTTGTGAGTTGTTACAGGTGCAGACCAGAGGCGGACAGCGTTGAACGAACGCGGCAGCGCCACTGTTCACAAAGACGCGTCGCGTCACGCGAACGGTCACCCAATGTCACGGTTAACTGGATGTCACGATAGAGGCGGCAGACCGAGAGATGCTTCTGCGACACATCGACGCCGACGAGCGTTTGTTCTGGAGGCAGTCGGTCTGCCCCCCAGTAAGCACGGATGATAGTCACCGCGTGCAGGGACAACGAAGAACTGATCCGACATCTACTTGGACCTCCTCTTGCCACCTTTCTTCTTCCCCATCCCACCGATAACATCCCCCTTTTTTGCCCTGACACCCTCCTTCACTCTTCTCTGACCCAAGTCCTTGTCGAAGACACCACCGATGCGCGCGGCGGCTTTCCCCCTCAATTTCCGCTCCTTGTTTTTCTCCCTCTTCTTGCTGATCGCCGGGCGCCGCTCGGGTTCTCCAATCTTCGCTGGTTTAGCTGCCTTCTTGGCGGAGCGCACCGCTGCACGGACAGCGCCGCTCTCACCGCCGGCATCGTCTTCCTCCATCGCCATCTTTCGACGCTTGACACGTCGGGAGAGGCCTGCAAACTTGTCTCGCTTGGGCTGTCAGGCGATGGCGATAGTGATCAGCGGGTGCACTGAAGCTCACGCTCCTTACGTACCTTGTCATCAGCTGTTTTCTTCTCCTTGCCCTTTTTCGAGGCACCAGAAGTACCAACCTCGTACTGTTCCTTGCTCGTCGCTGCAAATGACCTGTCAATCTCATGCGCTCCCCGGGTGGAGTATGTTACCGACCTTGCGCCTTCGCTTTTTCCTTTCCCGACTGGAACCACGTTCTAGCCGGTCTTGAGTAAATCTCCTCTTCGTGCTCGATCATATTCTGTCCCTTTTTGAGTTCCATTTCGGCTTGACGAAGCTACGCGATGTCAGCTTAATCCGGATCAACGACTTCGCCGACACACAGACCTGCTTCTCCTCTTTCTCTTCCTGGAGGATCTCCGAGATTTCCTTCTTCAGAGCGTCGAGCCTTGTAGCCCATTTGGAGACGGCCTCGGCGGGTACCTGCCGATGGCGGACGGAGTATTCGGCCGCGGCATGCTTGATGGCCGCCTTCAGCATCTTCCGATCTGACTCTCCGACCAAAGAAACCGACCTGGGACCGCCCCGTCACAATTAATCACAGTTGCCGGAGTGAGCGCAACTCACCTCCCCTTCTTTCCTGCGCGGGCTGTACGTCCAACGCGGTGAAGGTACTGTGCCAGTTGCGATGGCATGTCATAGTTGATGATGGTCTCGATACCCTTGATGTCAAGACCTCGAGAGGCTAAGTCGGTAGCCATCAAATATTCCACAGCCCCATCTCTGAATTGTTGCAAAGCTCTAAGACGCTGCAAACGGTGTTAACGACGCTGGGATTGCGAGAATCGATACAGCACCGCACCTGTTCTTGGCTGAGGTCTCCATGCAATTCTTCGGACTTGAGATCCAATAGACCGAACACAATACGCATCTGATGTGCAAGCTTCTTGCTCCGGAAAAATATGATGGTCTTGGACTTGAACGTACGTTTGCACAGAGCCGCAAGCAGCGCCGATCGTTCTGCTTCCTTACCGGCACGTACGCGGACGAATTCCTGCACTAGGCCACGCGCCGTACTGCGCTTCGGGTCGACGAACAGACGGACAGGCTTATTGAGCGACATCCTGACCAGCTCATCAACGGAGTCTGTCATCGTGGCAGAGAACAGCATGGTCTGCCGTGAGGTCGGACAAGAATTGATGATCTCCGTGAGCTCGTCTGCGAAACCATCCGAGAGCATCCTATCGGCCTCGTCAAGTACCAGGATGTCGAGAGCATCGAGCGTGAAGGTCGGAGAGTTGCGCAAGTGGTCAATGAGACGGCCAGGCGTAGCAATGAGGACATCTGGTCTCGTCCGCAACTCGGCTTCTTGAGCCTTGAGAGACAACCCCCCTAGTGCACGGGAGTGAGCGAGTACAAGGAGTTAAACGAGACGACAGAGACGCACCGACGATCAGACTGAAGCGAATGTCCGTATGGGCCGCTAACTTCCTACCAACCTCGAGACACTGCACTCCAAGTTCTCGCGTCGGTACGAGAACAAGGCACCTGGTTGCTGCCGCATTCTTACCGCGTTCGCGATACATGAGTCGCTCGAGCATTGGGATGATGAACGCCGCTGTCTTCCCAGACCCAGTAACGGCGTTCCCGACCACATCTTTGCCCAGTAACGCTACCGGGATGGTCGCGGATTGGATAGGCGTGGGCTTATTGAAACCAAGGGACGTGATAGACTTGATGATCGGACGAGAGAGGTTCATTGAGAGGAAAGACGAATGTTCGTCCGAGGCAACCTTCTCGCTGTCTGGAGCAAAAAAAGCTGCCTTTCGCTCTTTTTCCGCCTGAGTCTCCTCCTCAGAGTCGCTGTCCGACGACGGTGCCTCGCCGTCGGATTCGTCGGCTTCGTCGCTCCCATCGTCCTCAGGTCCACTATCCTCGTCTGATGTTGCCAGCGGGTCCTCTTCATCTTCGCTTAGGCCTTCGAACCCAGCGAACCCTTCATTGTCGTCTTCGCTTCCCTCGTCACTTTCTCTGGAGCCGCCTTCGCCCAACGACTCATCGCTATCGCCATCCTCGTCCGGAGTCGCATCGCGCTTCCTCTTCGCCTCCTGTGACTTCTTTAACTTGCGCCGCTCTATGATGTCGTCAACCGAGATGGGTTTCTGCAGGTCATGTCAGCAGACGCGTCATGAGCAAGAAACATTAAGTGCGCACAGGCTTTGAGCCGCTCTGTACGAGGTCATCAACGTCCAAGGTGTCATTCACAAAGTCATTGTACGGGTCGCCGGTAAGATCGAACACAAAGTCGGGATTCAGTTGTGCATCCTCCCCCGTCGTTGCTGACTTTCCGGCCTTGCTCGACGACGGCTGGGGGACGTCCTCCGTATCGGAGTCGATTGTCATAACAAATTCATCTTTGATGGCCATAGTGCCCGGGAGTAGTTACGGTCAAGAGCGTGTGCGGCGAGAAATACGGAACCGGAGGCGTCACAAAGTGGTAAGCGCTGGTTGTTGCAGAAGTGCACACGAATTTTCACCGATCTCAGATCTGAAATGTCTTATTCACGTGGACATGGATCAATGGAGCGATCAGAAAGATCGGAAGGGATCGGGCATGGGAAGAATCGGTGATCGTCCTCGACTCCAACATGGCACGTTTGGCAATGTGGCAGTTCGTTCTTACTAGTACGCCAGTCTCATGGTCTGTTATCCAGTCAATCACAGATTGGACGAGGATATAAGTACGTGGATGGTATAAGGGTCTATGACCCGAGTCTCACATTCCATTGAGCACAGGCGGTACTTAGTGAGTCGCCACAGGCCAGGTCCGCGACGGGAACACATACGCGGCATTGGGTTGGTGCAATAACCAAGTACAAACCGAAACGCGCTTAGAATACACTCTATTGGTCTGTCGATATATACGCCGTCGTTGTGCAAATAGCTATAGCAGAACACAGGACTCAAGGCGCCGCAGACAGCTCTCACATATGGACGCCGCTTACAACGAGCTTCGCCACGGTATGTTGACAGCAGGCTGCCGCGAGCATGCACTCTCCGCGTAGCCCAGACACCCAAGCAGTCGTAAGGGGAGCTTCACTATGAGAGAAGGACAATACAGATCATGAGCACAGAAATCAATGGCAATGCAAACACTATGTACGTAGGAACATAGCAGCTTTCAACAATGGTGAGTACAGATCCACGTAAGTACAATATATATCATATGCGAGCAAAGCAAGCATGGAATGGCGAGTAGGAGGATCATGACGGCATGCGGTCGACAGCAAAACAAATCACCAGAAGAAGATCTTGCGTAGCACAGCTGCGTCCTTGGACTGCAACTGACCGGACTCGTCGTACCCGTCCGCGTCTGGTGGTGTTATTCGCGAACGCTGCATCTGTATCATAGGCAAAGTGAGCAACTGATACAACAAACGAGCGTAACGAACCAACCTCTAGGCTCATGAGCATGGTATCACTCTCCCATCGGAGATACCATGGCTCCTGCGTCCTAAGCTTCTCAACGTCCCGGAATTGCTCAGACGCACGACAGCCCTCTTGACATTGGGTTATGACATCAATGAATCGCGCCATCATGTTGAACTTGGCCCAATGGATCTTAGTAGGATCGTCGTCCTGGTAGTCAGGGTTGCCTTCATGCGCGCGGATCAAGTCGGATAGATGAATCTCACTAAGTGCATTGTCAGACACAATGACGGAACTGAGTCATCGCCAATTCTACTCACAGCGCAGGAATGCATGCGCCCTTCGAATTCCGCAGCGCCATCCGATACTTCTGATGAGAGCGCACGGACTGCAGAAGGTGGTCATAAGACTGGAACTTCTTCCACATGTCCTGTGTTCTGGCCTGGAAGATTTCCAAGGAGAGATCGCCCTCGAACGTCGCGCTGTTGATGCCAGCGACAAATGCGCGGAGAGCAGAGTAGTTGTGCTGTACGCGTAAGACTTCCGCGACCTGAACGAACTTCTCGATCTGTGTGGCTCGCTTCTTTGGTTTGTCATGGCACAGTATGAGAGAGACCACCCTGACAACAAACCGTGAGGACAAGGTCGCTCCAATCTACTCTGCACCGCAGCTCGCTTACCAGTCGGCCAGCCGATTTGAAACTTGGTTGTACCTGGCTATAGGGTCCTTCTCCGGGTCCTTCTTGCCTGGGCTGAAGACGTGCTGCAACCAATGCCGTGGCTATAGGGCACGGAATCAATAGGAGGCTAGAGGCACCACGGCGATCGACTAACCTCAATCTGGAGGAAGTACCGGGCCTCTATCCTCGTGATGGACTCTGCGATCTGACCAAAGTCGGCCTTGAGGACCTCGTCGCTCATGCTCTGCAGCCTCTTGAGCAGCTGCTTCGGTGACGCCTCTTGGACCCCGTCAGCGTTGCTAGGACTTGGCGTCGATGAGCCCAAGCCCAATGCCTTCGCTGTCACTGACAACGGCAGACTAGACTTGCGGTCTCGTGCCGCCACGATCTGGCCAGGCACAGACTGGCCGCCGTTCCTGGGAGGCGCGCGCGGAGGAAGCTCCGGCAGACTTTTCGAATCCGCGCCGGCGACCGCAAAGTCAGCATCGTCAGACATCAACGATAACTCATCGCTATCCTCCTCTACTTTGAGTGCCCATGAGGCATCCCGGTCCCGCAGGCTGGGGACGGTCTCGAGGAATGGAAGAAATACAGCGCCGTAGTGGAGGAGGTAGGTCTTCGTGAGGGTAGACTTGATCAGAGCCCGAAGAGCTCCAGCGGCTCCAGGCACAACAAAATCTGTTGGGTATGTTGTAATCCACCTGTCTAGCAATAGGCATATTCTGCAGTGCACATCATCAGGCAACATGATCTCGTCGAGAACGCGCGACGAACCTCAGTTGAGCATAACAGGCAAACATAGGGTCCCCGGTGGGCTGGTCGAGTGCACGCATTCGCTTCTGCATCGCCAGGAGTACGCTGCGAGGGCTTGCAAATCTTCGGTATGTTAGAAGAAAGTGTGAAACAAATAATGGATCTGTGGCACCCATGAGTCACTGTGGCGTCGAATGTGGCATATGCTTACCGTCGTCACTGACTGCCATGAATAAGAGCTTGTCCAGCAACTCGTCCAATACCATCCATGGGGGTGCTCGCCTGTATTGCATATTGCGCGCATTCAGCAATCAGGGAATACGCGCCACGACAAAATGTACTCACGATTCCTTGACAGACACATCCCTCGACGCATCATGAGAATCATCGGCGGTATTGCCGCCTTCACCAGAGCCGCCAATGCTCGACAGAGCGTTGAGCGAACCTCTGTTCCGAACGTTCGGCGAACCGTGCCCCACGTTCCGTCCCGCGGAATACTGCTCTCGTTCCTCTCGTCTAGACTTCTCGTGTTCCGAAAGCAAGTCGCTGGTAGAACGTGTACGTGAGGGAGACGTGGGTGTCGTGGGCGTTCGTGAAGGCGCAGAGACAGAGGGGGAGGGAAGGCGTAATGCATGGGATGGAAGAGGAGTGCCCATGTGAGAGGGAGGTTGCGATTGCGGAGGTGTTTCGGTCTGCGTCATGGGTTGCGACAAATACTGCTGTGCTTGAGGATATGAGGAACTGAGATGTGCGGCACCAACAGAAGCAGCTGTTGGTGTGGCTGAAGACGCTCTAGAGATCTCGGAAGCTGTGAGAGCACCGAGGACGGAGGGCGATGCGGGATTGCGATACCCGTCGCGCTCGCTGCGCGCTGATCCGGGTATTTCTGCCTCTGTTGATATTTGATACTGAGGTTCATGCGGGAAGAACAGTGATTCAACAACTTACGCAGTACGTGATAAACAGCGCGCAATAACCACTCGAATGCACCGCGAATCCGCTCTTTACCGGCGCTATGCGCGACAGACACTTCCACGAGGCCTGCGTCAAACTCGTCCAAGAGACTGGTTGCGTGCGCTGGATCAACCCTCTTCTCCAGATCAGACTTGCAAGCCAGTACAATGACCGGAATCTTCAGCTGCGAAAATTCACCTAGTGACACATGAGGCATGTTGCGGTTCCCAAAAAGGCCGGGACTTACGTAGACCTTCCACCGTGTGCTTGAATGTATCCTCACGGCTGCTGTCGTAGCATACCACAACACCTCTGAGCGAAGGATTCTCCCAAGTCTCGCATCCGGTGTTGTTCAAGTCCATGCTCGATGTTTCCACCTCGATCACCCGGAGCACATACTCCTGACTGCTCGAGTTGAAACTGAGCCGCCCTGTTCGCTCAATGCCTGTCAAAACTGGATTGAGTTGCCGCTGAACGTCTGATCTGATCATTCAACGCACAAGTGACGGGCCGTTGGTCGCTATCGTTCATGTCGGGCGCTACGGTGGCGACGACAGGGTCAGATAGCCCATAGGCCTTGAGGCCCTTCTGTATCACAGTGGACTTGCCACAACCTTCAGCACCCATCACCGCGATGGTTATCTGGGCGCGGTGCTACGTAGACTGTCGGTCAGTACAACACCTCTGCAACCTACACAAGACGCACCGAGGGTAAACGGGTATCAAGAGACATGCGCTGCTGCTGTCTGGCCAGGCTGTGGCTGAGGCTGCTGCTTCGTACGGGCATGATTGGCGCTGGGGGATGGGATGCACTGATGCTGGGAGATGAGTTCACGCTTTGCAGGCGTGAAGGGAGACCGAGTTCGCCCGGTGGTGGCATGAGCTGACGAGACATCGTCTTGCTCTTTCGGGTCCGTCTCGACAAATCCTCAGAGCGCTCCAGGTCGGACTCGTCGAAGAATTTTGACCCTTCGCGGTCGTCGGCATTAGTACTCACGCTAGTCCCGCGACTTCGCGAAGGTGTTGGGAGCGGAGGAACAGTGGGTTTCTCGCGTTCGCGCAGGGGCACACGAGACGAGCTCGCCGTAGAGTCTGATGGCCCGGTGGCCGACTGGGTATGAACGCGCTGACGAAGCTCCGGAGGCGGAGCAAGGTTCGCAGACAACGTATTACCACGCGCAACTCGCGTAGCCTGGGGTATCGCTTGTTGTATCCCCTGTTGTCTAGACTTGACAAACGAGTCGACTGAGATGGACTTGCGGAGAGACGAAGACTGAGAGAACGTCGGAGATGGGGCGCCAAAGTAATCTTCATCGGGGGTAACGGTAGCATCCTGAGATGACTGCGCAGTCATGAACATGCCCTGGGAGCCGCGCGGAGAGGGAATATGGCGACGCGAGGCTTGGGAGTTGGAGCGAGGCGCGGAGTGCGAGGAGGATGAGAACTGGGACGCGTCGGGCATCTGGATGGGAGGAAGGGACGGAATGGGCGGCAGGTCGATCTGGCGGTTTTTCGCGGTCATCACGGAGACAGAGGGGAGGTCATCACGGGACAGGGAGGCGAGGGTGCGGGGACCGGCGGAGACGGCGACGGGGAGGGCAGGGACGCTGCCAGCGGCGACGAGGAGGGGTGGGAGGGCGACGTCGGACGGTGGTTGGGACTGCAGGCGATGCCTTCGCTGCCGCCCGCCGTAATCATCGGCTCATTCTTGATTAGCCGGCATCATCCAAATCAGGTGACGCCCGCCACCCGATCATGTCCGACCGCTTTCAAGCCAGGAAACCATCGCGCTCGAAGTCGCGGCAGTGGCTGGTTCACTACCGTGTTCGCGGCGCGACTGACATGGCAACCGACGTCGTTCAAACACTGGCTTTTGCGGTCGTTGTGGCTACACTACGCGCAGAAATATGATATGATGACATATTCGGACGTGCATGCCATAACATCGGCCATCGGCCAACTCTCAATATGCGCTCTGATTACTATGTACGACGTACGTCCTGAGGCGCAATGCCGAGGTTTGCACCTGGGTGAGCCCAAAACAACCTTCTGTAGCGAGAACAGGGTGAGCTCTGGGTCGGCAACCCCTATGACGTGCCTCCTCCTCATCGTCGACGCCGCCTCAACGCGTCTTCAACGCGTGGCCGCCGCATGTCGTCCAACATGCCTATCGCACCTAGCATGCGTGCGCTCGCAGTATACAATCCCTCCTTCTCCTCTCTATCGCAGCAACCATCGCCCTGGACTCTTCAGACATGTCTCCCATCCCGCCGCTTTACCCACCGCCAAGCGCCACAAAGCTACGACGCCGCAACCGCTTGCTGCCTCGAGGCTCCTCCCATCCCTATCTATTTACCTTGATGACGCTCACGGCCACGACGGAGCTCGGCCTCACCGCGTTCCTCATCAGCGCTGGAAGTCAGACGTATACCTGGGCTAGCCCGGGTTACTATTCTTTGTGTGTACTTTGGCTCTGCCGCGGCTTTCGTGCTGAATACTGAACGCAACCCCGAATAGATTGATCCTAGTGTGCTTCATGGCTGCCTGGACAGTCCTCTTCTCCGGCGCATACGTCCTGTGGGCGCTCGACGGCGGCGTTCATCTCCTCGCCAACGTCGCCAGCTCAGTCATCTGGCTGCTCATCACCTCGGTTCTATGGGTAAGCCGCACATACAGACCACAAATGAGCGGACGTACTGACCGATGGCTTACCGCTGGTTAGGGTGCTGGCGCCGGGCTGATGCATAGCTCTCGCGTGAGCAGCAATTGCCCAGAAAGCGCCTCCATAACGCGGTTCGTCCCGGATCGCCTTGCTCTACGCTCGAAGATGGGGCTAAGTGTATCTCCGCCCACGATCAGGTGCCGACAGACAGTCACGGTCGAAGCCCTCGGCTGGACAGAGTTTGGATTGTGCTGCCTCACGCTGGGTGCGACGCTCTTCTGGCTGCGACAGAGTATAAGGAAGTCGGGGTACGCGCGGGATTCACGGACCTTCGTGTAGGATAGGCATAGTCCATGGGTTCGATCGGTTGCTGCTACGACTCTACGACCACACCTTGTATGATCACGGTGATGATTCTACGTACCGCATTATCGATACGTTGTCCTACAGGCGACATGATCTGGTATCATGAAATTGGACCACTCAGCGAGCAGTGATTTGAAGCGACGGACGGAGCTCGTCAGGGAGACGCGAGTTTGCGCGTTCGTCGGACGCGACAAGATTGACCGCGGAGGGCATGGGTTCAGCGCGTTTTCCTGACCACATCGTCGACCTATATCCCAGTGAGGAGATCTTCAATACCTGCGGGTTTACGGCAGGTTTCTGGGACCTCGAGCAATCCTAGGACGAGTCGTTCGTCCTGT
The DNA here is from genome assembly GCF_022264815.1 of Rhodofomes roseus. NCBI lineage: Eukaryota > Fungi > Basidiomycota > Agaricomycetes > Polyporales > Fomitopsidaceae > Rhodofomes > Rhodofomes roseus. The sequence goes on from NW_025952968.1 coordinate 151,148, forward strand.
CACCAAAATGACAGCGGCCAGCGGTCCGGGCGAGATGACCTTCGCTATACAGCGGTTAGCCCCAAACAACACCGTGCAGCCGCACCGAGACCAAGTGGCGTCCTGATAGACAGCTTCCGCGGAATTCATTCGCCCCACCTGGACGCCATCGGCCACCAATACGCAAAACCGGATTGGGCCTCCCCGCCCAGGCGCTTCGCAACGAAGTGAAGCGGAAATGGTATGTAAATAGACTCACTTCGATCTTCGCCTTCGGAGACAAACCAGATGTCATATGGCTCGGGATCTCTTGTCATCATAAGATTGCGCGTACTTGACCTGCCGCAACGAGGCGTTGAAGAAGTCCCCCGTCCTCCAAACGCCTGCGCCGTAGCAGCACCCATTCTTCTACTCCATCACCGGACTCTAAAGTGTCCCTGTCAGGTGGAAGAGACTGTGAAGAATGCCGTAAGACGCAGTAGAAGGACCGACCTCGATGTATGTCCGGGTCTAAGGACGAAGGCGCACCGCCCCGCACTGGCACGTTCAGAGGGTAAAGCACTGATACCAACTCACAGAGCAGCTCCCAATCGACGAGCAGGTATTTATGAGCGGTCCAACATCTTAGTGAGATGTCCTTTGGGCTCGGGAAGATGCAGGGGTCGGACCTTCAGAAGATGATGCTGCAACAACCAGATGTCAGTAATTCAGACCTCAGCTGCGGCATGTGAACGACGCACCGATCTTCGCAACCTTGCGGGCTGTTCCTTTCGCTGGCATTGTCATACAATTTCGCGATTTGCCTCCGCACCTCCAATACCGGCGGCCGCATCGTGTGAGACGACAGCATGGCCACGGGAAGCAGTCATGCATGGGCGAGCTCAGTGCAAGGTGTAGCAGGAGCGTACGTGATTTAGGCCGTGCGTCGTGTTCTGAGGTGTATGCGGATGCGGGCCCTGTAGTACCCAGTGCATGGACCCTCGAGTGACGCTCCCTGACAGTTGTACAAGCGCTCGTCAAGGGGAGTGTTCGGGATCGTCGAACAGTCTAGCCTAGACCTTCCCTTCGTGAGGCAAGCACGCCGCCGGAGTGTCTATCAGTTGGGGGTAGCAATGAATGGCGAGCGACCCAAGAACACGTACCAAGACGATGTGCCTGAGTCAAGCCTGAGTCCCATTAATTGTATAGGCTATGATCGTTATCACTCCTCGGGACTGCATGGCCATCTTGAGTCTCTTCCATCAGATCACTGGCCCAACGACTCTTCACGCGGATTGGCGTGTCTCGCGGTGTACGAACCGAGTTCATAAAGGGCTTCATTCCATTCGGCGGTGGCGACTTCGAAGATACCGTACGATGTTGCATTGAAACGCGCTAGAGCTTGTAGATCAATCGAGGGTGGCCCGAGAAGCAAAGACGAGGATAAGTTAGAGTCGTCCGCTGTCGCTGATACAGCTTGGTGGCAGGAGGGCTAACCTCGCGGTTCGTGTCCTGGATCGTGCTTCGTCCACCGGAGGAACTTCGGTCACTGTGAGTGGCACTTCAGTTGACCGCTATTTGCGTCACAGGGGGACCATTGCAGGAGGGGACATCTGCGGTGGACGAAGGCACGACAGAAGCCAGCCTTCTTAACTGCCGGTAAGTACGCGTGCTGGTACTTACATATCGTAGACGACCTGCCCGAAATGGTCTGCCAGGTCTGAACCGTCAGCGCCTCTTCGATCAACGCTATCACTGTATTGTCAGTGTCAATATTCCATACTTACGACAAACGTGATTTCGCAGCGTGTACAGTTTGACTGCGCCGCTTGGACGGGGCTATGTAAGTACCCACGAGGTCTAGCCTGCTCTTCTGAGCTTGAGCTCTCGCCGCCATCGGAGGCCTTTCTGAATCTCCAAGAATCGCCATTGCGTTTGCAATTGGAATCTTGGATATTCACCGCTACGCTCGGAATCGTCAGGTGAGTTAGTGATACTGCCACGCTGTCTACGCCGCAGCATCGCTGACAAGTACCCTTCGCGCTACACTGCTGCGACGACCAGAATCAGGGGTAGTCATGGGCTCGCTACTTCGATCGCTCTTCGCGGCGGAAGAGGAGCTCACTCCAACCCAGAAGCTCATGTATGCTTCGGAGAAGCTGAACAACTTTCGCCTCATCTCACGGCTTTGCGCTACACGGTCTTCCTATACCCTTACGGCAAACGATTTGGCATCCGTCGACCTCTATGTCGTCCTCGCCGACCTGGGTCAATTCGCGCAGCTCGCGTATAACATACCCGAGACGCAGTATGTGTTCGACAACAGGGAGATGCTTCTGCAGCCCAAATACCCCTTTGAGGGGTTCGAGGCACTGCGGGACGCCGAACTGTTGTCTGCAGCCAAGGGCACTGTTGCCGCCGTGCCTGTTATCACGGTTTATCGTCCCGGGACCAAGCAGCTAAGTTGTCGTCGGCTTCGGAGGTACGACGAGCATAATGCAAATACTATATGACATATATCCAATCAAGCGACGCCTCCCCTCTGGGGACGGATACGTGCATTCTGGCTTCTACGCCATGTATGAAGGATGCAGGGACCAAGTGATCGATGGCGTCAGGCAGGCCTTCGACGGGGATGACGTCCAGGAGCTGGCGATCGTGGGACACAGCATGGGAGGCGTCCTGAGCTATCTGCTCGCCGTCGACGTCCTTGCGGGGCAATGTCCGCTTCCGCCTGGGACACCGGTGACGGTCGCTACTTTTGGGTGCCCCAGGCTCGGAGACGCCGCACTATCTCAGTTTTGGCAGCAATTGGTCGCACAGTACCAAGCCGCAAACGGCGAAGCTTCTGTGAAGGACTTTTCCGTGAAAGGCCTCAATGATGGTGAGTGTCTACTGCGCAGCATCTTGTCGCTTCGATCCGCACTGACAAGTGAAATAGGCGTGCCATCTCTTCCGCCGGTCAGCTGGGGCTACAGGCACATCGCATGCATGCCGCTCTACTTCTATCACGGCCGACTGTTCCATGTTCCGGCAGCGGAAGCTGAACACGGCGTATTCACTGTCGAGAAGGACGCGTTGGACCAGACACGCATACCAGACCACCCGCGGGGAGGGCACAATTACTACAACGGAAGGGACGCGGAGAAGGTCGTGCGGCGGATGTACTGGCTGGACCGCATGATGTCGGAGCAGAGCAGCGGGTGGCAGGAGAAGTACCTCGCCAAGATTGCCGAATTTGAGCAGGTGAAGTAGCGCAGCATTGATAGTAGTCGCAACGTGCACAGCGGGTGGCCCGAGATCTGTGGATTGGGTTCGCGAGTGCGTAACGACACCCAACGGGGCGTATAACGCACGACGGCCGCAGACTGTTTGATGAGAAGGTGCGGTGCTTCAGAGGCCGCGAGAGCTGAGAGGGCAAATAAAGAGACAGGCATTGGGAGGGCCCGCGGGGAGAGAGCGCCAGGAGAGCGGACTGGCGGAGGGAGGACTGAGAGCGACCCAAATTGAGTCGGGTGATCGGTTCGGCGCTCGGAGCCGTGAGCTAGATTAGATCAGGTTGCCAGATGGGCGGCCGTCGGATTATCAGATAACCAGAAAGCGGCAACCCAGCCGACTTATCTGATAAAAATGACCCAGCGCCCCATCAGATCACCGCCCTACCGGTCCCCATTTCTACCCCTTCACCTAGATCCGCCTCGACCTTCCTCCTCACCCGATTATTTCCTGTCCCCTCACACCACGCTGGCCTCCATATAAATCCGACCTCGTCTCCCGCCAGCTCCCCATCCACATCATGTCGCGGCACACCGCCTCCTCCGACGCCGGCCACCGCTTTTCCGACACAAACGACGTCTTCCGGAGGGCAGACGAGTCGGAGGAGGAAGATACCCTTGTCTCGGACGACGAGGTCGAACCCGCCGTACGCATTATACCAGACGAAGGTCACCCCTCTCCCGTCCGGGCCTACTTCATCCGGGCCATCGCTCTGCTATGTGCGTGTTCGCTCAGCATAGGGAGTCATTAGTGAGTCCTGAGCGCTGTTGGGTGTGGAGCGAGTCGCTTACGCCTCCCCCAGTGCCTCCTACATTCTTGGACCGCTTAAGTCGCGTCTGGCACGCGAGATGGGCACGAACAACACAGAGTTCTCTTTGCTCATCTCGGCCTTCTCCCTCAACAGTACGTGGACTCCGCTGGTCGGTGGTCTGCTCGCCAGTAGGCTCGGCACGACCACCACGAGTATTCTCGCGACTGGTGTCATTTTCCTCGGTGCGTCACCCCCTTCATTTGCCCTCATGCTCCGACCACATACTAACTCCGCATTAGGCCAGGCGTTGCTCCTCTTCGGCAACCTCACCGACAGCGTCCGCCTTATGACCTTCGGCATGTGGGTCTATGGCCTCGGTGTCAGTCCGTTGGCAGTAGTTCAGGAGACGATCATCGTTCGTTTCTTCAAGTCGCATGGCCTCGGTGTCTCTTTGGCATTGGGCCTTGTTGCGGGCAAAGGCGCGTCGTTCGTGGCGGCCCGCACATCGTACTCCCTCTCCGAGCATCTCGGGCCCCATGCGCCCTTCTATGCTTCCACCATTCTCACCGCCGTTTCCTTCTTCGTCAACATCATCTATGTCTTTGTATCCAAGTGGCTTGTCCGTGAGTCGGGGACGGAGCTCGAAGCCTGTGAACTCCGTGAAGAGGCGGAGAACACGCAGATCTGCCTCACCGAGGCCGAGGCACTCAAAAAGGTTGCCAAAAAGCGTATGGTGTACCTTCGCGATATCACCAAGCTAGGCGATGCCTTCTGGGCGTGAGTCTATTGTCATCGTAGATTGCCTACTGATCTAACCGTCACGTCAGTTACATCGGACTGAATGTTCTCTGCGGTGCTATATGGGCGCCTTTTACTCACCTCGCGGCGTGAGCATCTTATCGCGAGCTGGCAGATGACAATGTACTGATCAGTCGTACAGAAACATCATCGAGAAGCGGTATGGGCTTACGGAGCGCGACGCCAGCATCAAGGGATCGTACCTACTGGCGGGTAGTGTGGCATTGTATCCTGTGGTATGTGTCATCCACGTCGTTCGGCCTACAGGCTGCTGAAGGATCATTGCATAGACTGGCTTCCTTGTCGACCGTGTCAAGCGCCGCGGATTTGTCATGCAGCTCTTCACGGCGTCATCGATACTTACTCTTGTATGCTATGCCTGGCTGGCGCTGCCTCCGAGCTGGACCAAGTCGCCAATGCCAGGCATCATGGCCTTCGCGTCCGGCCACGGATTCTCTCCACGTACGTGATCGCTGATAGATCGGAATGACGTGTGTACTGACTATGACCTCAGTTCTTCTCGTCGTCATCGTTCCCAGGCTGGTGCCGGCCAAGTATGTGTCCACGACCCTCGGTGCTCACAAGGCTGTGAGTAGTGTCCGCTTGCTGCTTCGGTGTATTCGCTGACCCTTCGACCTTGACATACAGTTGGAACAAGTCGGATCGACCGCCTTCCAGACACTGGCAGGTGTCGCTCTCGACATCACCAAAAAGAAGTCCACCGAGTTCACAGCACCGACGGGTGGCGACTACAGGAGAGACATACAGCTTGTCCTGAACGCTTTCCTATTCCTCAATGTGCTCCAGCTCGTAGGCATCGTCGGCCTTGCCTGGCTGGACCGCAAGCGACGGGGGTCTGCTTCTCGGAGGCAGAGTGCCCTGTTGTCCGCGGTGCAGAGCGAGGTGGCACCTGAGGAGGATGACGAGCGTGCTGCAGAGACAGCTAAGGGTAAGGAACGTGCGGGTGCTGTATGGCGTGTCGACAACATGCACTCGTCCCGGTCTCGCGAGTGCAGTCGTGGCCCTTCCTGCTGCCGCGCATCGACTTCAGACGAAGTGCAGAGCGTACCTCTTCTGCGCGACCACTCCCACTCGCGGCACCCGTCGCACCGTGACAGCCGCTATGTGATTGCCCCGCTCGCACCCGCACCGCTGCCGCCGCCTCACCTGAGGACGTCCAAGGCTGTTTTGCGGCGGGGCGAAGTTTTTGCGGCGATTTCGGCTATGGCGATCTTCTTTGCTTGGGCGTTGTTCATTGGGACGGCGTACATGCGGTTGCGGTCGAAGGAGGAGAGAGGGAGTGCGGGAGTACCGTGAACTTGGAGACTTCTCACAATGGACAGGGTGTGTACGACAACAGCATTTCCATCTATACATAGCTTCGTAACATGTATCATTAGAGCATATCATGACCGTTACGACAATTCTAATATTATACGATATCTTTTCTGTTGTACTTGTGCGTGCGACCGAGGCCTGCTCTGTGCGAACGATCTCAAGCTACTAAGCCTGAGAATTGCCGATGCGTGGCTAGACCTGGCGACGCGTGCACCGGGATGTCTTGGCTTGTACTCATACCTCCTTGGAGTCTCGCGAATAGCATTGTGTGCTCGGTGTGCTAAGATAAGCTGCGACACGGCAATTCTACCTCTCGTCGGGTTCCACCATCTGTAAGTGCTGGGGTCAGATCTTTGTTGCACAGTCCTCGTTCAATAGGGACACGCACGATAGTCAATTTCTTGTTCATCTCAGGGTCCTCGAGAGCTCTCAGGTCGAACATCCTATGAACGCAGCGTGAATTTCAGCTGCTGCAGCAGTGACAAATGCACGAACTTAATGAGGTATTCGGTATCCGCGGGATCAGTAGTCTCTGTCATGCCGCTGTCCTCGTATTTGGTCCATTTTGCCGCCTCGTCCAGCATGTCCTGGTTGATGTACCGCGTAAAGTAGAACGTCGCCAGGCTGTGGTTCTCAGGGACCAGAAACGCGCGGACGAGGTACTCGGGCTTCTCCGAGTCATCCAGCATGTAACCACGCTCTTGCAACAGCCTTCTCTGCTCGTCCCTGTTCTTGTCCAATCCTTCCGGTACAGACTTGTTTTCGATCATCGCGGTCTTGCTGATCTGAAAGAGCTTTGGGATCTTCTTGGGCAGCGGCGGGGGCTCGCGCCCGGCCATCATGGCCATGATGCGTTGCCGCGCGACGAAGACGTCGGTGTACTCGACGTGCGCGGCGATCGCCACGGCGTAGTTTGCTGCATTCTCGGGGTGGTGGATCAGGTCGAGAGTGTAGATGAGGATGCCGTCGATGAGACACATGATGTCTGGGTCCTGTGCCATGCGCTCCGCGACCTTGATAACAGGGTTGCGCCCAGGCGCGGGGACACCCGTCTGTGTGCCCCGGCAGCTGGGCTTGTGGTCTTTCCTGTAGGCAGAGTTCTCAGAAGAGCGTCCTATGCCATGTAAATCCTTACTGACCAGTCAGACCTCTGACACTAAGTTTATTGTAAATGGATGCCACGTATAGATCAAGCAGAACCGCGTACCTCCTTCGAGCAGTATCCCATCGTTTTGCACTTCCGGCGAGAACCTGGGTGAGCTTCACAGGGAAGTGGGGGCTGGAGATATCTCTCACCCCTGAGCACATCTTGATGCTTTGCTTGCTCAGCATTTTCCTGCATTTCGAGCACTCGTACGAGTGTTCAAACATTGTGAGATGTGAGGTGCTCCAAGCAGCGCTCCGGCGCTCGAAGGTCGATACTGAGTCTTGGGCGCTAGTAGCGCGTCGCGTCGCGTCGTACCGCCACACCTGACCCTAGCCCGGCAGGCTTCGCCACGTGCGCAGGGAGACTGGCCGCGCGCCTGTCGACTCGCTGAGAATCATCAACAGCCCCGACCCCTCCTCAAAACCTCAAGACCCAAGAGGTAAGCCCGCATTTATGCTGGTCCAGTGTACCGGACGTCTCGAGGAGCCTGTTGTGTTGCTGCGGGGTCGAAGAACACGGGAGGAATGGGATGGATGGCAGGGGAGACGGCCGGATGACACTGGGACCTTTGCCCCTCTCGCAGAGACGCTGACCCACCTCTTTCTCTCTTCCAGTTCGCAAGCATGGGGGCTTACAAGTACATCGGCGAGCTCTACAAGAAAAAGCAGTCGGACGTCCTCCGATTCCTCCTGCGCGTGAGGTGCGCACTCCCGCGATGTCGGGCAGGCCATAAAATTGACCTTGTGAGATTACAGGTGCTGGGAGTACCGCCAACTCAACGTCGTCCACCGCGCCTCGCGCCCGTCTCGCCCCGACAAGGCCCGCCGCCTTGGCTACAAGGCCAAGCAGGGCTACGTTATCTACCGTGTCCGTGTGAGGAGGGGTAACCGCAAGAAACACGTCCCCAAGGGTGCGTTCGCTCGGATACTGATTTTTGCAAGTATTGACACTGTTTTAGGTGCCACCTTCGGTAAGCCCGTCCGCCAGGGTGTCAACCACCTCAAGCCCCAGCGTGGCTTGCAGAGCGTCGCGGAGGAGCGTGTCGGCAGGCGGTGCGGCAACCTCCGTGTGCTCAACTCGTACTGGGTGAACCAGGATGGTGTTTACAAATACTACGAGGTCATCCTCGTTGACCCCAGCCACAAGGCTGTACGTATCCTTTCTGTCGATTGTTGTTGTTCAGGTGCTCATGGGCTTGCTACAGATCCGCCGCGACCCCAGAATCAACTGGATTGCGAAGCCCGTCCACAAGCGTCGCGAGGCTCGTGGTCTCACCAGCATCGGCAAGAAGGTACATAACCTACTAGGTCTGGCCTCTAACTGTTTGCTCACGATCCCTCCAGAACCGCGGCTTGGGCAAGGGCCATCTCCACAACCACACTCCGGGCTGGTCTACCTGGAAGAAGCACAACACGCTCAGCCTGCGTCGTTACCGGTAAACTGCTGTCCGTTGTTGTTGTCTGCACCATGCTACTGTCTACTACGCATATCGTTCATGTCTCCCATGCTTGTATGGATGTATGTCGCGCGACTGCCGAACAGAGTTGCGATTTGATGATTTTCCGCGGGCTAGTGAAGCTCATGTCATGAGTGCGCTGCATGTAAGTACTTCTCGCATCAGGCGGAGCCGTCCCACTTTCCGAGTCCATGGGCATCGGCAGTCTGGTAGTTGTCAAAGGTGGACGTGCTGCAGTAAATGCGCAAGAGTATGTGTCCTTCAAATTCAATGGGCTGCATGATGACGTGATGGCATTGTGGTACGTCAATTGAGGATGTGCTAGGCGCTCGGACGCACAACTGACCTCCGACTACCACAGCAGTGTGCACTGTATCTACCGTTCATCCTAGCTCAAGTGCCATCGATCCGCACGGCAAAATGGATGGATCGTCGTCGATGTGAGTCGGTATACGCGTCATGAATGTTGAAGTCTTACGAGGTGGATCCAGCGGAGATCATGTCTCGTCCGATGGAACCACCACGGGCACCTCCCAACCCATCGAGCCGACCGACGGCTGCGACATCACAGCCAAAGCAACATTCGACAAGGTCATCGAAGGTACCAAAGCGACTGGTCAAGACCCAATCGGGCTTGCGTTGGCCGGGCGACAAACCACTCTCGTGAACAGACTGTCGCCTGAGCTCTTGACCGGGATTTTCCTGTTATATGCGCCCCTCACTGTCGCGGAACCGGCCCTACTCGAAGAACCGACTGGAAATCTAGGTGCACACGTCAAATTCTGGGTTCTGGTCAGCCAGGTCTGCAAGACCTGGCGCTCTATCGCGCTCGACTTTCCATTCGCCTGGAGCCAGCTGGCGATCACCGCCGAGAACATGGACTGGATGACGGAAGTGCTCGCGCGCAGCAAAAGCGTGCCGTTGGACATTGAAGTTCTAGCTGGGGAGTCGGCGATCGTACAGGAGTATGTCTATGAGTTGATCGACGAAGAACTCGATCGCATACGGAGCCTGCGTTTCCATCGGTGCAACTGGGTGACACACGCACTGTTCGGCACGCTCTTAGACTGCAGCAGCTTGGAGAGCCTGCATATCTCGAGCGAGCCGGCGGGCTCTCGGGCGGTGTATATGGAGGGGCTCATGGACGAGTTGCGTATAGTTGAGAACTTGAAGTCCGCAGCGTATGCCAGGGTGGAGAACCCTCAGGTCCAGGCCGGGGAGGCCCGGGAGGCCAATATCGGTCTGCGGCGCCTCGAGCTACGTCACTGCATCAAAGGACCACTTCAACTTGCGGGCAGCATCTCAGCTTTGTGGCACCTCGCTATCACTGGGAATTCTGTGCTAGTCGCAACGCACTTCGTTTCCCTGTCGACGGCGGCGGATGTTCCTCTCAAGACTCTGGACTTGGAAGTAGACCTCACGGACTCATTCCCAATCGACACGTTCGCGATAATGCAGTCGCCCGTCCACTTGTCGCGCCTTCGCGTACTGCGTGTGAAGGCTTGCTTACATGACTGCGTCGTCGTACTGGGGACTCTGGATCTGCAGCACTTGACGAGGCTTGTTGTGGAAATCTCCACGAGGGCAAATCAGCAAGTGACGGGAGAGACCTTCGCTGCTGCACTCGCCCCGAAGCTCGCTGCACTCGGTCCGCTCTCTAGTCTTCGGATGTATCGAGGCATACCTGGGAACGCCACGGCAGTCTGTATCGACGGTCTCGATGGCACGGACGTCCTCCGGTTCACGCTCGTTTTCCACCTCTGCACTGAGTCCATACTACTGGCCACGCTCGCGCGGTTGCGCGCTACCCTGGGGAACGTCCTGCGAGTCTGCCTCAGAGACTTGGTGTTCGACTCGCTGGCGTCCTGGGTCACGCTCTTCCGGTCCTTCCCCAACGCTGAGCGCCTCGACCTCAACGGCCGTGATGCGCTCATCGCGTTCAACACATCCCAAACTATCGCGCCACGCCCTGACGTGCCCATCTTCCCGCGTCTGCGCGTGCTCGTTATCCGCAAGACGGTCCTGCACAACGCATGCAACGTCGCGCAGAGGTTCGCATTGGACGCTGGGCGCTGCCCGCTGGACTGCCTCGGACGTCTTTTGGACTGCCTCAGCATGAGATGCGCGGCAGGCGCGGGCATCGCGGAGCTGCACATGGTGCATTGTCCCAAGGACTACCTGACGCCGGAGGACCTACATGCGCTGCGTTGAATGGTGCCCAGGGTGGTATGCACCGACGAGGATGAGGGTGGCCTGCCGGCCAAGAGTGTCTGGAGTGAACCGGCGCGCATGTAGTCTGGTCAACGTCAAGGCGGTGCGTCGGGGCGAAAGGCCTATCATGTACGACCTCCTAATGGCACGATACCCATTGACGCGATCTGAACACCGGTCGAACGCTTTCAAGTGACATGGACTGTATACGGTAACCTATCGGGTACCGTAGTAGTTGCGAGCTGTGTGGTTCAACACTGAATGTCATGCCTTAATAGTTGAGGCGATAGAGTTTGATGCAGTGCATCGCAGTGTGGTCTAACACGCATGTCGCTACATCAGGAAGGCGTAGTGTTTGTGTCCCTCGTCCGTCGAGAGGCAAGTCGGGTGGCCGACGAATCGAAGAGCGGATGAGAGTCGATCACGCCGGGCCGGCGTATGCGGCGTCTGCGGCGAGTTCAAGTTTCGAACGGTGAGCTGGGGTGCTTCCGAGTTGACGGTGTGCTGGGCTGTCCTCTGCCTCTCCTGCCTGCCCGCTGATCTGCTGGCCTGCTAGCTGCCCCCATTTCCCCTGCTCTGCTACTCCAGAGGCTGTGCCTGCTCGTGCTCGCGTTCGCCTCGTGTCGTGTCCGCGTCTGACGAGCCCAGGAGTGCCTCGGACACATGTGCTGATCCGTTCTTAGCACTCAGTACCCACCGCCCGTCCTTGACGTGCCCTCACAGCAGGTTTCATAAACGTGCCCCCTCGTCTCTCTTCACCCGCCTCTACACACTCCGGGATTGAACACACTCTGTACTAATCTACTGCCTGCATGATCTCTGCGCTACCTCTTACTCTCATCTTTCTCGTCTTCGCGGCCACAGCTCCTCGGTCAAGAGAAGGAGCGGCCTGCTCAGCGCTCGCATCTTCGGGTTCGCGAGTCAGTCTGGTATGGCTCCTGCTGTTGTCCAACACAGCGCTCGCCGCGCGTGTCGAACGCGTCGAGAAACGGAGCATACCCACCCAGACGTTCCCGAACGGCACCAACTACGTCTGGGCAGTCGATGACACCTACGAGGGTTCGTCCTTCTTCGAGTGAGTACCCCTGCCTTCGCACTCTGGATGTCTTTGCGAGCGCCCGCAGCACGTTTGAATTTTACACCGGCGACGACCCGACGCAGTACGTACAGTATCCCGCGATCGCACTTGAAACGTCCGACTGACTGACTGCAGTGGTTCGGTCAAGTAGGTGTCGCTCTCTGAACCCTGTGCAGTCCCGCTGATGATTACAGCTATACGGATCGGAACACTGCGTTTGCGGATGGATTGGCTTATGTCGAGTCGGACGGTATTGTCGTCATGAAGGGCGACAACACGACATCCTTGTCGGAAGGGCAGAACAGGAATAGGTGAGCACCCTTGCTTCGGGATGACTGGTCGTCGAGTGAAATGCTGCCCCAGTGTCCGCATCTCGAGTCAGAAGCAATACAACACCGGTAGGCACCACAACGCATACATCCTATCGAGAGCTGTAGAACCAATAATGTATCTAGGTCTATTCATCCTCGACCTTGACATGGCGCCATGGGGCTGCGGTACGTCCCCCTCACATCGCGATCCTTGCCGACACTCACGGATCCTCCAGGCGTCTGGCCTGCGTGGTGGACGGTGGGAGGCGGCACCTGGCCCTGGGTAAGTCGCGTACCGGCTCGCGTCCTCGATCGACTCTGCGCTCACCATGACCTCACCGTGCTTCTTCCTTCACAGACTGGGGAAATCGACATCATCGAGGGCGTACATGATAATGAACACAACCAGGTTACGTGGCACACGGGGCCCAGTACGTATTGAATTGCGCTTCGTGCGCGCACGGTCATCTCCGCTCGTGCAGATGATCTGACGCGGTCCGTCCGTAGACTGTAACTTCACGGAAAATGCGAACTACACGGGCACACTCGTCGTACGTCGCTTCTTCTACCCACACGGGCCCGAGCGCGCGGACTGACATGTGATGGATCTGCACGTCAGACGACGAACAACGAGCCGAATCTGATCTGCAACTGCGTCAACGACTACAACAGCAACGCCGGGTGCGGGGTGACCGAGTGGAGCCGCGCGTCGTACGGGCCGATCTTTGACGAGCAGGGCGGCGGCGTGTTCGCGATGAAGTGGGACGTCTCCGGGATCGGCGTCTGTGAGTGTCCCTTACTTCGCGATGGTGTGAGTGGGATTGATTGACGCGAGGGTACAGGGTCGTTCTACCGCGCGGCGGTACCGCAGGACGTGACGAATGGCCAGCCGACGCCGTCGACTTGGGGCGAGCCCGTCGCGTTCTTGGAGGCTAGTGGGTGTGACCCGATTACGAACTTTGTCAACCACTCGATCATCTTTGGTATGTCCTCTGTCGCTGTCCTTGAGACTTCCCTGCTGACACGAGGTCGTAGATATCACGTTCTGCGGTATGTCGCATAGGCTACTTGGATGGTGCTGGTACTGACGTGAGGTAGGCGACTGGGCGGGCAACGATTACGGCACGTCGGGTTGTCCGGGGACGTGTGCGCAACGACTCATGGACCCCAGCAACTTTAACGTACGTTATTTGTTTGTGTGTGCAAGTACCCAATTGCTCATAAATGTCTTCAGAACGCGTCTTGGAGGATCAGAAGCCTCACGGTGTACAGGCAGCAGATCATCCATGGACAAGTCACTTCAGACGCTACTCACCCAATACTCCCCGTGGTGTCACTACTCGGTGTGCTGGGCATTCTGTTCGGAGTCTTGATGTAGATTGGTGCCGGACACCTCTGGCATAGGTGCCAGCACTCATGACGATGCATGATGATATCCGCACGAACGCTGCGAAAGGCGTAAATGACTCACGAACTGTACTTACTGTACTTACGTATTTATGACGAACGGTGTAGACTGCTACGACGCTTTCGGGGACGGTTGGATACGTTCCGTGCATTCGTCATTGCTATTCAACCTAGCTGTACAAAGATATAGTATCACAGCTTCATCTTCCAGATCTTCTCCTCGATGTCTGTCACCGGCTCCGAGGTGGGCTCCGCAAAGCTCGCCCGTATAGGCGTCACGCTCGCCCATCCCTTCCTGATCGCCCATCCATCGCTGCCAACAGGGAGCGTAGACAACTGGGGATTGATGAGGCCGGTCATATCCGGCGCCCACCTGAACGACAGCCTCCCCGCCTCCTCGGGCTGCGCCTCCTCCACGCCGCCTAGCGCCCTCGCCTTCTTGCCCTCCGCCTGCGAGTCCGGGCCCGCGCCCGACACCACCTGCGCGGCGTCCTCCGCGGCGCGCTCGTCGCGGTGCGCCTTGAACAGGCGGCCGTACGCGTTGCGCCAGATGGTCGTCCAGCAGATGGGGAGGCCGGCGTCGCTGAGGAGGTCCGTGACCATGGGGACGTTCACGTTGTAGAGGTCGACCTCGCCGCCGCGCAGCCCGCCGTCCGTGTCGGCGCCCCAGTTCGCGAGGAGGTACGCGAGGATCTTGGTCGCGAGGACGTGCGCGGGCGCGTGCAGCTCTGGGGGGACGGGGTTGAGGACGGTGCCGTAGGAAAGGGCGATGGCGCGCGTGCGGCAGAGGCTGGCCGACATGGCGGCGCCGATGGTGCCCGAGGAGAGGGCGAAGGCGGCTGGGAGGACGCTAGTGAGTGCGAGGAGAGCCAGCGACGTTAGGAGGGCGTACCAGAGCTATTCCGACCGAAGTTGGGGCCGGAAATCTGCAGGAGAGCATCGTGAATGTGTAAGGCGCAGTGCGTAGGGAGTGGTGGAAAGCGCGTACCACGAGGTCAATCTCACCATGGTAGAGATTGTTGAGTCCTATGTTCGAGCACGTCGCAGGGGTCTGGCGGAAATGGTCAACCTCCCGCGTTTCAAGCGTTTCAGTCTACGCACCCCATCTAGTAGGATCCACTCCGCAGTCTCTCCCTCGCGCAATGGCCTTGATTGCTCTGAGAGCTCTCCCTCACCATCTGGTAGAAGGTGAGGTTAGGGGTGCAGTCATTCCCGAAACATTCGACTCGTACCTGGTCCTCGCGGGTAGTAGAACCTCCCATTGATGACTTCGTGAATATGGTACGCCTTGCCTAAATGTCACTGAGTGACCGGCCGAAAGAGAAACAAAGATGGTGTGCCCGCTCACCGATCCAGGACTTCTGCGAGCTGGGCAAGACAACCTTTACGTCCCATCCTATAGTATACGCTCGTCAGATATTCCCCTTGATCGATCTTATGCTACTTACCTAGGTCCTTGGTTAGATGCTGGTACAATCCATAGACGTAGGGTGATTCTGGCCCAGGAGGACCGTCATCGTTCTAAGTAATCGAAGTGAATGGGCGCTAGGATGAGCCACGGGCGGTGTTCTTTTGGCTTGCAGAACGGGGCACTTGCCGTCAGCAGCACTCTAGGCACTCTTGAAGTCATAGTCCCAGTAGTGTGGGTGTGTAGGTATGGGACAGAATCTGTTAGGTTCGGCCACGGGTTGTTATACAATGTAACGAGACTTTCAGAGGCGCGGAACTCAGGGCCGGAGTCACCTCGACTCGAGTCGAGTCCACGATGAACTTTGAAACACAGATGTTGCTCTAGGTCCCTGGCTGTGAGTCGACCCAGCCCAGGGTGTCAATTACTACGGTACTGTACATGGTTCCACTCTCGGAATACGACCAGAAGACGACAGTGCATTGACAACTCGTCGACGTCGCCCTGTCACCCGGCGAGAAGCCCCATTACGGGGCTTAGCCCCTTGTTCAGTATACACATTACATGTGTATGCTATGTTACTTTTCGTAACATCCCGCATCCGCAAGATGCAGCAAGCGTCGTCACGGCACTCTTTCTTTCGTTTCGTATTGCACTGTCATTTCACATCTTGAGAGCGCGCTGAGCCATCTGCAGGGCGCCTTCCTTCGTCTTGTTTCCTATCAATGCAGCATGTTAGGTACAAGCGGGATGACGCGAGAATGCGTGCTTACCGCCGATGAAGCCGCTGGCGTGGACGAAGATGCCGCCGTCGATGCCGGACTTCTTGGAGAGCTCGTCGTCGCGGAGACCCCTCCACACCTCGGGCAGGGCCTTGCGGCTGTCGAAACTGTCGGGCGCGAGGGGCACGGCTTGGATGCGCCAGTTGTGCGCCGTCTCGTCCGGGTAAAGGACGTAGATCGCCTGAGAATCGGCGGGGGTTGCTAGCTCTTCCTCGAGATCGGCGAGATGTTCCTGAGGCGAGATACGATGCTCAGCGGTTGTGTTTTGCGAATTTAAACCAGAACATACCTTCCACGGTAGGAATTGCTCGAAGACGATGATCTTGCCGCCCGCCGAGATATCCGCACTCCTCGCTTGGTGAATCGCCGCCGCGACGAGGTTGCGGGCGGGCAGCCAAGCATTGGCATAGTAGTCAAGCCTGGAAATGCATTCATCCCCGACAAGCGAAGAGGCCTGCAGGAATCTGGCCTGTCGAGAACTCTCAATCTGGATCGTAGGGCAATACCCTGAAGTGACTCACATCCACTGTGTTCGAGTCGAAGGGCTCGTTCCAGGCTGGGTTCAGGAAACCGACCCTGCTGGAGACATCCGTCCTGAGGCGATACTTTGGCTTCTGGTCTGTGTCGTACTGGTTGACGCCGTTGTCGATAGCGTCGATGGCCTCGATGTATTCCTTGTAGAGTTTGAGCCACAGGGTGTGTACCTTCTCATCTTCAGGCGAAGCATGCAGCCTGTTGGCGATGATTTCCTTGCCAAAGTGCCTGTACCAAACATCGCCGCTTGTATCATATGCGAAAGGTGCGTTCGTTTGCTGTTACGCACTTGTAGACCAGACCCGCAGAAGACAACTTGGTGTTGAAGCCGTGCCCGAACACCTCCTGGAAGCCTCGCTGGTGGTGGTCGAAGCGCTGCTTGCTCTCGTCGTATACGCCGCCAACATCGACCACGATCGTGCACGTATCGAGGAGAGCCGGGTCTCTGGTACGAACGAGGTCTGTAGTGAAGGTTCAGCACGAATGGATCGCACACCGCTCGGTGTCCGCACCTGCGCTACCGTATTTCTTCGTCCTTTTGAGCAGATACACCGCAAGAGCCTCGTCGCAGTGGAAGGTCCCGTTGTGCGTCCCGATCACCTGTGTCAAGTTCTGGTCCATACCGTCGGATCAGACTGATTGAGTGACATACCTTGCGATCCTCCTCCATTTTCTGCTTCTTTACTGGGGGTTCGAGAGCGCCTTCGAGCGACGAGGACATGGTGTGAAATGTGAGCGTGCTTCTTATACCGCTGGCCTGCCAGATAGGCCTATTTATTTGTCGAAACGAACACCGCAATGTTCTCGGTGCGCTAGTGTGCAGAGGAGCGATGTTGGCTCTGAGTCCGAGTCGTAGCGATGGCAGGAAGCTCCACTGCATGCCGGCCGCTCTCTCAAGGACCTGGGCGGGAGCGGATGCCCGCAGACAACCAAATGGACAGAACAACGAGCGTCATTAGATCGTGACCGCAAAACGGTGCTACGGGGAGTGTTCATTCGACGTAAGTATGGGTAGGCGAAACTGATGATGCAAGAGTATTATCCCAGTGTTGTCCTAGCAAAGTACGCTACGCATGTAATATATAACAGTCGGTCCATCGCCGCCAGCCAAGCGTCCGTAAATGCAATGCAGTCCCAGAGAAAACAGTGTTCCAAACAACGTCATGTCCGCCCAGCTTCATGCGAAGACCATCGCAGCTCCAATCGCCATCCCCGTCACCACCGTAAAAAGGGCATGTCCTGGCAGAGGTGGCAACACAGCGAGCGCCGATGCTATATACGTCTCGTTCGGGCCATATTTGCCGTGTGAGCCTGACTGGCCAGGACTCGGCGCACCGTTGGGGGCACCTGTGCCTCCACCGTTGATACTGGATGGCGCCGTTGACGCGGGAACTTTCGGGGTCGAGGAAGCCGAACCCCCGTTTTTGTTGTTCCCTCCTCCGATGATGGATGTCGACGATATCACCTCAGTCGTGGTGATACTGGTGACGTGAGGGAACGAGGAGGTGATTGTCTGGCCGCCGGTGACAACGTTGCCCGGTGCCCAGGATGTGGAAGGAACGACGGTGGTAACTGTGGTCACGATGACGGTTTGCTGTACGGACGACTGCTGCGAGGAGCCTGACGCCTGCGAGCCTGACGCTTGGGAGGAGCCCTGCGATGAAGACTGCTGCTGTGATGACTGTTGTTGCGATCCAGAGCTCTGTGGGAGAGACACGGTCGGCGAAAAAGTTGCGTCAGGATGAAAGGCCACGTACATTCTGGGCGGCAGCCAACAGAGGCAGGGCGATGCATGTAAGAAGGCTTGCTACACGCATGCTTGTCAAAGTCGGGGAGAGTGGACGGTGGAGGACGCGGACGAAGGAGGCCTTGCGCGTCGAAGACTCGAGACGCGGTGGGAAGGATGAGGCGTGGTTTCCAAAAGCGGAAGGCGGTCGCGGCGTGCCTCGCCACGCGCCATGTGACTACGTGACGCCCGCCGCAGAACCATTCTCCGCTCGACCCTGCTCGACCCCGCAGTGCGCACTACCATAACCGGTGCGGGGTTACGGGTACACAACCTAGCCGGCAGTCTGTATATCTGTCTTGCGGGGTAGCACACTTCCGCATCTGTCCTGGAGACCTACTTACCCGTCCCCATGTCGCCCACCCCCATCCAGCCAGGGCTCGTCCACCTCGTCCTCCAGTACATTGCACCGCCTTCGCAGCTCACCCAGCCTATACCGCCGCATCTTCTCTCCAAGTCTCTCCTTCAGAGACACCACTTCCTCCAGATTACCCCAGACGACCCGAAGGAGTACCTCTGCTGGCCCAACTCACAAGGCCGTGCTGTAGAGTTGCTCGAGGACCTGCCGCAGCAGTTGGACGACGACCCTGCCTCGTATCCTGTACATTATACCTCAGATGCGGAACAGGCCTACGCACACGTTTGCCTGCCTTCTGCTGATATCAATGGGGTCCGGATGGTGTTTGAGTGGGACGAGGCTGACGGGTGGAGGTACCACGATCTGGCTATGATGCCGTTCCCGCCTGCTAGTAGGGCGACGCTGCAGCAACCCGAGGCAAAGGAAATTAAGCCTGTCATCCCTCTAGTGCCCGCAGAGCTGTATACTGCTAATTCATACGCGGATGACGGGGACGACGACGACGATTACTGGAATGCGTACGGCTCGCAGGACGATGCGGCGGCACTCAACGATGATCCTTTCATGGCAAGCAAAGATGTGGACGCGGGGACGGAAGATGCCTATTGGGCACGCTATTCTTCAGTGCATGGTCAGTGTTCTTTTTCGCACAATATTGTCACGGAGTGCTTCTCTCTATATCTGTCCTCTCTTCGGACATTGGCGGACGATCCTGTCCACTCCCGCAGCTTTCCGGTTGGCTCTTAGCCGCACTCGCTTTACTGAAAGCTTATAGACTTCAATTGCTGACAGCGCCATTTTCTACAGGTACCGCCGACTCTACCCGCCCATCCCCTCCTCCCCAGCCGAAGCGCAAACTTTACCCCATGGGACCGGACGTCCTAGATGCCGGGACCGAGTCGCCCAATCCATTGCCCGTTCCTGCTCGTTCTGACCTGCATTACTCGCACGGGGACACACTGCCTATCCTCGGTTCCCTCGCGCCACACGGGAACTCCAGGTGGGATCCCGCTTCGCCCCGTACCTTGGCCAAACTTCTCGCGGAGGTGTCGCCCCGAGCAAGCCCTCTCCCGAGCCCATTGTCTGCGTCGGAGACAGCCGAAGTAGACTCAGAGGTCTCTTCACCTACCGTCGGAGGGAGCAGCGGGAGCGGTGAGGGCAGCCCTGGGTCCCTGCCCAGTCTCGACGATAGCTCGCTGGCTACCGTTCGCCCGACAGACCCGCGTGCCTCTCCTTACGACGAGGAAGAGGCCGAGATGGCTGCGTTGCATGATGGTATCCGGGGGTTGTGGAAACTCTGGGAGATGGGTCGACGCAAGCGCAGCGCCCCTCAAGGGCACGAGGATAGCAAGGAGCTATTCCTCGAGGTCGTGAGAGATGTCATATCGTTCTCTTAGGTTCCTGCTTGTGTTCGATGCGTTGCTCAGGATGTCACCCCATTTCACATTCTAATTGGCTTATATCGTGCTACACATCTGTACTCATGTTGTACGAATACCAAACACACCGTGTATGATAAGTATCCCACAGTCGCAATTCCATCATACCAAGCAAACTCGTATCGGGCCATTGTCGACGGCGTGTTGGAGCGAATCGTAGGACTTGCTTTGACAACGGACATAGCGGAACTGGTGCGATCAGTGGCGGCACCGGCGCCTCGGGGCAAAGCATCCGGGCATGCATGGCCCGAGCTTCGATCTGTGCTTTGTCCTGCGACGTCCACCAGACCGTATATAAGACAGTGTCGCCTCTGCGGTGCGGGGACATCGTACTTCTTGTCTAGCCAGTCCGTGGCCCCGGTCAGGCTATGGACGAGGATAGCGTGCCGAGCGCGACCGATCTTGAAACTTGGTGAGCCGGCTTCAGTTCGTGGACAGGGCAGTCGAAGATGAACGTAACTTCTCGTACGTCTATCTTAGGGAACAGCTTCTTAATGACCAGACTGGTAAGTCGGCTCCTGCGATAGCTGGCGCTCTGAATTGATAAACTCGCTCTTCCACTAGCGCTATTCCGCAGGACTGCGACGCGCAATGTGGAGTTGGGCACACGAGTAGAGGAGCTCGAGCGCGAGTTGTCAGTGTGGAAGGGTGCATTCAAAAGTGCTGATGAGGAAAAGAAAACGCTGCTCAAGACAGTCACGAGGCTCGAGAGGAACATCGGTTCACTGAAGGTACGTGTACATGGTACTTGGGCGTTTGTACATCGCACATCCTCCTTGAGTGCAGGAAGACAATCCCCTTGTTCTATGTCTCATCGACGGGGATGGCAACATATTCGCACAAGACTTGTTACGGCTCGGCCTAGCAGGTGGACGCCAGGCCGCCGCGCTTCTCACGAAAGGCCTTATGGACCACCTTGAAAACATCGACTCTCCGGACGCGGGACGTGGACAGCTCTGGCTAACTATATACTGCAACAAAGCGGGCCTGCTCGACACATTGGCGCAGAACAACGTTTGCGACGCCGACAATTTTGAGGCCTTCGTCATGGGTTTCAACCAAGCGTCGCCTCTGTTCTCCATGGTAGACGTCGGCAGTGGGAAGGAGGCTGCTGATGCTAAAATCAAAGGCCAGTATGACAAGCATCACGGGTCATGGTCGATTCTAACTGGCTTCTTCAGAGTGCTTGCGGGTGTTCAGTCGCTTCCCTCAGACCTCAAAAGTATTCTTCGGGGGTGAGTGTAATGTCGGACGTCCAGGCATATCCGTGACATTCTCGGCAGGCGCACATGACAATGGGTACACATCTACCCTCAACTACCTGGCAAACGAGGGCTTGCTCGAGAAGGTCATACTTTTGCGAGGCTACAAAGAGCTCGCGTACGAAATCAAAGGCCTACAGCTGCCGCACATCGAGATAGACGGATTGTTCATGAAGAAAAAGCTTTACACGCATCCAGCTAAGAAGACAAACAACGCTCAAAGTATACCAGGAACATCGCCTCAACCATCGCATGACGTGGAGAAAACGCGCAGCAAGTCGTCCACGCCTGCAAAGCATGTCCATGCCCAAGCCACCCCGCCTAAGAGAGTGAGACAGCATGAGCTTCCCGTTGACCAGGTACGCTGTACTGACAGCTCGTGTAGAAAGCCAATGCTAACCCGCATCGCCAGCCTTTGCACAAATGTAGGCGTTCTGTTCTGGCCCACTACGCCTTCGTCATGTGCTTAACGTACCGCAGTGAGGCCGCCGCCCTGCAACTTCCATTACTTGGCGGAGTGCAAGCAGGGACAAAACTGCCGCTTCTCCCATGGTTATGCGCTGACTCCGACACAACTTCTCGAGCTGCGTGACAATGCTCGTAAATGGCCATGCCCATATTCCAACAGAGGTGCGTACAAGATACAGCTGTGCGACTATCACGCTCAGTCCATCGCATTGTAGGCCAACGTTGTCCCTATGGCGAAGAATGCGTGATGGGCCACTACTGCCCGAAAGGTCCTCGCTGCGTCTTCGCTAGACAGGGGAAATGCAAATTTTTGGCGAGTACGTGTGCTTGTCACATCCGAATATCTGAATGTCTGACCACTGAGACTCGACAGAGAATGCACATAATGGGCCGCCTGAAGTCGTCTACGAGGCTAATCGGTCAGCCACGCTGTCCAGTCCGTCATCCGTGCCGACTGCTTCGGGCTCGCACATTTCACCGCTGGCAAGTCCGTCAATGTATGGTCTCAATGTACTTGAGGAAGGCGAGCTACCACAATCAAGTAGGTTTCCAATACATGCCGATACGTGGTGGTCAGACTGACGGCCTGTCGTGGAAAGCGCCTTATTACCACTCCGTGTCCAACCACGGTGACGCCCAGCGAGGACAGAACTACTACACTTCCTTCGCCTCGGATGCAAGTCATTGGACCTCCGGACAATACTAAATGCGTAGTATCTATCCGTGCGGCCCGTGCGAGTCAGATAGCCCTGTGTACTTTTGTCAGTGGTTATAGGAGTTCATCCAGATTGCGTACTACTTGTTTCCTCAGTGTTCCTGTAGCACAGGTCCCATGGAGCTTGAATGACAGCTTTCTTTAGTCACTACATATACGCCGTCGTTGAGTTCTTGCCTGTGGTGAAGCGGTGCAGTAACGATCAGTTTACGGTGCAGTCCAGCGAATCAGGCTTCAGCCACAGACGCGATGCGTTCCTCGGCTCATACGCGCTCACGTGAGATAGAGCGCCTCTGGTTTGAGTCGCGCGCTCAAGCTCTTCGACGTGCGTAGCCCTCTGCACTTTACCGCTTTTCGTCTTTGTTTTCAGCTTGCCATGTCCGAAGACTACGACGCGGAATGCAAGCGCGCCAAAGAGGCCAACAAGGCTCTTCTCATGAGCATGGGTGTTACCATAACGGTTCCCACCAAGGCTAGTGTGCCTACCAAGCAGCGTCGCCCGCCGAAGAGGAAGGCTGTCACCCCTCGTGCTCCGAAGAGGAAGGCTCCCACCCCCGAGAACGATGGAGAAGACGAGAGTGCGAATCCGACTAAAACACGTCGCGTTCTCGAACCAACAAAGGAGGTCGCTGTCACTGAAGCTAGTCCAGAGACAACAGGCCTACGTAGGAGTGGGCGTAACCGCGGCAAGATACCAGACTACAGCGCGGATCAGTTCGAGATGCGAGGGCTTACTCTCGCTAGCGTGCAGGCAGGGCTGCGCGAGACTGGAATCGAACCTAGGTCGGTTGACAGGCGTATACATGACCCGTGAGTGTGTCCACTTCAGCCCTCGGGTAGCGTGGTACACTTCGACTCATACCCTTGAAGGAAGGTCTTCGGAGCGATACCTGGTATTAAGATTGGAACATGGTGGCAGACGAGGTGAGCTTAGCTCCTAGCATCCTGCGTTGACGTGTTTCATGAGTACTGTCTTCTGCCAGAGAGGAATGTAGCACAGATGCAGTTCACGCGTAAGCATCCTCGAAATTTGGCTGAGATGGTTTGACCGAACTTGCTATAGACCTTGGGTTGGGGGCATCTCAGGTGGCGCGGATGGTGCATATTCCATTGCATTGTCTGGGGGATATGAAGACGATGTAGATCTAGGAGAAGTATTGTGAGTCATCATTCAGTCCACTGGCATAGTTCCTCATCAT
Organism: Rhodofomes roseus; assembly: GCF_022264815.1. Lineage (NCBI taxonomy): Eukaryota > Fungi > Basidiomycota > Agaricomycetes > Polyporales > Fomitopsidaceae > Rhodofomes > Rhodofomes roseus. The sequence goes on from NW_025952968.1 coordinate 174,830, forward strand.
TTTCTGGACAACAAGCACGTACACTGGCGCAGGTCGGTAGTCTGTGTCCTTAATCATAGATTGATGCTGAAAGGACACTAGGTGGTCGTGACCTTAAAGGAACGAAAGACAAACCAAAGAACGTGCGTACACTTTGTGGCCATAGGCCGGGTGTCCGTGTTTAGTCGTTCATAGCTACGCACCGCCCCTCAAAGTTCCCACCAATCCTTTGAAAATGTTAAGAACAAGGCACTCAAGGTCTGTTAGGAGCAATGCACACCAGCGTTTGCAATGAGCTGATCTTACTGTGCGCTAGATCTCCTGCGAAACCAAGAAGCCTGTCCGTGTTATTCGAGGATACAAGCTCAAGTCAATGTACGCGCCTGCGGAAGGCTACCGTTACGATGGTCTTTATACGATAGAGAAGGTGATGATCGTTGTTCATTGCCTGTATCGACTAACGCTCATCGCGTGCCTCCATCCTACAGGCTTGGATGGAGAAGGGGCTTAATCCAGGAGGCTGGAAAGTCTGCAAGTTTGCATTCAAGGTATGCTCACTATTTAGCCCGAAGTGCAGGAGTTACGTACCAGTGCTTCGCAGAGAGTTCCGGGTCAAGCGCCGCTCAGACTCGACGGAGACTACACATCCTCGGACGAGGGTGATGCAGACGAATCAGACGAGAAAGCCGAGTCATAAGATGATGCGATGGTGCAGTCTCCCGAGGAAACCAACGAGGAGTGAAAACCATACCCTGCAGTCCAGACTGGGTATGCAGCATTCGACCCCGTCGAACTACTTATGTGTCGCTTGCGTCCAACTTCGATCTATTTGCTGGAATCTATACCTTCGTATCTTGACATTGTTGTCCATGAATATTCCTCTTGTTGTAGCTTTCATTCACCCCTGCAACGTGCTTTCAGTGCTGTTTGTACATAGACCGTTATATCACACATGTCGCGCCAGTCGACATCCACCTGCTGACCAGAAATCCGCCAACTCGCAAGAAATATGTCCATTGTCCCTCGACTGCCAGTGTCCCTCTACAGCAAGACTAGTAAGACAGATCCAAAGATATAGTAGTGAACGGAGATGCAGCAAAGTCTGCATCCAGTTTACTTGATCTTGTTGAGCTGCAGATAGACAATAATCAGTTCCCAACGCCCACGCATCGACAATCTTTGACCTACCCTCTGGGTGTTGCGGAAAAGCGCATTGTCCAGCGTGTCCGCCTTGTCCGTAATGCGGGTGATCCGATCGTTCTGGGTATCGAGCTCCTGACCCATCGCCGATCCAAGAGCCTTCAACCTCTTCGTGACGTCCGCAATCTCGCTGAGGTTATCATCAAGCTCATCCTCGAGCTCGTCGTCCGACCCAGTCGCCTCAAACTGGTAGCGCTTACGCTGCTCCTTGCGTGCATTGAGTTCTGCAGCGCTCTTGTTAAAGCGGCCGCTACCGCCCTCGCCGTACGTCGCCGCACGCCCGAGGCGATCCTGCGTCTGCCGGATGTCCAGCATCGCCTTCTCCCGCTGCTCGCGTTCATCCTCGTAGCGCTGCTGAACCTTTGCCTCCTGAGCAGCACGCTTCGCGTCTTTATTGAAGGTGATGACTGGCCGGAAGATCGACCGGTTGAGCTGCTTCAGCTCATCCGTCCTGTCATCAGCAACCATCGAGTGTCCCTTGGATACATCGAGGTGGCGTTCAGTGTCCGCCAGCTTCTCTGTTTATACCTACATTAGCAAGATGAACGGGAGAACGCTGTCTATATAACTCACCCGACTGAGAGCCCAGTCTCCCCACAGTGTTCCTCGCAGTCTCCTCTGCCTCACGGGCCAGCCGGAGGGCATTGCGGGTCGACGACAAACTCTCCTGCTTGGTCGTCTTGATCTGCTGCCTGATCCCCTCGACATCCTCATCGTTCTCCTCACCAGGGGCGGGCAGGCGACCGTTCGCGGGTCCATCGTCGAAGAAGCGACTAGCAGCAGCTCTCTCGGGGTTGTACCCAGAAAAGAGCTCGCTACGGTCCTTGTCGACGTTGCCGGCCCCGCGGCTGTAAGCATCGCCTACGGCATCTCGCTTCGCATAGCGGTCGTTCAGCGTGCTGGTGGATGACGGTGCGTAGGGCGCGCTGTACGAGTCACCGTCACGACTGGGTACGTAGGTGTTAGACACGGTTTTCGGATAGATGGCGGAGGGGTTGGGAGAGCGGTCGCCCTTAGCACGGGAACCCATCAGTTCGTTGCGGGAGGCCTGCTCCGACGCGACAGGGGGTATAACGGGGGTATTGCTGCGCTTAAACCAAGACATAGCGGATGAAGATTGTGAATAAGAAGAGGAGAGACGTTAGAGCAGTAGAGAAACTGGACGCGCGCGGTGGCAGGAGCAGAGAATGTGGTACTGCCTTGCGAAGTGATGGCGGCGGTATATATTCGACCGCTAGTTAGCTGGCACGTGCGGGTCGTATTATCGCGCTGGCACTGCATCACTTCAGCTGCGTTTCGATAGTTGCACAGCGGCCTCCAAAACAAATGCATTGCGACTGCAGGCTAATACGAGTACAGCCACAGCTACACAGGCGCAGATCATCCACAACAGCAACACGTTAGTACATAAGGAGAGATCGACGATACAGCTATGACTTCGTCCGGGCTCGTTTGCCAGTGATATCCTTGGCCTGCTTTCCAACCACGGTGACACCCTTGCCACTCTTCACCACGCTTTTCAGCGCGGCTTCTTTTTGCTTCTTCACATTGCCTAGCCTCCTAGACTGCGCAAACTTATCCACCTTCTTCTCAAGTGCGTCGCGGGCCTTTCTCTTCGCCTTCTTCTGCTTATTGTGCAGGGCGCGCTTCTGAGCGGGTGTAAGCTCAGTCTTCGCACGAAGGTCGTCCGCGGAGGGAGGAGCAAAGACTTCCTCCGGCGCAAGCATAGAGGAGGCAGACATGGTCGTCGGCAGCGCGGATTCCATCGACGCCGCTGCGACGTTCGAGACAGTAGATATCGATGCTTTGGGCTAGATACCAGTCGTCAGTGACAACTCCGGCAATGATGGAGATTATACGTACCGCTTTCGGTGTGAAATGAGCGTTGCAGAGTGCATCCAACTTGCCGGATATTGACTCCCATTGCTTCTCAATCTCCTCATGCTCCTTCTTGAGCTTGCCATCCCTATCCTCGCCCGCGACACCTCCAGTCTGCGTAGCCGTGTACTCATCCTCGTAGATCTCGGCTAGTGATTGCTTCGACTTGGTGTCCTGCAGCTCGAAGAAGCGAGATGGGAGGAAAGGCTTATCGTCCGCTGGTCTCCGCCGAACAACATCGTCGAACTGGCTCTCCGTGATGCGAGCTTTGATGCGCTCCTCGAGACTCTGCACGACCTCCTCGGTGATGACGGGCACGGGCTTCGTCAATCGCTCATATTCGAGATCCTCCTCCAAAAGGGAGTTTTGTGGTCGTGAGCGGGACGTTGCCTCACCCATGAGCGTCCAATCCTTTTTTGCGACGTTCTCGGCCTCCAACGCAGCTATCTCCTCTTGGAGGGCGGCCATGCGTTTTTCATACGTGGTCATGTCTAACAAAATACTCAGCGCACTCATTCCAACCATGTAGAGGTCCTGGGTACCTTGCTGCGAATCCTCCTCCTCGGCGAACAGGTCGTCCTTGAAGCGCTCCATCGTCACCAGACCACCGTCCTCACCCTCGACCGCTGTACTGTCGTCTTCGAAACTACCCTCCTCCCCATCGTCTTCGTCGTCCTCCTCCCCATCACCTTCAGAGTCATCTTCACGCATGAACTCGTCGGATGCACCCTCGTCGGCCTCGTCGTCCTCATCTTCCTCATTGTATTCGAAGTCCCCGTCTTCTTCGTCTTCGTCACCATCATCTTCATCATCGTCATCCTGGGCATACAACGAGGAGGTGGGCAGGTTCTTGCCCCTCGCTTTGATCTTCTTGACCCTGACTTGGTCGTGGAAGCGGACGCTTGCTCGAGGTGCCGTGTCCTTTGCCTTGCCTTTACCCTTGCTCTTCGCGCTTGTCTGGGGAACACGAGCAGGGGGCTCGAAGAAGTCCTTGTAAAATGGTTCTGCACGCCGATCTGTCAGCCCATGTCGACATCGTGAACGAAGGAACCGTACCACCGCTTCCACCTTCTAAATCCTCTTCCTCGAACACCTCACCGGCATCATCAACAGGTGCGAACAGGTCAACGACATCTTCCATGGTCTCATCTTCGTCGTCGCTGTCTTTCTTTCCAAGTCTGCCTTTCGACACCGCCCTAGCCTCCGCTTCTTCTGTCTCTCGGTTGAAGGCCGCGAGGTCAAAGAAACCGTCATCCAGCTCTGGGTGGCCGGCAGCACTTTTCCCCTTTCGCTTTGGCGGTCGCTTGCTGTTGAGAAAGGAGGAGGTCTCCTCTGTATCCAGGTAAAGCGGGGCCCTGTGGACTTCTTCCTCTTCCTCGTCGTCGTCGTCCGAAGGGTCGCGGAGCTCAACGACGTCTTCACCTAGGTCCTCATCCGGGTCGTCCTCGTCCTCATCTCCTTCGGATTCGCCTTCGTCACTGTCCTCACCATCCGCCTGTTCACTATCGACGTCCATGCCGTCGAAGTCCTCCATGTCGTCGTCCTCGCCCATCAGTATCGCTTTCCTCATCCTCTGGACACGCGCTTCCTCCTCCTCCTCCTCCTCATTGTCCTCCTCCTCCTCTTCACCATCGAGACCTTCGTCCATTCCGTCAAGCGCATATTGTAAGGCACGGCAAACGTTCTCAGCCCTGAGCTCCAGCTGAGACCAAATTTGGTCGTCGTCCATCCCTTCAGTGAAGAGCTCCGTCAATGGCGTAGACTCGAATTGCGGCGCATCTTCGTGAGACGACGACTTCTGATTGTGAGCTGCGGTCTGCGAGCGCGTCTGTGGCGCGAGGGAAGGAGAGATGGACGACAGCAGCTCGGCAATGTGTCCTCTTGACTGTGCCTCGGACTTCAAAGCTACAGCACTGTCAGCTAGTATTCAGCGAGCAGAACAGCATTCTCCACGCACCCATGTCATAGAGATATTTTGTAGCTTTCAGTGCCTCCACATTGAGTTCATTATCACCGGCCGCCAGTGCCTGTGGCTTCTGGTCAATGAGTGCGGAAAGCCTCTCCAGCTGGGGAGGAAGGATCGTCTGTTCCTCGGCCATGTCAACGGAGTGCAGCGTGCTGAAGGAGCGCAAGTGAGCGTGAGTAGCAGCCACAGCGATGCCACAGTGGGCCAAAATTTGGTGCCCGGAATGGAAGTCGGTATTTGGCCGTGTTTTGCAAGAGCTTCTTCCCGCTACGCCCGATCACGATGAGATCTCACCTTGACGTCCGCCTCGGTGTCCAAGTTACAAGGAATCCGATTTGAGTGACCACAGTGCCACGGCTCCACACGTCCACGACGAAATCTTCGTAACAAAATGCCTCGCAGAATCAGTCAAGTCCTTGTCCTCAGCCGCCTTAACCTGGCTCGACACTCGTTCAGGCTTGCGTGGAAGTCGAGCTACTTGGAGATCACGTCTCTCGGGCGTGGGTTTTGGATGGCCAGTCTGACACACATGGTCTGGGCCAGCCCAGACCAGCGACTTTCAACACTATCGACTGGAATGGAGGAACATTGGCTACGCCGAGCGCTAATGCCGACGTAAGAACAATGGGCGTGTCTACGGCAATGTCCGGCGCCCCTCGTTACCGTCCAAGACCTGTGCTGCTTGTCCCCGAGTCTCTTGTTCAAAGGCCTGGTACTCTCTACCTGCTATTGTTCTTCGGCAATTGTCCCTACAATGTCCACAAGAATGATCACAAGCGAGCTATTATTCTCTGGCGGCTGCCACTTCGTATATAACCTGAGTCCGCGTAGACCGTCCCGCTACTTCACTACCCTCTTCCGGCTCTGGGAGCATCTAGCCAGGTGCACGCGTCTCGTCAACATTCACGAACCCTAGTCTTTCCTTTAGTATAACGCTCTCTAGCTGGTCTACCCGCTTTTCAGTAACTTCACGCCGAACATAAGACATCATGATCGCTGGTCTCTCGAGGTTCATTAACACGCTGCTTGCGCCTATACTGGCCTTGACCTCACTTCTGCTCATCTTGTTTGCCTACTTGGCACCCACATTGATGTTGTCGACACAAGTCTCCCTTCTGATTGTCTCGCCGTCGACGGCCCTGACATCTCCGGGTTCATCGAACACGTCTGTAGACGGACCTACGGTATTCTTCGGGGCCCTTGGTATGTGTTGCATCTATTCTATTTGCTTTGTTGTAACCTAACAGTCATTTCAGGATCCTGCGCACGGGCAAACGCTGAGACTGCCGTGAACTGCACCGCGCCCACGGTCTCTCCCTCGTATGGTGGGACCCATCCATTTCTGTATGTGATTGACGGATTGTACTGACGGTATTTCAGACCTGTCTGTATTGCCCTCCAACGCCCCCGACCTTCTGGACGCACCGACTGCCACTACCCCAGTATTCATCGCCATCTCCCTGGCGCTCACTGTGATCTTCCTCTTCATGTTCACCTTCACCGCGCACCGTGCGTTCCTGGGTAGAGCCGGAGTGATGTTCGAGCGCCCGCAAATCCAGCGTGCAACCGCCTGGATTGGCTTCCTGGGCTTCATTATTGGTCAGTGTTCACACACGCGGGATCACTCTCGCTCATGCAATGATTATCTAGGGATTGTCTCCTTCCTCGTGCTCTTCATGTGGTTCACGAAGGCCGTTGATGACTTCAACGACGACATCAAAAAGACTGGCAGCGATGCACCCGAGCTCATTGCTTCCACGAGCAACGGCTTCATCAGTGAGTCGTCTATGCAGACCGTCTCATCATACATCTCTGACTCTAAAGCAGTGGTCTGGGTTGGTTATGCGTTCTACGCGGTTCCGCTAGTCAGCTCCCTCTCCAAGCTGCACGTCCTCACTTCTGGTGGCAAGGCGTGAAAATGGTCACAGCAGTGCTTGTGACCGATGGACTTCATTTTGGCCGGACATTCTCAATGTAGCTTTAGATTGCGAGCGTGCACATCGCTTCTGTATCCCCTAATGTGGCTTATACTTGTAATGCCCACAGGGCCATAATCGATCTGTTGTTGGATCAAGGTTGTCGATAGACAGTTTCCCTCGCATCCTCGCATGAGGAATGGCATGTTTGGACATACGTGATGGCGAAGGAGAATGCAGCGTGAATGGTCATAAATTGAGGACCAGCATGATACATGACAACGTAAACATCCACTACATGCGTTCAGAACGCAACCGGCTGCTCGTACGACTGCTGGTACGCATCCGGCGGTGCCTGGTAAGCAGCCTGCTCCTCCGCTGGAGGCGCCGGTGCGGCGATGATAGCAGGCTCGCGCTGCTCGGAGGTGGGCTCCGCAACAATCTTGTCGAGAGGGGGCTCGAGGATCTGGACGGAGTCGGGGAGGGGCTTTTTGGGACCAAGCTGGCCCTCGGGGTCCCAGCCCTTCATGCTGCACGAAAGGTCAGCAACTGCTCAGAGCCAGCGAAGGGCACAATGCGTACATTTTGACCTTGATACCAAGCACACCTTGCCTGAGCATGACGTGCCTGACGGCGTAGTCGACGTAGTCGATGGCGGGCTGACCGGAGTGGATCATGAAGCCATCGGTGAACTTCATGGACTTGGCACGGGCAGCACGGAGTTTGCCAGAGACGACAACCTCGCAACCCTTGGCACCCGACTCCATGACGAAGCGGAGGACACCATAGCAGGCCCTGCACCAAAGCGCAGTGAGATCACGATCAGCATCACACAAGATGCACGGACATACCTGCGAACAGCAAGACCACCAAGGAGCTTGTACCTCAAGCTCTCGCACTGTGCGATGGCAGAGAGACCACGGTACTGAACCTTCTCGGCGTACAGCTCGAGAGAGTTCTCAGGGAACTTGAAACGCTTCTGCACGAGGGCAGTAAGCTCACGGATGCGGCGACCCTTCTCGCCGAGAACTTCCTGGGTGTGGGTGGCACGGATGATAATCTAGATAATGCAATCCACTGAGGAAGACGGTCAAAGTTGATTTGCATAGTCAAACGCACTTCAGTGCGGGCGTGGGTGACCCGAACATCGCAACCAGAGTAACCCTCCTCGGACAGCTCGCGCATGAAGAAATCGTTGAGCTCCGCACGGAAGACACCGTCAGCGACGAACTTGCGCTTCTTGCTGATCTGAGTGGCCATTTTGTTTTACGGGGCGAAGGAGCCTAGGTGAAGATGGGAGTCAGCCGTGCGAACGTCATCCGACCGAAGAGGAGCCCATCCAGCTCTTGCCGTGCTCAATTCCTTTCAAACAACACGACAAAGTCGCTGCGGGACAGCATGAGGTCAATACACATACCTTGAGGAGGGAGAGGGATGTCCGGACGTCGAGAGTCTTGACGACGGCTTGTGTAGATCGCTCGCCTTGCGCAGGGATGATCGCTCCTGCGGTGACGTGACTAACTGTGACACTAGGTGTGTCACTCCATTAAGCGCTGGTCAAGCCGTGGCCTCCGACTTTTTCGGAGTCTCTCTCAGAACGAACAGTCAATATGTACGCCGCTTAAGCACCGCTGCACGTCGAAGAACCCATTTTTTGACAGTATGCAGAATGAACGCCTTCCGGCAGAAGGTCGCAAAAGGTAGAACAAGGAGTATATTGCAACTCTCCCAACTCGAGCTCAGACCTAATGTGCCTCATTCACAAAGATACCTGCACCTCCCATGCCGCTGCCGATACACATACTGGTGCACAATATACTTCCACCCCTCCGCCTGAGCTCAGCAAGACCAGTCACTACTTGGCGCACACCGGCTGGGAAATTTCGAGTCAGACTCCGCAAATTTGTAGCAGTTTCATGTACTACTTACTCATGCCAAGGGGATGCGTCAGAGCAATAGATCCACCGCTGGTGAGAAAAGAGGGCGAATCATCAGTATCTGGATGCATGTTGAAAGCAAGCGCGCTCACTTCGGGTTGATTTTCTCAATCGGGATCTGCAGCTGTTCCACGCAGTATGCGAATTGCGACGCGAATGCCTCGTTAATCTTGTATCATGTTGAGCGTTTACACAATTAGAACTCTATACAGCCAACGAGCTCACCTCGTACACATCGACATCTTCTTTGGAAAGCCCTGCTTGAGCCAGCACCTTGGACACGGCGGCAACCGGGGCGATACCCATGTACTTGGGCTCCACGCCTTCTCTTTCGTGAGCGATGAAGGCAGAAACCCTGGCGCAAGAGATACTCACCAACGAAGGTGCTAGTGACATACTTGCCTAAGATGTTGAGACCTTCCTTCTCCGCACGCTCGCGGGTGGTCAATATGCACAATGCGGCACCATCGCCCAAACCGCTCGCATTGCCGGCCGTTGTGGAGGAATCGCCCCAGTCAGGGAATGATGGCTTCAGCTTTGAAAGCCCCTCGAGAGTAGTACCTGGACGGATCGTGTCGTCAACGGATACCACCGCACCTCGCAGCTCGACCGGGATGATCTCGTCCGCAAAGATGCCCGTCTTGGTAGCCTGTAGAGTAACCCTCAGTACGAAGTTTTAATCCCAACTTCGAAAAGGACTGACCTTCTCTGCTCGTGTATGCGAGATTAACGCATACTCATCCTGTTTCTGCCTCGGGACCTTGTACGTCTGTGCGACCATCTCAGACGTCCACCCCATGGGCTGCACACAATCGTGTGCTCGTGGATTGGCATCCACTGGCGGTACAATTTCGGGAGTTGGACGAGGGCTATGAGATATCTCATTAGTTCGTGGACAACTAGTACGAAATGCATACGCACTTCTGGGACATGCTCTCAGCACCTATGGCCATTCCAAACGACATATCGCCGGCCTGTATTGCGCTAGCAATGATCCTGATAGCCTGCAGGCCAGAGCCACAGAGACGGTTCACAGCGGACACTGGCACGTCTGCTGGTATACCGGCGGCAAGGGCTGCAGCTCGGGAGACGTACGTAGGCGATGGCGGATGGCACGTCCCTGGGCAGAACTGAATCAGTATCACAATTCGCCGCGCACGTACGGGAAAGGGATGCGTACCGACACAGATGTCCTCCAGCTTGCCCGGGTCGAGCTTAGTCTGTTCAAGGGTTGCCTATGGCATGTTCTTCAGAACGATGCCGCTTGCAGCTCGCACGAAAACACAACCGACCTTTATGAGAGCCTGCATGAGCTCGTCGACCGGAATGTCCTTTAACTGTCCCTTCCTTGCACGAGCCATTGCCGTACGCTTCGCGAATGTTATGACCACATCACCCGGCTTCTTCTCGAGGAGAGCAGGGAGTCCTCGCGCCTGCGTCGCCATCGAACGCGCCAATGGGCTTACGCCCCGCCGAGCTAGTCTTGACAGCATGATGGATACGGGGGGTGCTACGCAGCCCGTAGCAGCCACAAGGGAGGCATTTATACATGACGGTCACGACCACAATTGGTTGTGCGCTCCCCACACGAGGTCATCCGGTACGAAGGGACGATCGGCCATCGGGGCAGTCGCTTCCGACGGCGGCCTCGCGTGCTGGCGCTCTGTGCGCCCATCTGTCCGTCCCTCTCAGCAGACCACGTTGAATTAGACAGCCGGCTGCTTGAGATGTATGCCACTTGAGTGCAATACTGCTACCAGCGATCCATCATGAGTGTACTCTACTGTACCCCGAAGCAGACAAGACCAAGCGCCAGAGCTAACAACTACGGCGGACATGCATAACGACCTACGACGCATGGTGGATGGAGTATGCGTATGATCCTCGCGCAATGCAGAAAACCCCTTCATGCATGACTGCGCCAGTTTGTCGAGACAGGCGACTGGCTGCCCTAGCAGGTCAACTGAGACGTGATCATGAGCTACAGAGACGTCTAACAGATAATGCCTCGACGTACCAAGGGCCCTCAATCATGCGTGCCTATTGTAGGGATATCATCGCCCGAGCCACCTCCTTGCTTCGACTTTGCCTTCCACGCCCGGTTGATGGTAGAATAGCACTCCGGGCAGAGGTTGTGTGCCAATTTTGGCGAGCCACAACCTGGACAGTGGACGAGATCTGGCAGTCACTCATGAGGACAGACACAAATGCTCCAGGACAACAGACATACTCCGCTTGTCATGCAACCCCTTGTTGGCGCTCCGCATTGCTTTCCGCGAATGCGACGTCTTCTTTTTGGGTACGGCCAGCAGGAACGGAGGAAACAGCTCGAGCACCGAAGCTAAGCTTGGCAGTCTCCATTCGAATGATCGCGGAAGGAAAGCGGGAAGCAATGCAGCTGCAGACAATAGGGGGCGAGAGAATGGCACCCGGAGGCTAGGCCATAACATGCGAGATTGCTGGAGTGCAATGGCCGCCATCGTCGTCGAGGTGGACTTCACGGAGCAGATGCGGGTTAGGTATGAGGCGCTCAGAGTGAGTGTGTCCCGAGCCCTCCAAGATCTCTATAGGGCAAGAAAGCCGATGGTCATCAAGCTGCTATGGCCGAGTCGTTAAGGCGAGTGATTTGAACTTCTCACTATCACTTGGGATTTTCCCGCGTAGGTTCAAATCCTGCTGGCAGCGTAACATTTTGCCACCTGTTACCTTCGCTCGCACATGCAGACTTACAGCACCTCTAAGTATCTTGCTCTAATAGTCATTGTGCTCATTGTCTGCAACATATGTATGTACAGCGACCATATCTAGTTTTGATTTATCTCATTGCGTCTTGTGAATAATACTTGTAGCTACTGTCTGCAGCCGCGACACTCAACATGTCGCACAGCGTGTACTGTATGTACATCACCGACTAGCTATGCAATATTATTGCGTGACGCACTTCTCTCTTGAGTACTTGAGTCTTGATCACCTTAGTCGTGCAGGCGGGATCGTCTACCCATGCGATTGGCTTACACCATGTGGAGACGATGGTTCGTGTTTTCAGACTCGCGTTAACAGAAGCAAATGGGAATACGTGCGAGTCCATCGCAGATGTGGTCATCATTGAGGCGAGGATGTTAGACAGCCGACTCAGAAGACGAGACGCGTCGTGAAATGTGCTCAGCGGCCAATTCTATGAGTAGACTACAGAGGCTAGGTCGCTGATTAGTGTCATACTTGTGTTCAGAGTACTACGAATACATACAGTCTCAACTAGCCCATTCATGACGATGCGGTCGCGGTCTTGCCGAAATACTCCCACTGTCCAGGCTCCGGCTTCTCAGCGAGAGGCTCCCATCTGAACATGGCTATCAGCACCAGACAGATAATTGCAGTGAACAGAGGTAGACGTACGCCTTCCACTCGACCATCTTGGACGCCAGGTTCAATTCATCTGTCGCGATGTCAAGCGACTCCTCTATGTGTCCCTCATCCAGTTGCTTCTCGACCTCAGCAATGCTCGCGTTCGCCGTTTGCACAATGTTGAGCTTGTGCTTTGTGAGGGCCTCCACGCCTTGCCGGTATACAGAGGTCTCGGGAATGCCGGATAGCCTCTCCAAGGTGGTTTTGTATGTCTGAATCAGGTGAGGAATAGGGTCGTGGTGGACCTCGAGGCCCGTGATGCCGGTGGTCGTTTTCCGGACTTGGTTGAGGAGAGGGCGAGTGAGACGGAACATGGCGGGGTCGGCGTCGAGACGGGAACAGACGAACGTCGGACGAACATCACATTCTCATCGCGCTGCACAGTCGAGTGCGAGCGCTTATGAGATAGAGAAGCGCGCCAAACGGTCTTGCTGCTGCTTGTGTTCAAGTCACAGTCGATCCTCCTTCGCGACTTGCTTCCTCGTTCTTGACCACGACGGCGCCCTTCGGCGCGCACCTCAACGAACATGGACTCACTCATTCCATTCACAACGTCTGGGTCGCTTGTGGATTGCGTCGACAGTACGTCTATCCCAAGTAAACTCCAAGATCAGCCGTCCATCCTGAGCCCTTAATCCTACCCAATCATTTCGTCTATACTGTCCGGCGTTGGCCAGGGAAAATGCTGGTTGTTTTACGGGACGGTAGGAAGCTCCAAGGAGTCCTGCGCTCGTATGACCAGTTTGGTATGTGACGCCGCTCGCATGCGGGATCAACTGTAAACTGAATGCCCCCTCATCGCGTTGTAGCGAACCTAGTCCTCGAAGACACTGTTGAAAGGATATATTATCGAGACTTCTTCGCAGAAGCATGGAAAGGGCTCTTCCTGATTCGTGGCGAGAACGTTGTGTTGCTCGGTGAAGTGGTACGTAGTTTGACGTACTCAGCCGCAAGACAACACCGTGACTCATTGACCGACAGGACCTGGACAAAGAGGACGATGTTCCACTACGACAGGTTCCCTGGGAGGAGCTCTTGCCATATCACAGGCAAGAGATTGCTGCGAAGAAGAAGCGTGAAGAGGTGAAAGCGCAGGTCTTGTTTGAGCAGAAGGGATTCTGCAAAGAGGGCGGCGAGGGAGACGGCTACTGAGACCTGAGGACCTTGGATGCACCTCCGTTTTGTATCATTGTTATGTGGGATTGGGCTCAGCAGATTGGCAGATTCATTACGCCAGGAGCCGTCCTTGCTGTCGTCATGTCGTAGTTTCAGTTGCACCAGCTACATATTATCGTGTCTGCGTACAGTGGAAGTGTGTATGTGCAAGTGTGAGGATTACTCTATGATCGATTGTACGGACGAGATGAAGGCAATAGCAAAAGCACGAAAGCGAGGATATACGACACCAGAGACAGTGACTCGAATAATGATACAGTCAGATCTTCTTCTTCTTCCCTTTCTTCACAGTATCTCCATTGGCCTTGGGTTTGCTATGTCCGTTGCTTGTCGTCTTCCCGTCGAGGGGCTGTAACGGTGACCCGACAGTGGGTCCCTCAGGCTCCGCGCCGGAAGCTCGTGCGGTCGGATGCATGACATCCTCTATTCGTTTGCGGATCTCCCGCTCTTGCGTCGTAAGTTTGAAGAGAGCACCATCCAGAGCTTCCGTGTCACACTCAACCTCAGTCGAGCGGAGCTTTTGCCATCTGCGAAGTGATAGTGAGAACGGCTCATGCTTCGAAGTTCAATGGCACTCACCCAGCATGCCGAGCACATTTCTTCTGTCCTCTGCACCACCACTCGCCTTCCTCGACCTGCGCACCGTCGACTTGCATAGCATCCCCTGCCGTCTGCCCTGCTTCTTCGTAACTTTCCAAGACGCTCGTCCCGAACTCGGCATACTCCTCTTCGCCGAAGCAAAGCCGTTGGTCCCACCCACACTCGTCTAACTGTTCGGCACGAGCCGCTGCCAACTCTATCAGTTTCTCCCGCCAAAGGACAACGTCCATCTCCTTCTTGAGCTCGTCACGCCTAAGAGAGATCTTGTCGAGCAAACCGTTCAACCGCTCCGTCTCGCGCTCGACCTTCGACCTGGAAGGCTTGACGACCTCCAAGACCGGCTGGGCTGAAGTAAACGCAGGAGAGGGGTGGCCGTTGCCCTCAGCCTTAGCGTCACCATCTGCACCGTCTTTCACGAGGACGACCACACCCTCGCGCTTGCGCGCCTCTTTGACGCTCTCCCAAAGGCTATCCCTGTCACCACGCCATGCATGGATGCGGGACTGCATGTACATGATGCCACAGTCGTCAGAGCAGTACTTGGAGTATGTACCACGGGCGGGCCGATGGCACGCGCCGGGTGAGACTGGGTTTAGATGCTTGAGGCCGTTGAAGCAACGTTTCTTGTACGTCGTCTGCAGACGCAGATGCGGGTTGTCTAGATGGAACGCTCAGCAAGTGCGGGGTCCTCAACAAACTAAGCAACATACTCTCCACGCATTGGGGGCAGATGAATTGATCCACCAGGTCGATCTCCAGATCCGGCATATTGACACATTGCGTATGATACCACTCGTCACACCTATGCCCCGTTACGACAATTATCAGCATAACATGATCAAAAGCTCACTTTGGCATCACAAGGCTCACCGATCACAGGCAATCATCGCCCGATCTTCATCATACCTAGTCTTGCAGATGCAATACAACTTGTCGTCCTGGGCCTGTTGCTTCTCCTCCGCAACACCCGCCGTCTCGCCAGCAGGCTTCCCATCGCCTTCAGCCCCAGGTGCAGCAGGCATGACTGATGTAGACCTCGAGCGCGACTGCCCTCCGGCAGCGGACGCAGAACGCTTTGCAGCCTGATTGACAGCAGAAGGAGCCGCGCTCTTCTTGCCCTTCACAGAAGGCGTGGATGTTGAAGGCGTGAGCATCCCAGGCGTAGGACTCGGGGCCGAAGCAACCGCATCCTTGATTGCCTTCGGTTTCGACTTCGATGCCGTCGTTGACGCTGCAGCCTTTGGCTTTGGCTTTGGAGGAGCTCTCGGTTTTGTTACGGGCTGCACAGTACAATTCCACATCAATATGGCCAACTGAGGAGAGAAAAGATAGCGCACCTTCTGCGATGCATCCTTCTTCTTGTGCCCGGCGACAGCGCCAGTAGAATCAGGCTTGTCCGCTGCTTTCGCCGAATGGAATTTCCCGCCATCCTTGAGGGGCGATGCCGGAGGTGGCATCGACCCTCGCTCACTACCCGGCTGGGAAGACTTCGTCCGCGCGTGAACATCGAGCCTCGTGATAGTTGTCGGTTTCGAGCGCGAGGAATGCGAGGCAGGTGGTGCGTCATCGAGTAGGCTAAGTAGCTCGTTGTCAACGTCCATATCATTATCGTCTACCGGAGCCCCGCCAACAGACGAGGCCACCGCCGAGGACGCAAGATCCAAGACCAGGTCATCCTCGATGAACCCAGTGGTACGGGCTGCAGGCAGAACGCCGTCGAGTTCCTCCTCCAGCATGGCCAGAGGGGTAGGCGTGCGACTCCTTGCCTTCTTCGTGGCTTTGCTCGAGCGAGCGGCCCCATGCCCATCGGAATGGTGACGCCCGCGACTGCCGTCTTCTGGCTTGACACCGCGAGCGGTGGGCGCTGGAGGCGCCGCCACCGTTGGACTTTCTGCCGCCTTGTCACTCGAGGCAGGCACTGGGTCTACCTTGGGGGACGCCGATGCGTAGTGCTCCAGGAGCCATTCATGTGCGTCCTGGTCTTTCGCACCCCTGTCCACTTCTCGCGCAATTGGATCCGGGCGACTCTTGTGTTCAGTCGAGCGCTTCTCCTTCGTCTTCGGCTTCGTCTTCTGTTCCCGCTTCTTTTTCTCTCTCGCCTTCTCCTCCCTTTCCTTGCCCTTCTCCTTCTCATCCGTCCGTGCCGTATTCACGTCCACCGCGTCCAATATTTGTTCCTCAACTGTGGCCTGCAGCGGCGTGTCCGTGAGGATCGGGGCAGGACGCGCCTCAACTGCTTCAGAATCACTGGTCGAGCCTCCCGCTTCATGCGGCGCTACTGGGATGGTCGTTGTATGGAGGCTATCAGCTCCAGGGCTCTTCTCTGTGACAGTGGACGCCGCGCCCTGTAAGAGGTGGGCGGAGACAAATGCAACAACTTCCGGAGGAGGGGCCACAGGACGGTGAACGGCCATAGGCGGCGGATACGAAGTAGGGTCCGAGCTCTTGTGCCGCTTCCGAGGAGGTTCACCCTCGAGGTCTCGCGTGTGAGAAGGCGACACAGGGACATCGTTGAGAATATCCCGGCGCGTTCCGGATGGCGTACGGACAGCAAGGGGAGACAACGGCTTGGTGTAAACCGTGGACACAGGAGGCTGTATAGGTTGAACAGACGCACGCTCCATCACAGGGCTCCTGCTCAACCGCGGACTGCTGTCCACCCTCGAAAGACCAGGGCCCAGCTCTCCACTCAATCTCCTCCGCTCCTCCGTGGCCGCTTGTACGAGAACCTCCAAGCCACCCAGGCCAGCACCGGCTCGCATGGATGGTGAGGGCGAGTTGAGAATATTGGGAAGTGATGCCGCAGACATACGAGTCTCGACCTCTCTCGGAGAGCCGTGCGGCAGGGATGGCGTCCTTGATTCGGACGTGGGCAAAAGAGAAGACGGTGGGCTGCCGGAGAAGAGCATGCTGGGGCTGGAAGGGCCTACCATTGCGGGGCCACGGAGCGAAGAGCGTACTGGGTCGTAATGCGTGTGAGGAGACGGATAGGGCGGCGTCTGTCTCGAAGGGGGACGAAAGTAGCTGACAGGCGACGCAGTGTCAGGTCGCGCCGAGAGTGCAGGAGAATGAGATGGTTGCCGTTGAGGTAAGGGCAAACTGTACACTGAGGAGGGGGAACGTGACGCCGACGGAGAGTGAGGGTGCGCTTGGTAGGAGACGCTATGCGAGAATGGTTGGTTTGTGGGAGAGTCCGAATGCGCACTCCGCGATGACGATGGCCTCGCTGATGGGTAGAACGTCGTAGCAAAGGGGTCGTGTGGTCGTGGAGGGTACAATTGATGGGATGAATCTACCTGCGAGTGCTGTTGCCGACCGGCGAGAACACGATCATATTCGGGAGACCGACTCGGCGCACCTGCCGGTCTGGACGCCTCGTTGTACAAGGCATCCCGATCGTACGGGATGTGCGTCTGTACTGCGTGCGGAACCGCATATCCTGCAAGTGTGGCATCCCGACGGAGACTAGGGGAAGGCGTATGGCGTCGCAATGGCACAGGTTGCAGGGATAAAGGAACAACGTCGTGAGGGGGAGCACGCGTAACGGACGCTGTCAGTGAAACCTCGCTGCGGGTCTGCCGAGAGACCGGGTCGTCCAATGGGTCAGGGTCATTGAGGATGCTGGCAAGCTGACTGGGGAGCGGTCGAGAGGGGCGCTGTTCCACTGGCTGCTGGGGGGCGGCATTCTGGCGAGGTTCGTTGGGTTCGTCACATAGGAGATCGGAGATGGCGAGTCGGCGGGCAGCCATGCAAAGAGGAAGGGGCTGGAGAGCGGGAGATAGAGGGATAGAGGAGGAAAGCAAGGTTGAGCGTGTGCACGCCCACCCAGGACTCGGAGGACGGGGCCCAAGCTGGGCATCCGCGTCGCGGGACGGCAATCTCAGATGGTCACGCGGCCCGACCCAGGCGGGCGGCTGTCCGCAGACCAACATCATCGACCGTCGACGCCAACTGTCGGCGACGGCGGTCCATCCATTGCATGCACTCCTGCACAACCTGCGCAACACGCAGCATCAAGATTCAATGTTCTCGTCCGGTACCTACGATAGTGAGGAGCACATGTGTGAAGGAGACTCACGACGCATACTCCAACAGACATTGACAATGACGAAGACCTGACACACCAGCGCAATTTCACACTCAATGTCAATCATAACATCTTGCGAGCTGCGTGCAACATATGTATCATGTTCATCGGCAGAGCGGCCACCGTTGCAAGGCGTGAAAGCACATACAACACACATATTTAGAACAACATGACCATGACATTGAAATCCAGCGAACAACTGTACAACGAGACATTGCGGCGCAACCCACACAGCGGCCACGAAGGACCAACTGCTAAGACATAAGTCTAATCAGTGAAGCACGAGCACGCCGCACCCAAGTCCCATCGTTCACAACCTAACGGTATTCTCGATCTCCAGCCCATTTAGACGGTCTCGAGGTCCTCGACCCACTCCAGTCCTAGAAGGCGGGCGAGTCATCGTCGAGATGCTTTTGAGGGCTACAGGAACAGAGTCAGTTTGACGGGACACATCCTCGACAGCGACAGCACACACCTGTGTTTAAGCGTTTGAGCTGCAAAGCGCTCAGAGGAGGCTTCATAAGGCCGCCGAGGAACTGTACAGTGGCTGAGGAAGGACCCGCGACACCACGGTCGGGGTCCTGTGGAGGAGCCTGGCAGGATCCAAGCAGCCTTTGCCCAGCGCCAGTCAATCCGCTCAAACGCTGTACGCCGTCCTAGGACGCACTCTTGCTGAGAGACTGTAACAGGGGCCCCGTCAAGAATGTCGGTGGCCAGCAAAAACGCGTTCGCCCTCCTCGAAGGTCCGTTTCATGCCGGTGGCTGCCCTACCGCATCCTGATTGATTTATCTGCTCTATGCCCTGGTTCCGAACACTGCAATATGTCTCGGTCGTAAATTGTAACGATCGCAGACGAGGATTCCTCACGGCCGTCTACCCCGGCGAGCAAGCCGGCGCCGACCAAGGAGTCTGCTCCCACTCCCGCTGCTTCTACGCGCGGGACCCAGAAGAGCCGTGGAGGACCTGCTTCGCGAGGAGGCCGATACTACCAGAGGGGCGGTAAGCCTACCGCTCAGGGGACTCCGGACGCAGCGGAAGATGCTGCGGCTGGTGAGGGTGAGGCACCCAGGAAGAAGTGTGAGTAGCCCTTCGACTCACTGTATGAGTCTGTTCGTTTATGAAATCCTTCCTATCGGTGTGTACAGTCGAGCGCGGTCGCGGCAGAGGTCGCGGTGAGCGTGGCCGTGGCGGCCGTGGTGGACGTCCTTTCGACAAGCACAGCCAGACAGGCAAAGTGTACGACATACTATTCGTCTCTTTCCTTTTGCGTTGTCTTGACATGCGCTACCCAGTGACTCTGAGAAGAAGGTCAACCAGGGTTGGGGTGCCGACGAGGGCGATGCTGAGTTCAAGGCTGAAACTGCTGCCGAGGGCGATGCCGCTGCCGACGCTACTAGCCCTACTGCTGACGCCAGCGGCTGGGGTGCTGCTGAAACCGGCGCAGACGACTGGGGCGTCCCTGCCGCCACTGAGGGCACGCCTGCACCGGAGGGCGAGAAGGCTCCTGAGGTCCGACGCGGCCGTGACAGGGACATCAGGGAACCCGAGGAGGAAGACAACACCCTCACCCTGGAAGAGTACCTGAAGCAGCAGACGGAGAAGGACCTCGCTGCCGTACCCAAGCTTGAGCCCAGGAAGGCAAACGAGGGCGATGACTCCATCTGGAAGGACGCCGTCGTCGTCAGCAAGAAGGACGAGGAAGAAAGTGCCTACTTCGTGGGCAAGGTACGCGACCAATTTTCCTTTCGAGTTCTGTGTCTGACCAATGTTCCCCCTCAAAGAGCAAATCGTCCGTTCCCAAGAACCGCTCCAAGAAAGAGGAGAAGGTCTACATTGAGATCGACGCTCGCTTCGAGCGCCCTGCCCGTGGTGGTGGTCGTGGCCGTGGCGGCGACCGCGCTGAGCGTGGTGACCGCGGTGGTCGTGGCCGCGGCCGTGGCGGAGGAAGGGGTCGCACTAATGGCACCTCTGCTACTCCTGCCGTCGATGTTGACGACCAATCGGCCTTCCCCTCGCTCTCATGATCGCTTCGATCACTACTCGATGCAGACGTCAAAATCAATATCACCACATACATCGCGAGTATGTCAATACGCCTCCATTCGTCAATTCCTCATCCGCATACAAATCTGCGCCTCTCGTCATCGTCTGTTGTGTGTGCCCCGCTTTCTCCTCCGCCTCTTGTATCTATCTACGTGGCTGTGGTACACTGACGCGAACGTCTATGAGTCTATGACATGATGCTACCTTATGCTACCGTAACTAGTCTGTATATGCATGTCTGCGTGTGCAATTGGTGATTCTCGTTGTACCTGTCTGCTATGTGGCGATATGAAGTGTCGAGCATATGTATAACCTGCGCCTGAATCATCGATTGGAAAGGCCCGCGTGTGCACCGCGTTCCTTTCGTCGAGAGCGGCGCTTCCTCTGCGGATGCCAGTCCATCAGTATCCTGCAGCGTTGCACTCCGCTTTCGATGTACCCGCCTTGACCTCAGACCTCTCACGGCCGAATGATTGAAACCATCTATATCGCTAGGCATGGTAAGTCGCAGCTCCGGTTGTCCGTAGTAGCGAAGTGAACGGTTGATTCTAGGATTCAGACTGAACTGGGTGACCTCTGAGTGGTGCGTCCTATATTAACATGACTTTGCCGTCTGCAAATCCTCCTGATCGCTGATACGAGTACAATATGGAACAGGAAGTCTGTCACAGGTGCGTCAATCAGACGTCGACGGTGTTATGCACAGTCAGTCTCACCGTTCACGTCTACGGAACTCTATCAGGGCTCCCCCGAGACCCACCACTTGCAGCATTCGGGTTGACTCAAGCACAGGAGTTGGCAGAACACTTCTTGTCGCTTCCAGAAGATCAGCGTCCGACTCTCATCCTATCCTCCCCGTATTGTGAGTAGGCTGACACGGAAGCTGGTAGACTAACGATTTTATAACATCCCGACAGACCGATGTCTGCAGACGTCGACGCCCACGTCTAAGGCCCTGCAAGTCCCGATTTTCGTCGAGCATGGTCAGTGCGTGTATCCAGGCAACAATACTCAGGCTGAGTTGTCACATATGCATGTCTTCTAGGTCTGTCGGAGTGGTATTCGCCTGTCGTACCCGGGACTGGCCTCCACCCTCGCCCAGCCTCCGCAACCGCGCTGCAGACGTACTTCCCCGACATAGATGATTCCTGGTCGTCGATCTGGTACCCCTCACGGAAAGGCGAGGATGTAGAGCAATGCCACCATCGATGCCACAGCTTCCTGAGCGCACTCATACCCGAGGTCGAGCGCAGGTACGGAGGCAAGCACAAACGTATATTGCTGGTCAGCCACGCCGCCACGATCATCGCTCTGGCGAGAGAATTGCTTGGGGACAGGACGCTCCCGCTGCGAGTGGGTTGCTGTACTGTCTCAGAAATCACTCTCAAAGCAGATGGCAATGCCGCTGTGGGTGCCTGGGAAGCCAGACGCCTCGCCGACGGCAGTTTCTTGAAGGAAGGTGCTCAGAGGGACTGGGGCTTCGAGGACATCCAGATTGCCAACGGCAAGGTAAAGCACACTTGGTGTAGTTAGTCCCGTTACTGAAGAAAACTTAGGTTGTGGAAGATCCTGGACAGCCCGGAACGCAGAATGACCTGGATGAGCCTTTCGGCCTGCAGCTACCAGGTGCCTCATCAAGGATGTAGAGCTGTTGTTACACTTGTATAGACTATATGGTACAGGATCAAACCGTCTTACAATGTCCCAGTACTACACATACTTCCGTCCAAGTCAGACCGTAATGTACCCACTCGCATAGCTCACACTGGAATCTCGCAGAGACTTACACTGGCTACTCTGCTCGTACCGCACCCACTCCAGATGGGGCACCCGGCCTTGGCTCTGCAGGGCCCCAAGTGCACCTAGGAGCACCCCGATCGGATGTCTGCCGCAGATAGTGTTCTTGGTCCTCTTCAGGTAGTCAGCGAAGTCGAGGTGCGCCTGATGCGCTGTCTGCGGTGGCATGGTCATGAGCTCCATGGCTTCGTGGTCTAATGCGGATATCGATGCGTGGATGGGGTGTGTGGCGAGCGCTGGTGGCGATGGATCGGCTTTGGATAGTCGGACGGCAGGCGCTGAGGTTGGAGGGGGCTTGGGATAGTAGAATGTGTACTGAAAGCGCGTGCCCCTTGAATTGTCAGAAGCGTTGCATCAGCGCATGAACCTAGACCGATGTGATGGAAAACGAACCAGTGGCAGAAATCGCTGGAAATAACGAAGAACGTGTCTTCTCTCGCGAGATAGGATGAAAGAAGAGTGCCGAACTTGACCTCTTTGGTGTAGTTGATCGCACCGATAAGTATGGGGACGATTGTGATGTCCAAGCTGTCACGGATGATCCATGTTGGGAACGAATAACATACAGCAAAGAGCGACGTACCCCTCGAAGACCTTTCTGACATAGGGCAAGTGCATCTCGATACTGTGTTCATCTTCGTCGGTTTGAATGTCCATATCTTGGAACTCTCCAGTTGCGCGAAGCTCCCTGACGGCTGATAGAAGATGAATACGGGCTAAGCCCTTGATGATGTCACTCACTCTCCAGATCTATGGGTAGTTCGCCCAATGGCGTCTCATACTTCTCGCACATGGACAGAGCGCAACCGTCCAAGTAGACATGGTGGGAAGGGCCCAGTACAAAGACACGCTTTCTATGACCCGAAGTTTATTAGTGAAACCCCCTGGCTGCATGTGGCGAGCGCACACACATTCCAGTAGTATCAATGCTCTTGTAAGCCCATGCCGCTGCTCGTCCAGAGTATGAATACCCCGCATGCCTGTCAGGTCCTAGATTAGTTGTGCGGCAGCCACCCTGACCATAGGTATTCACGGGGCAATGATTGCTTTGCAACCTTTGATCGGGGGAGAGAATTCCTCTTTTGCCTCGACAGCGGCGAGGTTGCTGCTCAACTCTGAGTCGAGTTTACGACCTGCGCGATGAGTTCTGGCGATCGCTCGGAGCAGCCACAACGCGATCTCATACCATCGCCGACATACCAGGAGTTCGCATGCGTCGCTTGCCTGAGTCATGATGAGCCTGCTGAAATAGGTCTGTACTATTCCACATACCTGGAGGACATCGTACAAGTGAGAGAGAGACTCAGAGCACGATAGGAAGCTCATCCGAACGACGTCAGATAGTGTCAGTCTAAGTAGCACGTGCGGGTCGATTATCAACGATCTATACACGACCAGGCCTGTTCACCGAGAGCGAGTCGCATACTATGATACAGGCAGGCGTCTCCAGAGACCATACTCCACGGATCAGAAGAGCTTAAGAGTACATAGCGGGCATTACTCTCATGACCTTCGTTGCATGACTTGTCCCTCGACTCACACATTTTGCGTTCCTGGCCTAAGCATGGTCGCATGGTGCTTATTGCGAGCATAGAGGGGAGAATACATGGCGGAATATGCAGAGTAATAGCGAGATGAATGCGAGAACGACCATTTACTCCTCAGACCGGAGACGAGCAGCCGGGTTCGTCACCTTTACACCCAACACCTTGGCCCTGTGACAGACGCCCAGGTCAATGAGAGCACCGAATGTAAGGGGAGTTGCACGTACCGCTCAAGGATGGTTGTGCGGTTGCGGCTGCTGACGTTGTGGGCGACTTCCGCCGCAAAGCTTTTGTTGTGCATCAGCAGGAGGTCGACTTCCCGGACGTTGCTGACCAAGAGCTTCTTCAGGCCGCTGGGCAGCAAGTGCCTCGTCTGCGACGAAATTTAGAACGAATCGAAGCCATGAGACTACATTGTAACATACCTTCTTGTTGCTCCCGTAACCAATCTGAACCAGAGATGAGATGGGAACCGCATCAAGTCATTTGAGAACGCACCTTGGGCATCGGGAGCTGCCCCTTGAACCGCCGGCGCACCCGGTTATCAATACCCTTCGGTTTCCGCCATGCCTCCTTCACGCTCTTGTAGCGATCGGACTGATGGCGCCTGAAGTATGGGACAATGAATGAATACGATCCTCCGAAGTTAAAACGATTCGAGAGACTGACTTGAAGACCTTCGTGCGCTTCTTGACGATGGGGATGGTGTTGACCATGGCGGCTGAGGAACAGCAGATTAGCTACGGAGCGTATAGGTCGGAGTGTCGCTATTCAGCTAGAGCCTTGGAAGCAGAATGAGATGAGATGCCAGGCCAGCATGGGTCCATCCGACTGAGGTCGGAGCCATCCATCCAAATTTGACGGTGACACAGCCCGATACCGGTCTCATTCTGCTTGCAAGGACTCGAGCTAGCAGAATCGACGAGAACATAGGTGAGGCACGCACATTTTGGAGGTCTTGAGGTCGGCGGCGAGGTTTTGTGGTCGTTCGCCGTGGGTACACAGACTGGCGCGCAGGCGCTGTGCGTCTGTCACGTGTATACTTACTTAAGTTACACGCGGGCGCTCGACCTTCGAGGTGGGCTGCGGCCCGCAGTGGGCACCTCACTCGAATGACAAACGGACATCCTCAGGCTCGCACGGAAGAATGCCCAAGGAAGCCCAGTATGTACATACTGCAATCATTGTGCGTCTGTTGTACACATAGGTAGCAATCGTATTGTGTGTACTACTCGAATGTACCACACAGAGCATACGGATGTCAACGGATGCGGACTCAGGGAGATAGAAGTAGCGTCTGTAATTTGCGGCGTTGCGATTAAATTCCGCAGTACGTATGATTGCTGGTAAGTGAGGTATGGTATGCTGAGCGTGCCTCTGAGCCCCAATGTTAGAGAGATTCAAAATCTCCAGCTGTGCCAACCGTGCATGCGAGCAGTGGTTCTTGCCGGGTTACAACGACCTACAGCCTTAAGCGTTCGAGAATCATCAGGCAGTGTGTTCACGAGGCGAAGCATATCCTACTGTCAGTCTGGGACAGAGGAAAGCTGCTTGACAAGCTTGGAACGGTATCATCAACGGGTCGATCACATGTAGACCACCCGATAAGTGAGGCGCGGGCACAGAGCCCCCGCATGCGTGCATACCAACTTGACCATGACCCGATGCTCGGTCCCTCGGCGACATGTCGAGCGCGGCGAAGACAAGGGCGCGAGGAGCAGCGACTCAGACGAAGACGACTGTCTGTGGATTGGACGAGGGCAGCGCCACTGCGGCGGGCCACCGCGCACGTGGACCATCCCTTTGAACCCGCCCATCCGCTCGGCTCGGTCCAGTTCAGCCCCACCAGCTTTCACGACTACAAAACGATCCTTGCCCACCAACGCCCTGGACGGCACTCCTTCGCGCAACATGCTAGCGACAGCTTCTACCGTTGATCACTCCTTCGATGACGACGACTGGCTCGCACCGCAGCCCACCCAACGACTGTACCGGGCGGCATCCGTAGGGAATAGCTGGGGAGTGACGTCTATTGGCCGAGGATTCGACTGGAAGGACCAGGAGGACGAGGCGCAAGGTCCGTCAGCAGTCGAGCACCCTCTGCGACTGCATGCAGATCCTCCTGTGCTCGCTCGAGACTCTACCGTGACTCCCGGACGGGTCGCTCGCGGTGCGGCACGGAGTAATCCGCACGGTCCTTCAAAACAAGCAACTCTAGGAGTGCACACTCCCTTGACAGCCCCCGCATTCTTTCCCAATTACTCTGGATCCTACTTCGCATCATCCTCTCCACTGTCACAATCACCTAATGCATCTCGTCCATCTTCTCCACTCCCGATTTCTCGCACCGCTTCCCCACGTCCCCTATCCCCCGGATCAGCACGGCCACCGCTATCTCGTACGCCTACTTCGCCTCGATTAGGTGGACCTGCTCGACCTCGACGAAGGTCCTCACAGCAGCGTGTCTCACTTATCGCCGGACGTGTGTCGATCGTCCCGTCCCAGCCTCCATCTCCGCCACCCGCAGTTCCACAGACGCTTGTTCGAGCGAACAGCGCAGCTAGCTTCCTCAGCGTAGCCACAAGCGCAGGGCCGCCCACACCCAATTCGGAGGTTGACGCGCTCAACGAGCGTAGCATATCGGAGTTTGTGATTGAACGCGAGATTGGACGCGGTGCTTATGGACTCGTCAAGAGAGCGAGAGAAATGAACACCGATGGCACGCTTGGGGTACGTCGTCAGTCTGCTATTTGAACGTCATATTGACTAGCTTGCCATCGTAGCCTCCGCTAGTCATCAAGCAGATCATCAAGTCGCGCATTCTCGCTGACTGCTGGAAACGGCATCCCAAGTACGGGACCATCCCCATTGAAATATACGTGATGTCCGCTATTTCGGCAACGCAATACGTCCTACCTCCCAGAAGGCCTTGGCACCCGTCGCGACTGTCACCACAGCCAGACGATAGCTGGGTGGAAGGCAAAGTTGTGAACGGTCACCCTAACATCTGCCCCCTGCTGGACTTCTTCGAGGACAACCATTATTATTATCTCGTATTGCCTTCTACTACACCGGAGCCGAAGGAGGGCGAACCCACGCCACCATCCGATCTTTTCGACCTTGTAGAAAGTCATCCTCGCGGTCTCCCTCCGGATTCTATCAGGTCCTATCTCGGGCAGATCGCGGATGGCATGGCCTTCCTGCATTCGAAGGGCATTGGTAGGTACCGCTCACTTCAACGATTGCACCAGCTGACACCCTCCGCGTCGATAGTACATCGAGACATCAAAGACGAGAACGTCGTGCTCGGTCCTGCAGGGAAGTGCGTTTTGATCGATTTCGGTAGTTCTGGCCTCGTGAAGAAGAATGGGTGGGATACGTTCAGCGGCACGTACGTGCAATCGGTTCATCTACTCCATCTATCGGATCTCACTATCATGTAGGCTCGACTATGCTGGTCCAGAAATCCTCCGAGGCGAGCGGTACTTTGGGAAGGAACAGGATGTATGGGCATTCGGCGTCGTGGCTTATGTCATGCTTGTCGGAGAATGTCCATTCACTACTGCGGCGGAGGCACAGGATGGCCTCGAGTCACCCTTCTCGAACGCCTCGATAGCGTTGGACGAACGTTGCGCTGAGGGCAAGGACCATGAAGGGGAAGAAACAGACGGAGGTGGGGCTCTGAGGGACGCTGCCGCTCTGGTCCGGGCATGCCTGCAGGTCGATGTAGCGGCGCGACCTACCTTCCAGCGGATTTTACAGAGCCGATTCTTGAGTGGGCGCGGGGGCTGGGGCACGGAAGAGTGATACGTCTCGCGATATTGAAAAGGGGAGTCCGCGTGGTCTGTGCGTGCATAGCTTTCTTGGACATCAGACGCTAGAGAATGCTGACCCGCTTGCTCGTCCGTGCTGCAGGTATGTTATCTGATGCCTTGCGGCAGCGAAGAGACGTTTTCCGTCGATGATTTCTCCGCGGCTACCTTCGTATTGTGTGAATCGGTGACCTGCTCCACGTCTTAACTTATGTACCTGCACTCATCAGCAAGCCTGTGCTATACATCTCGTTTCATCATTTATCTGTGTCAAAGAATAGCATGATGTCCCCGCAATTCGCACTCGCCCCACTGTCGTTCTAGGGAATGTAGCAATCTAGCCTTGCCATATCTTAGAGTAGACCCGCAAAATAAATTTCTGTACGAAAACAAATTGCTCGCCGGGCGGAGGTGGGCGCGGGCCGCTGTGCAAGGGCGGCGGGAGGGTAGCGGCGAATGGCGGTGTGGCTGGCGGGGGGCCGGCGCCACCGAGCCGGCCGGAGCTGGGCGGTGGGGAGTGCAATCTCTGCCAATCTGATCACGCATCGATCGCTAAAATTTCGAGGCCGTGCGGCTACATAAGCAACAACACCAGATCGCTCGCTGGTTTCCTCTTACCCTCATCTCCCTTCCCATCCTTCTCCTGCCCCCTTCACCTTCATTACGCTCTAAGTGAGTATCCGCTTTTTTGCCATCGCCCATTCCCCTCCCCACAGGTCTGTTTGCGATGCGTTGCGAGGGCAGAGAACGCGGCGGGACGATAAGCGAAAAAAAGCAAGCCCCGCGATCTCCTCTCCTTCGCATCGAAGCAGGTCTTCCTCCCTTCCGCTCGCCCCCTCTCCGCATGTAGCCCGTCGATGCTGACTTCTACTTTTGCAGGCATCAAAAATGGGAAAGGACAAGTCCCACGTTAACGTCGTCGGTGAGGACTGCACAGATTTTCGATCGTGTGCGATCGGTGCGATGTTTCATCCTCAGTTATCGGCCACGTCGATTCCGGCAAGTCGACCACCACCGGTCACTTGATCTACAAGTGCGGTGGTATCGACAAGCGTACGATCGAGAAGTTCGAGAAGGAAGCCGCCGAGTTGGGCAAGGGTTCCTTCAAGTATGGTCAGTAGGCATTGCATGCAGAGCGGCCCTCTTCGGTTATTGATCGCGATCACTGCAGCTTGGGTGCTCGACAAGCTCAAGGCCGAGCGTGAGCGTGGTATCACGATCGACATCGCGCTTTGGAAGTTCGAGACGCCGAAGTACATGGTCACCGTGAGTAGATGCATCGTCGCGTCAGTCTCGGCTAGATTGACTGATCGCGTTGCGTGAAGGTCATCGACGCCCCCGGTCACCGTGACTTCATCAAGAACATGATTACCGGTACCTCCCAGGCCGACTGCGCTATCCTCATCATCGCCGCTGGTACTGGTGAGTTCGAGGCCGGTATTTCCAAGGACGGCCAGACTCGCGAGCACGCCCTTCTTGCCTTCACTCTTGGTGTCAGGCAGCTCATCGTTGCCATCAACAAGATGGACACCACCAAGGTACATCCTCATTGCACGACGTTATCGGGCGAACAACTCACTATCGATGCAGTGGAGCGAGGACCGTTTCAACGAGATCGTCAAGGAGACGTCTACCTTCATCAAGAAGGTCGGCTACAACCCGAAGGCGGTCGCTTTCGTGCCCATCTCCGGCTGGCACGGCGACAACATGTTGGAGGAGTCCGCCAAGTAAGCGCATCTTCAAGATGATTTAGGGCTCATTTGCTGACTACATGCGTACTTTTAAGCATGACCTGGTACAAGGGCTGGTCGAGGGAGACCAAGGCCGGTCCTGTCAAGGGCAAGACGCTCCTCGACGCTATCGATGCCATCGAGCCCCCTGTCCGTCCCTCCGACAAGCCCCTCCGTCTTCCCCTCCAGGACGTCTACAAGATTGGTGGTATCGGCACGGTGCCCGTCGGTCGTGTCGAGACCGGTATCATCAAGGCCGGCATGGTCGTCACCTTCGCGCCCTCGAACGTGACTACTGAAGTCAAGTCGGTCGAGATGCACCACGAGCAGCTCGAGCAGGGTTCCCCTGGTGACAACGTTGGTTTCAACGTCAAGTACGTAACATTCACTTCTCCACCTCCTCTCCTTGATTCACCCACGATCACAGGAACGTCTCGGTCAAGGATATTCGCCGTGGTAACGTCGCCTCTGACTCGAAGAACGACCCCGCGAAGGAGGCTGCGTCCTTCAACGCCCAGGTCATCATCCTCAACCACCCTGGTCAGATCGGTGCCGGCTACGCGCCCGTGCTCGACTGCCACACCGCCCACATCGCCTGCAAGTTCGCCGAGCTCATCGAGAAGATCGACCGACGGACGGGTAAGTCGATCGAGGCGGCCCCGAAGTTCGTCAAGTCGGGCGATGCCTGCATCGCCAAGCTCGTGCCGAGCAAGCCGATGTGTGTGGAGTCTTACAACGAGTACCCTCCTCTCGGTCGCTTTGCCGTCCGTGACATGAGGCAGACGGTCGCCGTCGGTATCATCAAGTCCGTCGACAAGACCGACAAGTCTGGAGGCAAGGGTGAGTTGTCCATGATGCATCATGTATTCGTCATCGGGCTGACAGGTCCTGTCGACAGTGACCAAGTCGGCGGAGAAGGCTGGCAAGAAGAAGTAAACTGTATAGAACACGCTTTCTTTCCTCGGTTTTCCTTCCCTTGTTTTCTTTCCTCTCCCTGCATGGTATCGGTAGCCCACGCAAACTGTGCTTGTCTCTCATCCAACTGTTGTATTCACGATGACGAAGTACACCGGGGAATGCGCCCCGAATGTTCAGTAATGTTGTGCAATGTTGTCGCGATTAAAAGTGGCATTGTTTGTATCGCTAGACCTCTTGCATCGGTGTGATTCGCGTGATACTAAGGTAGCTTCACGAAATCTCGAAGCCTCGTAAGGATGGGTCTTCTACATTTGTACGGCTGCGATATCTTACACCCAGCGTCCTGGACGCAGAATCCTACATTCTCTTCAGCAGACGTGCTCCAATTCCCCACTCGTGCCTTCCTTGGGGCCAAGGTCCCTGGCTACCGTGCGCTCGAAGACCTCCATCATCACCCCAAAGAGCGAGCGAGTCAGTGCGGCGTCCCAGCGGTCCTTGGATGATTGGTCGCGGATGAAGGCGTGCTGCGCCTGCACTTCGAAGAACTGCGTAGGAGGACAATAAGCGCGGTTAGCGATCAACGGTGAACAGTAACCGAGGCAAAGGGGGAGGGGGACGTACGGAGACGGTGACATTGGCGTCTTCGAGCGTCTTGCGGATGAAGTCGCGGCCAGCTCGGGGGACGTGGGTGTCCTGCACGTTCGCAGAGGAAGGAAGAGGAATTCAGAACGTCAGACTGCGCGGATATCTCTGTGGCGACGGGCCAGCGCGTATACACGCACCTGTTTACCGAAGACCATCTGTGCCATGGGTATTCGTTAGTACTGGTGCAGATGAACTTGACCGGTAGGGGTCTGAGGGGCGATAGGAAATGGGGTACGTACGACGAGCTCCTTGCCGGTCAGGTCGCCGTTGCGGACGCGGACGAGGGAGTCGTCGTTCTTGCCCTTGCCGAGGGTCGCGCTGTGAACGTCGGTCGCGAACCAGCAGACGGAGGAGAGGATGCGGGGGTCGAAAGCTGCCTGTGCGTCAAATGAATCTCAGTCGGCGATGGGACATCGAAATATAAACTACTGCACATACTCGGAAGGCCTGTGGGAATGGGGCGGAAAGTGGCTGAGAATAGTTTTAAGTTAGAGGCTATCTGCTTACGAGGTGCCCGCCGAGACACATGCCCGTAGCTTTGCGGGCCGTGTGAGTATCGATCACATAAGGACGTAGTGCCGCACGACTGACCAGCGATCCGACCATTGCAGCTCTTGAGGGAGCACAGGAGATCGACTGAGAGGGTTGCATCCTAGCCGCTGATCAGGAACACCCGAAGAGAATGTTAGGACTAGCTCAACACGCCTCGTCGTATGCGGCGACCTCTTTCTCGATCTATTATCGGGTTCACGGGATGCTCAGACATCGGAGAGCGGAATCAGCGTGCCTTGTATCTGTTCCCTCTGTCGGTACCTACGTATGTGATTGTTGTTGAGATCAGAGATAAAGCGGAGGTGCATTGCGTACCTTCTGTGTCGTATGGAATGGGCTCGGGGCCGTCAAACTCGTGGAATGACGATGGGCACGCTACAACCTTGAGTCAAGCTAGCTCATGTCTGAAGGAGCATGTCCTTACCTACTACATATCCTTGGCTGGCGATCTGTCCCGCGAACCGCTCGACCGGACCAGTGACCTGGTAGATCTCGCTGGGAGGAATCAGTGAGATACGAACAGCGGTAGGACAGTAGGAGACAGACCTGAAAACAACGACACCTCGTTCTCTTCGTCAGATAGCAGTATGCGGCGAGCTCGAGTGCAGACTACCTGGGAACTTGGCATGGGGATAGCTAGGGAGGTTCGGGGAGATTACGAAGATCCTGATCTTGTTGCCGTTGGGGTCGAGCTTGGACGGGACGTCGTGATAGCTAGTCTTGATGAGCATGGTAGCAGCGCGTCGAATGAACTCTTGCTCTTGGAAGATTGACCGTCAGTAGACTGGGCAGCGTTGGGGCAGCTCAATTTAAACGTCCCTGTGAACCCAATTGAATGTCCCTGGGAACGCAGCGGTTGCAATGGACGGAGGCCGCGGGCCAGGACGATGGAGGCCAGTGGAGGCCAGTCTAGTGGAGCCGCGCTCGATCGCGCAGATCTAAATCTCGCAACGTGGGTCCTCACCCGGGCGCCTGTTTGGAGGCAAGCGAACGTGCCAGGAACGACCACTTCTCCTCCGCCCTCCTGCCAAAATATATTTCGTCTCTGAGCAGCCCTTGCCCTCTCTCTCTGTGACCGGCGAGCTCACCGTCTTTCAGCATCTCCAGACATGGCCACCCCCGCCGCCAGGATCCGACCCTTCCAGCCCTCTGACGACAAAGATGTCCGGTTCATCGTGGGCAAGGCAGCTATGGAGCCCCTCGCTGTCGCCAACATGAAAGGTGCGCTTCACAGAAGTCAACGTCTCGAACGGTGCAGTGACCCTCCCGTTATTCAGTGTACATGCACCCCATTACCCTGGCCATCTGGGGAGGCTTGTCGTGCATATTCATCCAATACATGCAATGGTGGCCTCACCCAGACTATGGCTTCCTCGGATACTTTCTGCCCCTGCCCGGCTTTGCATGCATGGCAGTACCGATAATGTTCCTGTGTGATTGGTGCGTCTGTCTACTCCCCTCGCACGACCAACCGACGCTGAACAGCCCCGTCGCGTGCCGTCCCCAGGTTTAACCGTCAACCCATCGAAGAAGCGATGCAACAAGTCCTGCACCGGCCCGACCTCGTCAGCGTCACCGCCTGGTACTCGCGCTCGCCCTCCTCAGGCGTGTGGATCCTCGAGTTCGGCGACAAGTTCGTCGGGCTCATTGCGCTCGACGCCTCGCTCGATTCCACTTCCACCGCGCCCGTCTCCGCCACGCAGTCGCTCGCCAAGCGCGGCAAGAAGGTCGAGTTCCCTAGCGGCACGAGCTACACCGCCGTCATCCGCCACTTCTACGTCGACGAGGCGTATCGCCCCGCCGGCGCGCAGCACGACCTCCTCCAGTTCGTGCTGAAGCACGCGTTTGAGAGCGACCCGGCAGTACAGGAGGTCAAGTGTCATGATAGCCCGCTGAGGAAGTATGTGAGCGATGCGCTGAAGAAGGCGGGCTTTGAGCTGGAGTGGAAGATGGACAAGGTTGGGATGCTGGGGTGGCAGAACAGCCTGCGCACGCTCAACAGGAGCAAGTGGAGGCCGGTGACATGAAGTATTGTACTTTCTCCTCGAATCTAATTTCGTGTAATTCAAATCTTCCACGCTCTGCATATCGTACATACATAATACTCCTGTGCTATATCTGCATTCACGTACTGAGAAAGGCCGCGATGCTCTTGACACCCGCCTCCCAGTACTTCTCGTGGATCGGGAAGTCATGTCCCGCACCCTCAATTGTGACCAATTGTGCGTGTGGGATCCGCCTATGGATGACCAGCGCGTCTGCATATGCGACCAGCGGGTCGAGCGTGCCCTGGGAAACCGACATGAAGATCATCACCAACCGTGGAGACACGTAGCAGAGTAAAGGCGTACATGGACGATGAGCACCTCCATCTGTTTCCCATTCGCTGCGTCGGTGTGCGCGATCTTGTCGAAGGCCCAGAGGAGCCCGTGGATGGGACCGCCGTGCAGACAAGAGTATACACCTTCTGCATAGCCGGGGAGTAGTTCATGTTGGAGCTTGATAAGCTGTAGAATCGGGTGAGGGACAGATGATGTGGTGTGGTGGGCAACCACGAACCTCCTGGTACTGGGGAATAGGGCTACTGACTGGGGAAGGCTAAGTGAACGCCCGGTTAATACACTCGTAGGCGGTCAGGAACTGTAGCAATATATACCTTCCCATCCGGCCCCTTGGGCGGTTCCGGGGGTGGGTCTCCTTGCTATAGTGAGAGCATTTGATCCAGCTGTAACAGCGCCCAAGCAGATAGTGCGCACGAACCTCGTGTACTCCTGCAGAAGCCATGAGCACGATCTTGCCCGACACAAGGTGCGGCAGCGTCGCGGCGAAGGCCGCGGTGATGCCGCCTCCCTACGAGTTCGGTGGCCTCCCTATGAGCGCATGCAACATCATAGCCAGTCTCATCTACGCGCACCATCGAGAATCCAGCGATGTGGGCGTGCTCCCACTTCAGATACTGCAGGAGGAGCGCAAGCTGCGTCACAAAGATGTTGGCAATGTACGCCGTCTTCGGCGCGTCGCTGTAGCCTTTGCCGTAGAGGTCTGCATGGATGTGGCTTCGGCCCCCCGTTATGCGATGATGGTATAGAGCATACGCACCATAGACTAGGACCCTGAAGCCGCGCTCGGCGAGGTAAGGGCCGTAACGCGTCCAGGTTACGCCCGGAGTCGAGAGTCCGTGAATCAGGACAACCTACCCGAGGAAGTCAGCGTGCCCTCCCTCCTACGGAGAATGATTCGGAAGAAGGATGCATACTTTCACGCCGTCTTCAGGACCAAGCAGCCAATACCGCGTACGGCCATACGGCAGCTGGACATATCCGCCTGTGAAATGGCCGTTAGTGTATAGGTCGGCGCTGTTGAGGACGTGTATGGAGCACCATTGGGGAAGAGATCGTCGGGGTATATCTGCCTGATTCTGGAGTCAGGCGGTAGTGCCGCGATGGAATGGTGAACAGGGAACGGGTGCTGCGAGGTGGCAGAAGTTCATATGCATGATCCCGGGTTCCTGAGACGATTCAGGCTGTCACTGCGTACCTCCATGTCCGTCATGCCTTCCAACCGTGTTCGCTCTCAACGGGGCACTAGAATGTCCATACTGACATCCAAGGCCTCGACCTCTTATCCCCGGTTCACCGCGCATACCGTCTCACGGAGGCTGAGTCAAGCTAGTCACCAGACCTCGCCATGCCAGAATTACCCGCGCTGGCCTTTGTAGGCTCGAGGGAAGGCCGGTGTCCGTTGGCCAGAAGCCTGAAGGTGCCGGCCAGTGTTCGAATTCTCGGACATGATTGTTATGTATGTAGAATGAGCGCAGTAGCGGACGTCCCGGAGATCGGCAGTCCTGCAATTGGCAGTAGGTCACTTGGAGGCAGCTACGGGGTCGCTACTAGTAGTAAGTACTACAGGTCGCTACACGATACATCGTCCCCAATCATCACAGGGTCGCTCAGGCTGTCTTCCGTCTCGCTCCAGAAAACTGATACCTTCCTTGATATTTCTCATTTCCCAGTCTCTTTGAACGTACAACTCAACTTGCAGATACAACAGTGCACGAGCTGTAATCGCCCAGGAGCAGTGGCAGAGCGACACATAATGAACCCTACGATATGATTCGAACACAAGTACAAGCCCAACAGAGCCCAACATGCACGACGGTGACCTGCGACGATACTCGACAACCTCATACGCCACCCATCTCGACATCGCCATCAGGTCCCGGGCCGGCAGGGGCATCTGCGTCCGCCAGCAGGGCCTCCGCCGCACGCCGAATGTTGGCGATCTTTTCTCGCATGACGCGGATGGATTCAGGGAAGAGGTCTTGCGGCGCGTAAGGCCCTTCCGACTCGACCGTGACTGTAGAAGCAGATTGTGAGAAGCTATCCATGGGCATGGAGGACAAACGTGGTGGTGGGGGGAGTATAGCAGGCGGGCATACTCACAGATGAACCAATCCCTGACCCTTTTGAGTTCCACGCATCCCTCGAATTCCTTATGCCGGAGCACCTCGCGCGACATGCTCTCCTTCCGCAGATTCCGCTCGTCAATTGAGATTTCCCCGTCCTTGCTGACCTGTACGACCCCGGGACTGAAGCATTTTGCGAATTTATGGGCAAGATGTGGAGGGACGGGTTTTGATGGGTTGAGGATGATGAGGGGATGGAGGCGGTAGGATGCGGTGGCTATAGAAGCAGGCTGGGTAAGTTGAGATTGACTGAGCAGGGGCACTATAGAAACATACCGACGGGACTCCATTTTGCGTGGTCTTTCCCGAGACCTTTTATTGCGTGGAGGTCCATGTCGATTTCTTGACCTGGTCGTAGCTTCGCAAGGACGATGTTCTATTGAATAGCTCAGCCCTTCGAGGTACTTAAGATACGCGACGATTCACCGCTCACTTTGTTTGTGGGGGCAGGGATGGGAAGAGCACCGGTGAACACCGACTGCTGCTCACCCTGAGGGATCCACAGAAGGTCACCGCTTAGCACTTCCTCGTGTATGAGCTTCCGCGGTGCGCCCTTCTCCTTCGGTGCATTCTTGTCGACTTCGCATGTCAGCTCAAGCTTGAACACAATCGTGTCCTGGTCGGTTGGAACGCCATTTGGGCTGCGGTACTTGATCAAAGATGGAGGGACGTTCAGTGGGACAAGACCGATGCGGTGTGCGAGGACCTCGTCGTGGATGACGGAGGTATTGTTGGATACATAGACATGTTCTATCGCCAAGGTAGGAATCTGCGAGGGAAGTGAGTGACCTGACTAGAGGTGTTGCGCGATCAGCGGTGCGCACCTCTGCGATGAGGATTCTCCGGAACGCATTTGCCATGGACGCGTCGACACCGACAAGGTCAAACTCTACAGACCGCTGAGACAGCCTCTTCACCTCAATCTTAAAGTCCTATCACACCGTCCACACCATCAGCATATACCCGGAACTCGCCCCAGCAACCCCACTCACCTCCTTGAACTTCGCCAAGTTCCAACTATGGTCCTCGCCGGGATAGTGGCCGGGATAATCCGTGCTCGACACGTCTGACACGCGTTCCGCATGCACTCCGACATGCCGCCTCGGGTTGAAGACAGACGGGGGTAGCGTGGACGAGGAGGCGGCGGCGGAAGAGGAAGCCATTTTTCGCGGGATTGGGCGCTCGAGCGCGAAATGTCTGTAAGGAAGAAGCGTCAGTGGATCTCAGATCGGAGAGTCGATCGCACCGCGCCGGGCAGTCCGCCACACCCATGCCCTCTTTCCTCTCGTCCTCCCTCGCCCCCGCCGCGGCGCGCACTCAGCCGTTCGTCCTGCTGCAGAGCTCGACAGCGCAGTCTTGTGTCGATGTGCTACGTTTCGCTGTACGCGAAGCGACGAGCAAGGCCGATGGGTGTACCCTGCTGTTCTCTCTGCTTTACCCGCCCTCTGCTCTCGTCGAGCAGAACCAGTTGAGCCATGAACGCCTGCAAATCTTTGACTGGACCTCGCAAGTCCCAGGCTACTCCGAAAAAGATTTTGATGTCAAGTCGCAGATGCTTGGAACCGTGCAGGATGGTGAGTACAGCCCTACCTACGGTTGGCGTCGTGGTTAGCTCAACGAGACGTTCAGCACCACAAGGTCCAATGACTATCGTAGTCGATTCTGGCGATATACTTCTCTCTGATATTGGATCCCTGTCGAAGACAGAGCAGCTCCTCGCTTCCTTACTCTCCGTGGTGAAGTCTCGCAAAGGTACGTTCTGCACATAAGCCATACAACCCCAGTAACTGAGAATACGATCCAGGCTCTCGCTTAGTGATACACCTCAACACACCCTCCCCTCTAACATCAATACTCACGCAAACTCGTTTCTGCTCGAGTTTCACACACATCATCGCCCACCCAACCGCCCTCATCTCGCATCTCGCAACCGCGTACCTCACCCCGCCCCCGCCACTATCGCCCCCGGAAAAGTTTTGGCGCGTATTCAACCCTATCGCAGAGCGACATTACGAGAGCGAGAAGCTTGTCTTCGGTTCGGACGGCGAGGGCAGCGGCGGCAGTGAGTTCGTGACGGAGTTGCTCACCCGCGGCGCCGATGGGAGCGGACGTCGGAGGGGCGTCGAGAGGGCACTGGAGGGTTGGTCTGCAGGTGCACCGTGCGAGTTGAGCGCTTTGGGCGCACTCAAGGCGTTGTTCGTGAGACGGATCGCTGAGGAGGTATGCTTCACGTTGCAGGCGTTTGGACGATCTGCTCACAGATGTCATAGCAAGCGGCACCGGATCCTACGCAGAACCTCTCCTTCAATCTCAACCTCACGGACGAGCAGCAGAGATCTCGTGCGCAAGTCCCGTTGCCATACGCTCATGAAGGGAAGCCGACCGAACAAACAACCGTGCCGCTACCCGCTGCGATCCTTTATGATCCAGATTCAGCAGACGATCTGGACGATGACGACCCAGACGAGGATTTGGACATATAATAAGTGTATAATGAAGCATGTGTGTAAGTACTGTATCAGTTGTTCGTCCTCGCAGAAGTTTTGGCCCCGCACGCGAAATTGCCTAATCCAAGCGAGGCAGGTCAATGACGATCCTGTTGCTATTAATCCATGCACCTTCATGCGTACGTATATGCGTGGGTTATGCAGGCCCGAGTTAGCAACAGCCAAGGCTAGAGCTGTTTCCTCACAAGACACCGTACACAAAAGGCTCGGGCCTAAGCGCCGATTTGGCCTTCTCCTGGCTACACCCATAACACGACTACATAAAAGGAAGACAACACCAATCGTACAGTCGACCTCAACGCCGCAACAACAACATGACCGTGTCTCATCGCCACCATTTTCCGTGCATCTCCTGTGTCCTGCGGTTCGCAGAGGCTTGTTTCGTATGCCCCGTGCCACACCATCCCAATTCAAGACTCCCACCTCAGGATGTGGCGCCAGTCATCGACATCGTGAGGCCTTTCTCTCCCGAACCCGCGCATGTACCAAGGCATGCCATGTGGTCGGACAAGCCGCATCTCTACAGGCCGTACCCTCCGCTGCGGCCACGGTGCGGACCAATGCGAGCGATGCCACCGATGGACCCCGATAGCCGTACGATGGCAGCGTCATGGCCTCCTCTGAGCGATAGCACAACCACTCGAGATCCGAGTTTCGTATACCTGGACGAAAGGTGAGCAGCTCTAGTGCCTCTTCGACCACTCACGGTTGGCTGACCGATCTTGACTGCAGTACTAGGAGCGCACTTGAGCCTTCACTGGGGCCACTAGGTCCTGCCATCTCTCATCGAGCCTCAGATGCAGATATCGCAGGCTATAATCACGTACAAGAACATGATACCGAAGAAACGATCCTGGTGCCCATGCACGATGCACAGAGTCCGGTTCAAGTTGACGTGTGTTCAGGCGTGTAGTGGATGCGGGAGCCTATCATACGGAGAGCAGCAGTTATGATGAACTCTCGCGGACATACTTAACTTTGGTATACGATATCAATCAGACAGACTCTCTGACTTCGTCAAGTCGTGCAGAGAGGTTGACGCGCCACTGGCAGGTGCAGTATGTTCATGTTTCAATCGGAGCAAACAGCGCATCTGGGGTGATTTCAAAGAGAGTGGGAACCCTTGACAGAAGCGTATTCATAAGACCTCAATGTCCCTCGTGCCGAGATAGTCATAGTGTGTCAATGAGTTTGCCGGGGCCAACTTAGAACTAGCAACCAACCGACACGGTCACGTGAGCGTGTGTGCGCATGAACGAGTTCAGAAAGTCCGATCCACGCAGAAGGTCGGGAAATTGGAAAGTACGCCCCTACGGAAATAGCCGCCGGCCGTAGTCCGCGCCTGCCCAATATGGCAAGTGCACTCTTGCCCGCTGTTTCGTGGCAAAGCTCGACATCTGTACGTTATATGTTGAAGTATAGAGACCATAAACGACCTACAGAGTGCCTAAAAATAATTTGATCAGTGTAGGAGAGTGTATGTGTCCAGTACAACACCGTGTGCATGCCGTCACAGGCTGTCACGCGCAGGGCGCCCGCGTCACACACACGTGACACGTCCCAGTGCGGTAAGCAAGGACAGTCACGGTTCAATTGTACCGCCCATCCTCTTCGCGTACTCTCTAGGATCAATGGAACCCACTCCGGAGCAGGCCGCCGAGCTCTACACCGCGCCAAGAACGGTAGATTGGGCATGCAGCACCTGTGGTTGCTCACTTGAGATCCGGTTGACGAGGAGCAATGAGAAGGGGAACCGTGGGCGATCCTACGTGTCGGTAAGCTGGCCGTTATCTGCTGAGTGTTCGCATCCGTGCTTATCCTCAACAGTGCCGTGAGCCAGCGAGCCAATCCAAGCCATCGCCGTGCAACTTCTTCCGCTGGGTAACAAGCCGCATCCATCCGACTCCCCACTCCCGCGCCGGATCAAGCGGGACAGAGAGTACGATCATGGATGCACGTTCTGCGGGTGAGCCGAGTAGTGTCAGACCGAATCCCACAAGCACGGTGCGTGATCTGTCCCATCTCTTATCACTGCAACAAATTAATCGCAATTATAGGTGTCAGTACAGTCTGCATCGACACAGTCGTCCTCGCAGCCTGCCGGTTCGGCCAATCCACAGCAGCACTGCTCGCACACTTCTGGTGCAAAGCAGTGCACGTCCAGACGCATTCGCAAGGACTGCCGCCGCCGCATGTGTCGCAAGCATTGTTGTGCGAGCGGCGGTTGTGTGGCTCCTGATCACGCTGGCGCAAAGCCGATCGAGGCCTACATGCCTAACGCAGACTCACCATCTGCTGGCAGTCCTGGTGCCTTGGCTGTTACCATTTCCCCAGCGATGCCAGGATCCTCTGGGTCCTTGCTGCCAACCTCACGCTCAGCACCAGTCATCGCCGACGAGGTCCGCACAGCATTGACAGCTACTCAGCCGGCGATGAGTTCCAGGCCACGCCCCTCCCAGCCTCTGCAAGCCTCCTTACCTACGGTGGTGGGAGGTGACAATGCAGAGCCCCGCCATGCGTCGCAGATGCTCCCTATGGTCACCGAAACCTACCTACGCGAGCAACAAGCCCTGCAGCAGCGACGCGAGCAGGACGCTCAACGCCTGGAGGCTCGGCGCTTGGCGCGCCAGTACATAACTGTGTTTGCTTGGGTTCAGGTATGGGACGATCATTCTAAGCGCTGACATATTGTTGATTTGTTCTCATGCGAACAGAACGCGGACGTGGAGGTGTTCATCTTGCAAGAAGAGCTCGTCTGGCCACACCTCAAGCTCACGCACACGGTACTCTGCGACCTTGGGTTCAAGAACGAGGACGACGAGAAGCTGTGCCGAGTGAAGATGTACCAGAAGTCGCTTGGCGTGTGGTCTGTCGTCAAGCAAGACCAGGTGTTCGCTGTCGATGAAGAGGAGAAGGTCTTCGTCAAGGCCCTTGATGTCGCTGACCCACCTCAATTCGCCGAGCTTCTGAGTGCGGCGACCCGCACGAAGGAGCCTCATCTGCACAAGAATATTGCATACGAGCGTGCGAGCATCCGCGAGCAATCACATGCTGCAATCATCAAGGCTAACCCACCGCTCCGGCAGCGACATGCGCCTTCACGATCTCAGTCGGTCTTGTCTCACAACTCGGACACAGGACCAATCATCTATGCTAACCCACTGCTCCGGCCGCGACACGCACCTTCACGATCTCAGTCGGTCTTGTCTCACGACTCGGACACAGGAGCCTTGCCAGCTACCACGGACTCGCAGACTCAATCCCACAAACGCCAGCACTCTGACCGGCCTGTCCCTACCCAGAGGAAGCGACGGCCTCTCATCAAGCAAGAGGTCGCTGATGCTATTGATCTGACTGTAGAGCACTCGTCTGATTCAGCGACTGCCGCGTCTGGCTCTGCATCTGGCTCTCCTTGGGACCCCATTGCTATCGAGTTCTCTGATGACGACATGACTGCCACTGCAGGTTCAACTCTTCTGGGTGCCTCTGGCAACTCCCTCGGCTCGACGACGACATCAAAGAGCAAGGGCAAAGCCCGAGAATCACGACGACGCTCGCACTCAGTTCTGTCTATCTCTGACTCAGATGACGACGAGCCTCTCTCGGCTGGACGACCTGGTGAATCTTCAGCAAATGACGAGTCAAGCTCTGGTGGCTCGAAGCCTCGGAAAGAGCGGCCACTTGACATCGCACGGCGAAAATCTGGGGAGCCTATACGCTGGCTAACGCCATCAATCCAGCAGTGGCCTCGTGACTACTATGCTACGGACATCGTCGATGGGTTCGAGGCGATCGATGCAGCAGTCGCAACCCGGACAAACACGGTGGCAGGGGCTTTCGAGGCCCACTTCAAGATCAAGTATGCTCATGGCACCTACTACGAACATCGGAAGCGCTGGAACAACGCGCCCCCGGATGTGAAGAACAAGCTTCTCAAGGCCGGCAGGACGGGTCTAGGGCTGTGGTCGACCTTCATGAACGCAGTTCGCGCACCGAATGCTGAGGTGAAGGCTGCACGCAAGCGGGAGAGGGCCTCTCGGCGCGCTGCCCCTCTACGCATCCCTGCTGGTTTTGAGTATGAAACTTCACCAGAAGTGGACGAGCTCTCGGACGAGCTCTCGGACGACTAGACGCTTTGTATGTTCCTCGTCGTTGTGTACTATATCCTCGTTGTGTACCTCCTTTTCCTTCTCGTCATGTAGTACTACCTCCTTATTCCCGTCATGTAGCTTCCTCCCGTCATGTAGCCTCTTCAAGTTCTCGTTGTGTACCTCTGTTGTATATCTCCTTGCTGTGTCTCATTACTCGTGTACATACTAGATCTGTAGATTGTACAAAATCACCCTTGCATCAATCGCATTGGGAAGCACGACGGCCGCGGGAGCATCGCCATGAACATCGTCGCCCGCTTTCGACGGGAACGGCAGGTCTATCTCGACGGGTGTTGACAGGAGCCATGCTATCGGCCCGACGGCGAGCAATAACATGTTCTCTGTCGCTGGCAAGAACGCCACCAACGCGTTCACGAGGAAGCCGTCCATGCATAACATCCAGTGCCTGAGCCAGACCCTTCCGCGCGGCATCAGCTCGACGACCACCCAGGGGCACGGTAGTGCGCAAGACCACGGGCACGGTCACGGCGCTGACGTCGATGATGGCGAGCAGCTGGCATCTCCGGGTTTGACGTTCTCGCCGCGCACACCGGCGACGCTGAGCCCTGCTACGCCTTTTGGCGGGTTCTCAGGCTTCCACGCCGCAGAGTCGTACGAAGGGAGCGGGATGGTCGGCGTCATGGAGAAGGGTCACCACGGGTTCGCGATGGGACATCACCAGGAGATGGGCGCGCATGCGAAGGAAGAGGCGAAGAAGATGGAGGAGCGGGCCGAGAGAGATTAGGAGTGTTGTGGGCATGTACGAAGGACGTGTACAGGCGCTAACGGCTCGCGTGCAGTGCGCGACGCGACATGTGCGCGACGCAATGTGGTGGGCTAGCGCGTACCGGGGACGCGATGGTCAGCAGACGAGCGCGGTGGGTGGACGCCAGGGGGAACGACGCTATAGGCACGACAGATCAGTAAAACCCTGCACGCAGCGAGCGCGACTCACCGAGTGCCTCCTTATCCGCGTCCCACTCGCTCCAGCGCCGGCCGCGCAGCACACAGACGTGGTGTGCGTGACCGTCCCATCATGTAGAGTGCCCGTAGAACGCGTGCCATAGAGTATAGAGTAGCCACCGGTGCGTCATCTGGAGAGGAGAGCCTCGCCCACATCTGCCAGTCAGAGGCTCGTGGCGAGTTCGTATTGGTCGCGGTGTCCCAGCGCAGCCAAGTAAGGTGCCGTCTGCTAGGAAGTCTGCCTTCCGTAGATGACTTCAACCATGGGACGGCGCTGTAGTGTGGCATCGGGGACGAGAGCGGATCGGCTTGTCTCGTTGAAGGTGATTGTGGAGGGATGAACGGGATCGTAACTGCCAGCAGAGCAACCTATCCGGTACGAGCAGCTCATCACCCGGCCTCCGTGAGGGGCCAAGGCAACCGTGACATCGTACGGACAGGCTGATACTAGTAGTGGCGATCTAAACCGAAGAGCAAGTCGTCCGAGTGCGACGCGCGGGCCCGCCGTTCGTCGAGGGCGGCTCGCCTTGCTGCTGCTGGGGCGCACTGGGACTGGCGAGTCGTGCTGAACGTCGGACGACGAGAGGAGACGCGCGAGGGCGGAGGAACGTCGTCGGAAGACATGCTGAGAGAGCCGATGGAGTCGGTGGGCGACGCGACGGACAGGGGAGACC
Source organism: Rhodofomes roseus (assembly GCF_022264815.1). Classification (NCBI taxonomy): domain Eukaryota; kingdom Fungi; phylum Basidiomycota; class Agaricomycetes; order Polyporales; family Fomitopsidaceae; genus Rhodofomes; species Rhodofomes roseus. The sequence continues at coordinate 218,776 of NW_025952968.1, forward strand.
TTCGGCAGGGACGGCGCGGTGTTGAGCGATAGGAGAGTGTGGGGAGCTCGAGCACGCGTGCGAGAGCGCGTCGGACGACGAGAGGAGACGCGCGAGGGCGGAGGAACGCGCGGCCCCTGTGGCAGATCGCCCCCTGCCGCGGCGTAATCGAGGTTGGTGAGTTGCTGCGCGCGGGAGACGAGGGAGAGGACATCGCGGCACCAAGCGACCTGGAAGGCTGGCGGCTGGTCAGAAGTAGACTGGGAATCTTGGCCGTTGCTCGTGAAGCTTCGCCCGCGCGGGCCGAGGGCACGAGCGACAGGCACGGTATGCGCCGTGGTCGTACGGGTCATCTACTTTGTCTGCTGCTGGGTGAGATGAATACGTGGCCGCAGAAAACCGGACGCACCTGACGAATTCCCTTCAGCCTCCTTCTTCCTCGTCCTCCTCGTCCTCGCCCTCCTTCAAATCTGGCTCCGGGCGGTTCGTAGTTGACGTGCAGCCCGTGTGAGCGAGCGTCTCGAGTCGACGGCCTGCTACTTCCGAGGAAGTCGTAAGGAGGGACCAGTACCTCATAGAGGACGCCGCGCGCGCGGCGTTAATGCACTGCCGCGGAACAAGCGTGCTATGCGGTATCTGGCAACCCAGCGCAAAGTCGTGGAAGTCGTGGAGAAGCATGTTTAAGTTGACTGGAGTTGGCGGCGGGCAGTAGAGGCCTGGCGAGACAGCATCGAATGGATCGAACCGCGGGAGTGTTGGCCGGCTAAGCCAAGCGAGCATCCTCAGCGGTGGTCTGTTTCGTGGCACACATAGGAGGTCTGGGAGGCGGTGATGGTGGTGGCGGTGAGAGAAGCTGGCTGCGCGCGCTCACAAATTGGCGCGACGGTCAATGTGGCTGAGCTGTGTGATTGTCGAGGCACTCAAAGACTCCATTATTAGGGCTCAACACGAATACTATCTACATTGGCGTCCATGCTCCCGGTGATTTCCCTGCCTTCTCAAGCTTTTGGACGGTGTTACGGTTGCGCCGCATCACCATCTCGTCCAGAAAGAAGTTGTAGCGATCAACGAGCATCTCTCGCACAATCGCGTGGAATCCCCCAAGCCATACGTTTGTCTGCTCAGCGATAGAGGAATTGAAGTACCATCCTCCTTCAGCCGACCGCAATTCGGGGAAAGCCCAAGGATTGCAGGTTGTTTGGCAGAAGATGTCCGTGACTTTATGCTTGCAGGTAAAGTGGAACACGTCAACGGTGAGGCCGATGTCCTTGAAGATAGGGTCGTCGCGGACCATCGGTGCGATGCGGCAGTTGCTGTCGAAGAAGATGTGTTCGGGATAAGGCCCATTCTTGTAAGTCCTCTTGATCATTTCCTAGAATAATGAACATATCATGAGCATGTATTCGAGGCAAAAGGGCAGAGCAATGAGCATACGATGACACTAGACATCGCTTCAGCGCCGTAGAATGTTGCTCGCGCTACTATGACACCGCACGGGGCCACTATGATCTGCTCATTATGGGTTCGGCGACGTCCAAACCGCGCACGCAGCTTGCGATTTCCACTGTCAGGCTTCTCTGGGCAATCTTGGGTTGCATCTTCCGAGACCAGCTTTCCTGCTGGATCGACAACGAACTCCTCGACCTCCTGTTGTATGTCAGAGCTTTCATCGAGGGCTGCATCAGTTGTGGAGCTGTTGCCCGCTAGGAGCTGGGCCCGTTGCAACCGTTCCCGCAGTGTGAAGCGAGCCTGGCCGCGGGCTCGATGGCGCTCCTCGATGGCGCGATGAACAGGATCGCTGCAGACGAGGCTGTCTTGTACAGTCCGACTGTTGCAGCCGACGATGGCGCAGGTGCGATGTTCTTCGTCATGTACAGGGCAGAACCGGTGTCGATTATTCACGAGCGGTACATGGCAATTATGTTGACCGCAGCACGGGTGCCCGATGGTAAGCCCGTCAATGACGACGACAGAGCATTTGCCTAAATTGTGGATGAATTAGCTGTGTGGCAACAAGTGCAGACTAGGAACTACTCGCTAATTCCTCTGCCCTCAGCCCGTTGGTCGTAGTATCGTGTGCAGGTATTACAGCGGTGGAGGACAGAGCCCATTCAGCGGAATGGCCGATGCTGTTAGGGTAGCGGATGCGTGAAAAACCCCAATGTATTCGGCGAGCTGACGTCGGCCGAGCGGGGCGTTTTCATTAACGGGATGGGCGAATAGGCGCCTTGGGTTGGTGATGGGCGGATGACCGGGCGATAAACGGTAGTAGCAGGGTGCCGTTTCTTTTTGCAGTGCATTGTTGGGATAGGCGGTCGGATGGTTGGCCTGACCAATGGCCATGTAGTCGGCCGGGCACGTAAGAGCGAGTGCCTTTAAGAGCGAGTGCCTTTAAGAGCGAGTGCCTTTAAGAGCGAGTGTCTTTTATTGTCGGGTGGCATTGGCCATGGGCCAGCGGACCGTTGGCTTCGCCAATGACCATGGGCCAGCAGACCGTTGGCTTCGCCAATGACCATGGGCGAATCAATGTCAGTTGGGGCACCCATAACAGCTGCCAAACGATGGGTGGGCGGAGCATTGGCTTCGCCAATGACCATGGGCAAGCTGACCTCGGCTGGTGTGCCTACTGAGGCTGGTCTTGGGTCAACAGATGCCAGTTCTGCCAATGGTCATTGGCTGACTTGTCTGAGCTTCTCTGTACATCCGCTTGTCCGGCAATCCACTTCTTTGTACACCCGCTTTTCAGTGACTGCTTTCTTTCAATCTGCTTGTATGGCATCCGCTTCTTTGAACAGCCACTCCTTTGTATGTCCGCTTTTTTGTCCACTTCTTTACATGTCCGCTTCTTTACATGTCTGCTTCTTCATACATCTGCTTCTTCATGTCCGCTTCTTCATGCCCACTTCTTCATGTCCGCTTCTTCATGCTCGCTTCTTCATGTCCGCTTCTTCATGTCCGTTTCTTCATGTCCGCTTCTTCATGTCCGCTTCTTCATACATCCGCTTCTTCATACATCTGCTTCTTTTCATGTCTGCTTCTCTGTACTACACCCAGTTCTTTGTATGTCCGCCCTTTTGTATGTCCGCCCTTTTGTATGTCCGCCCTTTTGTATGTCCGCCCTTTTGTATGTCCGCCCTTTTGTATGTCCGCTTCTCTGTATGTCCGCTTCTCTGTATGTCCACTTCTCTGTATGTCCACTTCTCTGTATGTCCGCTTCTCTGCATTTCCGCTTCTTTTGACATCTGCCTCTTTGTATATCTGTGTCTTTGTACATCCACTTATTCTAATGACCACTTCTTTACCTGACCGCTTCTCTGTACTACACTTGCTTTTTTGTATGTCTGCTCCTTGTACATCCGCTTCTTTCAAGTTGTACATCCACCTCTTTATATGTCCACTTCTTTGTACTACATTTGCTTCTTTGCAGTACATTCACTTCTTTTTATGCTGGTCCACTTGTTAGTGACCCACATCTCTGTATATCTGCTTGCCTTTGAATCTGCTTGTCTGACTCATCTGCTTCTCTGATGTCCATCTCTCTGTACATATGTCTGCTTGTCAGTGATCCACTTGTTAGTGGTCCACTTTGTTGTATGTCTGCTTCTTAAATTTTGTACATTTGCTTCTTTGTATGTTTGCTTGTTGGCAATCTGCTTGTCAGCAACTCATTTCTCTGTGGCATCTGCTTGTTAGTGATCCACTTGTCTTTCAATCTGCTTCTCCATTGACATCTGCTTATCCATCAACTTTGTTTCTTTATATGTCTGCTTATTGGTGATCTACATGCTGGCAACTTGCTTCTCTGTACAACCACTGGCACTTGTCTGTTGGAGCATGCAATTGTGGCAAGCTCGCAAGCTTGGATGCAATAGTGCCTGGTTGGGATGGATAGGGGGGAGGTGGTATATATACAGATGTTTTCGATGTAATTACCTCACGCAATTGCCCTTTGGACATCATCCACACCTGGGACACTTGCACTTGTGGATTATATTTTGCTTGTTCTCACATTGTCAGCAATCTGTGTGTTGATCAATCCATTTATCTGACATTGTGATACATCCATGTCTCTGTACATCTGTTTCTCAGTACCAGTCTGTGTGTCAGTGATCTGTCTGTCCTTCAATCTGTTTGTCTTGCCAAGTAGGTGTATGCAGCAGGGTAATAGATCACCTAGCACCAAGTAGTGTGCTGCTTGTCACTGGCCAGCCTTGTGTGATCATCATATGCTAGCTGTCTGTGTTTGTGATACAACACTGGCATGTTTCTTCCAGGAACAGCAGCAGCAGCCCTGTTTGATTGACTCTTGTACATTGCACAATGCATGAGGCATGTACTGTAATACACACTGTGGCCGTCCAATTAGTAGCCTCACCATTCAGGGCCACGTACCCAGCAGGTATGGGTCATCTGCAGCTCTTACAGGTCTCTGCAGGTTCAGGTATTGATGAAGGGTCAGTAAGCAAAACAACATAAGAGTGAGTAGAAGAGCAGGAGAATGAAGAAAGCGGACAAGCAAAAAAGCGGAAAAGTGCAGCAGCAAAGAAGAGGAAAACAGATAAGCACCTTGGCAAGTGGGCAAAAGGACAAGAGAGTGAAAGAGTTGATCAGCGGGACAGCAAGGAAGTAGAAAGGTGGAATAAGCGGAGGTGTAGAATAAGCAAAAATGTAGAATAAGCGGAGGTGCAGAATAAGCGAAAATGTAGAATAAGCGAAAATGCAGAATAAGCGGAGGTGTAGAATAAGCGGAGGTGCAGAATAAGCGAAAATGTAGAATAAGCGGAGGTGCAGAATAAGCGAAAATGTAGAATAAGCGAAAATGCAGAATAAGCGGAGTGTAAGCCTACTGCTTACCACACATCACCATACTTACCATATCGGGCTGTTGTGCAGTATGTACACGCCGGCGCCTTATTTGCTTCCGTGCTCGAACGTCCCCGGACTCGGACATTCGAACCACCATCATCTCCCGCTCTTCCGTTCCCGTTCATCACCCCATATATCCTAGCTAGACCACACCATCCCCGTCTCCGAATAACATAGCCCGTTCCTGTTCTTGCGTCTGACGCCTGAGCTGAGTGTGCCCTGCCGCACCTCCGGCGGCAGGCCTTCACTTTTTTTTTTGAACACCGAATGTAAGCCGTGTACCCATACGTCACCCTCCACTGCACTGTTCCGCATCCGAAACCGCTCTGCAACGACGACGCTGATAGGGCGGCTTAGCTGTCCTCAACTGTGCCGAACCGTTTATACGAACCGCATCCGACGCTGCCGTGCATTCGTCCTCTGGGCGAGTGCCACCCCCCTTCTGAACCGTCTATCATGCCGCCTCGTGCAAACACACTCCGCCCTCGCGCGGCCGCTCGTCCACCACCGGGTGCGGACGCCCGAGCGACGACTTCGCACCGGCCTCCGTCCACGTCCTCCCCACTTACGCCGCCACCTGGGGACCAGTCCTCGCCAAGCACCCCGCCACGGGGGGCGGAGAGACAACCAGTGACGTCAGGAGGGCTGGACTCCACCGTAACTCAACCAACTGTCCCCAGTCCCCGCCAGGGCACTCCCGTAACGCGTCCGCTGTCACCTGCACGTCCGAAAACACCCGAAGTCATAAAGACTCCGCCCGTCTGGACGCTTTCCGATTCCACTTCTGACTCTGACGACGACCACGTCTCGCGCACCATGACGACCAACGCTCACCGCTCGTCCTCCTCGCTTGCCACCGTCGAGTGGGACAACCCGTCGAAGGCGCCGACACTGCAGGATGGGGCTCTCAGTCCCGAAGTGCTCGACACCTTCGAAAACTATTGCCTGCATTTCTTTGGCAACAAATCCGTTCCCGCGGCAGACCAGACCCGTCTCGTGGCTGGTCGCATCATGATCCCACGTGTCCTCGCCTGGACCGCGCTGAGGCGCACGGAGCTGTACGCTATGACCTTCGCGCAGTTCATGGCCGCTCTACGAAAGAACTTCCTGGACGCTCGCTGGGAGGACACCACGCACCGAAAGCTGAAGCTTATGCGCATGAAAGACAACGAGCCGTTCGAGGAGTATTGCGTTCGATTCGAGAACATGAACGCGATCCTCAAGGGAACTGCCCACCACCTCGACGACGCCGCGATCATCGAACAACTCGCCGTCTCCGTGTCGAAGGCACTCGCCTCCCGTCTGCATACCCGCGCGGACAGCTTAAAAGACGCAAAGATCGCCGGACTGCGCGACTGGAGGACCGTGGTCCAATCCATCGACGAGGAACGACGCGCTCAGCTGGCCGACTTCGAAACGGTCAGCCGTAGGGGTCGCGAAGAGCGGCGCCCGCAGACACTGTCCGAACCTTCCCGCCGCACGAACACTGCTACGAACAGTCGCGCCTCGAGCACCCGTCCCGACACGCCGACGTTGCCGAAGCTCACCCCGGACGAACTGCGACTCCTCGACGCCAACGAGGGTTGTCGTAAGTGCCGCCGTTTCTGGGTCGACCACCGGGCCAAGCAGTGTCCCAATGACTTCCCAAAACCGACCGGGTACCGTACCTTGACCCAAGCTGACGCCGATTCCGCCCGCAAGGGAAAAGGGAAGGCAATCGCGGCCGTGCAATCAGCCCAATACGAGTCCGAAGACGAGAACGAACAACCGTCCGCATCGGCACGCCCCGTCGCCGTCGTCCGCGGCATGCACGATGTCGTGCCGTACGCATCGTCGAACATGGCCGACGATGAAGACGCTGACGAATCGGACTCGGACGAGTCGCACTGGGTGAGTCCGTCCGGTTCGTGTCCGCCTGTCATCGCGGCTGTTGCGCCGTCGACAGTGAACGAAAGCATCCACTCCCCTCACCTCGTCTGGGATGCAGTCGTTCACGCGACGACGACAGCTGGTGATGCAGTGCCGGTTCGGGCATTAATTGACAGTGGGTCACACCTAGTGCTGATTCGCGAGGACCTCGTGAACAACGCGTCCTGGCGTCGGTATAAGCTACCCGTCCCGCAAACTGTCGAGCTCGCCATGACGCCTCAAGAACGAAAAGCAACGGTCACCCTGACCGAGTACGTTAAAATCCGTCTCTCTCATCCCTCTTTTGCATGGTCTTCTCGCTCCGTCCGTGCCGTTGTCACACCCGGCCTGTGTGTTCCTGTCATTCTCGGTCTACCCTTCCTCGTTAAGAACCGCGTGGTCGTTGATCACGCCGCCCGTACCGTATTGTCGCAAAACGCTGGGTTTGAACTCATGCATGGTGTATATTACCGTCCCGTAACGTTGCCTCCCCCGCCGCCACCCACTGTACAACAGTTAGAATCAGTCATGTCCAATAGATCGGCCGTTTTGGGGGAATTGCAACAAACAACGGCGCAACGTCGCGTGCGCGCCGATCTGTCTGCACCGCGTCCCTGTAATGCCATTAGTGCAATCAGAAACACCATAGAATGCCTGGCCTTGAAGCAGCAATTACAGCGGCGCAGCAGCTCTGTTTTACACGATTTCAAGGAGGTGTTCCAACCAATACCTCATGCGGACATGCTACCAGATGACGTGCACTGTCGGATCAAGCTAAAAGATGCAAACAAGCTGATTTCGTCCCGCTCATATGCGTCTCCGCGCAAATTTAAGGATGCTTGGTCCACCTTGATCCAACAGCATCTGGAAGCTGGCCGCATTCGTCCGTCTAACTCACAACACGCTTCGCCTGCCTTCCTGATACCTAAGGCCGACCCAACTGCTCTCCCGCGGTGGGTAAATGACTACCGTCAACAGAACGCAAATACTGTGCCAGATAACTTCCCCTTACCTCGCGTGGATGATGTACTCGCCGACTGTGGTAAAGGGAAGATCTGGAGCAAGATGGATATGACAAATGCCTTCTTTCAAACTCGCGTTCACCCAGACGATGTACCCCTCACGGCAGTGTCCACGCCACTAGGGTTGTATGAATGGCTTGTAATGCCTATGGGTTTACGCAACGCGCCTGCCATTCACCAGCGGCGCGTAACTGCTGCGCTTCGTCCCTACCTCGGGAAATTCTGTCACATCTACTTGGACGACATAGTCATTTGGTCTGATACGGTCGAGGAACACGATCACCACGTGCGTCTTATACTGCAGGCATTAAAGGACGCTCGTTTGTACGTGAACTTAAAGAAATGCGAGTTCTTCGTTACAGAGCTGTCCTTTCTGGGACACCACATTTCCACTGATGGCATCCGTCCACAAACGTCCAAGACGGATCGTATCCTTCAATGGCCCCGCCCTAAGAGTGCGAAGGACGTCCGTGCCTTTCTCGGTCTCGTTCGCTATGTCGCCACGTTCCTACCGCACCTTGCTGAGCACACGCGCGTCCTCACTCCCCTCACTACCAAAGAAGCCCAAGCCAGCTTCCCCGATTGGACCGATGCGCACCAGCACGCCTTTGAAGCCGTGAAACGCCTTGTCACCAGTGCTGAATGTCTGACCGTTATCAACCATGATAATCACGGCGATAACAAAATATTTCTCACCTGTGATGCCAGTGACTGGCGTACCGGCGCCACACTCAGCTATGGTCCCTCATGGGAAACTGCCCGTCCTGTCGCGTTTGATTCTACACAACTCCGTGACGCCGAGCTTAATTACCCTGTGCATGAAAAGGAGTTGTTAGCAATTATTCGCGCGCTGAAGAAATGGCGGGCGGATTGCGTGGGTGAACACGTTTACGTGTACACCGACCACCGCACGTTGCAGAATTTTGACGGTCAGAAAGATCTCTCGCGGCGACAGTTGCGCTGGCAAGAGTTCTTGTCCCAATATGACATCTCCATTGTGTACATCCGCGGCGAAGACAATACGGTCGCTGACGCCCTGTCAAGGGTACCCCCTAACGCCTTCCCTGATGAACAGGCATCGACCGTCGGAGCAGTGCTGTCGGTGCAAGCCGATCCCGTTCTTCTGAACGATATCCGTGCCGGTTACGCCCGCGACGACTTCTGTGTCAAACTCGCCGCTAACGCCACATCAACGCCCGGCGCGCAATGCATTAACGGACTCTGGTACCTCGGGGACCGCTTACTCGTACCACGAGTCGGTAACGTCCGGGAACGCCTGTTTCAGACGGCCCATGACACACTTGGACATTTCGGTGCGGATAAGTCTTACGGCTCCCTGCGCAATGCATTTTACTGGCCCAACATGCGCCGAGACCTTGAGCAGGCGTACATCCCTGCGTGCCAGGACTGCCAGAGAAACAAGTCACGTACAACGAAAGCGGCTGGTCCGCTGCATCCCCTGCCCGTTCCCGACGACCGCGGGTCCTCCGTTGCCATCGATTTTGTCGGCCCCCTGCCCGAGGACGACGGTCACAATTGTTTGATGACCATTACCGACCGCTTGCACTCCGATGTCAGGATCGTGCCCACACGCACGGACGCCTCCGCGGAAGATGTCGCTCTCCTGTTCTTCAATCACTGGTATTGCGAGAATGGACTGATGTTTGAGTTGATCACTGACCGCGATAAACTCTTCGTCTCCCGCTTCTGGCGCGCCCTCCACAAGCTGACCGGAGTTAAACTGAAGATGTCAACTTCGTTTCATCCGCAAACAGACGGCTCGAGCGAACGTACGAACAAAACCATCACTCAATGCTTGCGGTATCACGTCCAACGCAACCAGAAGGGCTGGGTACGCGCACTCCCGCGTGTTCGTTTCGACATTATGTCGGCCGTGAATGCAAGCACAGGGTATAGCAATTTTCAAATCCGATTTGGCCGTGCTCCGCGTGTCCTGCCACCGTTGGTAGACACCGTGAGTCGTCCAAACGCGTCCGAGGAGGAAACAGCTGAACAGGCTGCTGAGCGAGTCACGCGCGAAGTCGCTGAAGACGTCGCGGATGCGCGCGACTGTATGCTTGCGGCGAAGGTACACCAGGCGGCTTTCGCCAACCGGTTCCGGGGTGTCGAGAGGCCGTACGCTGTGGGCGACAAGGTTATGCTGAGTACGCTCAATCGGCGTCGCCAGTACAAGGCCAAGGGCGAACGCAGGGCGGCGAAATTTTTCCCGCGCTGGGACGGTCCCTACCGAGTGATCCGTGCTTACCCCGAAACATCTACCTACGAACTGGAACTCCAGCCTACGTCCAAGGCGTTTCCCGTCTTTCACAGCTCCGAGCTGAAACCCCACGTGGAAAATGACCCTACCCTCTTTCCGGATCGCCACCTCGACCAGCCTGCTCCCGTGCTTAATGATGCCGGCGAGGAGGAATACTTTGTGCACCGTATCTTGGATCAACGCACCTACCGCCGCCAAAGACAACTCCTCGTGCGCTGGAAGGGATACGGTCCAGAACACGACTCCTGGTTACCCGCGTCCGAGCTCGACGACAACGCCGCGCTCGATGATTGGGAGGCTCTCCAGAAGGTCAAGGGTGGGTCAACCACGCGGTAGCTTTTCCCCACAGGGGTTTTTGATGCACCCGTGCTGCGTACCCGTTGGGTTGGAAGGAATTACATTACACTACTTACCTAACTCCTCGCTGCTCGCCATAGCCCCCCCCCCCCGCTCGTTCTTCACTGCCCGGGAGGGTGTAAGCCTACTGCTTACCACACATCACCATACTTACCATATCGGGCTGTTGTGCAGTATGTACACGCCGGCGCCTTATTTGCTTCCGTGCTCGAACGTCCCCGGACTCGGACATTCGAACCACCATCATCTCCCGCTCTTCCGTTCCCGTTCATCACCCCATATATCCTAGCTAGACCACACCATCCCCGTCTCCGAATAACATAGCCCGTTCCTGTTCTTGCGTCTGACGCCTGAGCTGAGTGTGCCCTGCCGCACCTCCGGCGGCAGGCCTTCACGGAGGTGTAGAAAAAGCGGAGGTGCAGAATAAGCGGAAATGCAGAATAAGCAAACAACACATGGGCAACTTCGCAAGCAAGCAAAAGGATAGGTGAAGTTGAACAGTTTTCACTTATTCCGCCCGCTCATTCCGCCCGCTTATTCCGCATTTTCGCTTATTCTACATTTTCTGCACCTCCGCTTTTTCTACACCTCCGCTTATTCTGCATTTTCGCTTATTCTACATTTTCGCTTATTCTGCACCTCCGCTTATTCTATACCTCCGCTTATTCCGCATTTTCGCTTATCCTGCATTTTCTGCACCTCCGCTTTTTCTACATTTTCGCTTATTCTACACCTCCGCTTATTCTGCATTTTCGCTTATTCTACATTTTCGCTTATTCTGCACCTCCGCTTATTCTGCACCTCCGCTTTTTCTACACCTCCGCTTATTCCGCATTTTCGCTTATTCCGCATTTTCGCTTATTCCGCATTTTCGCGTATTCCGCATTTTCGCTTCTTCTACACCTCCGCTTATTCCGCATTTTCGCTTATTCCGCATTTTCGCTTATTCCGCATCTCCGCTTATTCCGCATTTCCGCTTATTCTGCACCTCCGCTTATTCTACACCTCCGCTTATTCCACATTTTCGCTTATTCTGCATCTCCGCTTATTCTGCATTTTCGCTTATTCTACATTTTTGCTTATTCTGCACCTCCGCTTATCCTGCACCTCCGCTTATTCTGCATTTTCGCTTATTCTGCATCTCCGCTTATTCTACATTTCCACTGATTTCGCTTTCTCACTTGTCCGCTTGTTTGCTCTTCCACTCTTCGACTGTTATACACTTTCCGCTTTTCCGCTTCTTTGCTGTTCCGCTTCTTTGCTGTTCCGCTTATTTTGCTTTTCCGCATTTCGACTCTCCCACTCTTGTCCTTATACTCACCCACAACTTCACCTATTTGCCATGAGTATAGCCTTTCAGCTAACATCTGCAGGCGCAATGCAAGTGGCGACAACCACCACCTGTCCACTAGCATCGCCGCCTACGCTCATCTGAGCAGCGGGTATAGCGCCCACAGGTCACGTCGGCCGGCATCAGCTGGCCCTAAGCCATAGGCTATTCTGCCATGTCAGCTACCCCAAGGTCATAGGGTAGAGACGCTGCCTGGTGTGGAGGACATTGGGGAAGCCAAACGTGCGGATGCGACCGTTCCGAGCACGCACAGCCTCCGTGAAACGATCTTTCTGCAACCCCGTATGAGGAACACGGAGTACCTCATTGCGTTTGTGGCAGTCCTCGAGGAGGGAAACAATGGTGAATGCATCCCAGACCTGTTTGGTCTCTAGCTCCATCTTGAATGGCCAATCGTCCGGCTGCTCATGGCGTCGAGCGAGTGTGCTGTTATAAAAGTTTGCGCAGTTGGTCGCAGATGTCCTGAAATGCAACTCAGGGCTGGCAGCCCGGGGAGAACAATATGTTGGTGCACACGTACCAAGCTGTTAACATCAGGTTAATCCACATGTTGATCACTCCCAGCTCAATGAACTGGTGATCTCCAGCCTGGACGTATTGTGGGATGCCCGCATGGTAGGTTCGCTCACCATCACGCACAGAGTAGTTGTTGTGATAGTTAGTTCTGCAGCCTAAGGCGTCCTCTGAGTTTGGATACAGCACAGATACGATAGTAGATTCACTACCTTCACAGTAGAGATGCACAGACCACGCAGGTACTGCACCGTTGGCTAAGGTGAACAGTGCTACCTGCCGGGACTCTGACTTCTTCAACGGTACATGGTTGATGTTGCGAAGGCAGCCAGCAGTCGTACAGAAATGAGTAGGTGGATAGAGTGGACGGGATGCTAGGAGAACATGAGCTATGACTACCCTCCTACTGACGAGGATGTACAAATGACATACAGACTCCCTTCGACCACCCGTAATGTGCAAAGTATTCCTCCTTCCCCTCGAACCAGCTCTTGACCTCATCAGGATCCCATGCTATGCCTCGGAGAACAGCCCAACACTGCGCAACCTGCTCTACTGTGATATCGGCAACCGAGGCGAGGTACTCCGTGATTGTCGCCGACAGGTATTCAGGGACCTGTTCAGGATCATGCCGACTCGGTTGTGTCAGGATGATGTCATTCTTTAGAGCAGAGGCATGGATAATGAACTTCACAAGGCCCGGAAGAGAGAGCGATTCGATGAGCCCAGGTTGGTCTGCAAGATGTGCGAGAATTGGTCCTAGTCCAGGCATTCTGACTATGAAGTGTGCAAGGACGCGGTCGCAAGAACGAGACTGCACTAGGGATGGCACAAGGGTAGAGGATAGCGGCAACGAGACGGGGGAGACACTAAGTCGTGGCGAAAGGGCGAGACGGAGGGACAGCGATAGCGCGACGGCACCGACGAGGCTACAAGGCAGCGATGGCGATGGCGAGAACGAGACGGGGGAGACACGAAGACGTGACGGAAGGGCAAGTCGGCTCCGGGAGCGAACACGATGGCGCAACGGCAACAACGAGGCTACAAGGCGACGACGGCGAGAACAAGACGGGGGAGATACCAAGACGGGGCGGAAGGGCAAGACGGAGTGACAGCGATAGCGCGACAGAAGGGTGAGACAGAGGCGGAGACAGTCAGAATACGGCACGAGCGCGAGTCAATGACTCGGACAACGATGGCGCGCGACGGCGACGACGAGGCTACGAGACGGCGATGGCGATGGCGAGACCCAACAGCTTGAGGGACGACCCAGGGGCAACCAGGGACGACCTGCTGGGGGTGTGTGACAGGTCAGTCACGCCGGTCGTACGGTCCGTAGTACGGCCCGGACCCGTAGGGGCGTACTTTCCATTTTCGATATGTCCTCGATCCACGGGGACATGCGTTCCCGGAACGCGTAACGCGGAACGCGGAACGTCACGCGCTGTGACGTTCAGTGACGTTCCTAGGGAGCGCAACCGCCGCTTTGCTGACTCCTATTTCACTCAGAGCCCCATTGAGAATAATGTTGTCGACATATAAAATTACTAGTATCTACCTTTCAGCTTTGAGATGCGGCTAGCGGAGCGTGTTGTATCATCTGTGATCGTTGAGGGTGACCGTGACGGATTTAACGATGTTACCGGAATAGGCAACTATTGCTCGGCCACATCTTGCCTCAGGCCTCAGCCTCGCCGCTGGTTCGTGATAGCCAGTACTGCACTGTATTTCATGCTATATCGAGCATGCAGACAATGTTAAAATGCTGTCAATATATTGGAGTGTAGGCTTCAATAATCCTGGCCTTAGCGTACTATGTCGGAATCAGTTTCAATTTGTAGTCCCACGGAATTTCTGTATGCATTCCTCTAAGTGCTCTGTGTGACAGAGCCGAAGTTGTGAAATTGCTGCGGAAATATTCAGTGGACACAGCTACGACCGCGGTAGTTTTTTCAATGATCAATAGGTGGTAAGAACTTTACAGAGTGATTAGATAAGATTTGACATACTGTCAGTAGTGGCCGTCAACTACGCTTTGAGCTCTCGTCACGATGTGACGCGTTCCCCAAGGCCGTTCCGCAAGAGCGTTCCCGGAACGCGTTCCGGGAACGTATCTCCCAGTCGATCGGACGTTCTCAACGAGTTTCACGACTAACTCTCGTGACGAGAGTCGTTCCCGATAATATTCGTCTTCCCTAGCTCTTGCTTACCTCTATTCTGTTACATAACGGCAATTGCAGCACGTACAGGTGGGTGAAACAACGGCTCATTTGCACGCAGGGAGGAACAGACTGTCGAGATTAGAACTTGAAAGCCAGTTGACCACTAGGCGTAGGGACACAGTGTGTGTGGGTCCCTCATTTTGTTTGTGGAACCATCCATAGCAACTGCCAACGCGCAGGTAGTGTATAAATGCAGTGTCAGACCTAGCAAAGTATTGTACACATGATACTTACAAGATGGCGTACGCACCGTGTACGTTCATGGGTGCAAGCGGGCTTCAGATCTGTCGAGAGTGCGCGCTCGCTCTAGCCGGCTACCTCCTGATACATTCTCCAGTATGTAGAGCCAACTTGGACCGCAGCGCATGTTGATAACTCTGTCTAATTATCTGGAATACAGTTTCGCGTGATGCAATGCAGTAAGAACTTTGTGGCGGATATCATGACAACAATGAAACTTGCACGTTCTGTCCAATCCCTAGGTGCGAACCGAACTACTAAACCACCAATCGATGTAACTGAAAGCGCACATAGTGAGCCATCCAACGTTCAACCTTTGACCGATACCTACCCACTACCATGCACACTGTGACTCTTGTTCACAGGCAGCTCGAGCCCCAGCGCACGCAAGAACCCCCTCTCTTCTTCCCTCTCCACCGTTTCCGTCGTGGGCGTCCCACCGCCCGAACTTCCCGACGATCCTACCGCCGTGCTAATCAGCTCAACCCGTTTGACCACACGCTCTCCACCCTCGAAGGGTTCACCCAGTCTCGTCACAGCCCCGTGGGCCAACGTGTCTTCGGGCTCGTCCAGAGCGACGCTACAGTCGGCGAGCTCCGACCGCGCATCCGCAAACGAATCAGCATAAGACGAATCCATGCTGATACTGCTCGTTATGCTCTCCATGAGCGTCGTCGTCCCTGCGAAGCTCATGCTATCGAGGTCCGAGTCCGGCGATGGGTATTCTTCCATCCCAATGGCGTCCTCCGCGGCTTCGAAGTCGAGTGCCCCGAGCACCGGCGCATCATCACGGTCGCGCCTAAAGTCCGCGTCATTCGACCGTCTCGAAGCAGTCGGCGAGCTAGGGACAGCACGCGGAGACGGAGTAGAAGTCGGCATAACGAACCCGAACCCAGGCGTCAGTATGTCGAAGCGTACGCCGGCGTCGATGATCGTGCTGAACGTGCTCCCCCTTCCACGGCGATGGGTTGGGCGTGAGCTCGATGTACCAGGAGCTGACGCGGGTGGTGTGGCGGTGACGTCCGTGCTACCGCTGCTGTCCGCCCCGTGACGATCGCTCTCGCCGCTTCGCCGCCCGACAGAGACGATCATGCTCCGGGCACGAATGGCACGCTGCCACGAGATGGCAGACGAGAGCGAGAACCGCCGCCTAGGTGCTTGCGCATCCGTGCTCGGGCGAGGGTGTGCCTCAGGTTCTACTTCATCGGGACCAGGACGTTCGATGGGCAGTCGTTCGCGCGTCACGAGTTTGTTGTATGCTTCTACGACAGCTGCAGATACGCCCAACTCTTCTGTGGATGCTTCCTCGATGACTTGCTCAGGGGCCGTAACGCAATATTGTACCGCGTCGCCAGCTGAAGTCGTTGCCTCCCCAGCGTCTTGATTTTGGTCTGCATTCCTCGTCGGCCGGTGCATCTTGAACTTCGACCCCGCAACCTCGATCATATCGCGCCTCGCATCCTTCTCCTTGCCCACCAGCATACTCGTGTGCCGCGCACGCACATCCTCCTTCGACGTGTTCGCCACGCCGATCAGTGGCGTCGGTGCCTGCACGCGTATCTGGGGACCGGGATGGTCCAAGAACGCGCGCCTCGCAGCGCCGCTGCCCACAACCATGCTGACCGGCCTGACTCTCTCCTTTCCCTTCTTCGAGCTTGCCACGCCGCCCTTCAGCGACGACTGGCTCGACTTCGCGTCCAGTCCCGTAGGCGGGATCATGCCGATAGGCCGCACGGGCTCGTCGCGGCGCGGGTGCTGGTCGCACGTCGGCGACTTGGGGAAGTCGGGTACGGGAGGGTGCGGGACAACTGTGGTCTTCAGCGTGTCCAACCGTGACCTCGACAGAGCGGAGGACAGAGAGAACCTCCGCGTCTGCTTTGCCGCCGCTGCCGGAGCCTTCGGATTGATCGCCTTGCTCCACTGAGGCTTCGCAGGGGCGGTCAATGTTCGCGCCCGGGTAACGCGGTTCTGCGAACCATGGCCGCTGTCGGAGGCTCCATGACCTTTCTTGAACTGGATAGAGGGGCTGCCGCGCATGTGCTGCAAGGGAATGGACAGGATGCCCTTCGATGCGAACTCTGGGTCTTCAATGGGTAGGAACGAGTCACGCTGTGGAAGCTGAGGCGAGCTCGAGGGCGACTTAGACATTCGAAGTGGCAGAGACCGGCGAGACGCGCGTGCATCCCGCGCAGGAGTCTCTGGTAGAGGGATCGGGTGTTCCTACGGGCACAAACAGTCAACTGGCGATGAACACGATGTATAGCAGCGCATACACCCACCGATTCGAACTCGATCTTTGTCACCGCCGTCCTCCGTGTCCTCTTCACAGCGAATTCTGTTGGTCCTTCGACACCCAGCCCCGGGTCAGACGTCCTCGCGCCTTTACCACCGAAGAGGCTCAAAAATTTCCCACCAAGCTTCCGCATCTTCCCCAACACGGGCAGCTTCGCTGGCCGGTGAGCACCAGCTGCACTGTCGCGAGCCTCGTCACGCTGAACCTCGACCCGACTGCTGAGCGTTTGCCTGCGCTCACGCGGCGCACTGCGATGAACAGGCGTATGCGGCGAGCGCAAAAGCGGCGCGCTCATCCGTCGGGTACGCATCCGGATAGCTTCCTCGACAGCAGCGTCGCCTGCGTCATCGTCCTCAACGCAATCACCGGCCGCCCCAGGAGTAGTCGGGAACTCTGTGGTGCTCCCACAAGCAGCGAGCACAAGCGATGGGCTACGCACACCCGACTCTTCGCTATGTGCGCGCAAATGTGGCGGCGACAGTGGGCTCCGCTCCGAGATCCCTGCTTCCGCCAATAGTGCCACTGACAGGGCGGAGTGCAACGACGTGGGCAGCGACAGCGATGAGCTCGTCGCTGCATCCGCGAACGCGTCCAGGTCCGCCGCCATGAGCGTGTACGGCGAATTGATCGGTGGCTGGGGGTTCTGGATGCAACCCACATCAGCGGGGAGTACTGGAGAGTCTGTGCCAAGGCTATATGCGGGCGGAGAGGATTCTGGTGGGGACGCGCCATGTCGAGCGTCCTCGTGAGCGTCGGAGGAAGATTCGTGGCCGCTGCTCGTGGACACGGGGAAGAACGTGGTCGCCATGGCTTCTGAGTTGAATAGAATCGGTGCAGCCCCACCAAGTACAGGCGAGCCGACTGTAGACGGAGCGGAGAACTGGATAGGCGAGTGCGGTAAACGTGGACTCTGCAGAGACGCATCGCTCGCCTTCGAAGATGCAGTGACTGCTTCCCAGTCCAGGCTGATGCGCGTGAGTGGAAGAGGCTCTGCAAAATCCAATAGCGGCGCATCGCGGTACGCCGCGCGCGTCCCGCCGCGATGCGGGCGAAAATCGGCGGTATTATGGCTGGATATAGTGGTATTAGCGTTTATGGTGCTTATGGTGGTGTCATGCGCGAACGAGTCCTGATCGTGCTGTGTCTGGTCGTCGAAAGAATGGTAGAAAGAGCTGGATGAAGAGAGGACATTGTCTTTCGTGTTTGGGGTGTAAGATGCTTCTGTATGCGGAGAAAGCCAGGGCGGACCTTGGATCGACTGCGGGGTGAGAACACCCTCGGATTCCTGTAGTGCCGAGTCGGTATATGCGCCGCAAACGTCCTGGAGGAGTGCTTACCGTCGGGTCACTGAACGTCGAGGCCTGGGACAACGACGCACTGAGCGGCGCGCTTGTCGAGGCGGGACTCGACATCGTCACAGGCTGCGACGCCTGCCGCACGCGGTCCCGCGCCCCAACAGTGCGCCCGTCGTCCTCAAACCCATGCTTCTCCAAGACGATAGGGAAACCCCATCCCTCTTCAGCGAGCGCCGCTGGGTCTTGTTCGCCCTCGCCGCAGGGCTTGTGGGGGCTCAGGTGCCGAAGCTCAGGCAGCTGCGGCGGGGCGTCATCGCTGTACACGGGCAGGCGCTGATCGTCGCCCTGATCCGAGGCGGAGGAATTGGGCCACGCGCCGGGGAAAAGCGGCGTCGACGTCTTTCGTCGCCAGCGCAGCGTCGGCATCCCGCTGGACGAGGGGGGGAGGATGGCTGCGCGCGGCGGGGCGGACGGCGCTGTGGTGGTGGTGGAGAACGAGAGACGGGGCGGTGGCGAGATGCGCCATGTCTGTTAGAGTGCGGCAACATTAGCTGTGGGTAGAGCGCGGAAGGAACCCCGGCCTCGAAGCTTCACACCTGCCATTCCGGGCCAGCACCAATCCTTACTGGAGTGGAAGCGAGCCACAGCGTGACAGCTCCGTGCGCCTGTAGCTGCCCGGACATCCACTATCGCCGGACCGCCGCACAAGGCAGCCCACCGTGACAGAGTGAAGGGACACGAGAAGGGACGGCGACGGAAGGTGACAGGACAATGCATTAGTCCAACCGCAGATGTCTACCACATCCAATCCACATCTAGCAATGTAACGGAATCCACGCAACAGACAGCCCAGAACACACTCAGAGCTCGCCCTTGACCGCCTTGCTCACGCTCTCGGAGAAGTAGTCGACGTTGTGCGCGTTCAGCCCCGCCATCGAGATACGGCCATCCGCCGTCATGTAGATGTGCGCCTTCTGCGCCAACGCCTGCGTCTGCGGCGTCGTCAGGCCAGTGAAGCTATCGCGCCGCCGTCAGCATCTCCCCCACAAACACATCACATGTCAGCGCACCTGAACATGCCAATCTGGCTCTTGATGTGTCCCCACTCGCCGGGCGTCTTGAGCGTGACGAGGTTGTCGTACAGACGGTCGCGCATCGAGATGATGCGGTTCGCCATGCCCTTCACCTCCTCCTCCCACTCCGTGTACAGCTCCGAGTTGTTCAGGATCGTGCTCGCGATCCGCGCACCGTGCAACGGTGGGTTCGAGTACATAGGGCGGATGAGGATCTTGAGCTGGCTCTCTACACGCTTCCTCTCGTCCTCGTCCGCGCAGGTCACGGAGAACGCTCCGACGCGCTCACCGTAGAGACCCATGTTCTTCGCGAAAGACTGCGAGAGCGCAACCTGGTGGCCCTCCGCAACGAAGTGTCGCACAGCGAACGCGTCGCGCGTGGTATCGCCAGAGGCAAAGCCCTGGTAGGCCATGTCAAAGAAGGGGAAGAGCCCCTTCTCCTTGATGATGTTGGAAAGCTCCTTCCACTGCTCGAGCGTCGGGTCGACGCCTGTAGGGTTATGAGCACATGCGTGCAGCAGAACCAAGGAGTTTGCGGGGATGTTCTGCCAACAGAAGTTAGGCACGAGGTCTTTTCACCCAAGCGTCTGAGCATACCCTGAGGTCCTCCTTCATGCCCTCAAAGTCAAGGCCGACGGTCTTCTTGTCGAAGTACCGGTACTGCTTGACTGCGAGACCAGAGTCACGGAAGACGGCAGTGTGGTTGCCCCACGAAGGGTTCGGGATATAGATCTCCTTCGTATTGGGGAAGAACCGCTGGAAGAACACACCACCAATGCGGAGGGCACCTGTGCCCGAAATGGACTGCACAACAGCGATCTAGCGAGACAAGGATCCCATGAGCTATTCGAGTTTATGCTCGCGTCCAGAGCACGTACCGCCTTGTCATTCAACGGCTTGCTGTCCGCGCCGTACGCGAGCTTCGCCGCGGCGCTGGTGAATTCAGTAAGACCGCTGATAGGCAGGTACTCCTTGTCCGGGTTGCGCGCGGTCAAGAACTCTTCAGCCTTCTTGACACTGCTGAGTACATAAGGCTTGCCATTGCCGTCGCGGTATGCGCCGACACCAAGGTTGATCTTGCGAGCATCCGTGTCGGCCTTGAACGCCTCCGTCACGCCTGCAAGGGGGTGTGAGCACTGCGGGGTATACTCGGGGCGTCATGGGTGAGGAGGGCGACGAGGAGGTCGATGGTGGCAAAGGAGCGTGACGGTGAGAGCAGGGAGTGCACAGAATGTCATGGCTTCGGCCGAACGCGAAGAGAATAGCCGGCACCGGGCGACAGGCGGGAAGACTCACCCAAAATGGGGTCCGGGGGGCCGGCGGGGACGTGGGCCCACGTCGAGAGGGCGGCGGCAGCGCGGACCTGGCTGGGGGCGGCGCGGGCGAGGGGGCGGGCGATGGCCTGCATTTTGGCGGGTGGAGAGGAGGGCACTGGCAGGAGTCGGGAGGACCCGCGTCGATCCTGCCAGCTCAAATGCCCGGCGTCACGGAGCTAGAGCGGCGGCGACTCGCCGTGACTCCGCCAGGCCGGCCTGGGGTTAGGACCACACCTAACCCTAGGACAGCATCCCAGTCATCGATCGAGAGCGTCCGTGGGTTGACTCGGACGCCACGCCGCCTACTCCCCCACACACCATGGCTGATACTCAACCCGTCCAGAATCCCCCTGCAGAACAGCCGTGAGTCGCTCCAGTCGCCCGTTCAAATCCAGCTCACAATATTCCAGGACGGAAGAGGGAGGAGACGCAAAGGGTCCGTCCAAGAGCGAGCTCAAGAAACGCGCAAAGGAGGCAGAGAAAGCAAAGAAGGCCGCAGAAAAGGCCGCACGCCAGGCAGAGCTCGAGGCGCAAAAGGCCGCTGCAGAAGTGGTACGCACTCCGTCTCTCCCACACTGAACAGGCAGCTCAACCCGCTATGTCCGCACCCAGGACTTCGCGACGGAGTACTATGGCAAGCTCCCCCTGAACAAGTCGCAGACACGCCCGCGGCGCCCGCGCGTGCAGATCGCGTCCCTCACGCCCGACATGGACGGCACGCAGGTCTTCCTCCGCGCCCGCGTCCAGACGTCGCGTGCCCAGGGCAGCAAAATGGTCTTCTTCAACCTCCGTCAGCGCATCGACTCCATCCAGGCCTTGCTTACCGTCTCGCCCGAGAAGGTCAGCAAGCAGATGGCCAAGTGGGCCGCCGGCCTGGCCATGGAGAGCATCGTATTGGTGGAGGGCACCGTAAAGAAGACCCCAGAGCCGATCAAGAGCGCGACTGTGGGAGATGTAGAGATCCACATCTCGCAGGTTCGTACGGAGAAAGAGGGGAAACTTGACATCGACTGAGCGCCACCGATCCAGATCCACCTCGAGTCGGGCCTTGAGACTATCCTGCCGTTCAGCGTCGAGGACGCCACGCGTCCTGACACGGAAATCGAGACAACAGAAGACGTCCAGTTCAAAAGGGTGCTTCTGGACACCCGACTCAACAACCGTATCGTTGACCTCAGAGTGCGTCCACTTTGCCTGTTGGATACTGCTATCCGGTGACACAGGCCTTCAGACGACCACCAACCAAGCCGTCTTCAAGCTGCAACATGCAATCGGCGGCCTTTTCCGTGAATACCTGGAGGGCAAGAGCTTCACGGAGATCCACTCGCCAAAGCTGCAGGGTGCCGCGACAGAGTCTGGCGCGTCCGTCTTCAAGGTCAGCTACTTCAAGGGTACGTAACACTTCTGTGACTTCTCGCCTATTGCTAACTGTATTTCCGCAGGCAACGCCTTCCTCGCCCAGTCCCCGCAGCTCGCGAAACAAATGGCCATCGCGGCCGATTTCGAGCGCGTCTACGAGATCGGGCCCGTCTTCCGCGCGGAGGACTCGAACACACACCGGCACATGACGGAGTTCATCGGCCTCGATCTCGAGATGGCCATCGACGAGCACTACCACGAGGTGCTCGAGCTCCTCGACGGGCTCTTCCTGCACATGTTCCGCAGCCTCAAGCAGACATTCGCGAAGGAGATCGAGACCGTGCGCCGCCAGTTCCCCGCGGACGAGTTTAAGTGGCGCGAGGGCCCCGAGGGCACGCTCAAGCTGAGCTTCGCGGAGGCGGTGGACATGCTCGTCGAGGATGGCGTGCCGCGGGAGGACCTGGACGACATCAAGTGAGTCGCCCTTCTACCCACCCACCCCCTGCGCGCGCTGTGTCTGACTCGCATCGCCACAGCACGGAGAACGAGAAGCGGCTCGGGCGGCTCGTCCGCGCAAAGTACGACACGGACTACTTCATCGTCGACAAGTTCCCCATGGCGCTCCGCCCGTTCTACACCATGCCCGACCCGAGCGACCCGACGCTCTCCAACTCGTACGACTTCTTCATGCGCGGCGAGGAGATCCTCTCCGGCGCGCAGCGCGTCCACGACCCCGCCCTCCTCGCGGAGCAGATGCGCGCCAAGGGCGTCGACCCCGCGACGATGGGCCCGTACCTCGACGCGTTCAAGCTCGGCTGCCCGCCCCACGGCGGAGGCGGGATCGGTCTCGAGCGTGTGCTGATGTTGTTCTTGAAGCTGAACAACATCCGCCGCGCGTCGCTGTTCCCGCGCGACCCCAAGCGGCTGGAGCCGTAGTTGTAGTTGTTGACTGGGAGAGAAGGTTGTACGTTGTGTCAGGCATTGTAGCAGATAGAAACAGAATGTATCGATGACGTCAGTGCCATCACCAATCTAATCCAGTGTTCGAATGTCCAGACTTGTTACTTAGTGCCTTCAGTCGCAAACATAACGCGCCGAATGTGAGTACTACATAGTGCTCTCGTGGCATAAACTCCAGAGAATTTGAAGGCTGGAAACCATGCCACACTGCACCTGATGATAAATGTCACTCCCTCATTACAATGCCACCCAATCCACACGACTCATCAAACCAATAATCCAAAGTATTTTCAACAAGCTTACACAGTTCATTCAATTCTATTGCTAACGACCTACGCAGCCACAACTCGTTGCATCCACAGAACCTACCAAATCGAGTATCCCATCAATCGCACTAAGGTTAGGGTTAGGACCCCCAAAGGACAAAAAGAAAGGCCCGCCCAGCCCGAGGGCCGAAGCGGAACAGGAAAATATTGAGACGATGCATGAGCCGAAGCCCATACAAACCGCGAGGCCCCCCTGAGGACATGGTCGCCGTGCTATGAGAGACCCCCACGGCCAACGCTCCCGAGACGTGAAGGGGACCGTTCCATCAAGGTAAGTATGAGGTGTTCAGATGGCTGGCGGGGGTTTATGTATCCGGGAGCGTGTGCGCACGGACCAGCATGTTCAGGGCAGGCTGGATCGTCCTCAAGGAGTCGGAAGCCTGTTGGGTACGGAGCAGTGACACTACTTTTTAGTATACTGTTACGACATATTATATTATACATTGCATGCCACTTTTGCACTTCATCCAGTCGCGATTGTAATCGACTCAGGTCTTCATACGAGCTTAAGAACAGAAAGAGTGGATGCTTCAATATCATTCTCTGAGCTGGCGATCTCTACAGCGTCCATATGGGCAATGCGGAAAGCGATGAACAACGAAATATTATCGGTAGGTAGCTACGAAGATTGCTGCAACAACACAAATGAAAGGACAGATACTACAATATGGACATCACAGCCGCTACCGCCTATGCATGCATGCTACACGCGCACACTCAGCCCGCAACATATTGATACAATAAGCAAGCAAGAACCTGGCCACCGCGGTGCAGTCTTGCCGACAAACAGCCTCCCTCCCCACTAATATCACCGTCTCTCTCGTCTACTCCGATGCCGCTCGGAGCGGGATGAGCTCAGGCTGCCGATCATGTTCGCAGGGATGGTCCCCCGCTCCAAGGCAGCAGCGATCATCTCGGCGGGCAGGTCGATATGGACGCCCTCCGAGTATGCATACGCGTCCAGAGGCGAGTACGCGGGCGGTGGACGATCTGGAATGACAGAATTCCGTGACGAGCCAGCCACTGACGAGCTAGAGAATGCCAGGGCCTGCAGACGGATATCGCGCTGGGGGTCCGGGGTGGGGGGCTCGGGGCCAAGCGGTGAGTCGGGCGGCGGGTGGACGTGGATCGCGAGCTCTGAACCTGTGGTCGACGAGCGGGAGCCCGTGCGCGGATGAGTGAGGCTGAACGGCTGGGGACGAGGGACGTTGAATTGGTTCGCACCTGCTCGCGAGGGCGACCGCGACGTCGGCGAGGTGTCGGACCCGGACGACCACTCGCCTTCGCCTTCGCCTTCGGCGGCGCCAGACTCGGGGTTCGCACTTCGTGTCGGGGAGGGAGGTAAGTTAGCGTTAGGAGGCTCGTGGAAGGGCAGGTCAGTGGGCGATATGTACCTCCGCGATGTCGAGGCAGCACCCTCGGCACCAGTATCGATCTCTTCTTCGATCGGCGTGATGGGCGGTGGAGGTGTCTCTGGAGGAGTGGGAGAAGCTATTGGGCTAGTCCGTAGCGATGAAGACCCGACAGGTGTGGCAATGCCAAGCGTACTCCTTGGTCGACGAGAACGGTGCGAGCGTCGCGAACGCGAAGAGCCAGGAGGCGGACTTTGAGGCGACACAAAGCCACTCTGTATGGGCATAATATCACCACCAGCAGCCAGGAGTAGACTTCCGCGCTCGCTGCCGTAGGGAGGCGGCGGTGCCAGCGTCCCGACACTAGGCGCCAAGCCCCACTTCTTCACGTTCGCCTCGATGAAGACGAAGCCGGATTGTCCCAGGTTTACGTGTACGCTGCATGGGCCATCTGCGCCAACAGTGGGGAACAGATTCCAGTTGTTGAGGCCCATATACGCGTCCTCCATCTTGCGGCCGTTCTTTGTGAAGAATACCGTACCCGTGCGAGGTCGGTACCCAACTCCGAGGACGTCACCCTCCTTGAGTGGCATGCCGCATGACTGAGCAGTGAATGGGTAGTTGTGAGACTTGTCGCCGTTAGAATGGTAAGCCACGGAGTAGCGGCATAAGCCGGGGAGCCGGAACCATGGGTACGGCTTGGTCGCGAGACCCACGGCAACGTTCGTCGTCTCAGGGAGGTCGAACATCTTGACCTCCCAGTAATATACCTCGTTGAGCTTCGGCAATGGCAGATTGGACTGCACCGAAGTGGCAGAGGAGGGGTCTGGGAGGAACGTGATCTCCGTGCGCGCGTGCACCAGCATGGAGTTGAATGCCTCGAAGTCCGGCTCGAACGACCACGCCGACACACCCTTCTCCTGGATAGATAGGAACTGCGACAAGGTGATATCGGTGGGAAGTGAGTTTGGCGCATACTGAAGCTGGTAATCTATGAAGTTCATAGCTGTAAATGATGTAATTCGACGATCAAGAGACGATCGTAACATACCCTTGGCACGCGCATATGCTCTGCGCTCGCCCTCAGATACAGTCTCCAGCCAGCGAGACTCCACGCCCTCGAAGCCGCCCTCTCCTTCGATAAGGTCTTCGCGGCTCATGTCGATGGGGCCATCGCTGTCGCGCAGCATGATGCCGCGCTTGCGGCGGAGGAGGATAATGCATACCAGGAATATGAGGAGGAGGAAGAGGAAAGTAGAGAGCACGATAAGAAGGGGGAGCAGGACGTAGAAAGCATCATGGTTGCCACCGCCTGGCGGGGGCTGGTCGTCGTCGGGCATGTCGTACGCGGGTGCGGTGTTGACAGCGGCCGTAAGCATATCGCGCAGGGAGCCGTAACCGGCGGCAAGAGCGTCGGCAGCGTCGTCCCGGCGGTGGTGGGCAATGCGCTCGACGCTGCCCATGGGAGAGTGAAGGAGAAAGCAAGGTCGTTAGTGAAAGCAGCGCTAGCACTGGTCGAGATGAGAAGCGAGGCGGGGCAGTCTGAACGGAGATGATGATGAGCAGTGCTGTGGAACTCCCTGGGACAGCGGGAGACCCTGGGAGACCGAAGCCCGGCTCGGGCACGCGCCGCGCCGGCCCTGCCGGATGCCGAGGAGACTCCGGAGGCACGCGGACGGTGCTTAGTCAGCGCGGGGCAGCGCTCGTGCCCCGCAACGAGGCTCTAAAGTGAGTGCGCTCTCGCAGCCACTGCCAGTCCGGTATTCAGCTCGTCTGCATGGCAAAGTCATGAACTCCCTCTCGCCCAACTCATCCCCCAAGGTCAGGCGCAAGGGCTCCTCCCGCCGCCCCCGTGCGGGCTCCTTTCTCCCGCCCTTCACCCCCGAGACCCACGACACTGCCCTCTATGCCATCAGGACGTACCTCAAGGGGCGGACGTCTTACGACTCGTTTCCCGTCAGTTTCCGTCTCATCGTCCTTGACTCCAAGCTGGAGGTCAGGAAAGCACTGTCGTGTCTCCTGTCCAACGGTATGTCCTCGTACCAGTGGCCAAGAATGCGTCTGCTAAATCGCGACTCAACCCTCAGGCGTAGTCTCTGCACCGCTATGGAACAGCGAGAAGTCGTGCTTCGCCGGCATGTTTACCGTCTCAGACATCATCCACCTAATACAATACTACTATCAATTCTCCTCCTACGACTCTGCAGAGCAGGACGTGGAAACCTTCCGTCTGGAGTCACTAAGAGGTGAGGCTTCTTTTACGTCCGCTTCCTATTGTGGAACAAGACCGTTGATCATTGCCCCAGACATCGAGAAAAAGCTTGGGGTAGCACCACCTCCCCTTCTCCGTGAAAGCCCTGGTTCCTCGCTGTACGATGCAGCGAAGCTCCTCATCCAGACTCACGCGCGCCGTGTACCGCTCCTAGATCACGACACCGAGACAAAACATGAAGTCATTGTGTCAATACTGACGCAGTATCGTCTCCTGAAGTTCATCTCCATCAACGTCTGTGTTTCTTTGTGTAATCACAACGGGGCAGACCGGTAACCCCTGCTCTATAGTGTCCGATTCACATCCAGCAACTACATCTCCCCCTACGGAAGCTGAATATCGGGACGTATGTCACTGACTCATCACAACCCGATGACGACGCACCAGAGGACTATAACCGCTTTCATCCCATCGCCACCGCCACCATGTCAACGCTCGTCTTCGATGTCGTGCACATGTTCTCTGAACGAGGCATTTCTGCCGTGCCCATCATCGACGAAGACGGTATTGTTGTCAACCTTTATGAGACGGTCGATGTCATTGTAAGCGTTGAGCTAGACTGATGGTTGCCGCATCGCTCATTCATTGTGGTGTTGCATGTAGGCCCTTGTCCGCAATGGTCAATACCAGTCCCTAGACTTGACAATAGCGGAAGCCTTGAACCTTCGCCAACCCGATTTCCCCGGAGTCGTGATTTGCACAGCAAGCGACTCATTGGGTACGCTCATGCAACTGATCAAGAAGCGGAGGGTACACCGGCTGGTGGTCGTAGAGGGCGAAGTACGTCGTCCTCACTCTCACACTTACGCTCGTGACTCACCGTGCAATCTGCTTCACAGGAGGAGGAAAGGCGAGGCGGCAAGAAAGGCCGGCTTCTCGGAATCATCACTCTGAGTGATGTTCTGCGATACATCATCGGCGAGCCAGCCATCGGGGAGACCCCCGAGTTCGCGTCTTCTCGGGTATCTGTCGCTGAGAGGCGGCCGTCACAAGAGGGTGGCAGGCCCCTATCAGTCGCGTCAGTAAACCCGCCGCTCCCAGAGGAGCAACCGCAGCCATCGCCGACGGAGCCCACGCCTTCTGCGGTCGAGGAGACCCCGGCTCCCGAGCCTATAGAGGAGCAACCTGCAGCAGAAGCAGCCGCGGAGGCATCTGACGGGCCCGATGCGGCCCCACCTGAGGCTGAAGAACCGGCGGAGAGTTGACGGTGAATTCGGAGACGCATACTATAGAGTGTATGATTGTGTAGCCCTATGAACGTCTAGTGCACTGGCGGAATGTACGGACTAATATACCTTCGTGTATTGTCCGATGTCGTGGGTCGCTCGAGACGGGCATTCGCGGAGGCCAGTATCCTTGAAAAGGATTGGGACAGTGACAAGAAATACCCTTCAGGTTGTCTGCAGTCGTCTGTCTCTCGGAGATGACTGGGGTGTCCAGGTCTTGTTCGGAACGGGCCCGACGCGATCTTGATGATCGGCGGTATGGGCGTCTGGGGGCGCTCGGGCGCTTCCGAGTAACGCGAGCTGAGACATGCACTCACAGGCCTCCTCCGCCTCCGCCTCCTCCGCCGCCCAACACCCCTCCTCGCACTCTCCCCGCACTGCATCACCGCCATGACGGCCATCCAGGCCATCTACGTCCGCGGCTGGGAGGAGCGGCCAGAGCCCAAGGCCCACGTCGTGTACCGCATCGAGATCCAGGCCTCCGTCCGCTCCTGGCACATGTGGCGGCGCTACTCCGAGTTCGCAGACCTCCACACCGAGCTCACAAAGTCGACCGGTGCGCCCCCGCCCGCAGAGATCCCGCCCAAGCACCCCTTCTCGCTCTTCCGCACCCAGAACGCCGGCCAGCTCGAGGAGCGCCGCGCAGGCCTCGAGCACTACCTCCGCGCGATCCTCAGCGTGAAGGACGACCGCTGGCGCGAGTCTTTTGCCTTCCGCGACTTCCTCGGCGTGCCGGTGGGCAAGCAGGGTAGCGGCGACGGCGCACCCGCGCAGTTCACGTCTTCGTCATGGCTTGACGAGCATACGGACCTTCAGGCGCGCGTGCGCGACGTCCGCGCGGACATCAACCGGCGCGATGCGCTCGCGGACCGAGGCGACGTTTCCGCCTCGCACCAGTCGAACGTGCAGGCGAAGAAGAAACTTGCAGGCATCCTCACCCGGGTCGGTGTCCTTGACGATGGACTGCGTGCGCTGGGCATGAGCGGCATGAGCGAGGGCGAGCTGCAGCGGCGCTCGGACATGGTCGCACGGTTGCGGGACGACTGTGAGAAGCTTGCGAAGATGGTCACTGTCGCGCGGATGACCTCGCGTGGGCTGGGGTCGTCGGCGGAGCGCAACCCGGTAGCGTCCTCGGATCGTGCGGCACTGCTGGAAATGCCAAACTCATCCACACCCTCGTCTTCGTCTGGCTTCAACAGACCAGTACGAGTATTCGGCGCAGCCGCGAAGCCACAAGAGACGGAAGAGACACGGCCGCTGGATGATCACGGGGTGCTCCAACTGCAGCAAACACAAATGGATCACCAGGACCAACAGCTTTCTACGCTGACCACTATCCTACAACGACAGCGACAGCTCGGCCTAGCCATCCATAGCGAAATCTCACAGCAGAATGAACTGCTCGACGATCTCACCAATGAGGTCGACCGCGTTGGTGGGAAGCTTACTTCTGCGAAGAAGCAAATGAATAGGCTGGGATAATGCGGCGATATCTATTGGACAATGCTTGCTGTAGTTTATGACATGTAGATTCCACTCTACCAGGTTCCCGTGCATGAATGGTCATAAGGATAGTGTGTGTGCGCTACATTACTGGACATTAGGATAGCGTCTATTCCAAGCCTACACATGTCGTGGGTCCTCTTCGCGCATGGCGAGGAATTTGCCAATACCCTGTTGCATATGTCAATACTTCACGAACCTCAGCAGATCTAAGTTCATGGTTGGCGCACCTCGAAGCAACCGATCATAATACCACATGCAGGCGCAATCTTGACTACCCGGGGGAGAATGCCAGCGTATAGCGCAGTAATACCCTCATTCCGAATGATATCCACCATCAACGGGAACGTCGCGGTTTTGCCTGAGTGCATTTGCATCGACACCGCCTGTCTCCTCGTCTTGAGCACGTCAAACGGAGACGTCAGCAGTGCCGCCGTCGTCCCGCTGATCGCACCACTCGCGAAGGCGACTTGCGGTCCTGCGTAACCCTCGCGTGCAAACGCAGACTTGTACGTCTCGTAGCCCGCCCAATACAGTCCGCTGAATGGCACGTCCCTCCATAGCGTCGGCCCGAGCCCCCGATATAGGTAATTGATACCGTGGGCACGCGTGAGGGCATGCACGGACGTAAGGACAGACCGGAGGGTATGTGGGTTGTCGGGGGATAGTGGTGTCGACTGGAGGTTGGTGCGGACGAGTTCGAGGGGAGACATGAAGGAGGAGACGGCTGTTCGAGCGAGCATCCCAGAGAAGAGGGGCACAGCGGGAGCGGGAAGTAATGGTGGGAGTGTGACGTTGAGAAGGTGGTCATATGTGAGCATGTAGGCTGTTGAGGACGGGACGCCAATGACTCTGCAGCGATTACGAAGAAGTCAAGACACGTTTTCACTACCTGGCGAGCAACATGCTCACAGTGTCGTCCCTGCACCCTTCCACAGCCCAGTGACGCCCTCCGCACGGATGACGTGCCGTATAGCGTCCAAAAAACCAGTGACTCGCTCTTGCCGGAGGATACCATGATCCCATACGCATACAACCTCCCCTTCTAATGCTGGAGCTAGCGAGGACATCCGCCGTACGCAGGACACTTGTTTTGTTGCGGGCTGGCAGCACATACCTGGCGGAGGTGTCGGGAACAGAGCTTGTGGTGACGCGCGTGGTTGTGTCTGCAGCCGCGTCTTCACCACATCGAACGGGGTCACTGAAGCGGGCTGGTCAGCCAGGCAGGCGAGGAGCGGGCCATGGAGCACTCACTCGTAAGGGCGGTAAGCGTCGCGCCAGTCGCGGCAGCGGTGAGCTTTGCTTGAAACGGGTCCATGGCGGGTGTTTTGAGCAGTTGACCGGTACCGAATCGACCGTCGAGGGAAGAAGACGCAGCTAGAGGAAAGCGTACGAGAGACGGGACGCTCTGAGTCTATATAGTGGCTGGATGAAGGTGGAAGCCGTGCCGGTCGGTCAGCGTCACAACCCGCGTTTGCCTTTCCATCTCCGCTTATCAGATAAGTCCCACTTCGGGCAGCCCCATCAATCTCCATCTAATCTTATCTCACGCACGTCGCACGCACGCCGAAGTGGTGAACTGAGGCACTCAGGCCAGGGCCTGCCTAATCTCAGGCAGGGTCGCACTGAACAACGCATGTGGTTTCGAAGCATAGATACACGGTTATTAGACAGCTGTTGCCCCATACTAGAGATTGTACTGTAATAATATTGCGAAGGCACAGCCCGTGAGATGAGAGGATGGATGTGGAGGGATATCTAGCGTAGCAAAGGACACAAGACACGGGGATGATGCTGGAATACAGTGAAGGAGCGTGTAGATGAGAGGAGCCGGTAATAACGCAGTAGCAGACACAGTGGCACGAAAACAGACAATGAACGGACGACCGAAGAGAGGCATGTTAGTGCATAGGAGACTATTCAGTCGGCTGAGCAGCGAAATGGAATACAGGAGACAGTTATGCTTTTGATGCGGGTATATGCAGATTGATCGCTGGTGAAGAGATACATAGTGAGCGGAGCACAACGCCAATGAGCTCGGAGACATTACCTCTAAACCACGTCAAAGCATCCGATGTCGAAGGCGCCTCAAAATACAGTATGGCCTTGTTGTCCACTAGGCGCAGGGCTGTATCAAATACTTCGTTTAGGGAGCGTCTAATTCGTATGAGCCGAGAGGACGCACCATTGCCGTGTACAATGCTTGCTGGCTGCGGCAACGTCTGCATGCGTAATACCGCCCACAGATCCACATGAGCGTTAGGGTCCTGCCCGTCGGTCGGATCTCGGCACAAGACCAATAGATCGTTGCAAAGGATGCCAACCAGTGACCGCGGAGTCAGCTCCGGGGACAGACACTCAACCTGCACGTCTGCCGAGTCACCATGAGAATCAATGATCTCAAAGGATACGGTGGCTTTCCGGACGACCCGGGTGAGCTGCAGGCGACCGTCCATTATGAGACGCCTATGCGGCAGGTGAGCCCAGCTAGCATGCAGGAGAACATGAACACGACGCACCGGTGAGGCTGCACAAGAGGGCTGGGGAACTTCCCCCGAATCCGTGCCTGCCACAGCACGAGTCTTCGTCGTGACTCTGACTCTCGCTTCCCCTCGTTCATACCCGTAGCCAGAGACGATATCGCCTCATATGCACGCTCCAAAGGATTATCCAAGTAATCGTACATCGGTGGGCTGCTCTTGACGAGATCATCCAGCTACACTGATCGTCAGCCACGGTCACGACATACGGCACCCGAAACCACTCACAAGCAAACGGTACCGAGGAATGCGTTGCACAGGTAGGAGTAGATAACCCTCCAAGTTTAGTTGTGAGTGGCGAGGATTCATACGGCAGCGCTTGAGGTATGCCTTAATCCGCTTCCTTTGTCCAGATGACAAAGACGCTGACGGAGCAGGTACATTGTCACCCACAACTCCGGGAGTGGCAGCAGTCATCGTTGTCAGACCAAGGGCAACGAGCTGTGCACTGCTGGAAGACGGCGACAGTGTCTTCTCACCAGATCCCCCAGGCTTATCCGTTGTCCACATTCTGATCCTTTGCACGGAGTTGTCGAAGTTGCTATACGGAACGATCAACTACATTGATCACAAGGTGCACCAAGATTCACTCACTTGATGTAAGTCGAGTACATCTTCATGAACGCCGCATGGGACGTGAAGACCTGAGCGACCTTCGTAGCGACGTCCAAAGAGAGGTAACCATCGGCATCATTCAGGACCAAATCCTCCGACGGGATGAGCAAGGGAGCCGCCACACGCTCAAGCGCAGGCAAGAAGCTGTCCTTGTGGAAGACATACAAGGCCTCCAAGCCACCGAACACGATCTTGCGCTCCTGAGCAGGCACAAGAGTCTCCTGCTTCTGGCTCACGCCACTCAGGACGTTCACCTGGACAGCAGCAGGCGCAATATAGATGTCGACAAGCTCCTGAAGACCCTTGACGTACGTCCGCTCCGTCCTGTACAACCTTGGTCAGTGACTGGGGTGAGCACAATATACAACGACACTCACTCTACAATTTCGCGGATGATCCTCGAGCGCTTCGCCCTGTTGTCCTTGTATTTCCGCTCTTCACCGGAACCGCTACTATCCGTGGTGGCCACACTGTTCGTCTGCGTCGTATACCCACTGCGAAGGCCAATGCGCGAATCGACGGAACGCAGGCCGGCAGAGGAGCCAGGTCTAGAAGAAAGCATAGACGGAGTCGACGTCATCGAGGGGATCGAGCCTTCCGACGTCACTCTACCATTCTCCACTATAGTCGGCCTCCTCGAGCGCATGCCGCTGGGTGGGTCAGGCGGTATGGGAGGCAGTGGTACTTGCGACAAGCTCAAGTCTTGCATATCCCTGAGGTATGCCATGACCGACCGCAGAGCACGCATACGTGCCTCCCGTTGCCGCTCCTCCTCGCGTCGCTGCAGCTGCTCCATTGTGTCCTTCGATATGGATGCCGGACTCTGCGCAGATCGAGACGCCTCCTCGAACTCATCCTCGACCCCGTCAGCAACGGTAACACCATTGACGAAGTTGGATGCAGCTGGGATCGGGATGGGCGACATGTCAATTGGCAAGAAACTACGACGCTTCGAAGCCCGCGGAGTGGGCGTCGCCGCCAGGAGACTGGAAGAAGAGGTAGAATTCGACAGAGTGGCCGGAATCCTCAACGCATCGATCGGCGGCTTCTGAGGCGGAGGCGGAGGCACATCGTCCTCGTCTTCTTCCTGGGTGATAGAAGGCAGCGACTCCTCCGGGGGTATAGGCGGGAGCGCATGGTTGTTACTACCGAGCAGAGCGCCTGTAGTCGAGATTCGCACATTAATTTGCGGAATCGACCCAGGGTTCGTGGAAGCAGCTCTGGTCAGTGCAGGACGCATGGTTGGCGTCCCTTGCCGACTCAGAGAAGGAGGCAGTCGAGGCGACGGCTCTGGCCGCATCTTCCCCATCGACATCTTTTTCAGGAATCCCCATCGACGGGACTTCTCCTCCTTGGGCGGCGGTGAAGGCAGATCAGCGAGCGCGCGGCTGTCCGGCTCAGGCTGGGGGGCGTCGGGATGCTTGCTGGGCAAGGTAGCTCGCCTGGGCATGGGCGGCAGTGCAGGAACCTCGTCTTCCTCCGGTGTGTTGTCCCAGAAACTGTTATCCATCGTTATCCTCGTTCGTGGGGAGTTAGGCGAAGTCGAGCCCGACGCTACACCCAGGCTGGCAAATCGCTTAGGGACCACCTGGGAGTCACGCGGCATGGAAGCAGCGTTCAATAGGTTGGAGCTAGAAGCGGACGTTACGTATTCCGAGAGTGCACCGCGCTGTGGGGACGACGACGCCGACTTCGAGGCAAGGTTCGAGCGGTTCCGTCGCAACTCACCGGCGCTCTTCATCTTCCGCAACTCCCCAGCGCCCTCCTCGTCCTGGCGCCCTTTCGACGAGGGCGGCCGCGACGATCCGCCAGATGCCATCGTGGAACGACTCACAGCCCGGTTCTTCTCGTAGTACGAACGATTGGGTGTCGTGCGAGTGCGGGAAAGAGTTGGTGAGGGCATGTCTGTGGCGGCCGGTACTGGCTCAGTGACCGAGCGTGCCAGATGGGGAGCACGTGCGGCGGTGATAGTGTCTTCATCTTCCTGACCTGCTTGAAGTTGATTGTCACCATCATGCCAGGGCATGTCCGAGGTCTCGTCTGGTTCCGTCCCCGTGTACGTGCTCGCGAGGCTGGCTGACTTGAGTGAGAACATAGGCGTGGCGGGTGGATAGAGAGGAGTCATCGGCTGCCTCGCCAACAGTGGTTCCATGAGCGCTTTCCATGGTCCTTGGAAAGGATTGTCGTCGACAAGCAGTGTCTCGAGTGATGGTAACAGACATAGCCAGCTTGGAAGAGCATGTAGCTTGTTTCTCCGGAAGCTGAGCGTGTGAAGTTTGTCAAGCGCACTCAAGGATTCTGGCAGGGTGCCGATACCCGTCGAATCAACAATAAGGACCCGAAGAGACGTAAGCCTAGAGAGGAACTCGGGCAGAGCGCGGATAGGATTCGAAGCAATGTTCAGCTCCTCGAGATTGTAGCAAGCTGCCAGTGCAGGAGGCAGCGCGACGAGGAAGTTGGCAGAGATGTCCAGAGCGAGCAATGTGTTAGCAATGGGAGGCAGAGTGTTGTTCAGGAACGACGGAACGCTGTTTGGCGTGCTAGATGAGCCGATCAACAAGTGCGTTGTGCCTAAGCGTGGTCATGCGTGTCAGGCTTCCCCACCGTTAGTATTGAGACGACTGGACGTACCTGGCTTCACCAGTAGCTTCACTATCGGTGTATCGTCCCCTCGTACTATGATACCACGGCCCTCCTCAGCAATGACCATAGCACTGGTGGGTTCCTCCTCTTCGGCTTCGTCGTCCTCGTCTAACAACGGATCATCATCGGTCGTTTCGCCCTCGCTACCCAGACCCGCTTCATCCCGCTCATCCACCGCCTGCCAGCCCATGTCAAAGCTAGGCGTTGCACGCAGCGCGCGGAAGCCGGATTCCGACGGAGGATCAGTCCTATTGTTTCCAACCGAAGAAGAGCGCGATCTAATACTGTTCGCGTACAAATCTGACCACCGACTCCCTTCAAACGGCGGCCTGCCCGGCATCGAGGAAGACGTCCCAGCGTCGCGCGCGAGAAGTTGCACCACGTCGTCCGAGGTAATGCCCGAGACGCTCAGCTCGCCCTCACTACCGACGACATGAACGTGTCCAAAGTCGCCGGAGCGCGCCGAACTCGTGTACGCGGAAGAACGCGTAGATGCCGAGGAGGAGGCTGCGGACGAGAGCGCTGGAGTCGAGGTGCCGTGTTGCCAACGCGGCGGGCGAAAGGGGTATGGGTCAGGGAACTGCGAAGGGTCTGGTAGTGACGTGGGCAAGGAAGGCGAACGCGCCGACTGAGAAAAGCTGGGGTCTGAGGTCATAGCATCGTCCTCAGATGCCGAGCGGTCGAGAGATTTTTGCAATGGGGAGTACGAGGGCAAAGGTGCAGGCCGCATGACGGACGGCGAGTCTACGATGTAGGCACTGGAAGGAGACACACCAGTTGCCGGGAGACCGTCCTCATTCGAGTCGTGCTTGGGGATTGCGAGAACGTTCAAAAGAGCGGGGATGCGTGCGTCGTCGGACATTGTAGACTTGGCAGGCGGAAATGGGGAAGGCAGTTCGTGTGCGTCGAACGAGTCCCGATCTGATCGCGAGAGGAGGGAGGTGGTATCAGCGCCAGCATAAACGACAGCGGAACGTGGGGGTCAGAGAACGAGGAATGAGCGTGCGGAATGTGCAGGGACGGCGAGGAGAGCGGAGAGATCAGCCAGGAGGATCAGCATATGAGAGCGTGCGCGCGCTGCCATAGACAGCATCAACGGAGACAAATAAACAGAGTGCCACACGCCCGCAGCGCTGGCAGCTCATGCGCATGCTTCACCTTGTCCGCTGGCGACGAGGAGAAGAGGCTCACCTTCGATGTGCTCCATGGCTGCTCCCCTCTGTGCGTCGCCGTCCCAAAAGCCAAGTACTGGGCTGTCGCTCCGGTCAAGAGGGCTTGCAGAGTGGGCATTCTGATCGCGGGACGACATGAAACTTGCAGCTGGTCCGCGTCAACCAGGCACGTAGTCGGACGGAATGGACGTCGTAGGGCAGTACAGATGCAACCCAGCAGCAGCGAGGCCGTGTTTACGGAGAGCGTCGAGCAGTTGGTCCAGGAAATATTCTCTGCCCCAGACTGCTGCGCGCTTGTGTGCCGAGCATCAACTCGCCAGGCCAGCGCCATGCTCACGTGGAGTCCAGCCGTATGTAAAATGACATGCGATGGTTTTATGTTCTACCGTTTCTCTCGATCGCCTTGTGGCCCCTTTCTGCACGCCCTCGTAGCTCTCCAGGTCTCCCCACTAGCTGTCTTGCAGCCTGCAGGCCTCAGTGCGTGGCGAAACAGCTCCGCATCGGGTGATGGCACGGCGAATGATAGGATTGAAACAACTTTCATTATTAGCAGGCGCGGAAAGCGATGAAGTCTCGCTGTAGCACGCTGCGCGAAACAGCCAAGTGTGGACGCTATACCGTTACGCATCCCGTCATCAGATGTGCTTGGTCGCGACGACAGGGGTGTCGCCCGTCCCAAGATTATTTTTCACCGGCCACATGTAAGCAAGTGGATCAATTCGTCATGTCTCTATAAGTGCGCACCTAATATCCGCATTGAACGCCACATGTCGATGCTCAGGACTTCCAGCCACCGCCACCGCCACCAGGCGTAAAACATCCTTCTGTGGCCACCCACCATATGGGGCAACCTCCAATTTGCTCACAGACGTCAGGGGGCAGGCATTCAATATTCAATCAGCAACGTTAACTCTGGTTGTCTGTGTCGAACGCAACTCGTCTGCTGCTGCACATAGGCCGTCGTGACAGCGAGTGAGACCGTCGCGTCGGGCGACGCAGAGACGAGAGCGTCCCACGCCCATGGAGCGCGTTCATTATGTCGGAGGCCAAATCTGCTCCACCCGCAAAACCGCGAGCGTTTGTCGAGCCAAGAGAGCCCTCGATCAATTTTCTCAGTGCGTCGGTGTCGCTCCCCACTTAGCGCTAGTACCCTCGTCCAGACACAATTGCATAAAGAAGACATATCCACGGTCATTGAGGGACCCGTCACACTGACTGGCATCTGTGATTATAGCAAAATGTACGACGTAATGCAAATACCGAACCCTCTCGGAAGCGTGGTCTGTGTCCGCATTGTGAAACTTTAACTCAAATTTAACTGGAGGACTTCGCGAAGTCGCTGGCATGTGAGGCGCGGTACCGAAAGCGCACGCCCTTGTAATACCGACCTGTGCATCTGTCCAGGATGCCAGCTTCGAGTTGATATGATGGCCGGCCGGAGCTGCGTACAGTAAACGTTATACGTACTGCGCACGTACATCAAACCGTCGACAGACACTAGAAGTAGCACACTAACACTGACAGTTTGAAATCCGGCGATATATGCGGCGGGAAAATACACTCCAAATCAGCGAGCCATCCTCATTACAACAATAGATAGATCCGTATGTACATACTATACTCTTACAGCCAACAACTCGGTATAGAGTGAGTTATCAGCTTCGCCGCGACATCGCGGAGCCCTGGACATGAACAGCACAGCGTCGTAACACGGCATTACATCTGCAAGTGGCCAGGGCGTCAGTCCAGCATAACGACCTTGTTCCCAGGAAGAGCACGTACCAGCCACGACCAGAAGCGCTCTACCCAGTTCCTCGGTGGGGGCTCGTCGTACCTATCATTCCAACGTCAGCACGCCACGCGACGGTGATAGGAAGATGGAAGGACGCACGTCTCCGCCTCGATCTCCTTAAGGCCCGAGACGAAATCCATGTCGGCCGCAGCCACGAGCGGGACTTTGGTCCGGTACTTCGCGCCGAGGTAGAGGATGGGGAAGAGCGCGAAGGGGAGGTAGTTAGTGACGAACGTCGCGGTGTTCCATGAGCCCTTCAGGAACACGCCCCATCCGCTGAACTGTGTATCATGCAACGCGTCAATGTCCATGTCGGTATCGGAGGTATCGTGTGAGGGTACGTACCAAGCAGACAACGAAGCACGCAACAAGACCGTACCACGCCGCATACGGTTGGAGGCGCGACGCGTACGGCAGGTCAGCACGGCTGAATCCCTGGAGCTTGAAGCCCTTGTAGAAGCGGATGTAGGTGACACAAATACCGAACCAGGTCATCAGGCCGGCGATAGCTAGGTAAGGCGAAGACTCCGCGTCAATGACGGTACCTTTCGAATTGAATCACGAGTCTCGACTCACATGTCACTGTTCAGACAGGTACAATCAGTACCAAGCAAGTCCGATAAACCACAGCAAAGACTTACTGTTTGCGAACCAGGTAAACACGTTTCCTGAACCACTGTTGATGCCCATGTAGGCAAGCGTCGCGAAGAGCGCACACGTAATCAGAGACACGTAGGGAAGACCGTTCTTGGTGGCCAGGGTGAAGACCTTGGGCGCGTTGCCGACCATGGCAAGACCGTCTGTCAAACGATCAAATCAGTCAAGGTATCACAAGCGAAAGAAACTCAGTACGCACACAAGGCACGCGAGCTGGTGTACAAGTCACTCGACGCAGCCGAGCAGGCGGAGGTGAGCAGCGCAGCGTTGATAACGGACGGAAGGCCCTTGATGCCAGCAGTCTTGATAGCGATAACAAAGGGCGACTTTGCGGCCGTTGATGACTTGAGGTTGAGGTCGATATTGTTGGAAGGCACGAGTAGGCCGATGATGATGACACCGCCGATGTAGAAAAGAAGGATACGGACATAGACCCGGCGGATTGCCTTGGGAAGGTTGCGGCGTGGGTTCTTGGCCTCACCTGCAGCGATCTGTGCCAGCGGGCAATCAGCGTGCCATTCGCCCTGGACAACTGAGCATGTTCACTTACAGCGACGATCTCGGTGCCGATGAAGGAGAAGGCAGCCTGGGTCATGACCGCCCACCATGCAAGGAAGCGTCCCGTGTTACCCTCGATGCCGTTGTATTGCACGAAGGGACCGGGGTTTTTCCAGTACCGGAAACCGATACGGTCGTGGTTCGGCCCGCCTCCGAGGTCGAGGACGATACCAAGGATGATAAGGCCGACAATGGTGACGACCTTGATCGACGCGAAGATGAACTCCGCCTCGCCATAGACACCAGCACCGAACATGTTGATGGCAATGACGACGACGAGGAATATGGAGATCCACGCCGCCTGGTTGATCGTGTCGTTCCAAAAGCCGATGAGCACAGCGGCCGCACTGAGCTCGGCCGGGAGAATGATTGTCCAGTTGTACCCTGATGAGACGGGGTAGGCGTCTTCAGTAGACACATGAAGAAGACAACTTACAGTAGTTCCATCCCATAGTAAACGAAAAGGCGGGGTCGACAAAACGCTCAGCCAGCCTGATGTGACCACCAGGCAAAGGAAGGTATGCAATCATTTCACCGAGGGAAATCTGCACGAGTATGGGTGAGCGCCGTGTGTAGCAGAAGAGCCCACAGACACCTACCATGACGCTGTAGCATATTGTGCCAACGACCGCGTAACCAAGCAGCAGACCAATTGGGCCGCCATTCTTGAGCGAGGTGGCAGTTCCCAAAAAGAGACCAGTACCAATGACACCGCCAATACTGCGTGGGCGTCAGTGAGGGGAAGAGACACGCGTATGTTGGTTTTGGCTGCCTACCTAATCATGGCGATGTGACGGTTCTTGAGCTGACGCTTCAGCCTGGCCTCTGGGGGGACGTCGGCATCGAGGACGGCCTCAGAGTCGTAGACGTCGGCGCGGACGCTTTCGCCCTTGCTCTGGGTGAGCTTCTCATCGTACTCTCCGTCGGACATGGTGTCGGGTGGATGGGGAGGATGCAGGAGTGAGAATGGGTACTGCGCCCCCGCCAGCCTTATGAGGCCCGCGCGGGTGGAGAGCAGGCGCCGATCGAGGCTGGATCGAGGAACCTGCGAAAATGATCACGCGCATTTGATCGGCCAGCCTGATTGCCTAGCCGCCGGCGCGCTGCACTGCCGCTTTGGGCCACAGCTGTGCCCGCTTGTGCCCGTCGCCTGCTTGGCTCTCGTTAGGCACTAGTTGCGCTCAGGCGTTCAGTAGCACCCCGCGCAGCGTCGCGGCAGCCCGCCCTTACCACGCTGCGAGGTACGCACACTTATCTCGCTTAGAACGCGCTCCTTTATCGCAGCGTCGCAACGCGGAAGCATGGCGTACAGTGGCTCGCCAAGGCGGTGCAGTGCCTGCCTGTCGCCCCACCTTACCCAGAATAGGCAGCAGATTGCAGGCG
This sequence comes from Rhodofomes roseus, assembly GCF_022264815.1. NCBI lineage: Eukaryota > Fungi > Basidiomycota > Agaricomycetes > Polyporales > Fomitopsidaceae > Rhodofomes > Rhodofomes roseus. The sequence continues at coordinate 259,847 of NW_025952968.1, forward strand.
CACACCGCGTGGAGAATCCCGTCCCGAACTGCCCACGCTAGCGACTTCCGCCCCCCGCCGATCGATCGGCTCTGGGTGCATCCTCGCCTACTTCACTGCCGCCCTCCGACTCTCTCGGACTGCCCCGGACAGGGGCCAAAATGCGGGGGACGGCGGGCAACTGAGAGCCCACAGACAGACGACTGCCCGCCTGCGCCAGAGCGCTGAGCGCTGACAGCCTCGGCAATTGTCGACCAATCGAGACAACAGCTCGGAATCTAAGCGTCTGTCATTGCATTCAAATTACATCTGTTCATCTGTTCTGGGATCCGGACAGCCTTCATTTTCAGGTCACAGAGTGAGACAGTAGTGTCTGAGAGATGTCTGAGAGAGAACCTGGTGCTTCGAGCACCAGCAGGGTACAGTCTATTGCACAACTCGAAGACAAATAACGGGACTGCAGACAGCGCGGGCTATTACACAACTAGCGACAACGACGAGGTAGACTTTCCATGTACAACACAAGCACAGCATGACATCAGACAAGCTAGGCACAACCAATATTCAAAATCACGACCACGAGATATGACAATGCGTAGGCGGCAGCGACGGGACTCAGCTGGATCCCGTGAACCACCCAACGAGTGAGTGCCAGTAGCTTTTGGAAGGGGAAGGGACACAGGGCTCGCGGCCCTGGGTAGAGTCTACGAGCATCTGGTCGTCGGACTCCTCCTTTACGACAGGATCAGGAGGAGGAGTGGACGAGGAGCCGGAATCCGTACGTCGCCTCTTGACCCTGGGCTGATCGGCAGGCGAGTCTGGCAGCCTGGGTATGCTGTAGGCCACGCCACCGTACGCCGGGACGTTCGACGGGCCATGTCTCGTCGCTGGACCACTCGCCACGGAACGAGACGGACCGGGCGTAGGCTGCCTAGGCCTGGACGTGGACGCCGATGGGCGGGAAGAACTGTGCGCGGAATGCCCGTGCGAGTGCGAGGAGGAGGACGATGCCGGGGGTCCCGACGAGCCAACGTGCCGCTGCATCCCCTGCATTGACGACCGGGGACGTCGGCGTTCTACCGTACGGCGATGAGGGCGGGGGGTTGGCCGGAGAGTTTCCATCGCGAGCTCTCTATGAACCTTGAGTGCCCCGCGGGGCGCGCGAGGGACGTCCGTCGCATGGTCATCCGCAACAGGTTCTTGCACAGGAGCTACCGGGGGTCCCGCGACAGGCGCCGAGTCGTCCAAAGGGAAATACTGCTCGTCGACATTGTCTGCAGACACCTCGTCCGCAGACGCAGAAGTAGACGCCTCAGCTCCAGGCGACGACGGCAACACCTCCACACCAGACGCTTCCCTCGGAGCAGGCACGCCTTCCTTGTTACCCTTGGCCTGTTTCGCCGACAACTTCTTGTGTTCCGCAGTGAGCCGGCGCACTTGCAAGTGCGGGAGGGCGTCGAACACGAAGGAGCCCAGGATCGCCCTCGGCTCATCCCGGCTGACGGGCAGCTTCGGCGGCCCGAGCTTGGGGGACAAGCACGGCTCCCGCTCGCCCGTCCAGTCCTTCCGTGTGGCAGGGAGCTTGCGGAATCGACGCACCCTCGCCGCTTTGAGGACCCGTGGCGCGCGGAAACGCAACCTCTCTGGTTCGGAGCCATGCGGCGCAGGCTCTAGTACTTCCCACTTCCTCGCCTTCACCACCGCCGTGTGCCGCCGCGCGTACTCCGACGGCTCGATCAGCTGGCAGTCTGCCTTGACGTTGAGGTATTCGCATGATTCTAATTCATCGTGCGGAGGAGGCCTCTCGTCAGGCTTCTCGTCAGAATCCTTGTCAGAATCCTGGTCGGGATCCTCGCCAGACTCCTCGTTGGACTTCGTCTTCAGACGCTTGCGAAGCGGTACGTGGGGATAGTCGTCGTACTCCTCCCGGCCGATGATCTTTTCTCGCCGGCGCTTTAGGGTGCCAAGGGAGATGGTCGTGAAGGGATGGCGGTCAGTGCCAGGACGCGCGAAGGAAGGCGGCAAGCAGTACTTGTCGTCCGTGGAGTACAGGTGTTCAAACCCTAGATCGTGTGCTGTCTTGCGGTTCGTCTCGCGGATGTAACGAACGCGCTCGACACCTATCCGGTTCTCCGTTGGAGGATGGCAGACGTAGTATCCTCCGCGGGCAGCGTGAGGCTTGAACGCGTAGTCAACGACTTTCACGTCCTTCGGCGGTTGGCTCGTAGTCGAGGAGGCACGAGGGAGATCCCCGCCCGCCCCGCATGCGATCACGGACGAGGTCGTTTTTTCGTACGGGTTCGATGGCAATGGCTCCAGGGGGGCGACCACTGCACCGTAGTCGCGGACGATGGGTCCTTTCGGCTTGCCTGAGGCTGAAGATGACGCAGGGGGTAGGTCGTAGCCGTAGTCATCGGCACCAACGGCGCGGCCGTCGCATGTCTTAGCAATGACCCTCGATGGGAACGGGTATTCGGTCGCCAAGGCAGCATCAGCCTCAGCCTCCCGTACGAACTGGCGGATCTCCTCCTGCGTATCCAGCCGTGTCAACGTCGGGCCGCCGACTTCGCCGGATTCAGTAGGCGTCCGTCTGCGCCTCCGGACGTAAACACCTCCGAGCAGTATAACTTCCAGCGCATCGTCCTCAGGCTCCTGTGGCGGACTTTTCGATTGACTGGACCCAGCGTGATGCTGGTTTGTGAACCACCACCGGTCATAGTTTGCTTGAGTTTCTACCAGCACGCTCTGGAAGTTTCGCACGGCCTCATCGACCTCCTCCTGCGTCTTTCCTGGAACGATGAATCTGCGTGGAGTGCGGTCGATGTCGTTGACCCAGTGGTCTGTCCAGAATGGTTCCGGGATGGGAGGATTGTCGAGGTCGTCGCCGGTATAGACTTCATCCTCCTCGACCGGACCATCCCATCTGCGTGCGAGGGCCATCCTGCGAAGTTTCGCTCTCTCCTGGTTTCGAAGCGCAATGGCACGAGCTCTCTCGCGTTTGTCGAGCTCGTACTTGCGCGCGTCGGCGTAGTCAATCTTGAACCTGACCTGACGCGCTTCCAGTTCCAGGTCGGCAGAGTTCGCATCGTAAATACCAACGACCGATATCGACCGCATCGAGCGGCTCGACTGGAAGTCCACGAGCTTCACGGTGCCATCGCCGCAGATGAGCATATTCTGGAGCTGCGGGTTGCCATGGAGAATGCCGCGTCTGTGTAGAGCGTCGTACGCCTCGACAACGCACGCTTTGAGGATGAAGGGCATGTCAGCAGAGGCATTCATCCAGAACGTCGGATGTGGCGGAGCCATATTCAGACTGACGCCGTCCACACTCCGGGTAACGTTGATGAGGGCTGGAACGACATTGCCTTGCAGCGAACGGAGATGGTCCGATGACTTCAGTAAGGCGAGCTAAAGAGGGGAATGAGCGAAGGAAGACTGAAAGCATACACCCACGAACCTCGCGGTAGAATCCACTCCACTGGTGATTCTTCTTCAGCGGCCAGCTGTGGGATGTCGTCAGGATTTTTCCACAGACTAAAGTTTGGGCTTTCTCACCTATGCGATAGCACAGACAATGGTCTGTCCGCGATCACACAGTCTCTCAGTGTGGCGGAACACGTCCCCGATACTGCAACGCCACATGAACAAACGAACACGAGCGAAAGGTGCCGAGACATACCACCGAGGTTCAGGATGGTCTTCACATCGACCATGGGTTTCTGTGCAGCGAAAGCCCAGTCACCGAAAGGGATGTAGAGTTGTGTTTCGAGGATGTTGGTGGAGACTTCGCCATTGCGCATTTTCCTCTTGCCCTTGACGCGGCGACGAGTTATGCGCACATTCTCCTCGTCAGAGGAATCATCTTCATCATCGACAACTGGCCTGTTTTTCCTCTGCCAGTCTACCATGGCAGACGAACGCTTGAGGCCGGGAACGGGAGCGGGGCGGAGGAGGTGAGCTTGTGGCGGTGGCGCACCCTCGAGTGAGTCTGGGTTGTAGGCCGCGGTCAAGACACGGTAGAATATGGTGAGTTCAGGAGAGTTTAGGTCAACCGTAGGCTGTGTCCACATGTGGTGGACATGTTGCGCATCGCCGTCGGCCATGGGTGGCGTTCCGACGCGTTAGAGCTGCCAAGGAGTTGTTCAACACGCGGTAAGACGCGTCGACTGAAGTATAGAGCGGGTTGAGGGCAGCGGCAGGGGGAGGGAAGATGACGGTAAAAGCGAAGGGACGCGAGGGGGGTTGGCCATGCTTTATCCAACATCGCCTTGTACTCTGGCCTCACTGTGATACAAGGGCTGCTTTACTCGATCGGGAACAAAGCAAGGACACAACCTTCCCACGTGGCCGGTGCCACTCGCGTGGCTTCTCCGCCGCCGGGGAGCGCCGGGTCCCCACTGTGGCTTCGGGCGCTTATCCACCGACTTTTGTCAATCGAGTTTCTCGACGCAGCGCCTCCTGAGCGAGTCGCAAACACTGTATGTAAGCTTTCGGTTCATATACCTGGCTTAATGATGCTACATAACGTATGGAATAAGGCCATACTAGGTCGAGCACCTAAGACATCTGCTTACACGTCGTTCTCACCAAGTTCTACCTCCCAAGGCTGCAATGGAAGTTCGGAAGCATGCCCCAGAACTAGAGGGCCGCACATATATTATACCATCGAAGAGACCGTAAAAATCAAGGCGACTTCTGCCACTCGTTCTCCCAAACCTATGTTGCGACCAATTTGAATTGGTGATGAAATCCTGAATGACTGAATGTCTAAGTCTCACCTCGAAGAATCGTCGCCTGTCGCCGACCCTGACACCACGGCAGCTTGTCAGGTCCAACTTCTGCAACCTCGGACATGCGTCGATGATGGGAAACAACCCAGCGCCTATGTAGGTCATGCTCCTCGATGAGCAAACGTCTAGATATGCATGAGGAGAGCCTGCTTACTAGTGAATCTTGTCCCAGCAACAGCCAGGTTCTCTAGGTCTGTGCAAGCGGAGATGAACGGCGCGGCGTCGTCATCCACTGTTGTATTATTGAGGAGGAGTACTTGGATCTTAGGAGGTCCGTCCGCCACGGTTTCCTGGAGCAATCCTTTGAGCTCGGCAGAGCGGAATGAAGGTATGCCCGACAAGTTCAAAATCTAAAACGACATTTCATTGCGGTTGACATGAGCGGAGATAGATTTTGCTCACCTTGCATTTCCGACCTACCCGACGAACGAATTCACCGACTACACTCTCTCGCCGTCCAGGACTGCCAGTCATGCCAAGCTTCATGTTGCCGACCAGATTGACTCGTTCGAGACGCGGGCATGATTCCAGTATATCCGTGAGATCACGGAGTGCTTCATCATTCAAGTTCATCGCAGAAAAATTCGCGATCGCGGCACTTGAGCCTTGGCCGCCCCCGAGGGCTCCGATGTTGAGCGTCGTAATGTCAGGGAACTGAGAGATGGCGGAGACTAACTCGTTACCAAACACCTTCGTGGAGGTGAGAGACAGCTTCTCCAGGGGCTTTCCACGTAGCAGGTGCCCTAAATGGTGGACCAACGTGAATGAAAGGTCCACCCGTCGCAGATTCGGGCAGACGCGCATGAAGGGAAACAGAGCGTTGTCGCTCAGGAACGTCTGGCGTAGCTTGAGGGTGTGCAGATTGGGTAGCTGGAAGTCTTGATCGTCTTTGAAGGTGGCGGTCAACTTTCCGAATGCAGCGTCGGTCTGCATGGTGTTATGTATAACGCACAAATAGATTTTACTGAAAGCAGCGGGACGAACCCAACTAGATATCCCTGCTACCTTCAATACCTCCAAGTCTCCGCAGGCTGATAGTATGGGTACCACGAAGGCTGGGGTGATAGCCGTGTAGCTGAGATTCAGCGCGGCCAGTTTGGGGCACGTCTTGGCCACGACGTTGCACGTCTTCTCACCAACCTTGGAGCAACCCCTGAGATTGGTTAATGAACTATCGATCAGTCTTCAGATGACCAAAACTCAACTTACCTCAATACGAGTACGCGCAAACCGGGCAGTTTCGAGATGATAGAAGCAAACACGGTATCGGCCTCCTTATCGAAGTCTGTAAGATGTAGTTCTTGCAGTTCCGACCCAAAAGGAGAGTCGCGTATCGCCGCCAAAGTACGTCTATTGACTCCCGGGAGGCTTCTGTCAAGAACGATGGCTGGAGGGCGAATGAAGTTCTGACAGCGAACGCAGTAGTATCAATATCCTGAAACTTGGAAAAGAAGCGACAGCTCGGACGCACTGTAACTATGAGTTCGTCATTGAGTAGTTGTGGGCACGTCAACTTGAGCGCGGAGAAGACCCTCTGAGCGAGAGGATCCGGGAGGACCTTCAATAAGGAGCGCGCGTTCTCCCAAACCGGAGGGTCTTCTGAAATTCTCTTGAGGCTGTCAGCGAATACTCGAATGCAGAGTACAGTCAGTGATGGGATTGATTGAGGCAGTAGGGACCGTGTGGACAGTGCCGTCGCGGTGGGTGCGCTTGCTTGCGCCTGTGCGGCGGATACTCTGTCGTCCTCTGTCGGTTCGCCGATAGCACGACGTCGTTTAGTAGGCCGGGTCCCACGATGTCCTCCAGCACTCATGACGAGATTATCTGTGCGTTAGAGACAAGACTACTTTGGTGGAGCAATCAGCAGAGAGAGACTGCAGGTACGACTGGGCGCGATGCCACCGGCGCGATGGTGGTTCAGTTCCAAGTTCCGATCATGATGATACTTACAGTGACGAAAGGTCCGAGATCGAGATCGCGGGGAAGATCGTCGTAGATCTCGGGTTCGCGGTAACTTATTATGTAAGTTATGTACTTGGTAACTTATGCAGCTGGGAGGATGAGGAATTCGCTCATCGGACGCCTCACGTTCACTAGTACTGCTGAAACGATGCACAGTTTCCAGTCAGAGTCTGACATTATCGAGGAAACCATTATATCCGATGCGTAGGATGTAGAATTCAACACCAGATGTCCGGAGTAGCAGTACAGTAGTCCGCGAGTTTAAATGTTGAAGTCCCACAGCACCCTTGAATTATCCACGCGGCGAACTGTACATATGCTTGTCAGTTACGCTATATATACCAACTCATGACGTATGCATGAAGAAGCAGTCCAAGTGAACAGACTGCAGACCGTTCTACAGAGCTGAAGACAGCAGGGTGAGTATGTCAGATACCAGAATGAGATGCTTGAACGCGTACCAGTTCCCGGCCACTGGCCACCGACCCGAAGTCCCCATAGCCAAAATGCACCGAGAACAGCGCCCAGTGGTGCAACGGTCATCCTCCATAGGATGCGCTCGAACAGACCAGGACCATTGGCTATGGCCGTACTGACTCCTCCGGTGAAAGTTAAGGTCGCGACCGGTAGGTACACGATTAGCTGAAGCAAGTTCAATGGCGCCGGGAAGCTGTATGGTGCAGAGTATCGCACGACCGTGCGGATGAAGAACCGCCGAGCCTCCAGGCCAATCGATTTTGAGCATCGGTCCCAGGGGTTGGAAGATGGTCGTGATGCAAGGGATGGGTAGACCAGGACCAGCATGACCAGAGAGCACACCATGAGAAGGAACAGGACGGCGAAGAGCGAGAGGAAGGCCACCCTTGATTCAATAGGAGCGGGTGCAAAGGGTGTTCCCAGGGAGTCTGGGAATAGGTCAGCCAGTGACGTCGACAGGAGGAACAGGGAGAGTAACAGGGCAGGAAGGAAGAAGGTGACGGTCGGGATGAACACGCGAGAGATGCCGTGTAGTATGAGGACGGAGCGAGGTAGGATGATCTCTGCTGGAAACAGATGTAGGGGGCTCGTTGACATGGGGAGGTGCAGGCCGATAATCATCCATGAGAATGCAAAGAGCAATATCCCGTAAGCGACGTCGTCAGGGCAAGGCACTTGCGGCAGATGCGAAGTGAAAGCGCCCAGTACAAGGATGTAGGGTATGACTGTGAACGCGGGCCGGACGGAGAGCTTTGCAAATGAGTAGAGCATCAGAACAAACTCGCGGACGTCTGGAGATGTACTGAGCATGGTTGGGTCCACAGGATGTGTTGGTGGAAGGATGAGGAAATGCGCGAATATCGCCATGTATGCAAGAAGTATGACAAGGTCTACTAGGTGCATCACTCTGCCCTGTACGTCAGAAAGGTGAAAGGCTTCTAGAGCATAGATTACGAACCTCGGAGTGCAGAGCGCGTCGTATCTATGCGCCAAGCGTGTTGAGGGAGAAGCTTCGTCCTCGTCCTGGATACGCCCTCGCTTCCACACTCTCCTGATGCTGAGGAAAACCACAGGATGAGTCAGAAGATCCTCTAGCGCAGAATAGCTGGAGAGGAAGTCCACCACTGAATTCAGACGATGAGCATCCTCTGGCCAGTATGCCCGTGATTTGAGCTCGCACCTCTTTTTGACCGACACTCTTCCTTTTCATAAGGGAATGACGTCCAGAGCGCACGCTCAACTGCCGCTTCCGACTGGCATTGTGCGAGAAAGGCGGCCCATATACTGAGTAGCCGCTGATCGAGGAGATACAAGTCTTGTGTTTGCTGCTGCTGCGCTTGCCATATTTCTAATACATCGCCGCGAGGTTGCTTTCTGATTTGAGCATTGTACCGAGCGTACAGAAGGACAAGGAGGGAGAACGCAATCTGTTCTGCGCGCGACCGGACCTGTGCAGGACAGATGTCCACGTCTGTACAAGACGCGATCCCCTTGGCTAGGACTCGGAGGATCACCGGCTCGAGGAGAGGCAAGGCATTGGTGGGTTGAGGCATCTCTCTGGGCGGAAGGAGCGCGGTGGTCTCTGTAGGCTGGGCATCGGTTGCGCCGTTCTCGACGTCGTCCATGGTAGGAGGAGGGGGAGGAGGACCGTAGCTACTGCTCACTATCCGCTCACGTGGGACGCGTCGCGCGGGCGCCTAAGTAGACATCATGCTCGAGCGCGACGCGGACAGCATCGCCCGGCGTTTGCGCGCGAGCTGCGCTCACACCCGACCATCACCATGTCAAGCGTGAACCAGCCCCTCCTTCAGACAATCGAGCCCGATGAGGTAGAGCAGCCTCTCGCTGTCAATGCCCCGACGACCCCCAGACCTCTTGCTGGTGCCCGCGCACCCAGCCAACAAATGGCGACTAATCCGGGAGATGCAGAGTCGGGTGAGTGATGGCGGGTCCTTTTCTATGCTGGCTTCGCTGAGGCCTGCGTTGCGGCATAACAGGAATAGCAGGTATCTTCCGACAAGTACGCGTCCCACTAGTTCGAAGGCGACTGTCCTCATAGCCCGCTAGTCAGCTCACCCCGTCGTCCTCTTCTTCCTCTACCTTTTCCGAATAGCAGCCATAGCAGTGTATCTGTTGTGTGGCTTCTTCACCAAAGAATTTGTCGTCTCGGTATTTCGATTTCTGCAGGATTTGTATCTACTCGTCCTGACATGTTCGCAGACGGTTCTCGTCGTAGTCCTACTTGCCATGGATTTCTGGAATTGCAGGGTATGTACCACGTCTTGGATGGCATGTCATGGCTGTTTGACACAGGCGCCACAGAATGTTGCAGGGCGTATCTTGGTGGGCCTCCGATACTGGAACCAGGTCGACGAGGATGGGGAGAGTTACTGGGTCTTCGAAAGCCGCGACGTGCGTATCGCAACATACGTCACTAGCCTGTGCACACGCCCTGATGCTTTGCTATAGCCATCTCGCCCTGCAAACCCCATTGATTCCAAGTGAGCTCTTCTACATTCTTACAGCGTGGTTCCCGACTGACGGTGATGTTGCAGGATGTTTTGGGTAGGTGTCAGACAGGCGCGTACCTTGTAGTCCACTCATTGTGTGCTGTCATAGATCGCTCTATATGCGTTCCCCCTGCTATGGCTGGCATTGTTAATCGTATCATTCTTGAAGTTCAACCTCTCGTACGTTGACTCGTTCACATGCCTGTTAGCCCAAACTGATCAAAACATGAAGATTTATTCCCATTGTCTTGCTTGCGTTGATCTTCAACGTGAGCAATGCGGTCGGTTTCACCTACGCGTGCGTAGCATACCTCACGCAATTCTCATCCAAGTACTTACCAGTCTCGCATCATAGTGACCGCGATTCGAAGGAAAGGTGGGCAAAGGCTTCGTCCGCCTGGAACATTGGTATGGGTGGCATTGGAGGGCAGCTGCTCGGCGGCGTAGTGAAGAACAGCGTCGGGCGGATATTCAAGTAGTGTGTAGCGTACTCCACCCTTACTTCATATCACCATCCTCTGTCACTGCGAGCTAATTTCTACTTGCATTTCTTGCTCGCTGCCCGCTCTGCGGAGCGGCTAAGTGCGTGTCTACTAACAACAAGGCGGGGCGAAGACGAAGGGATGCAGAGATGCGGTGAGCGAGGGGGCGTAAGCGTCACGGGGCGTGTGCGGCTACTGGTACAGACACGACGATGCGAGGCGTGAAGTCCGGTCTGACGAAGTAAGTAAGGATGGAAGGATAAAATAATGCAGGTGGATGGATGGCCGGGGTCCCAATTCCATGTGCAGCTATGATACAGAACGACACGACGTGAATGGCGAATGGTCCGAAATGCAGAGGTGCGGAAGGTGAATGCGGCGCGCAGAACGGAACAGACGGACGGAGGACGTAGAGACATGCCATGGCAACGGGTTGGGTGGCGCAAGCCTCGAGCTTACTTGCCCAGGCCGCCGATCCAGCCTCGTGCGTCAACACGAGAAGAGGCGACCGTGGGTGTCGACGGTGGAGGAACACCGATGAAAGACCGACGACGACCGTCAGCCTTGAAGGACGACACACGGGGCGTTGCCAAGGGAGGGAAAGGGTACGAGGCGTTAGACGTTAGCGTCATGGTGGAGGGGGTACGCGTGGCGAGGGTGGGAGAGGGAGGGAACACAAAGAGCATCTGGGAAGGCGTAGATACTGCGGAGGTAAGTTTTGGTCTGGAGGGAGGCTGGACCTTGATACGAAGGTTCGCCGGGGGTGCGGTAGGTTTGCGAGCGTCGGCGCGAGGGCGACGAGTGTTGACAAGCGGTAGAGATGGGGGCGAGTTGACTGGGATGATGGGCGACGACGGGACAGGCGGCAAGATAGCTAGGTTGGGCGGCCGACGGGTCCGGGCCTTCGACAGCGGTCGAGGCGTCAGATCGAAGTTTGCTCTGATAGCGGTCGCAGGAGGGGGCAGGTTGAAACTCGACTTGTGGTGAGGGGCCGAGGGAGGCATCCGCAAGGCGGGCATCTGACGCGCAGTGAGGAACCCTGACGACGGCTGCTCACCAGAATCCTTCCGTGATCGCGAGCCTTCGTCCTCCGTGGGCTCCGCGCTGGAACAGCCTGTGCCCTCGCTACTCTCGTCAAACCCACCACCCACGCCCAACAGCTCTGCCTCCTCGTCCTCCTCCACGAGGTTTTCACTCAGCAGACTGCTGCCAGTCATGACGCTGGCGATCGAGCCTGCACGCTTGCGTGATATGTATCTGGATCTCCTTGGGCATGATCCAGATGAACTCATGGAAGACATGGACGATTTGCGTGCCATCAAGCGGTCTTCCATGGCCTGGTCCAGCGCCCTTGCTTCCCGCATAATCTCAACGCTTTCCCTATCATCGTCGGTCGTAGCCTGATCCATCAGCAAGCGCTGACGACTCCATTCCGCTTCGGAGGGAGATTGGTCAAGCGACGCCGGGGAGCTGGTGCCGGCTTTCAGCGTGCGTTCATAGTCTAATAGCTGATAAATAAGGCTGTGTCCATGGCGCACAACGTGAGTATACGTCACACGGAACGTGAAGATCAGGGACATACGACATGTTGGGCCCAATAGCATTGCTTTTCTCCTTTACGAAGTCGTAGGCACCCTGCATACCCTTGAGCGCCCAGACATCGCAGGGCACGTTGGGGGATCGTTGTACGGCTGCGCGCATGACCAGGGCGATAACCAAGGTTGCAGAACGCGAAACACCACATTGACAGCTATAATGAACGTGAGACCATCGATCGATGAAACGGGCTTGAAGGTTACATACTGAATCAACACGCCGTCTCCACGTTCAAGAGCCCGATCGACAAAAGCGAATGCGGCTGGGAAACCACTATGTACAAGGTCCGCCTGGCCGTGCGACCAATGCAGCTTGAGATAATGCATCGCAGGCCTGCCACTGGGTACGTGAGCGGGATAGAATGTCGACTCGGTATCACCTCCAGTCGAGCTGAGGTCGGGCGTCGACATGAATGCGCGATGTGGCTTCACTGAATCGAACACGGTAGAGACCTCCTTCGCCACATTAAGGATCGACTTGATACCGCGTTCCATAAGACCTCTCCAATCGCGGACGTTGTCCTCAGAACCGAGCCAGATGCCCGGGAGGATCTGCACGGGTCCATCATGGTACGGGGCAGAGCCGAGGTTCTGGTCCTCCTCGCCTTTTCTCCGTAGAGAGGTTGCGGGGACAGGGGCGGGGAGGGAGACGATCGAGAGTCGCCTCTGCGGCTCTACGGCATGGCTGTCCGTGGACAGCAGGGAGTTGGTCGAGGACTGGGCGGAGGGGAGGGTGAGGGACAGCTTCTTCATATTCCGGGAAGTCCGAGGCTTGCTGGGGTTAGGAAATACAAACGAGTCAGAGTCAGAAGTTGCAGAGGAAAGTCCAGAGGCGGAGGCGGAGCTCTCGCTCTGTACCAGCGCTACGTCGGAGTTGACGGCTGGGGTGTCAATGCGAAGGGAAGTCGGGGGACCCCTTCTCCGCTGCGTGGCGGAGGGGAGGGACCGCAGGGAGGATGGAGGACGAGGGGTCGCTGAGTCCATGCTTTTGAGTTGGCTCGACACGCCGGCGTGTGCGATAGCGCTGTAGGGTGAAGGAGAAGATCACACGGAAACGTGTGACGAGGCAAGGACCCCGAGACGGAAGAAAATAAAGAAAAAAGAAGAGGGGGGATCCCCAGCAGCGTTAGAGGACGGACGGGGAGGGAAAATGAGGAAGAGTCGGGGAGGGCGGCATCCAGGGCTGGCTGGGCATAAGTAGCAGTTCAACTGTGAGAGTCGGCTCCGTATTTGTGCGCGCCCACGTGGCTGTCCGGTTTCCAAACACCCCCGCGTCGCACAGAAGATCGGTAAATTGGAAACTACGCCCCTACGGAAATAGCCGCCGACCGTAGTCCGCGCCTGCCTAATATGGCAAGTGCACTTTTGCCCGCTGTTTTGTGGCAAAGCTCGACACTTGTGCACTGTATTCTGATGTATAGACACCATGAACTTCCTGAAGAGTGGCTGAAAATCATCCAATCACCGTAGGAGACTGTATGGGTCCAGTACAACACTGTGTGCATGCCGTCACAGGCTGTTGCGCGCAGAGCGCCCGCGTCACACACGTGACAGCTGCCATGACATGTCCCAAAGCGGACAGTCACAGTTCAATTTTGACTTGTCTGTCCGTTGTGCCCTCAAGCGGCCTCGTCCATCGCAGTAGTAATTGCAATAACAGGGAAATACAACCAGGAGTGAACACTGAGAATCGAGTACGGTGGTATACTTAGGGTAGCGCGAGTGTATACGGTACAGTTACGTAAGCATGTGGCGGGCCTGCCCTTTATGCATACTTACTTACCATCTCACTGAGTCACCGTTCCACCTACCGCCGCCCAAATACTAGTGGTGGTATCTGCTCGCAAATCCTCTTCATTTGCGATGCGTGCAGCAGTGAGAAATGCTGCAAGAAGGGCGGGATATACGCGTGTTGTGTGTGTGACAGGATGGTCACGTGCGCGTACGGTCCGTAGTGCGGTCCGGACCCGTAGGGGCGTACTTTCCATTTTCGATATGTCCTCGCGTCGCAGCGCCCGCCACACTAGCGCCCGCTTCCCGCTTTGTACTTGGGCGCGTGCGGTGCTCGGCGCCTGTGGCCGTCGCCATGCACGCCTGCCACCTCCGCGGCCGTAGCGAGATCCGCCCGCTTCATAGTCCCCTGCGTCCACCCGCGAGCACTCGCCGCACCCGCGATCGTCTGTCTCGACGGCGCGTGCCTCCACTGCGCCCACATGGCGCCTGCGTTACCAGGCGTTACCGCAACGTCGTTACCGCCAGCTTTAGTACCGCGCCTGAGGGTGCGAGTCGACAGTCGATCTCGATTCTCAAACATGATTAATATCCAACTGACGCCTCGATCCGGCGCACCGTGCAAAGCGTCGGATGACGGCCATATAGCGGATATCAACCGCTCATTCAATCTAATTTAATTGCAGCAGCCTACCGCGAGAGCACCTCTGCCGCGGAGTGGCTCGTGCTCGCCCTGTTGCCTGCACCCGATGCTCCCCGGTGCTCCCCTCGGACCCGGTCCTCTTCTGCAGCTCCCAAGCAGCTCCTTCACTTCGGTCCTTCGAGTTCCAGATGACTCCTTGCCACGCCGTTCCCCGTCCCTCTCGGACTGAGTAACCCCGCTATATCGGGCACTTGGCACTCAGATCATATCGCGGTTGCTCTTCCAAAATCTTGAAGAAGCCTCAAAGAAGCCTGGTATGTTACTGTTCGTCACGCCGATGGTGAGCATTTGCTACCACTGCTGCTGCGGGCAACCGCCGCCTCGTCTAGCCATGTATCTCGGGTCAGCACGGCTCGCCGGCTTGCAACCCGCATTGGAAGGAGCCAAAGCCCCGTTGGGCCAAGCCAGCTGACTTACCCATCGCTATATTCCTGAGCAACTCGCACAAGCGACCTAACTCGAGGTCGACTCCACATCCCCTTGGTGAAGACGGCGTTGACAAGGCTGTCCAGTCACTGTCAAAGCATGGGATATGCATGACCTCAACGGCACTTGGGAGCCGGCGTGTAGAGGGCAACTCGCGTAGGTGGGTCTATATTTTGAAGGCAATGCGGGTGGCCTGTTCACAGCAATCGACTGCGTGCATAGGCGTATGCTGGAGGAACCAACACGTCGCTTCTTTCATCTGCGACACAATCTCGGTCAAGCCTCAGGGTACGCGGGTGCATATGTTTTCTGGCAGATGGCATGTTATAGACTCGTCGCGTGGGGTCGACTTGCTACGTAGTAGCGTCGCTATAATTTTCCACTACTGTCGCCGCAGGAGCGAGCATGTGTGCTTCAAGTTGTCGCGCGTCCAGTCGGGATGACCCAACTGCTACTCACGTTAGCTCACTATGTGCTTCGACTACCCTGTCTGCACCTCTCAGAGTGCTAGCTATGTGGGCGCTGCAGAGTAAGCTCTATGACACGACGGCGAAACCGTATACAGTAGGCCCGAAGATGCAGAGTCCGGACCTGTCTGAGCGTCTTCGTAGTATTTACCGTCCCAACCCCAACGACTGGGATCGTGCGATTCCCGCTTCCAAGCACTGTGATGCCCAATAGCCTCCAGTGGGCCTACTTAACGTCCTTCATCGGCACCTTCTCCTCTCTCCTCTTCATCTCTTGGTTCATCAACGGGAAGCTCAAGGAGGCCGGCTACGACGTTTCACGCCTGATCCTCATCGGTCTACCACCCAAGGAAGGTACAATGTCGGCGCAAGATAGCTCGTACAGCTCGTCGCCCGCGCCGGCGGGTCTCTTAGGAGGGAATGCGACGCAGTTGCTTGCGTTGGCTTTGGCTTTGGCGACGAGTGCATGGATCTACAAAAAGTTCAGTGCCGCCCAGAGTGAGTGCCACGCTGTCAGATACCGCTGCCGCCAGCTCAGCGACCACAACCCATAGAGAAGAAGCCTGTGCTCGACTCAACAAAATGGCAGGAGTTCCCGCTGAAGGAGAAGATACAGATCTCTCCGAACACTGCTATGTGGGTAGCGAAGGCTTCGAGATGGGTTGCGCGCTGACTGAGGTGAATACAGCTACCGTTTTGCCCTTCCCCAGCCAGACGATGTCCTCGGCCTGCCCATTGGCCAGCACATCTCTGTCTCTGCTGAGATCAACGGGAAGGACATCATGCGTAGCTACACGCCGACGAGCAGCGATGACAACCGGGGTCACTTCGACTTGCTCATCAAGGTGCGTCCCGAGACTGGCATGTGCCGCAAATTCCCCTTGCTGACGTCCCGCCGCAGTCGTACGAGAAGGGCAACATCTCCCGCTACGTCTCGCTCCTCAAGATCGGCGACAACGTCCGCGTCAAGGGTCCCAAGGGCCAGTTCACGTACAAGCCGTCGCAGTGGCGCGTCCTGGGCATGATTGCTGGCGGTACAGGCATCACGCCCATGCTGCAGGTCATCCGCGCGGCGCTCAAGAACCCGAACGACCACACGTCGCTCAACCTCATCTACGCGAACGTGAACTTCGATGACATTCTGCTCAAGAAGGAGCTCGACGAGCTCGCCGCGACGCACCCGACCCGCTTCAAGGTGTTCTACGTGCTCAACAACCCGCCCGAGGGCTGGACTGGCGGCGTCGGCTTCGTGTCGAAGGACCAAGTCGAGAACTGGATGCCCGCGCCGAATGCGCATAACGACATCAAGATTATGATGTGTGGTACGTGTGTGTGCCGTGACTGAGATGACGTGGTACTGAGGGTGTGGTACAGGACCGCCGCCAATGATGACTGCTATGAAGTGGGCATCATCTGTTTAACCACTCGTATTTCAACTGACAGTTCATAGGAAACACCTAGCGGAACTCAACTACTCAGCTCCTCGAACTGTCAGCAAGCTCGACGATCAGGTGAGTAACCCCTCAAATGGGCTGGGACATGGATGCTAACTCCTGCGTAGGTCTTCATCTTCTAGGGTATTCTCGCGCATTCGGTGGCGTCTGGGTGTTCTCTTGGATATAGAAGTCTTCGGGTATGATCATATACATATTGCTAATGCACGAGTGCTCTTTATTCGCGATTTTATGTGGTCGTGAGTGTGACGTGGGTGAGGACATAGCCTTCCGTTGAGTTCACGGACCGAGCATGGGGACTGTGTTTGGGGTCACAGTCCCCAACGCAGCGAGCCTGGCTCGCCTCCAATTCCGGAAGGCGTCCTTCCTATGATCGTGATGATAACGGCTCACAACGTCAGGTGGTACATGAGGCGTGTACACGGGCGTTTCTGTGCCTTCAGATCTCAAACCGTATATCAGTCGTTGTATCCTTACCGCGTATACAAGCACAGCCAGTACCAGCGTGGCAGTGTAAGTCTTTCGTTCACTCGGTTCTGTCTGCAGGATGCTGACCGTCGCATCGAACATCCCGTTAGTCACGCCAGTACTGCGTAGGGGTGCGCGCCTTCACCTGCGGTAGCAGCTCCACCATCTATGTCCTCCGACAACTCCCATCCCTCATTTCCGCCGAATTCGGACACGGACATCGTGCTCTGCTCCAGAGACGGTGTATCCTTCTGCGTTCGCTCCTACATCCTGAAGTCATCATCGGGCTGGTTCAACAGACTACTCACGGACCCCAAAGATGTTCCCAGACTTGCTCCAAACGAACCTATCCGTATGCCAGAAGAAGCGGCCGTCGTTGCAGGGCTGCTCAAGACCGCGTTCTCGATGGAGATGCCCCCCGTCGACTCCACCGAGCTATTGCTAGACATCCTGCGTGCGGCGGAGTACTACGAGATGCCCGCTGCGATTATGCTCATCCGCGCATGCCTCACCTCCGACGTATCGAAGGTCTCTCCTATACGTGTTTATGCCATCGCATGCGAGCGCGGCTGGCAGAGGGAAGCGGAGTGGGCGCTAGCGAGGACGATACACATGGACCTCTGTGCGCCCGAGGTCGCTGAGCAGCTCGTCAAGCTCGACGGCTCTGCGATCATGAAGCTCTTTGTCCTGCAGCGCAGGCGGAGAGACGCGCTGCGGGAGAAACTCGACGACAGCAGCGTGTACGACAAGGGGAACGTGGCCCCTCAAGTCTGTCCGAGATGCGACAGGAATATCGGGAGCAACCCCTGGTTGGCGCTCAAGTCGTGGTGGTTATCGAGGGCCGAGGCGGTCCCCGTCAGCATCGAGGATATCGATTGTCCTGAGGTCCAAGTGGCCGCCGAAGCCAGTTGTCCGAATTGTCGCGAGACGCTCTACGATGCAACACATACGAGAACGAATCTCCGCGCTATGGTGAAGTCCCTACCAAGCAAACTCGAGGTACGTATTCCATCAGTGACATGGCTGTCTAACTGACATAGTGCATCCATTTTGTGCATTGTGGCCCAGGACGATCCATGACCAGACGCTGAGTACATGACAAGGTCCCGATTCGCAGAGTGCTAAGCAGAGGTATTCATTATCGTTCTCTGTGTTGATAACCGGATCCCTATACATACCCCGGACATACGCCTGAACGTTGATCCTTTCGAGGCTGTACCTTCGAGGCTGCGCCGAAGACTGTCAGTATAGACAGACTTCGCTTCCCATGGCTACTTGGTCACGGGTTATGTTTTGGCGAATTGGTGCGCTTCGATTATGGAGATGGTATGCCTACACAACACCTGCATGATGGGTCGTTGCTCCACAAACAGCACTTTACGACACCGTGACCACATCATCAGAAAGTAGTCAGCCAGAGACCTGGATTTGGCTACGAACGTCAACGCCCCGGTCCCAGAGGACTAGGGTCCGGATCATCGACAAGGTGATCCACAGTCAATGCGCTGCACACTGCATACGTCAATCCGATTAGCTGCACTGTGTGGTACAGCCTGACTGGGTAAAGTACCTACTCACGAGATTCTTCGTCTTGAGCGTCAAGCTCACCTGGACCACCACGTTGCATGGGCGTGGCTGTACAGACTTTTATCATTTCATCTCATGCAGCAGCTATGGTACTTAAGGATGCTCGTCAAGGCAACATCGCTCGGTATCAGACCCTTCGCTTCTCGCGGACCCGAGTCTGTTATCCCGCAACGGTCGGAGGTCGTTTGACTTCCTGGACCGCACTCTAGTCCCTGCTGGCCTGTCAGTGCGTATATCTTGCTCTAGAAGCCTCTACTATCTCGTTTGCGTTCTGATTCTCACGTCTAGTCCATACCGCTGACGCGCTGCGATGGATGCCCCAGACTCTGGAACTGTTTCGGTGAAAGTTGAAGAAGATGCAGCCTCACCTACCTACCATCCTGCTTACCCGGCGTCGCCTGACACAGACATCACACTGCGATCGAGCGATGGAACGCTATTCGCCGTGTCGTCACTGCTCCTGAAGTTGACGTGGGGCTTCTTCAAGGCAATGTTCAGTCTACCCAAGGAGCCTGCATCACCGAACGGTCCGGAGCCCATCTCCATGCAAGAGAGCGCAGAAGTCATCGCCGGGCTGCTGAACTTATCGTTCCGACTTGGACAACCCCCGCTCGACTCAATCGACACGCTCGAGACCTTACTGCGCGCCGCAGAGAAGTATGAAGTGACATCGGCGGTGGTCATGATACGGTCTGCGCTTACATCTCCTGTTCTTGAGGCGTCCCCGATCCGCATCTACGGGATTGCATACGAACATGGGTGGTACAAGGAGGCGACATGGGCTTCCTCGAAGACCCTGACACTCGACCTATGCTCTTCGGAGGCGGTGTCAGACCTCTCGCGCACAGACGGTGCTGCCATAATGAAGCTTATGACTCTGCACCGCAACAGGAGAGACCTTCTCCGGGCACGCCTCGATGACAATGACCTCTTCCCCTATGCGACCACCGCGCAGATAGTCTGCTATTCTTGCGATGAAGACGTCGATAATAGCCCATGGCAGCTCATGAAGTACAACTTCGTCTCGCAGATGGAGCGCGACGGCATCTCCGTGGATTACCTTGATGGTACAGTCCTAGAAGACATCGTTGATGCGAAGTGTCCGCGGTGCAAGAGGAAGATATACAACCCAGTCATGGTGAGGAAAGGGCTACGGGATGCCATCCGAGAGCTGCCGGCCAAGGTCGAGGTGAGTTGCCTCGTCGCATGCATGTTGTTCTGACCTGAAATCCATCTTGCAGTTCCCGGAGGCGAAGACACCGCGAACGTGATGACGGGCCCTCGTCCATATCGGGATTGGTATACGGGGCGATGGGCTTCGAGGGCGGTATGCCTCGGTTGGGATGGGGAGGATCATCGACGATCCGGCCAACATCCGTGCCGGTGAATGGCTTCAATGCGAACTGTGACCCGCATGATATTGCCAACAGTCCGTAGGCTCGGAGGCTCCACGAGTTCTGTACTCATGTCCGTCTTCGCGTACAATGTCCCTGTTGACAAAAGGGGATGGTGCTATTGACGAAGAGAATCACGATGGGCACGTGGATGGCATTGGTTCATCATCAAGACGACATACGAAGCGCGCCCGCGCAAGCGTCTTTCTTGTCATATTGTTGGCCGAGGTCACGATCAGGCTGACTGAATAGTCATCCTTCCTCAGTCCCGTCTGGCATGCGATTGCATAACCTATCTTCTCCGGTGTGACATGTCTCACTCTTCTATCAGATCCACCCTTTTCTGCAGTATATAAGCCTGCAGTCCAACTCGTCAGTAACCGCCATCAGCTCGCAAGCTCGACGTCACCTTCGCCCTCCTAGTCTTCACCCGTACGATGTCCAAGGTTTGGCGAACAAGTATTGATAGGTTTTCACAGTTACTGAGGAGGCGTCGCCATCAGCCCGCCGTCCTCTATGTCTTCGGCTTGTCCGTCTGGTCAGCCGTACCCGAGCTTGCTGTGTAAGTGCAGAACGCAGTGACCTAGGTGCCGACGGGCTCTAACCCTTGCCACCCACATAGCGAGGAGCTCGGGTACAATGAGGGTTCTGTTGAGAAGAAAGTCGTGAACCTCGTCGAGGGCGAGAACTTCACGCCGGAGTTTCTTGCGATTGTGAGCTTACCTTTACCCCTTGCCCTGGGTATTGCAGCGGACTCACACCCACTCTAGAACCCAAAGGCCACCCTACCCACCTTGCAGGCAGATGGCGAGGTCTTCACGGACACTGAGTCCGTCACGCACTGGCTCGTGAAGCACGCGCCAAAGAAGGTTGCATCAGGCACCTCGTTCATCGCCAAGATTCACGAGGACAAGTACGACCCGAACTTCCCCCTGCTCCTCGTGGTGAGTGGTTAAACAATAGTAGCATACTGATTGAACTTATCTGGGCGCATCAGCGGAATGAAGACGAACTCAAGGCCGCAGCGGACGGCTTTCCCAAGGTCTTCGTAGAGAACCGTAAGTCAACGCCACCACCCTCTCTTCCAGACTGCGGCCCTGAACTTTATGTCACAGGCCAGAATGCGCTCGAGAAGCACTCCAAGACGGAGAAAGCCGCGCCGTTCAAGCAGTTCTACGAAGAGAAGATCGCGGGCAACGGCGGTATCCTCGCCATCTATAAGGGCGAGGCGTCTCCGGATGACTTCTACAAGCAATCCGAGGCCCACTGGAAGACGATCTCCGACTTCATCTCAAATGAGCTGCCCACCATCCTTCCCGACAGCGGGTTTCTGGGAGGTGCCACGCCGGGAGAGGACGATTTCCACCTGGGTGCCTGGCTTGCACGCTTGGTACATGTGAGTGGCGGCAAGAACGAGAAGGAGGGATACAAGGCGCTTGAGAAGGAAACGAAGCAGACTATCCCACCGAAGGTCGCCACATACTGGGCTGCATGGTCGGAGAGACCCAGCTGGAACAAGGTTTACACGGATGGCCTGCACTAGTAGGAACCCCTCCCAGACGAGCTACAATGCATGCCAGATTGTATTGTTGGACACTCACAACGGCTACGTATCTTCCCCTGCCCGTACTTCTTTGTATTATGCATCGCATGCCCGTTACCGATGTAGGTTCTGATGAGGCTCTGGAGTTCCCATTGAATGCAAGCGGAGTCTGCGCGTTGCCTATAGTCATACGCATGGTAAAGGCCTCAGACCAACGGCCCATCGGGACTGGCAGCATTGGGACTTGTATGCCATCATGTCGGTCGGAGACTCTTTGAATCTTGACCAGGGCGCCTGACAAGAGACCTGTAGAAATACTGCAACGACAGTGATTTTGACGGAAACATCAAACAAGATCAGATTTCCGCCGACGTTGCATCGCTCAGGTGTGAACTCGAGCCCTCAAGCATCTCCTGTCTGCATTCTTCCAAACTACCATGCAAGATTAGATCCGCAGACGAGCGGTGAGCATGTTCGCTTACATGCGCTTAATCTCCGACGCTGCGTCCGTTCCCAAGATGCATTCGGCTTCTGTCGGTTCTCTGGACGCATGTCGCGCAAGCTGGATTGCGGAGTCGTAGTAATGCAATGGCGTCAAGCCGTCTTCGTCTCGTTGTAGAAGGGGCAGAATGAACCGGAAGTGGTGCAGCATGCGTGCGTGCGGTCGTAATACCGGATGGCGTGGTATAATTAGATGTGCGAGCGCGTCTGTCGTCGGAGCCGCGTCAGATGGAAGAGGAGAACCCAGCGTCGCGGACCTAACCTATCTCTCGTACGGTATCAAGAAGGGCGGTCCGAAATCGCACACCTGCGTATCTGGTACCTTAAGGAAGGACACAACACAAGGTCACTCAATGTGGCGTTGTACCGAACGAGGAATGGACGTACCTGGCTTTCCCCAACCTTCCGGAAACCCATCCTTAGGTTGTGACTCGTAAGTTATAAGACAAGCACGGGTATACTCTTGCTGTACAAATCGATGAACACGCTGTGCTGCCGTTCAGCGAGCCGTTTTTTACGCGAGCGATAGGAGAGACTCACTTCGGGAAGTTCAGCACGGCCTAGAGTGCGGTAGGTCTTCGAGATACGCTGCAATCGCCGGTGAACAGCTATCCTACGCTTCAAGCAGTATACCACGGAGACCAGAGCCTGTATAGCCTTCAGCACGTCTATCGTCTCACTCATCTTACGACTACATACCACCGCGACATATGCAGCACCTATCACCACGGCATTGAAGTTCTTGTTCCATGTCCGCCGGTGGTCGGTCCTCACCGCCTGCGACAGGAGCAACGCGCAAGAGACCGCCGCGAAGAAGATGGTCGAGAGTAGCACGAGGACATAGAGGAAGAAGGAGACTGCGGAAGTCCCTCGAGACTTTGAGAACATTCACTTCGCAGGCATCCACTTGTTGGTCGTTGGTAGAGGCTGCCGAGTCAATGCCGCGACGACGTGGGCGTTGTGGCACCAAGTCAGAACGTCGGTGGCCGAGCCAATCACATGCGGCTGCCAACCCGATCAGGGACAGCACTTCTCCGAGTCACTATTGCTTACGCTCAGTATGCAATGCATAGACGAGTAATACTCGGTTTGGATTCAGTCTGCCCTGCAGTTCGGTACGCTTATTTTGCACTCGTGTGTCTGCAGTATCGATGAACTCTCCCCCATTCTCTCCTAGTCAGTCGAGGCGGAGACGGGATCAGAACTTCTGACTCTCGAATGTCAATGTGACTGCAAGCAGGTATCCTCGAACATGCGAATTTCATCCAACGGCGAACTCTTACAAGCGCATGACACTCATAGCCTATGCCTGCACGTTTTGACTGTCATCGTCGGTAACGACGTCAGCAAATCTGTAGCTCATTCCGGAACGTTTGAATACTCACGCAAATTCGCCTATCACGTTGCCTTGCGGGGAATATTCACAGACGTAGTAGTGAGCCTTCTGCAGACGCGAGTATTGAGCACGGCGGACAAGCGTTGTGTGAGAAGATGCGATGGACTTACCCCGAAGCTCGATGCGAAAATGCCATCGCAGTCTTGCACAGCGCAGCCCACTTTCGTTGAAGCCTTCCAGACCACTTGCGTAAAGTGGGAAGCCTCGGGGCTGTTCGCGTTATACTGAGCTGCAAGAGAAGAGGTCAAGTTCAATACGGGACATTGTCGCACAATGCAGTCACACTCACAGACTTCGTCAGTCCAGGACTGAATCGCTTGATCAATGCCATAGCTGTCGCCTGTCCCGGCAGCCAAGTTCTCTGCGCATACATCTCAGTCATGGGCCCACGACCCGTGTTACTGCTCCGACGCACCTCCGTACGGACCCAGCGTGCCGCCTGAGTGTTTGAAGACACATCCATTGGCCCATTGCTGGGCTGCTGCTGCGAGAGTGTCATCCCATATCAAGGGCGAGGCACCGTGCTGGGCGCGAACGGTGTTGTGATCGTCCAAGTATTTATCGATGTCGCTCTGGGACGTGCCACTGGATGATCCTGACGAGGACGATGCTGAAGTTGTAGGAGCTGCCTCAGTGGTCGAAGAAATAGTGGAAGACGGGGGCGGGGCCTCGGTCGTCGTCGTCGGTGCGGGTGCCTCTGAAGTACTGGTAGTGGGAGCAGGGCTAGGATCCTGTTGCTCCTCCGTCGTGACAGCAGGAGATGGTGCTGGATCAGAAGGCGATGGGGAGAACACAACCTCCGGTTGGACGAAGGCAGAGGTTGTGGTGACTATCACAGAAGTGGAAGAATCTTGAGTGCTGCTGCTCGGAGCAGGCTGTGTCACGCTCGCAATAGTCGAGTTGGCTGCACTACATATTTGGAGGGGGATCCCAGAGCGTCACAGGTCAATGAATGCAGAGTCATAGTTCGTGCGGACATACGATGACGGCCTCACTCGACACGACTGCCGCTTTACATTCCCCGCATATCTTGGCGTCAGGACATGACCGGCCTCAGCCATACGCTTCTTCAAATCCGACCTCTTATGGTAGCGATGCCCCGGGCCATAGACGAGTCCAGCGAGTCCTTCTGGGACCAGTGCGAGAACCACAGCGACGGTCAGAAAGAGGAGCAGCACGCGATTCATATCTTGTCAGGATGTGTGTTGCGGTTCGAATGAATGTTCAGAAGAATGAGTGGTCTGCTAAAGGAGCGAGAGCGGGACGGACGGGGAGAAAGGGCCACCAGGACTGAGGAAAGAAAGTAGGGAGAGGAAATTTAGGACGCATAGCTGCCAGGCGGCGCTTTTCAATTGAGGACCAACGCTTGCTCGGGAGGCCCAGCGTCGCCAGGGGAATCGATTGATCGTCTCCTCGGTTGTCGAGCGCCCTCGCGAGTCGCGTCGCGTGTACACATCGTATCGAGATGGATGGCGTCGAGCATGACATGTGTAGACACTGGACAGTTGAGGCAACGAACGCAAAAGCGCGGTATGCGTAGAAATCGTCGCTGTGCTTGCGGTGGCCATCTATCAGTTGGAAATGACAATGAGTGCAGCGCGAGCGGCGAGTCGGAGCGACATGTCGCGTCGCGCCGCGGTTCACGCGCACGTGCCGGACTCGGTACGCTCGCGCGCTCCTCGAGTCCTCCGAGCTCGCTCTACCCTTCTTCCGATGCATGATCGTGCAGACCATGGCTGCAGACAATCCACCATACTACATATTAGTCTCTCACAGCAACCCTTTGGCTACTAGCTCGACAACGCTTAGCCACCCAGTCATCGAATATCATTATGCGGACGACTCGCCACACTCCCTTCTGCCACAGTACCCGGGAGAACGCGTCCTCGTCATAGACCATGATCCCAACAGGAATGCTTCCCCAGTGACAAAGAGTTTGTCTTCAGATATCTCTGTGACGAATGTGAAGATCACTGGTGCTGCCGTCGCGGGCGGACTTGAGGAAGAACACAAGATGTACATCCTCGAAACGACAACTATGCCTGAGGAATTGTGCGTCACTCCTATACTCTGTGTGTCTCCTTCGATATAGATCTCGTCATCTTACTTCAAAGGATCGATGATGAGGACCTTCAAACGCCCCATATCCTTCTGGCACGGTTCAAACAACGGTGCGTGCGAAGTCAGTCACCACTGTTGAGAGCATGATTGACCGTAGGCCCCACAGGAATACTGTTATCAGACAGGCCTTTGACTATCCTGAGATAGCGCGGAATGAGCAGCAGTCCTCTACGTCACATCCTACGACCGATGCTTCCCCTCAGCTGTAATACAGCGCAGCCGCGTCTTCTGTGATCGATGTCTACGCGTTCCAGCAACACTTAGTCGCGCCCGTCGTTGAGATGCGGCTGATACGACACACATATCGAGCATCTGCGTGCTATGTCGACGACGATGTACTGAAGCATATATATACCAGTCGAAAGCATAACGCATGAAGGCCACTAGCAGTCTTGTGTTCTTACCTCGGAGCCACTGGAACTCTGCGACAACGGAGTACGATTTGAATATGCCATCGCAGGGCGCTTCGTCCGAAGGATCGAAGGAACTGTAAGTGGCTGAACTCGGTCTTCCTGTGCTAAAGACGGACAGAGTCTTTCTCACTGACCAGTCACGCACTGCTTTCCGGGCAGTTCTCGTGCTCATCTGTCCTGCTGTTGGACGCCGGGCAGGACGCAATGGGCGGTTCTGCCGCCGGTCTTATCTACATATGTAGGTACCTACACCTTGCTCGTCAGGACCCCCAAATCCTCCTTGATCGTTGCCCTCGCGAGCCAGTGCTGACCCTTTCTGCTATGGAGATATGCATGTATAACATCGCGCACGAGGTCGACGAGACGTTCCTGAAGACCCATCTGGAGGCCATCTTCCGTGGCCCACGGTACCGACGCCACCCCTCTGACCCAACGAACTTCGCTGTGCGTATCTTCCGTCAAAACGCAGGTGGGAGGAAGAGTGGCACGATTACTGTGCCAACGACGGCGATCGGGGAGCAGTTCTTACGGGAACACGGTGGCAAGCCCGCGCAATATCGCTTGGTCCTTGGTAATGCTCTGATCATCTTCAAGCAGAGCAGCAGGTTGCCCCGAGGGCACCAAGCCAGGGCTTCACAGCGCGGAGCTTCTGTTCAGCGCCAAGTCATGCAGCACAGGCGTGCCAGGAACTCCACGACGCCGTCAGTAGGAGTGGCTGCCCTGCAGTTTGGCCACTTCTGCAGGGACGATGTCTTCTCTGTCGAGTGGGAGAAGAACGTGGACTCCGTAGCGGAACTCGTATATGAGGAGCAGAAGAGGCAATTCGTTATCACCTGGTACGAGGCTCGCGACACTCGCTACGTCGTGTGTGATGCCGCGTCGATTTACTGGATCGGTGCCGGCGACGATGCCGCAGATGGACCGGTCATACTCCTGGGCCTCAACCATGCACCATCGTACGAATTCTCCAACGCCGAGGCTCAGCTAGCCTCACTAATGAGTGCATTCACTTTGGGAGGGAGGGACGTGGGTGACAAACTGCCGAAACGTTCACGAATGTCCGCATTCGACCCAACACATATGGCTGTCGCATCGTTCACGTCACTCGCCATTCGAATCCTCTGCAAGTCGGCGCAGGACCTTGATTTCTTCAGGGTTCTTGGTCGTCGTGCCCAGGCCCAGGTCGACGAGATCTTATACCCAGCTGTCGCGCGGGGACTCTTCGCGCCACGCATGCGTCGAGCCTACGACGAATGGGTCCTCTCAAAACCTTGGCCAGTAGCGTTCCAAATGGAAGCCCTAGTCCGGGCATCTCTTGTCGAGCTTCAAGAGGTACTGGATGAACTGCGTCACCGCGTCGACTCGATGCTCCTGCGCCACGGAGCGGCCCTCACAGGCGCATTCCTCCACGATTTTCGCACACGCGTCAAAGCCATTACGTCGACGGCGAACGCAGAGGATAACCCACTGCAAAACATGTGGGCCGCCGCCCTCTCCGAATTCCTGCAAAGGCCCTCGGCACTTCGTCTGCCGACGTTGATCGACAACGAGGATCTTTTCCCCTGCTTCCACGTCATCGTGACGCCGACCACTATGTTCCTCGAAGGACCATATCCAGAACAGTCGAACCGAGTCATCCGCCAACACAAGGCCTCTCAAGACTCTTTCATCCGGGTCAGTTTCCTCGACGAAACTCGACTTGCCTATCGCTTCGATCGCGACGTGGATAGTCGTGACTTGATCGACAGGCGCGTTAGACACGTCCTGAAGAATGGCTTACCTGTCGCTGGCAGAACATTCCAATTTCTCGCATATTCCCAGTCTGGCTTGAAGGAACACGCTGTTTGGTTCGTCAAGCCCTTCCGAACTGCTGGTCGTCTCGTCAATGCCGATAGCATCATACGAGGCCTAGGGTCTTTCCACAAGCTCCCATA
This sequence comes from Rhodofomes roseus, assembly GCF_022264815.1. Taxonomy (NCBI): domain Eukaryota; kingdom Fungi; phylum Basidiomycota; class Agaricomycetes; order Polyporales; family Fomitopsidaceae; genus Rhodofomes; species Rhodofomes roseus. Next base: position 287,783 of record NW_025952968.1, read on the forward strand.
CGACAAGAAACTCATGTACTGTCCCGCACGCTATGCCGCACGCATCTCCCAGGCCTTCACCGCGACAGACTCGGCACTCACCGTGCAGACAGAGGACATGATCGCCATTCCTGATGTCGTCACCCCCGACCGCAAATACTGCTTCACAGACGGAGTTGGCACACTCTCGCCAGAGCTTGCTCAAGCCATCTGGGGGCAATTGCGCGCAAAGGGACGACGCGCCGGGCGTGCGTCGACCCACCCACGATTATACCAGATCCGCTTAGGGGGCTCCAAGGGAATGCTCAGCGTCGATCACAACCTCACAGGGCTCACCGTTGGATTGCGCCCCTCGATGAACAAATTCTATGCACCCCATTCACTGTCCATCGAGATCGCTCGAGCATTCGATCGACCTAGCAAGTATTATCTCAATCGCCCTCTAATCATGCTGCTTGAAGGGCTTGGGGTGCCGTACGAGGTATTCCAAGCCCTTCAAGACGACGCTGTTCGCAACGTGGAACGTGCTGTCGAGTCCTTTGACACGGCCGCACACTTGCTTGAAGCACATGGACTGGGTACGTCGTACAGGCTATCGTCGACGATGCGCAGTCTCCACAGACTGGGTGTCGAGCCTTCCACTGAGGACACGTTCTGGCAGCGAATGATGGATTTCGCTGTCAATCATGTCCTCAGAGAACTCAAGCACCATGCCCGTATCCCCGTACCAGACGGGTGGACTCTGGTCGGGGTTGCGGACTCGCATGGATACTTGGAGGAGGGCGAGATCTTTGCTTGCGTCGATGCACCGAGCGGACACGGCGTCAAGTATTTGGAGGGACCCATCCTCATAACACGCTCACCAGCCATACACCCTGGTGACGTACAGATAGTACAAGCGATAGGAGCACCCCCGGAAGGCTCACCATTTGACCGCGAACCATTGACAAATGGCGTTGTGTTTTCCACGAAGGGTATGCATCGGATACTACTACTGCGCCGGTATATATAGTTAACATCGCTGCATATACAGGACATCGACCTATCTCCACGTACCTCGGTGGCGGCGACCTTGATGGCGACGTCTACAACCTCACTCCGATGGCTGCTTTGCACCCTCCAGTCACCGAGGAGCCGGCAGCCTACGAGCCGGCAGTCAGACGAACCATCAAGCGTAAAAGTACGATGGAGGACGTCGCCGACTTTGTAGCAGACTATATCAGCAGCGATGTACGTCTTATCCGCTTGGTGTGCAGCACTTCCTGAGACACGTTACGCGTAGACCTTGGGGATCATAGCCATGAACTGGTTGATGACCGCAGATAGAAGTTCAGAAGGCATCTTCGACGAGATCTGCCTCGAACTTGCAGGGCTACACAGTATTGCTGTGGATTATCCGAAGACGGGAAACCCTGTGTTACCTGCAGCGATCCCACCACTCGGAATGAAGAAGAAACCAGATTGGCATGCTCCGGAGACGCACACGAACAATAGAAGTCGCTATTACGAGAGCCAGAGAGCGATCGGCAAATTGTTTCGTGCCATCAAGCTGCCAGCGTTGAGAGCAGTGAAAAGTCCCCGGCCTCGCCACATGGAGGATGTGCGCGGTCATGACCCAGAGAGCATAGTCATCGACTTCCGCCGCACGAACATGGGAATCCGACACGGCCTCTTCGCGGAACAAGTGATAGAGCGTCGTGTCAACGACTTTATCACCGCGTCGCGGACAAGCGTCCAGGACGATACGATCATATACATGGGTCACCTCCTTGCTTCCTATGCATCCCACCTCCGCAGCATTTGCGCCCTGACCACCATCTCAGTCTACTCTGGATCAGCGATACTCACCGAAGAGGAAGCGCTGATCGGTACGATTGCAGAGAAGACATCGCAGCCTCGGCGACGCACAGATGCAATGGCTCGGTTGCGAGATCTTACGGAGAGGCTGGTGAAGGTATTGCGGGCGGACATATCTGGAGACGATGGAACGGCACCTCGACAATCGTTGGAACACGCGTGGGTCGCCTACAGAGTCGGGCTCATGAGGGCAGACTATTTTGGCGCACGGAGTTTTGCTTGGGTGGCGTTGGGCGAGATATTCGACGCTGTGAGGGACGTCGAGGAGGAGGATAACTCGCTTCTGCGTCGAAACCGGTCTTGAAAGCGGCGCAATCAGTGTCCCATGCGAGTAGTTTGCACTTCGGCAGTGGAACTTGGTCGCTGAGATGACCTACAGCACTTTTTTTTGTCGATTCTGGTCTTTGGGTTTTCTATGAGAAGGTGCACTCTCGCGAAGTAGTTCTTGTGGTGCGAAAGTTACAGAAGAAACACACGATTGGAAGTATTGCTTAGATACACATCAATGCGAGACTCGGATATGTTGCGAGTCACCGTCTTCGGTTCTTTCCACCTCGCTGTTTTACACTAGATGATGGCGTCGCTTGTTTTGCTGCACCAGTACTCGCCGACGACTCTTCCTGCCCTGAAGTCATCAAGGCGGACAACCTGATGAATTATGAGATGAGATGAAGCAATGCACACGATGACGAAGAGCGACTGACCCGCCGCTGAGGTCACCACTCTGGAGTGAACTCTGCAAGGCGCCGATCCGTGCCTGACGTTTGTTGAAGTCCTGAAGGGCATCGGGGTCCATAGTCTTCTGTAATGATGTCAGACAAATGGGGTCCGGATATGCGCTAGAGTGAGTGCGTACCAGAATGTAAGGCATCGCTAGCATCACACCACCCATGACGAGCATCATCAACATCATAGGGCTCTGGAACATGCCCATAAGGTTGAACGACTGCCGGGGAATGAAGTAGTCATTCTTCACGCGTGGCGTAAGTAGTATCGGATATGGAAGAGTAACGGATGAGGGCGGAGAGAGGGGAGTTCCTGGGATGTAGGGACGTATTTCTGGCAGCGACTCAGTTTCGAAGACGTCTACACGAAGCTGGGACCACATGTCAATGGAGAGCAGACGCGAGATGAAGACGACGCACTTTGTCGAACTGGTAGTCGTGAGAGACCACGTTCAATATGTATGTTCCGGGAGATACATCCGGACTGTCGACGGGGTTGCAACGTCAGGACCAGACGTGACCTTTCGATCGTTTGCACGTACATCTCGAAGCTACCATCTCTGGTTATCCCTCCATGCAATCTCCCATCGTCAAGAATAGCTTTCGCCTGTCCCAGGTCACCCAAGGCTTTCGATCACCGGTGAGTTCAGTGAGTCTAGGCTGACAAGACGAATATACGTACAGGGACACAGTTCATTCCATTGTACGCGCCCTTTGAGGTCCACCGCAAGGGTTGTACAGCACGAGCTATGAAGACACTGAGGCCGACGTTTTGGTGTTTGGCTGCAATATGACTCACGTTGCGAGGGCCAGCAAAGTCAAGGGCAGGCGCATGGTCGCGGATGAGTGCGTGACGTTGTAGGAGTCGTGACCAAAAAGGAAGGCGGTAGAGGCTGTTGCACAACAGCACCACACAAACGCTCGGAGTGATCGAGATCCTGGACCGAGTCGTCGAGTCTCGACGACGCCGGGCTCAAATTTTCTGTCAATCACGCCGACCATTGCTGCTCACTTACGGCCTCAACAAATTCTCCCATTCAGTGACTTGCTGCTACCATGCGTCAGAAACGAGCTAAAGCTTATCGCAAGCTCATGTCTCTCTACTGCATGTCCTTCGGCTTCCGGCAACCGTACCAGGTGTTAGGTACGTCTATACATCGAATGCACTTATTCTTCGACCAATGTTTTATTTTACAGTCGACTCCGAGATGTGTAAATCGTCTATCACGCAAAAGCTTGAGCTCTCAAAGCAACTCGAGACTGTCCTCCAGGGTACCGTTAAGCCCAGTAAGCCACCATCTCATCGGTTCACAGGCCGTCGACTGAATGCGCGGCGAAGCCGCCTTTCAGTGATTACCCAATGCTGCATACACGAACTTTACTTGCAGGGAAAGGAACAGCAACCGGCCGTCGACCTCGCGAAGACGTTTGAGCGACGGAAATGCAACCACCGCGAGGCGATTCCTGGGGATGAGTGTTTGGCCAGCGTCGTCGGTACGTATGTCATTTTTCATACTACGATGTTCTGAGAGGCTGAGAAGAACAGGCGAGACGAACAAGCATCGCTACGTGATTGCAACGCAGTCGCATGATCTCCGCGTGAAGCTACGTACTGTACCTGCAGTGCCGCTGGTTCACATTAACAGGTCGGTCATGATACTGGAGCCTCCAAGCAAGGCGACACTTGAAGCAAAGGAGTCGGTGCGTAGACCTGTCTACTCTTTACTACTCACCGCATGTCTCATTATGTCCGCCAAGGCCGAGGAACAAGTGCTTCATCCATCTGCCCCGGAGATCGCTACTCTACCCTCTACGAGCACACCAGCCGAAGCTCCCAAGAGAAAGATGAAGGGACCAAAAGGACCTAATCCGTTGAGTGTCAAGAAGAAGAAACCGAAGGTCGATCCATCAGCACCGAATAAGGCGGCGAATGAGAGTGAACAGGGTCACGCAGGTGCGAAGCGCACACGGGGCGAGGACGCGGATGGAAATGTAGATGGAGGGGAGGAACCTAGCTCACAAGGAGCCGGTCGCAAACGAAAGCGGCGAAAGAAGATGGGCGATAATGAGCCTGACCATGAGCCCCGCGGAGACACGCCATAGCATCCGCGTAGACCATGCTATGTCGCTTCAGTCTTTGGCTCTCAATCTATGTTCTCCTCAATAAGTTCATGCCTCACGCGAAGCGAAGGAGTTGGTCATCAGTCAATGCTGCGATGCATCGTCGTAGTCGTATGAAAGTACAGGCGTTATGGATGGTACAATAATGACACAGGCCTCCGAGTGAAGGAAAAGAAAGGATGATCTACGGACTGGGCGATGGCACACTCAGTTGCCGCCACGGAGACGGAGGACTAGAGCACGCATCAGTGAGAGCTAGATGTCGGAGGGGTGTAAGAAACATACCAAGATGGAGGGTCGACTCCTTCTGGATGTTGTAATCCGAAAGCGTCCTACCATCCTCCAGCTGCTTGCCGGCGAAGATGAGGCGTTGCTGGTCAGGGGGGATGCCCTCCTTGTCCTGAATCTTCGCCTTCACGTTGTCGATGGTGTCCGACGACTCGACCTCCAACGTGATCGTCTTCCCAGTCAGCGTCTTCACGAAGATTTGCATACCTCCGCGCAAACGGAGCACCAGATGCAACGTAGACTCCTTCTGGATGTTGTAATCCGAGAGCGTGCGCCCATCCTCGAGCTGCTTTCCGGCGAAGATCAGACGCTGCTGATCCGGAGGGATACCCTCCTTATCCTGGATTTTCGCCTTCACGTTGTCAATCGTGTCCGAAGACTCGACTTCCAACGTGATCGTCTTACCCGTAAGGGTTTTGACGAAAATCTGCATGCCGCCACGCAGACGAAGGACAAGGTGGAGCGTCGACTCCTTCTGGATGTTGTAGTCGGACAACGTACGACCATCCTCGAGCTGCTTCCCAGCGAAGATGAGACGTTGCTGGTCGGGAGGGATGCCCTCCTTATCCTGGATCTTCGCCTTCACATTGTCGATGGTATCCGACGACTCAACCTCCAGCGTGATCGTCTTTCCAGTAAGGGTCTTCACGAAGATCTGCATTCCACCGCGGAGACGAAGGACTGAGGGATGACAATAGTGAGTACTTGATGCTTGTGTTATGGCAAGTCGAACTTACCGAGATGAAGAGTCGACTCCTTCTGAATGTTGTAGTCGGACAAGGTACGTCCATCCTCCAACTGCTTGCCTGCGAAGATCAGGCGCTGCTGGTCCGGAGGGATACCCTCCTTGTCTTGGATCTTGGCCTTGACGTTGTCGATCGTATCCGAGCTCTCGACCTCCAGAGTGATGGTCTTTCCTGTGAGAGTCTTCACGAAGATCTGCATCCCACCACGGAGGCGAAGGACGAGATGAAGAGTCGACTCCTTCTGGATGTTATAGTCGGACAAGGTACGACCGTCCTCGAGCTGCTTGCCGGCAAAGATGAGACGCTGCTGATCGGGAGGGATGCCCTCCTTGTCTTGAATCTTCGCCTTCACGTTGTCAATCGTATCGGACGACTCGACCTCGAGCGTGATCGTCTTGCCCGTGAGGGTCTTGACAAAGATCTGCATGCCGCCACGAAGGCGGAGGACAAGGTGGAGGGTGGACTCTTTCTGGATGTTATAGTCTGAGAGCGTGCGACCGTCTTCGAGCTGCTTGCCCGCAAAGATCAGGCGTTGCTGGTCGGGAGGGATGCTACACATGTACGATCAGCATCGTCGCTCGCTGCGGGTTGAACGCGAAGTACTCACCCCTCCTTGTCCTGAATCTTGGCCTTCACGTTATCGATGGTGTCGGACGACTCGACCTCGAGCGTGATGGTCTTGCCGGTAAGAGTCTTAACGAAAATCTGCATATTGGGAGAGAGGAAGTGGCGATGGATAGGGACTGGTAGCAGCTGAATAAGGCGTATCGAGCGAGCTACCCTATATATGGGCCCGATATAGCGGAGTTTCAAATTTGAGTCAGCAACGGCGTACGATCAGGCCGGCGGCACCGCGTCAGTTCCACTGGAAGTTCCAGCAACCTGTGGCAACCGCTCGAATCTGTGCGTACAGCCTCCAATGAATAAGCCGTCCACACTGTGCTAGGGTTCAATGTGGACCGAAATACGTACTCGAGTATATTACACTGCTTGTACGCTACATCGATCATAGGCTATGGTACTTAGTGGGGCAAAGTCACGCCCGTAGTTTATATTATGCTAGTTAGTGTACTCGTTCATGCACATTGACCCGCTCAATCGGTTGCATGACCACCAGGATTGGTGAAAGGCAGTGTTGAGAGGACAGTACAAGTACGCTCGTGTCATCACTCCCACGAGACTGCAATGAAGTGGCATAGCCCGACATATTCAAGTACAGCTCCCACTTTGAGAAGTGATCGTGAACGCAAGGCGAACAACAGCTGATTCAATCATCACAACGTAACCAACAGAACTGTCACTAGCCAGAGTGCGAGATTGGTGCGCGAGTTCTGTGTGCACCATGTCATGGCGGAGAGTTTGCATCTACCCACAGCCGAATCGTCATATCCTTCTCCATCGATGCCGAAGCAAGCATTCGTCTGGTGGGATGTGACTAGGGACATCGAATGTCACTAGATGGGTGAAACGAGGCAAGTAGCCATGCTCACCGCTACAGCAATCACTGCATCTGATTCGAGGTCGAAAGATGAGCCCAACAACAACTTTTCGAGCGGCAGTGGCACATACCCCTATGGCCTTCCAGCACTTGAACTATCTTGCGGGTCTGGAGGTCCCAGACATAGATCCTTGTATCTTCGCTTCCGCTCACGATATGCTTTGCTCCAGGTGCGAAGTCGGCGAACAAGCAATACGTCCGATTCGTGTGGCCAGTGTATGTCTTCACACACCGTGAGGTTTGTGTGTTCCACAGCCGTATCGTAGAGTCTTGGGTCGAAGCCAAAATGAATCGTGAGTTTGGCGTGAACTTGATGTGAGAGCTATATAGGGCGAAGGTTAGATCGTCGTAAATGCACGAGTGTCCGAAGTGAATTGTACGAACCATATAGGGTTGTCATCGTCTGCCAGAGTCTTTAGACACTGCCCTGACTCCGCGTCCCATATACGACTGCGTGGACAATAGTTAGTCTGCCGTCAGCTTCGACACTATCGTCGATCACTCACATGAGACCGTCCATCGCGCAAGATGCAATGAGCGTGCCGTCATGGTTAAAAGTGACCGCCGTCACAGGATCAGAATGTGCAGGTAATGTCTTGAGTGTTCGTCCTGCGGTAATAAATGTCAAAAATAGCAGGTGCCGCAAAGTACATCAAACGCACCTCTGGCTACGTCCCATATGCGCACTGTCTCGTCAAAACCGCCTGAGACCAGCAGGTTTGACTTCGGACTGAAGTTGATGCAAAATACAAAGTTCGTGTGACCTTGAAGAACAACCACAGTCTCCATCTTCGCCGGGTGGACTGGTTAGCCTTTGCATACCCCGGGTTGGTCACAAACTCACCATCTCGAGACTCCATATCCGTATGGTCTTGTCGTCCGATGCAGACGCAAGGTACTCGCCGTCTGGTGACCAAGCAACATCAGATATACCCTCTGTGTGCCCTTCGAGAGTTTTGAGGATCTCCCCCGTCTCCGTGCTCCATAGCTTGACAGTCTTATCCGCGGCTTGCTTCCGAGTATACATCGTGAGGTCAGTACGGATGATATGAACGCAAAACGACCCACCCGCTGTGGCAAGCATTCCGCCGTCCGCACTGAACTTGATGGAGGATATGGACCGGCTGTGTCCGCTCAGCATGAACCGTGTTTTGTAGGCTGGTGTCCCGTCGGAGGAGGATGTTTTGGAGGGACCAGGTATTGGCGGAGGGGAGGCAGGTCTTTCCGGTTTCATGGCCACATCGTCATCTGCATCTATCCTATGACTCTCTACTTCGCCTGACCCAGACGCCTGATTGTCGTTGACACCGGTGATGGACATGGTCAACTTGGAAGAGGTGGACTCGGAATTGTGAGCAAGGCGCGTCTGAACGCGCATGCATAGGCGCTCAGATCACAGACGTTCACCGTGTTAGCGCCCATTTGCAAAAGTTGTCCTCTCGAGCTTCGCCGATTTGTGGCCACTGGCAAACACCTCGTCGCCTGCCTGCTCCCCTCGTCTCGTCACTGAATTGCACCTTTGAAGATCTCGACTTCTGTCAACTCAAAGGACCACATGGCTACCGTCGCATCGACCTGGGTCTCACCACCCACAAGAACACCTTTGATCGAGAACCTTGTATCCGGTGTTGGTGAGTGCTTTTAGTCTCCATGAAAAGAGGTCGAAGGATTGACTGGGGATTAGACCGTTACAATCCGAACAATGTCGGTATCCTCGAGGATTATCTCTACCACCAGATCAGGAGCGAGGAGTACGACTGTCTTGCTAACCTCGCCATCCTGAAGCTGTATGTGCATACCGCGTCCTCCAGATCTAAGCTTTACTCATTTCTACATCTACAAAAGCTACCAATTCAACCCTGACCTATACAACCCTGACGTTGTCATCAACATACTCATCAAGGCTCTGACCTCGTCCCCCTTCCCCGATTTCAACCTTTGCCTCTCCCTGCTCGACGAGCGGCCAGTCAAAGAGAACACTGACGAGCCTGACCCGCTTCCCTCCCTCCTCCCCATCCTTACCACCCTCTACAACCTCCTCCAACAATGTCGCTTCCCCGCCTTCTGGGCGATGTACCGTTCCGACGAGGCGGAGGCGCTGCGCGACAACTATACCGTCGAATGCGTGGGCTTCGAGAACACTGTGCGCGACGTCGTCATCCGTGCGGTGAAGGCGGCCTTCAAGCGGATAGGCAGCGCACGGCTGAGTTCTTACCTTGATCTCTCAGGTATGGATCTTCGCGATAGTGTCATCGAATCCTCACTGACATCGCTCCAAGGCGATGGTTTGACCGCTTACATCGAAAAGCTCGGGTGGTCAATCGACGCTGTGTCGGGTGTCGTTACTGTGCCGCCAAACCTCGATAACAATCCTCAGTCAACTGTGGTGCAGGAGTACATCCAGTTGCCTCGTAAGTCATCTCAACAGCGGTCCTAGCGCCATCCTTATAACGTCTCCTCCAGAGCTCGCAAAAGTCATCTCTCATGCGACCTTGACTGCATGACCTACTGTACACTCTCGCTGTATCGCTAGATAACGCTCTGTGGTCTGACAATGCTTGAAGCTTGCTTGTGATGAGCATGAACGTCCGCTACGGAATCATCTCTACAGCTCACAAATGACATGTGCATCAGGTGAGAAGTACTACTGGATCGTACACGACATAAGAATTCTGTACATCAATGCGTCCACTACTGCATCGACCAGAACGATGCTATCGTCCCCCAAGTGGCCATGATGATCCCGCTCACGAGCAAGAAACCGTCCCACCATCCACACCGCCCCGCTAGCGCAATCTTGGCTGACACCGGGCCGATAACGCACAGCAGGAAGGACGAAAATGCGCCGAGGAACGCCATCATCGCGCTGAAGTCAGGCACGAATATCGACACGGCAACTGAGCACAGCGTGAAGAGTGCCCGCTCGACCGCTGTGAGCGCACCATGACGTGCGCGATGGCGTTTTGACGTTGACCGCGCAGCTTCTGGGTCCTGTGAGGGCGCCTTGATGCCGTGATCGTCGAGCATGCCACTGCCGCTGTCGATGCCCAACATCATTTCCAGTGTAAGGTTCAACTGTTGGAAGTGTCGTCAGTAAAGCGGCGAAATACTTCACACAGGGAGACACTCACTGGACGGGTTGCAAGCGCGAACTTCGACCTAGATGCACACTATGTCAATGGCAGTACGGAACTACGTCCGGCAATAGGGCTTACAGAGGAGCCAGGACAAGCCCCCAAAGGGCAATCTTGTTCAGTACAGGGAATGGACTATATTTCGCAATATCTTGGCTGAACTGGGGAGGCGTCAGTTACTCCACAGGCTTTCTGGTATAGACATGGATAGTCACCTCCTCACTGACCGCGTCTCCGAACATCAAGTACCCAGCGACACCGATGACACCGTAAATACCGGTCGCCACTGTGAACGCTTGAGTGATCATAGCATCAAACTGCGACGGGTCAATCATATCTCGCACAAGCGAAGGCACGACCGCATGTCCAGAAAACTGTCCGTAGTGTCAGGATTGTTGAACAGCAGGGCAACGAAGTGCCACTCACGCCTGCCATGAAAAGCCCAAAAGCCAAACCTAGATGCAATGGAGTGCGAATGCCCAAGCTCGTGGGCGCGGGCTCCCAAAGACTACCGGGACTATCGGGTTTGGAGAGGCCGTCTATCACCATTACTGCGATGATGAGTAGCGTGGAGAGGATGCCTAGAATCGATGTGTATGATAGGACAGACAGAGGCAAAACCGTTGTGGGTACCAGGCTGCGTCCATGTCAGTCCGTGCGGCACTAGACATCATGTAGGGCAACTCACATAATCAAACCAATCAGCTTGTATGTATTCGCAGAATATGTGGGCAAGACTGCGCGTAGGGAGTCCGCATATAAAGTCACCAATGCAACACTGTATTGTCGTGAGGACGTCAACCCTGAGACAAGTATCCTGGCACCCACCTAACAGTGAAGAGCTCCAAGCAGAACACTGCGCTGATCCAGGGACCTGAACGCGGTCCAAATGCCTTCTTTCCGATGTCAGAGTAGGATCGTAACCTCGGGTCATCCAGAATAATATGGGCGAGGATCTTTGCGCTGCGCGACGCCAATTCAGAGGCTGCGCAAGGGAGGTAGGGACATGACTCACGTATAACAAGTAATCCAACCATAGAAGATAATGATGACTGTCCCGCCTATCCAACCTGCATACGCAAATGCCAGAGGTTCGGACAGCATTCCTATCCCGAGCAAGATAGCGATTGCGTTGAACAGCTGTCACGAGGATATCAGAAACGGACGCAACAATGGCAAGTGGATGCAGTACCGTCTGGCCGTATGTACTGTGTCCTGAGATGGTCTTGGTCTTGCCGACTGTCTGGCGAGCGCGCCCGACGCTCATTTGCGACGGACGCCGCGACATAACTCGCCCGGGAGCAAGAACATCTCGATCTGCCTGCGTCTGAATAGAGGGCGGACCGGTTTCTGGGTGTCGTAGGTAGGACGTATCCGTCGGAGTCCTCAGAAGAGGCGTGCGCTCCTCTGCCCTTGGAGTCTGTGAAGAGGGTGCGCCAATGAGGATGGCGGTGGTCTGGGATGAGGTCCTGTGCGGCAAGAGGAAGGGACGTCTATTCAGGACGGTGGGTTGCCCGGAAGTACCTGGGGTCAGGTCTTCGTCCCATTGCAGGTTGCTCATTAGAGCGTCGAACGGCTGTTCTTCCTCGCGGGTAGCCTCGGCCTCTGCGTCCTCCTCCTCAATGGTTGGCTCCTCTGGCTCCAGAAAATCTTCATCATCGGAGGTCCCAGAGGCAGACACAGAGTCTGTCAGATATTCCTGCGCGCGTCGGTCTACATAGTGTGAGCCACTGCACCTGCGGCGTCAGGATTATGCGCGAGTACGCACACGATTCGATCACCTCCCGCACTCCCGACAATGAGCGTGGTCGAAAGCTCATCTCGGAGGGTATTGAAGACATAACAGATGGTGTTGAGTGCGTCGCCTCCGTCGAGGCTGAGGTCGTGAATGGTCGTGCAAACTCGTTATCAGAGTGGAACAGCGAGCGGGGAGATAGCTGGCTATCGGGGATGCACCGTCGAATGACGTTGCTTTTGAGCGGATGCCGTCGGGCAGGGTATCAGAGGCTAGCGGCCTTGTGGCTTGCCTGGAGGATGAGTGCGCTATGAAGGACCGGGGACGATTGCAGAGTACAATGAATTGAGTGTGTTCACAGGGCCCGAAAATTGTAGAAGCTTCAAGATCCGGAGGCAGGCCCCGCCTACATCGAGATAGCCGCGCCCTGGAAAACCGAGAAGGATCATATTGTCTTACGGGCTGGTGCCTTCTCCCGGCGGAAATGGCAGTAGAACACTCGCGACCAGCGAGCTTGCGGGCAGAGACTCGCCGCGTCCAGTGAGCGTACGCGCGGACTCGGACTACGAGACACGCCAGTGGTCTGACGCGCCCCCGTGACATACGCGTGATCAAGCGCGTACAGTACATACGCATTGCGCAACTATTACATTGAAATCTATTCCAAACAATACTCGTGACATGTCATGCAGTGAACACTAAAGCCGTGTGCTCGTCAGAGAGGAAACATGGTGTAGATAATATAAGACGGATCGGGTGCACCGTTCAAGATGCGTTGACGGCCTTCTTGTTGGTCCACTGCATATACGGCTCGCGTGAGATATCGCCTGCATGTTTTGTGCGCATGCTGCGCCGTGCCTCGGGCTGGACAACCTTGGCAGCCAGATCCTACCAAGATTGATAAGCGCAGGAAGGTACAACGTCCGAAAGGAACTTACTGCACTGCGACGGCGCATGCCGGGTGCGAGATGCGACCACCATTTCGAGAAGGCGTTCTTGAGGGCCAGCTCACGAACGCCTTTGGGATTCAACCATGCTATAAACTCGTCCAACTGGGCAGACTAGGGTGAGATTCAGCGAGGCAGGCCAAAGGTGACACACCACGTACCTCTTCTAGGTCATTGAACACCGCCCACTCGCCCACTCCTAGCATCCCCTCCTCGCCCTCCTCCATCTTCCGCCGTGCAGTGATGTCGCCATCCCTCCGCTGCAAGATGTCGATATCAAACTGGCTCGGGCCCTGCACGAAGACACGTCCAGTGCCATACTGTATCGTGCCTCCACTGCCCACCAGCGACGCCGCGCCCATCCCGTCGAACCACCATATCCGGTTGTAGAACCGGTCCTTCCCCAGTGGCTTGACCCGCACGGAGCCCAAGAGCTTTCTGAACTCGCGCTCGATGCCTTCCAGGCGCCGCTCGAGCTTGTTGACCTCTTCGTCGAGTCGGCGATGCTCTGCGATAGCCTGCTTCGTCGACGCGGCCTTCGCACGGGCAAGCTCGCGCTCCTTCGCCGCGGTCCGCCGCGTGTCCTTCTGGCGCCGCTCCGTTTCTTCGTCAGAGCCGGGCAGATCGGACAGATCAGAGGAGTCTTGCATCTTGATATCCTGGTCAGCAGCGTTGCTATTGAGAGAGGCCTCAGCAGCCTTAATGTCGCCTAATGCGCCTATCTCCTCCAAGCTGAACGAGTTAACCGATCAGCTTTTCTGGCAGTCACTGACAGCAGCTAATCACTTACTATTGCTTCTTAGTCCTGTTCACCTCGATCTTCTCCTTGCGCAGGGCGGTCAGCTGCTCCTCGCACTGCTCCATGTGGACATGGATGGCCTTGCTTGAGACTGCCAAATTGCACATGAAGGCCAGGATGGTTACCCTTTCTGCGGCAGAGAGGGAGTAGTACCGGAGACTCGGCTGAGACGACACAGCGAGAGCGAGCGGTGCTGGACTCGACGACGGGGATGAATTGGACGACGTAGACGCTTCGGTAGCAGGCTCCGGAGCAAACAACAGCTTAGTGAGAATTTCTCGCAAGCCAGGGAAGTTCTCGTAGTGCGCGTGCTACAGAACGCCGTCAGTGTTCTGAGCTGGGTCTGTACTATAACATGAACTTACGTCTTTTAGGCATCCAACAAGTGACTCCTCCCAGCCGTCCCGACCTTCTGAATGCCGGAGCGGAGCGCGCTCCCAGTTGTTGCCAACATCCGCCATGGCGGTGGTCAACTGATCGATTGACACACCCAGGAGCAAGTCATCGTTACCACCGGCCTCGTCTTTCCCTTCGAGCAAGGACAAGACTGCGCTATGCCGTTGGAATGGGACTGTTCGCAGGTTGTATATGAGCGTAGCATGTATCTCTGCGAGCAGCGAACATCTCGGTTCCACGGCTGTATGGCGGAGAGCCGCCTCGAACTCATCCATGGTGAAAGATGATAGGTGTAGTGGTTGCCTGGTCGGAGAGGATCGGTCAGTACGGTAATCATCACGCAGCTGTACGAGACGCACCCATAGACAACCAAGAAGTTCCAGGCCATAAGGAATGAATCATTAGTGGCGGAATCATGGCCGAAAGGCATAGCGACCTGACTGGGCACAGGTCGTTTGAGCTTCATACCCGCTCGCTTCTCTCTGTCGCCGAGGACGACGTCGAGGTCCTCGGTAGGGTATCGGATGGGTTTCTTCTTCGCTTTCTCGGCAGCGAGCCGATCCTTCTCTTCCTTCTCCTGCTGAGCTTTCTCGGCTTTATAACGGGCTTCCTGCTCGCGCTTCTCCGTCGCTGCAGCAAAGACTTTAGCTGCTGTGCATGCTTAGTTGAGTTGAATAGAGTTGGGACGGCTCAGCAGTGGACGTACCTTTCTCCTCTGCTGCGGCAGTCATCTTCTTCTGTTTCTTTGTCGCAGGCCCTTCCTTCTCCTCCCAAACCTTCTTCCGTTTGTCCGTTTCGCCCTTCTTGATAGCGTCCACACCCCGGCGCGTCTCCTCGGGCATGACAGTGTTGACGCCATACCGCAGCGCAATAGGCGGCTTCACCGTCCAAGGGGAAGCGACTGCTGGAGCACGGTCTACACAGTCGCGGATGAACCGCCGTAGGATGGACTTCGAGAATGTAAGCCGGTCGCGGCTGGAAGATGAACGGGAGAGACCAGTCAACAACATGCACGACGAAGAGTGGATGTACAATACCTCATGATGGCGCAGCTGACTTCCATGACCATCCCACTGTACTTCGCAGCGTCCTTGCCTTTATGCTTGTCGTGGCTCTTGCTTCCCGGCTGTTGTTGAGGGTCGAGGATCTGTACCTTGTAAACGTACTTCGCGGGGTCGTCCTTCGCATTGGCCTCCTTGACGGGGATCTTGAGGTCCTCCGCAATCTTGTGGTAGGGCTGAGGCCCGTCCGACAACGGAGTCGTAGATGTAGACGCTACAGCACTTGAGCTTGATTTCGAGGTTGACGGCGCAGACGCGGCCTTAGGTGTGGTGATCTGGAGGAGACGAGAAGAAAATCTACAGTCGTACTTGTCAGTGCTATGCGTGGGGCATAAGGAGAGTTCGACGCACTTCTCGCCTTCAATCTCAACAAGCACCCCTGGGGTGGTGATCAAGTCAGTTGTGGCGGGACATACGGAACAGAGCCACAAGACATACTTTCGTTGGTGTAGAAGCGATCCTTGAACCGTTGGTACACCTCTTCAACTAGGTGGTCAAGGCGACCCATTACCTCTGAAGCACAGCCGCCCACACGCGTCGTCAGTTTGTACTTCGGAAGCAGGAGACGGCGATGCCAGGACGTACGCCACTGAACAGCTCTCAGCACTGCAGACTTGAGGGGATCCGGGAACCTCGAATGCATCGTGCGGGCCTCCTGCCGCTCACTCTCCATGGCTTGGAAGTAGTCCAGGCCACTCTTGCCTGTGACCTCACATTGGAAGTGTTTGAGGCGATAGAATGACATGCGTGCGGCATAGGCTCTGGTAGGAACACGGTTGGTAAGTTCGCAAAGGGCCACAACGGGGGTGGGGCCAGGACGCACTCGTATGTCTCGAAGATCTCGCCGGTTTGAGTGAGGAAGTAGACCTCCTTGTTGGGGTTGGCCTTTGCGGCGAGGAGGAGCTCGGGAGAGGGCTCTATGAGGACCACGCGTTTGCGCCTGCAGGTAGGCATGCTGGGACGCGGAGGGCGCGGGGGAAAGGGCGGGGGACGGGGGTGAGGAGAGGGTGGGACAGGGCGGCGGGACAGGTGGCCTGGTTGGGATCTGGGGGCGTGAAGCGGTCGCTTGCATTTTTGCTGTAGTGCGTCTCCCGAGGCCGGCCATGGCCACGCTCAGCCACCCTCCTCCCCCGTTTCACACTCAGACTCTCTCTTGTCCACCTCCCACCACCACCGCCCGGCCCTCCTCGCACCTCCCAATCCGTCTGCACGCTCAGCAGCCCCCCACAGCCCGTGCAGCATCCTCGCTACCGCCCGTCGCCTTCGGTGCATCCGCGGTCAGCGGCCGCATGTGCCGCCTCCGGGGGAACTCTCAGGCCTTCGCATTCGACTTCCCCGTACTCCAACAAAGACCATGTGTCCAAGCCTCATACGGGGAGTACTTGGCCACTCTACTTACTGCTGGCTCACTCCGTCATGCGTCTCAATACCAGTATGGCGACAGCTGGTTAAGCCACAGTTGCGATGTTCGCGCAGGCATCTGCCTCGACAATAACATACCGCCGTCTATGTCCCCGTGCCCTGGGTTGGTATCCATCTGATCGTACGTTCTTTGTCCACTCGCAGTTCCTTCGCTGTTTCCTCTATTTGCAGTCAGGCAGCTGCTGTAGTACGCCGGACCCGAGTCCTAGCCTCGCGTGAGGCACGTCGATGTCATACGCCTCCACTTCTGCACCCTCTATCTGCGCACGAGCTGTAGAGCTGACTATTCTGTACCGTCGTGTTCATTCGCGACAACACAGTTCGTCTGTGCTCACCGACGGGCCACAGCCTCACACGTTCGGCGGGCCTTGGTCTGCAGTCGTTTACTGTTCAGCTTTTGTCTCGGAACGATCACGTGCTCGAGTATTGCGCGTCCGCTTGGCACTTGCGCCGGTCGCAGACTTGACGCAGTTGTTCTTCTAGTATGGCAAGACATTGTTCGCATCGTAGTCAATGCCCGGGGACGTTCCACCGTGGCCCATCTTCGGCACCTAGCAGGCGATGCGACGACATGACCAAATCCGACGTAAGGCATACAACTTGTAAATCAATTCAAACTGTACAATCTACACTGTACAGTAGCGGGGTAATCCAAACGTCACGGCGCTGCTGACCAGCACCTCGTCAGTATTACAAGTGTCAGTACGGGATATCGTGATACAACGAAGAGAGGTATAGCGTCCGTTCGCGCGAAGCGATCGAAATCAGGTCATAATCGTGAGGTCTATGATCTACCTCAGCGACGACATCACCTATGTAAGACGAGCATATACTCACCAGTCTATTCAATAAATATAACCGTTGTCCGCAATCGATAGCTGTTGTAAACCGTATTGTCCTGGCCTACATCCTCTTCATCCCTGGGAGCCTGTTCCATACACCGACGAGGTCAACACGGCGCTGCGGAGGACTAGCCGTCGACTCGCCTTTGTCGCGGCTCTTCGAGAATATCTTTCTGAATCCAGAACTCGACGATTTCTCTTGTTCCTTCTCCTTCGCGCCGACAGCATCGATGATGACTATCGCCTTCGCCGCAGCAGACATGCTACCCTGCGCCTGGGGCTGCGGAGAGTGTTGGACGCGAGAGTCGGAACTGCTGCGTTTGTGGGGCGTAGGGCGCGAAGTGGGTGGTCCGAGCGTGGGCGACTTGGCCCGACGTGCTGGGGACACGCTCTGCGCCTGTCGACCCGTCGACGACGGCTTGTCCTTGCGACCTGCCCGTTCGATGTTGACCAGGACCCACCCGTCGGTGTCGCGTCGCGTTGGGCTTCTTCGTCGTCTCGCTGCCGTCGTCGCTCCGCTCTGTCCGGCACTCGTCACGGATTCGGGCGATCTCGACGTCTCCGGCGTCGCCGGCTCTGTTCCTGCTGGCTTGTTCATGCCTTTGCTGGTGAACTGGGCGCGTTCGTCGTGTTCTTGACTGGGTTGCTCCCTGATGGTAGGAGGCAGCATGCTAATAACGACGTCATGCGACCGACGCTCGTCCTTTGGGGCCCAGGCGCCTACAGGCATGGGGCCGCTAGCTGTTCTTTCCATTCTCGGACGACGCTGCTCGCGTGGGCGCTCCCTGAATTCTGGCGTGGCTTGCCGCTTGCCTTCGTCCTCCTCCTTGATCCATTCGAGCGTCGTACGCCCTGGCTCAGGGTCCCTACCAGTCCACTGGATCGGGATCTCGTAGGAGGTCCGTCCGGTGGTGATAGAGAGCGCGGAGTCGCGGAACACGGCAGAGGGCAGTAGTGGCGGTGTAGGCGTACGAGGCGTGTCTGGCGCAGCATCGTGAGGCAAACCGTCCTTGTCGCGCCTCACGCTGTCCTGGCTGCGGTCAGGAAACGACCCATTGGCGCTGAAGTAGTCTTGCCGTGAGGCCTGCGTCGGTGCGGGTGATTGCACTTGGGGGGTGAGATATGGAGGTGATGTACTGCCGGCAGGCTGCGCTGGAGGTGTAGTGGGGGGAACTGGGACTGGCGGATTGTCAACGGACGCGTTTCTCGAGTGCGACAGCAGAGGAACAGCGTCCTGAGGCGGTGGAGAACGTGGCGCATTGGGTTCCTGTAAGAAAGCGGGATACGGCAGGATCGGTGGCGTCGGCGATGAAGGCTTAATGTAGCCAGGAGCGTTCCATGGGTTGAGCTCGTCCCGATGTCCATTAATGTATCCATTCCCAGTTGCACCAGTCATGTAGAACACTTCAGGCGATCGCGAGAGACGTTCCCCGCCTTTGCCCCGACCAGAGCCAACTCCAGTCATGTCCACACTGCCCATGCTACTCGAGAACGGGTGTTGCTTGTTCTCGACGGGTGAATTGGTAGCGCTGTCGACGTCATCCATGAAGGCCAGCGGGATATTCACCTTGGGCGTTGCCTTCCGCAAAGTATTTCCCAGGGCCTTCGCCACTGCCGGATTCAAGGGCGAAGAGACGGCAGGTATCGTACTCAACCTGGATGTCGACGCACCGAGTGCGAGTTTCTCGTTCGACGTCTGGGCGGCGTACGGGCCGTTCTCTGCCTTCAACTCCATGCTGGAGCCAGCAGGGCTGGACTGGGCCGATTCCCCGGAGTGAGGACCGTCGGCGGGTCCCGTGAAGATCCATAGGTCTTGTTTGCGTGAACGATTCGTGAGGGTCATCGAAGTGAGAAGCGTGAAAGCATGGGTGTCGAGAGTCGATAATAAAGTTAGGATCTGATGCAATGAGTCCGCGGCGAAGTTGTCCTCTTGAAAGACTAGTGAGGCGGTATCGTAAGTTTACTGGCACCTGCGGAACTGCAGGAGGAAACACTCACATTTGTATCCTTTCAGCTTGAACTGGTACGTGGCATCGCCCAGCTTCTTCTCCGAAACCACACCCAGAGGCCAGGAGCCTCTGACAGCCTGAATGATGGCTGGTGTAGAAGCCAAAGGCGGGTCTACCACGCGTAGAATGCTTGGCGAGACAAAAGAAATGGCGAAGGGGATACGAGTGGGCTGAGGCAGCACGGCTGTGGATGAAGACGGAAGCGGTCCTGAAGTGGACGGGGCGGACAGGGCGACGGGTTTCGAGAACGCGATAGCTACGCGGTCATCTGGCTCCCGGCCATAGTCAATTGAAGACAGAAAGGAGTAACCGCACTGGAACACAGCGCCGAGGATGGCAACAATGAGCTTCTCGGACTCGACACTCTTTGGGCTTGCCCACGGCCTCCGGTCGAGCGCGAATTCGAAGAAGTGCTTGTGCGCATGCTCGCGGACGCTCACGATTAGATCCTGCTGATCAAAGAGACGGCGGAAAGCGGATATAACGGGTCCAGGAAAGCTGTAGAGCCGGACGAGGTTCGCGCCAGACAAAGCGAGGAGGGCGAAGGACGAAATGACTCGTTGGTCGCGTATGAATTCCTTGCGCGGCGTGAAATGGGTGACATTGGGAGGGCCATTAGCATTGGGGATGTTTGGAGCCGGCTGCTTGGAAAGCTGAGCGGGAGGAGAAGTCTGAGCCATGAGAGTGGTAACATGCAGCAAAGCTGCGTGCCATAGCTTCGCTCTATCGTCGTGTTTGCTGTGGAACCCGTCCGCCACTGTGCCCTCGCGTCAGGGCGCACCGCGGCCGCATGCCCCGCCACGTGCACCTGCCTTTTTCGATCCAGTCATTCAACGTCTCTTGCCAAAGCACTCACTGACAGTCAGTTGAACGTCGACGACGTCACAGCAGCGGCGGATGTCTCGTCACTCATGCAGTCAATCACAATAGCCGGCATCAAGACGATCGAATGCTCGATACTAGATCGAAGCATCGCTGGTGTCGGCACTGCCTCATGCCAGTGAATGCTGCAGCCATCCATGGCCCGGTCTCCTGGACTCCAGTCTTCCACGCGAAAACCCTGTCGAGAGGAGGAACAGTGCGTGGCCACTATCAGAAAAGAGTTTGGCTGCCGAGCGTGTCCCTGTACCAGCTGAAATGGTCAACACAGCAAAGGCGTGGTGAGGCAATTGGGGAGGATCCCGACTCTTGAGTCCTACTGAGTGTATATAAACACCACCAAGCACTCTTGACAGCACGACTGGCACACAGTCTATTTTCGCACGACTGCGCTTAGAGTAATACACTTGAGTGCATCGACGTGGGTCACCTATTTTCAGCTCTGGACGCGAGGCTGACCTGGACATTAGCGTCCCGTATTCTTCTGTCAGTGGTATTTTCGGTTTGTGGGAAGGCTTGGAATCCGTCCCCAATTGCACGGGCTCATTTAAAAAATGATTGGCACACATCCTGTGATATGCTGAAGGTATACTACCGTATAGCACTCAAGCTCAGCACGAGCACACTGACTGTCAGGCTGGCACCCTCGGAGCGATCGTTGAAACAAAGTTGATCGATGATCAATGAAGACGGTTCCGCCGCCCGGCCCCGATATCCCGGCGCCGGGCGGTGGCAAAGGCGGGGCCGGCGGGCCGGCGGTCTCCCGGCCCGCCTTCGGTGTCGATGTCGCTCAGGAGTTACTTCGCTCGCTCGGCCGTACTTATAGCACGGATTCGACGATGTCGATGGGTTCATCCGCCGCACGTTGCACCACCACACCTTGCGTAGAAAGCCCAACACGATGTCGACCGAAATGAAGAAGCTCAATGTGTTGATGTGTAAGTAACGATGCACTGTCCAGTGCCGAGTAGGCTCACGAACACTTTCATTTCCGCATAGGTGGGACTGTGCGTACATCCTCGTGCTGGACTGGAACATTCCATTGAGGCCCTTTTGTACTGACCAGGGAGAGTATACCACTGGATGGACCGGTTCGGGTGCTTCGAAGTCAGACAAAAAGGTAAGCCACAATTTTTGAACTGCGCTCATCACTACTCACCGTTCGATCCACATAGATCGGGGTAAGAACGAATACTCGTGGACGTCACAACCTCGCTGAGTCTGATGTTAGGTCGTTGGACTGACTCTGTTTGACCTCCGGAGACTGGGCAAGGTCGACAAGCTAGGCATGGTCGGGGTGAACGGATCTAAATTCCCAGCTATCCGGAGTCACTTGCAGGAGAACATCGCAAGTGTCTACAAGGACATGGATACTACGTAAGCCTTTGTATCTTCTTGCTGAAGCGTTTCTCATTTCAAAGCAGCTTCGATGCCTTCCCAGAAGAGAACAAGGTTGACCCAGGGGCCTGTGAGTTGTTTTCTCGATGGATGGTGGAAAGTAAATTGAGACAGTCGTGTCTAGATATAACTGCGATCGACAAGATGTCTCCGGGTGATGCCGTTATAATTTTCACACCAGACAGTGAGTAGGATTCTTCTACCAATGTTTCGCCGCTCATATACGTTGTCCAGGCACGCACTATCCTATTGCCCGCTATGCTATTGAGCACGGTCTCCATGTGCTGGTTACGAAGCCTGCGGTGCAATTACTTCCTCACCACATTGAGTTGGTGGAACTTGCCAAGAAGCACAACGTTGTCTGCTTTGTCGAGCATCACAAGAGGTATGTACTTCACAAACTCAGACAGCGCATGATCTCAACGGCCATCCGGTAATTCGCTAGGTTCGACCCCGTTTACAGTGATGCCAGGGCGCGTGCAGCCGCTCTCGGTGAATTCAACTTCTTCAGCGCATGGATGAGTCAGCCGAAGAGCCAGTTGGAGACATTCCGCGCATGGGCAGGAAAGGACTCTGACATCAGGTCAGTTCAGCAGCGGCGCGTGTCGTTGCGTCAGTACTCATGATTGCGACATAGCTATTACCTCTCTTCTCATCATATCGATATCCACTGCTGGATCATGCAAGGGAAGGCCGTCCCGACTCGCGTCGTGGCAAGTGCGGCGACTGGCATTGCTACCGGCGAGCCGTACAACTGCGTACCTCAGACGGAGGACACGATCACCCTGCTGGTGGACTGGCAGTCCCTCAGCAGCTCAAAGCACAAGGGTACGGCGGTCTACACTGCGTCGTGGACAGCGCCGCTCAAGTCCGGAGTGCACTCCGCTCAGCACTGGTACTACATGGCGGAGAAGGTTAGCATCTGTTGACCAATCGGCTTTTGTGCGGATATTGAACGGGCGTACAGGGTGAGATCAACGTTGATCAAGCGCACCGTGGCTACGACATTGTCCAGGATGAGAGTGGGAAGGCTTGGTACAACCCCTTCTAGTGCGCAGTGCCTTCCTCCGTCCACCTTCAGTGGCTAACGTTGTCACATCAGCATGAAATATTCGCCGTCCGAGAGCGGCCACTTCGACGGCCAGCGCGGTTACGGCTACGTGTCCATCGAGAAGTTTATTGACGCTGCCCGCAGCGTCAACGCAGAGCAGGTGCAGCCGGCCGACTTCGACGCCCATGGCCTGCCGACGATCTCGAACACTGTGCTGACCACTGCGATCTTGCACGCCGGCCGTATCAGTCTGGATGAGAAGAGGCCCGTAAATATCAAGCACGCTGACGGTCAGTGGTCGCTAGAGTAGGCGTCCCACCACGGCCATACCGGGACAACTGTCACGGCGGCGTAGCGCCTTGATGAGCATTGAAATATTGAAGGAGAAGCGATCAGTTGTATGTACTCATGAAGATGGTAGAATGTTCACATGCAATGTATTACTTATACTTATTGACCGTGCATGCGCCTCGGACTGTAAGCCATTGACACCACTCCTAGACAAGAATCCTTACGTGCAAGCCGTCCGAAGAAATGTTCCCAGGTCAGCGCGTCGGCAACATACGGCGAACGAGACATATGTATTTCACCGCGAAGGGTTCCATCGTTCGCACCACCCTGCATCATTCATTCATAAAGGCGTTTGTACCTCACGGGTGAGAGTGAATCGCGACAGCATCGGCCAACCCCAAAGACACTCAGACAGAGACAGAGCGCTCGAGCTCCGAGGGTGGCCAGCCTCATCGAGATTGCACCGTTCCTGTTCAGTAGTACTCAGTACTTACCGGTCGCGCCGGGTAGGGCCCGCTCCCGGGCCCTGGTCCCATGTCCGCAAGCAGTGCCAGGCTGCAGGCAGCGCCGCAATATCTTGATATCTCCCGCACACGAATTGTCGGGACCTGACCTAGAGTGCGTTTCTGTTACAGTATCTCCGTAGGTCACAAAGTCACCCGGGGCTGTGTCTCCGCCCATATGCACTCTTAGCTCACCCTAGTAACGTGGAAGCCTTCTCTGACATGCGAAGGTTCCCGGATCGTTGTGCGCCGTGCATCACTGCATAGCACACGAAGCAAGCGGACGTGAGCCTAAGCCATACCGAGCGCGGGGCTCCCGCCGATCTATCCGGATTGCGCGAGGTTTCTCACCGCCTTGTGAGCCGTCTCAGGCGAGAATGAGGTCTGATAATAATCGGATTGATTGGAATGCTACTGCGTAATGTAGGACAGGACGGATGCGCGGATAATGAGTAGCCCTTCAGGCTCGTGCGGTGATGAGACGACAGTTGTACGGAGGCTTGGGGAGATGATGCAACATTGACGATACGCTAGGGAAGGAGGAAGGGAGGAAGAATGTAATAGTCGTTCGACACGGGGGAGAAGGGGAAGGGAATGCTGACTGACCGCAAATAAATTCGGGGAGGAAACGGGGAAATGACTTTGTACAATAATGCTGAAGAATAAAGTAGAACGAAAGGGGAGTTAAAAGGATAGGGAGCCTGTCGAGCTCATCGCGTAAGGCGATCGGATGGGGCGCAGTAGAGTGAGGAGTGCATAGTGTAACAACCGACAATGAGTGTGTTGACGGAGAGTTCGTTGGACGAGCAGACAAGAGCGCCCGGAACCCGTACAAGCCGACGAGGTCGACACGACGCGGAGGGACTCCGGCGGAGGCAAAGGAAAGGAAGTTGTCCTTGAGATATTCGTACACCGACAATTGCGTACACGTCGCGCAACGTAGAGTGTTGCCCCTCCAGGACGACCTCGTCCCGACTTGTACAGGCGTCTGCTTCGACGTGATGTGATGCTGAGACGATGAGAGGAAGAGATTGCAAAGAAAGGGGATGCATGCATGATGTTGAGAGATTGCGGGAGACGAGACTGCGCTTGATATGCCGATAATCGACGTGTATGGTAGTGTTGGTACATTTTGCGTTCTTGCTGATCGACGGAAAGCTTTTACAACCTTATACACCAGGCTCGCACTGAGGCCAGGTTCGACAACGAGGAGTACAGTTGGCAGGTCATGAGACAGCCGCCGTACGGGGTGATGTCATGTTCAGATTGTGGAGAGCGGTGCGGCCGAACTTGAGGTAGTCCTGTGGCAGGAACTGCTCGGGTGTAGGCTCCACGTACTGCTTGTTTAGTACCGGTTCGAACGTCGGCGACGGCATATTCTCCTTGTCGTCAGACATCATCGCATCCGACAACATCGAGCTCGAGAAGACATCGCTCGAGAACATCGGGCTCGTCGGGGTCACCGGCATGTCGTCTGACGTATCCGAAGCCGTTGTCGAGACGCTCATCGGCGTCGAGGTCTTGGGCGTATAAGCGCGAATTGGCGTCATCGGGAGCGTCGCAAGGGGCGGGCGGTGGAACCGCTTGCCTTCAAGGTAATACTGCACGACCGTTGTCGACGCCTTTGAGAAGAAAGCGTACGAGTACTTTTTGATCAGTGTCTTCGACACCTCGTTGACGTGCTGCGACAATCGCTGATCCAGGAGATCGACGACCTGTAGACATTCCTCCGTCTCCTCGAAGAAGCGGCGCGGTTTCCCGCAGAGATACCGAGCAAGTGTGAGAGAGCCGAAGGCAATGGTCGAAGGCGAACACTCGCAGAACTCCCGATAGAAGAGTGTAATCTCCATGAGGAACCGCGCGACGTGTTGGACTTTCATGTCTTCGAAGCACGGACCACAGCACATGAGCCTGAGCCAAGCCTCGGCCGTGGGGTGACCGAGTGACCAGTGGATTGTCGACAGAACGTGGTGCTCCATCTGGATGAAGGCGGACTCGTCGTAGGTGTCCTGGCAGACGTGGGCCAGATCCGTAACCGACGGTACACGCTCCTTTGCGTCCTCGAATTTGGCCGCGATCCATAGCGCCGCGCAGCCAACCAACTGGTAGTGCTTAACATACACGATGCGCCTCGAGACGTAGCGGTCGATGATATTGAGGGTGAGGTATAGGGTTTCCGGACGTAGGCGGAACGTGAAGTGGATTTCGACGAGGAAATCGACCAGGCAGGGCCGCATGTGCCACTTGATCTCCGGTTGCTGGTCCATTGATTGCATGGACGCAGCCGTGCAGCTCTATCAGGAAGTGGCATCGTTCAGCACACGACGCCACTCGCGTGCGTGAGGGTTACTGACCTCTTGTTCATGCATATACCGACGAATCTCTTCGCGGTACTCTTCCTCCAAGTAGATGCCATCCCTTCGCATCATTACAAGCTGGATGGGCTTCTGGCTTCGCGCCAGGAGCTCGGCCCTGACAGCGCGCGGGGTCTTCCGAACCATGCCCAGAGGTATGTATACGGGGGACGATTGCTTGCGAGACTTTGAAACGCCATGGGGGGAGGGACGCTTCTTGAGGTAGGCGGAATGCCGGGAAGCCCGGGAGGACGAGGGGAGGACTTCCTTCATATCGACCGGTGGTGAGGTTGTAACCGATGAAGACGAGGGTAGATTGGCGCAGCTGCTGGGCATTGTGGAGGCACGGTCAGCTTCCGAGTCGCTATGCACAGACGAGCCAGACATGACTGAATAGCGAGAGGGACAAAGGCGGGCGCAACCTCCTGCTGCACTAGTGGCCGCCAGCAGGTGGAAGCAGAGAGGCGTCG
The DNA here is from genome assembly GCF_022264815.1 of Rhodofomes roseus. Lineage (NCBI taxonomy): Eukaryota > Fungi > Basidiomycota > Agaricomycetes > Polyporales > Fomitopsidaceae > Rhodofomes > Rhodofomes roseus. The sequence goes on from NW_025952968.1 coordinate 314,288, forward strand.
TTCAACGGAGACGAGCACATACACGCGGAGACCGACCCCGGCGGTGGCCGCGTCCGGTTGGCCCCCGCCGCCGGTGGATGGCGGGAGCTGGCGGGGACGGCCACCTCTCGCGCTCCAGTCACGTCGCGCAGGGTGACGGTGCGTCCGATCGTTATGCAACCGATTCTGGCCGCGGTGTGATCGACGCGACCTACGCCGCGACACACGTCGAGGCGTGGACCAGACATGCCCCAGGCGCGGCAGGGAGGCAAAATGTGAAGAGACGACTCACTTGTGGTGGGAGCGTGATCATGCGACAGCTACGACGGTGCGTGGAGAAGACAGGACGGAATGAAAGGACACGAGAAAGCTAGAGAGAGGAAACGGTCGTCAGCGTCGAGGTTCGTGAGTATGGTAGGAGGTCGTGAGTCGCTGGGGCTGGCGAGAACGACGAGGGAAAGAGAGAGAAGGCGTGGACAAATGAGCTATGAGGGAACCGGGCGGCCGGGACGGTTGCACGGGGACAAATGCCACATAACAATCCAAAATGCAAACGGAAACTAGTCGGAAATTGAAATGTACAAGGTCGCGATGTGACGGCAGCGGCTGCGTGTTCCACATAATCAAATGCCTATATCGGCGTGATCGCCCGCGCCCATCTGATGCATCATGCTGTCTTATACGCGGGCCCTCTCACCTGCGGGGGCTCGAATGGAGCAGCGAACGGAGGGGCGAGAGTGGATGGGTGGACAGGAAGAAACAGGCAGCGCGCCGGCGACGGCAATGCACATACGGGCGACCGGCCAGGAAAAGGGAACAATAGGCAGGCCCACGCGAGCGAACGAGCGAACGCTGGCGGCAAGTCCGGGCGAGCCGGAGGCACGCGGCGTCTGCGGACAAGGATAAGATCCAGATTGGGCCGCTGCCCCGGGCCCCCGCCATATGCAATTGCAGACTTCCCACGCCCCACGTTTCTCGACGCCGCCCTGCGAGTGACGTACACCATCCGCCCGCTCACCTCGTGCGCAGTGCAGTACCTGCTCCGCACCGTCAGCACGTCGTCCTATGGCCATCGCAAGTGTGCTGCTCACCGCACGCTCGCTGCTCAGCCCTGCAAAATGTCTGCCCGTCCGTCAGCACACCAGCCCGGCCAATCGATATCCGCGCAGCAATGTCTGCACCCTTCACACCGCCGCCACCGCCTTCACATCGACATCGCAGCATCGTCGAACCAGAGCCCGCGCTCTTCACAGCTCATCCAGCCTTCACATCGTCGCCGACCCCGACCCGCTCCTCGCATGGCGCACACCTTCCAGCCTTCCATCGACAACGGGTGAACTCACATTCAGAATGTTTGCGAGTTAGCTTTCTTTATTCTTGCGACGGCCGACGGACCAACGAAAAGACTGGAATTATGGCGAACCTTGATATTATTGGCAGGTGGGTGATGTGGACCAAGAGAGGGACTGAGTCGGACAAATGAGAGACTACGGACGGGTGTGCCGGATCTAGGTGTATGGGTCGGGCGGAGAGACGCGAGCGAGACGAGTCGACGGAGGGGGAGGCGGCTGCTTCGAGGAGCAAAGGCGGTCCCACGCTGACCGCTTCTTCGCTCGACTCTACCACGAGCAGGCCACTGAGGCTGTCGGTGGTGGTGTCACTGTCAGTGAGGAGGAGGGGCTACGATGCACTGTCCGCTCACGGTGAAGACAGTCTTGAAGCTCTCGAGCGAGCTGAGACGTGGTCGGGTATGGATGGCAAAGTGCTAACACACCGCTGCGGCGTGTATCAGGCTGTTTCGCTCTCGTTTACGGATATCTCAGAGCGGACGCAGTGCCTATTGGCCCGTGTATGGGTTCTTGCTCGTGCACCTCAACACGTTGTCTGCCTGCAGGCATTGCCGGACTGATCGCCTGTGCCACTATAGGTGATTTAGGTAAGCTTCCCGCCTGCTGTCGCGCAAGCTCCTCCACGCATCACCGTCTTCCTGGGGCGTCCGGCGCCCAGAGCCCGTCCGCGAGCGACTGTCGGCGCGAGTGCGCTTCCACTCGCAGCGAAGCCATTGCCTACAAATTCGTCCTTCTGTAGAACACCGCAGACCGCCCTGCCACCAGGAACATCTCTCGGCGGGCGCTGCACGATCCTCTAGTGGCCGCAGGCAGTGCGCGCACACGCCAATCGCAGCTCGCGTTGCGAATGCGAGCGATGGGAGAATCTCCCGAGGAGCGCCTTGATGAGCAGAGATGCGGCATCGAGGCCAGGCCCACCTTCACATTGGAATGCCCGAGCAGCGAAGCCTCCCATCATTCACTCTTATCTACCCTCATCATAACGCTCGCACCCACCTGACTGGGCAACCAGTACGATTATACAGGGCCGCCTGACGTACGCCTGACGTCCACAAATTACCCTCTTGACAGACTCATCCCGGCCGACATGAGCCCCCGACGCGCCACGGTACCGACGACTGTACTCTGTGCGGCGGCGATAGACCTTCCTACTCCGCGGGGCGGTCAATTGTGCGCCTAGCATGATGCGGGGAACGCCTCGGACGTTACGGCGCGCAATGGTCAACTCAGTGTTGGATAGCCGCCACTCGTCGCGCTCGGTGAGGACAGAGGACCGCAATCGCACAGCATGGCAGGTGGGAGCATCGTACCATGATGCGTCGTCGCCCAGGAACACCGAGCACGCTGCACAAGCAGGACTAAGTTGATCTACTCATGTATGCAGCGTTGGTACTTAGAAACACAATAAGGCGGATAAGAGCGCACATTATCCGCCATCAAGGGCCCCTCTCGTATGATGACTTCATTATAGATAAAGCGTAGCCAATCGACGACCTACAGCTGTCGAAGGAAGTAAAGCTTGGTAACGAAGACGGATGCTCCGCGTTGTTCTTGACTTCGAGCTCGTAAAGCGTCCGACAGCCGTGTAACTTCAGCAGCGCTCTGTTCGACGGCGGCGCAGCTCTCCGCCGCCTTGCTCTTTCCTGGTCACCCAGTCTTCTTCAGGTCTAGTAGTGAGGTCAGCTGAGTCGATGGGTACAGCAATCGGCTTGCGCACACTAGTAGGAGATCCACAAGTCTTGGCGTCCGTGGCGGCGCATCGACGTTCTCACAGGCACTCCCTCAAAGCATGGCAGCCGCAGAAGATACGGAGAGACACATGGACTTGTCTCTCGCGAAGGCCGCGCGAACAGTGTCCGGGAGTAGTTCGAGCCAATAGCTTGTCTTTGAGCTTTCCGGAGGCGCAAGAATGCCGAAGAGGTGAGCCCAGGCGTCTGTCCGAATGGGGCAGTCACTGGGATACTTGGATTTCTGCATCCGCACTGTCGGGTCCCAGTTGCCCCCAAAGTGAAACCAGCCCAGATGCAGATCAGATCGATCGGCGGCCCCGATGGTATTGCCATGCCTCAAATCTAGATCTCACACACTTACCGTGTCGCCCGCATGTCGCCCTGCTTGCACTCACCAGCCTGAGCTTCCCTACCTACCGACAGCGACCCCTACAGATGAATTGGACTTGTCCACGGCCATGCTCTTGACGACTGCGCATAAGTTATGCGAGAACAGATGAGGATGAGGCTTCGCTTGCCGACGCGTTGGCAGCTCCAAGGCACGGCGTACTAGTACCTTGACCCAGCAACCACTGCAGTCCGCCGCGCTATGATGCACACACAAGCCGATGACGCACCTCGCCGTACAGCAGACCACCCATCGGCGGCCCAACGAAGAAAACGGTATATATCGGCTCGACAGTCGTCTGAAGTCCATCATGAATACGTGACTATACGTACGATATTGGTACCAATTGCGAACGAACGTTAGCGGCATTCCTGGGCCGCTGACCAGGGACATCCCACATCTCAAAAAGAGAGAAGCGTTGAGAGCGATGACGCACGACGGTAGAAGGCGTGGGCGTCGGCTCCTGTAAGCACGGCATTATATCTTCGCTTGCGTCAAATGACTAGCCACGACGCTACCCCGCCGGGAACGAATATCACTCGCCCGACACGACCTACAAAGAAAACAAAATGGCGTCGTCTATTCCCGGTGACCACCCATCAAGAGGGCCATCAGGTCCTGCGTGCCCTGAGCACTTCCGCCAGGCAGCCCCTGTTGCTGTGAGAGGTGGGGCGGGAGCATATGGGGCAAGTGTGATGGCTGCTGCTGTTGCTGTTGCTGTTGACGCATTGCCATATGCGACGGAAGCTGCCCCGAGGGCCCGTGCTGAGGGCCGAATCCTGGACCGTGCCCTCGAAGACCGGCACCGGCACCAAGGTTGCCGCTCATGCCTCCGCCCATGCCCAGTAGCTGAGCCTGGTTAGCTGCCCTCAGCTCGAGGCTGTTCTGCAATCCCATGTTGGCCATAGAGTTAAGACCGAGGGGGTTCTGCAGCACAGGGCCGCGAGGCTGGGGAGCTCCGCCGTACCCGCCCATGCCACCAGCACCGATGCCGCCGCTAAGGTTGTTGAAACCGCCCTGTTGGAGGGACGACCCGCCATGCATGCCGCCTTGAAGGCCACCACCCATAACGCCCATGGGGCCACCCAGAAATTGCGAAGGGTCATGTGGCGGTCTGCCGCCTAGGTTCGCAAGACCAGGAGGTAGGCGCTGCCCGGGTCCTCCGAGCACATTTTGGTTGGATATTGGAGAGGGGTTTCCGCGGAACTGTTGCTGCTGAATAGGCATCCCGCCATTCCGCATCATGCCCGGCTGCTGAGAGTACATCCCAGGTACGGACCCAGAGTACATCTGGTCGAGGCTACGCTGCTGCTGCAAGCGGGCGTTGAAGTGTAGAGGGTCGTCCAGCTGTTCGTTGAAGAGCACACCGCTGGGCTCCCGACTCCGGGACCGTGGAGGCGCAGGCCGAAGCCCTGGGACCATACCATCGGGGACGAATCTATCATCTATCCGGCTGTCGTACAGCGAGTCGAGATGGTTATTTGGCGCGAAGTGCTGCTGTTGGTGGATCTGTTGCTGCATGAGGTCGGTCGGATTGTGTCCAAACGAGCTACCTCCAGACGGAATGCGTCCTGACGACGGGATCTGGGGTGAAGCACGGTGGTTCTGACAGGTAACACTCAGCATCAGCATTATGTGATAAAGCCATTTGCGACATACCTGCGCTGAGTTCTGCAGCATAGCGAAGATATCTTCCATGGTCCTGGCATCACCGTTGCCGTTCATCCCTCCGTTCAGACCCATGCCGCCCTGGCGAGGGTCAAGAATCTGGGCGTTGGAGGGGAAGCCCGCCATTCCGGACATCTTCCTGTTCGGCATAGGTGGCGCTTCCCTGGGTTTGGTTTCGAAGAACTTCGCGAAGCGGCTGCCCTTGCCAGTGGCGTAGTTCGGGCCGCCGGGTATCCCGTTCGCCTCAAGAGAACCACCGGGACCCAAGTCACCATAAGAAGGACCAATATCGTTAGCGAGACCAAGGCCTGCTCGATCGACTGCGGACCCGCGGCGTAGGTCAGCCATCTGGCCAAGCATCGGACCCTCATGGAGCTCGTCGAACTGACCGGATGCTTGAGATAGGCTGCTGTGCGGTGAGAAGCTCCGCTGCAGCCGTCCGCCATCGCCATGATTGTGCCGGCCATTGTGAAGGTGATGATGTTCGGCCCCGAAACCTGGGACAGCCTCGGGTAGCATAGAGGGGTGAGAGGTGAGAGGTACGGCAGATCCTTTCTGCGGCAAACCCGGGATACCTGGTGGAGGCATTTGGGCAGCAGGCGACTCGAGACCCGACAGGCTCTTCGAGGGTATAGGCTCAGGAAGAAATCCCGGAGGGGCACGGGAGCCAAATGCGAGGAGGCGGGAACCAGTCGGGGGATTGAAGGAGGAAGTAGACAAATTCGACGATGAGGCGTCGACGGACGATGCAGCGGACAGGGAAGACGGGGCAGCAACACCCGGTGGAGGAGGTAGAGTTGGAGTTGCACGAGACGCCAGGACCCTCGATCTTTCAGGCGGTAGATCGAGCGATGGTGATTTGGTCGAGACGGAAGATGAGACAACTTCGCCAGAAGCAGAAGGGATGAGCACGGAGAGTAGTGATTGCGAACCATCAGGAGCAACCGTAGACTTTGCAAACGACAGCCCGTCTGCGTGAGCACGGTTGATGATAGCCTGTGTCTCATCGACTACGCTTTGAGAAGGCGCATTGATGCTTGCCGCCGCTAAAGCCGACGTTGTAAGTCAGTTAGGCATGCATCTCAGTACAGTGGTGAACACACCAAACGATGACATGCTCTCCGAAGTGGTCTGCGGGACGGCATTCTCCTTCGAGTGTTGCTCGTTCTCCTTTTTGTCCGCCTCTCGCTTCATCATGAGCTTGAACATCTGTATCTCGTCGAGCTGCCCTTCCGGCTGAGTGGGCGTTGCAGATGTTGTGGCCGACTTGACGTCTTCAGACGACTTCGCTGCGGCCTCACTCTCCTTCTCCTGACGCTCCTTCTCCTTCATGCCCTTCTTCCAGGCCTGAATCCCGTCTAGCTCCCCATCCGCACCCCGTCCGCCAAGGATACCCCCTCCAGGGGTAGTAGGCACGTACGTCTCCATCCACGCAGGCTCAGCCTCTTTCTCGCGTTCTCGCCTGTCCTCTCTATCCTTACCGTCTTCTGCAGCGCCCACGCGCCGGTCACGCGCAGCGCCTCGTCTCGGTCGAGCATCTTCCGAAGGTCGTTCCCTGTCCCGCTCTTCATGCCTGTCCCAGCGGTCTCGCTCACGTCGGGCTGCCACACGCTCGTCTCGTCTGCCATCGTCCCTCCAGCGCCTTGGATCGTCATCGGTCTCTCTCTCGGAATCTCTGGGACGGTAACGGTCGCCACGTGGGTAATGGTCGTCGCGGTCTCGATCGCTGCGGTTGTAGAAGTCGTCCCATTCGCGACGATGATCGTCTCGTTCTCGGCGAGTATACTCGTCCTTGTCTTTGCGAGTATCATCGCGGTCGTCGCCACGTCTGTCGCGAGGCCTATCACGGTCTCGCTCGTCGCGGTCGCGCCTCGTGGAGGGTTCACGTCTGGAGCGGGATGAATCACGAGCCTTTGACCTCGGTCTGTCACGGTCTCGTCGAGATGCGTCCGAGCCTGTCGAACATGCGAATGAGTGAGGCACTGATGTTAGCTAGTGAGATGAACTCACGATCATCCCTTCCCGACCGTTGCGTATCTGATCCTACGTCTTTGTCAAACTCTTTCCTCAGCAGATGGTTAGAGGTCCACTTACCTCTCCGCCAGTCATCACTGCTTTCGCCAATTTTGCGCTTTGCTGGTTCTCGGCCTTCGGCGCGTCGAGCAGTCAAGCTGGAGGCTTGAGCCTGACCTGCACGACCTGATGTAGCCGTTGCCAAGTGGGGAGCGGAATCACGTTCTTTGCCGCGCAAACCCGACGCTGAAGACGACAATGCGAGGCGCTCTCGATCATACTTGTCCGAGAGCTGCACAGGGCGGTCGACAATGATCCACAATGGCTGAGCAAGCGCACTCACGTTTCGCAGTCTTTCTTGGCCCTCTCTGTCCCTGAGATCACGCTCGCGTTCTCGCTCTGTGTCCTTATCCTTGTCGCGATCATTCGTACGCAGTGATTGGTGTCTGAAGTTACCCATTTGAGATGGCTGAGTAAGTCCTGAGCGGAATGACGGCCGAGAGTCTAGCCACATGCAAATGTCATCAGAGCTCAAGGGCCTTGACAATTGAGTTCGTCACATACCGCTGTCCTCGACCTCTCGCCGGAAGCTATAGTACAGCCTAGTCAACGTCAATTTGGTCACACTCATCACAGCATATTCACCGTCGTTCTCTTCCGTTAGTGAGGGTGCTGGCAGTTTCACTGTCTTTCTTGGCATTGGCTTGTTGTTCATTGAAATCTCTGAGAGTTGCATTAGTGGAGAGCGCCCTTCCCAAAGCAGACTTACACGCACCCAAACCAGTCCTTCAGAGATGGCATGCCGTCGGGCGGTTTGACTAGAGGAGACTCGCGGAGATGCATGGCCTGTGACCGCGTGTAGACTCTGAGCGGTCTTCGGGAAATGCGCTCGCTTTTGCTCGTCGATGTGTCGTCGGAGACCACGTCTTGCACGGAGACCTGGGCCACGCCTTCGGCGAGATCTTTGACTGCAGCATCTGATGCAGGGGTATTGAGTGTTTCGTCGTTTATGGGAGTGTCTGCGGTGGGAGAGGCCATGGTGGATGGAGTGCAGAGGAGGAGGTGGCGGCAGTCAAGGCACGCGCAGATCCGGCGCTTGGGCTCGTCGCGGCCAGCAGACGCGGGACTCGAATTGAAACTTCGTCGGCAGCGCGAACTGGACGCCCTCTGCCCACTGCAGCCACTGCTCGCCCTCTCCAGCGAGCCCGCGTGGCCGTCTCGCCTGCGATGCGCAACCCGACTCTCAGGCATTTCATTCTGCAGCAGAGAGCCCTGACCCTTTACCGCCAAGCAGTGCGCGCCACCCGATGTATGTCCTTTGCCTCTGTGAACAAGCAGCTTGATATAAGCGTTCTAGATATACCGGATCCTGATGCTCGCAAAGAAACCATTGCATGGGTGCGGGCGGAATTCGAACGGAATCGACGCGTCGACGATGTGGTTCGTCTCGCTGCACCTACTCTCCTCGAGACCACTGTTAGCTCACCGTACTCGTAGCACTTGATAGAAGAAAAGCTCGCTTCCGGACGGCGGGAGCTCAAGCAGATACTGCCTTTCCTCCCGCCACCCGTTCTTCGGAAGTGATAATGCTACGCGTCAGGATATTGAACTGCAAGTATTCCACTGCGTGGCCGTGTTGAGTGAGTAGTTGTCTTTCAGTCAGTCAGTTTGTCGTCGTCGCTGGAGACGTGACGAACGTTTCGTTGAGGATTACCTCGAAGTCCCTCCTGCTTTCTAATGTCAGTGTAATCGAATGTTGATGCGACTCCCCACTACGTCAATCGCGAGGTCTGATCGCCTTAACACGGTTCACTCATTACTGTGACTAATATCCTCAACGATCGCTCCGGCTGCAACCCTGGTTCATGACAGAGGAATCCACAGGCTCTTCTGCCATGACCAGGTACAAGAATCCATTATCATCACCCGTGAGATGACTCAGCCAGAACAGCACGCGGCGTATATGCGAAGAAGGTTGAAGGCGAGCTAGGTTAGGAAACCCATCGGTATACTTCGCGTTCCTGGAAACCGTGTCGCTCGACAGGGGTCTTGAATCATATTTGGCGGACGCGGGGTGGGCTGCCGTTGAACTCTAACTGCTCCTATGTATATCTCAACAGGGGTGCCAATCAGGAAAGCGTCATTTGCGTCTAACCTGTCTAATTAAGACAATTAGGGAGTTAGACGATTTAGACACATCATCTCAATTAAGTAGATTCATTTCTAGTGTTAGACAGCATTTAGATGCCTATGCTGTTAGGGATGCGAGGCCGCTACTAGACGTCCAGACGGATTATGCCACGAAGAGTTACTAGATTCGAGCATTGCTACATACTACATGATGGTACTCCTAGACTGGTACTATGATCATGTTCCGTAGCAGCACTGATTTGTCGAAGCGGAATTATCCAAAGTAATTAAACGGACTCGTGCTATGGCATGCGCAACGCGACGAATATAGAGTAGCCTAGAACTGTGTGATGAAAGGATGGAGTCGAACGGATATGTTGCACCGTCACTGCTTCAGTTAACACAGCGTCAGCGTTCTCGCGAGCGTAGAAAGGTCAACGTTGACATTGTACTCACCTGATGTCTCCTGGCTTTGACAACAGATGATTTGTCTCGTGGTTCAGCCTCTGAATGACCAAGGTAGAAGCTTCAGTCGCTGGCATCGTCGTCATCGCGCTGCGAGAGGGACTACAAATACATGCCGTCAATACGGAAGCCATAATACATAGAATAGTAGTACACTTACATCGCTCTCAACGGCCGGCGGTTGCTGTGGTGCGAGATAACGAAGATCATGAGCGAATTTGAACATAGCCTTGCAATGCTAGCATACATTTTGCTCGTCATCGGACGCCGTGGGGTCAGTCTGAGGGTGGTGATCCGCTGTGTCCGAGCCCGACTCGGAATCGGAGTACATGGCATCCGAGTCGTCAACATCGGCTTCATCTAGATCGTGGGCATTTCGCTGGCCGCTGGCAGAACGCTCGCGAATCAACGCGCACGAACGCTCGAGGATAGCGTCCCATGCGCTAGCGTCCAAACGCTTGATGGAGCGCACGTAGAACATGGCGCGAGCGCCTGCGTTCTTCTCTGAGAAGCTGGGCATGGCCGGTTCCGACGTACGGCGGCTATGCTTCTTGCGATGCTTCACTGGGAATTCACCACGAACTCCGAGCGTCCATGCTCGTTCAGCCTAGGTTATGTGTGAGCCGTGGTCTCATAGAGGTGGAAATATTAAGGAGCTGACCGCGGCACATGCGAGCAACAACGCGCCGCATGGATTGCCGTGCGATGGGATCTTACTGATGATCCAGAGGTGCTCGGCCAGCGTCTCCATGACGATTGCATGCTGAAAACGTTGGTAGTGTTTCTGATAACCGTCCGGGCCATTGGAATTGGTGTTAGAACTAATACTTGGCCGCTTGGACTCGCATACTAGGATCACGTACCTCGATGACCAACTTATCCCCGCGCTTGACGGTCTTGACATGCCCATACAAGTAAGGATCACTGTCCCCGATATGGAAGGCTGCACACGCAGTGCGTTCATCCGTTCCGAAGAGCTGATTATCTTCCCAGTACTTCTTGACCGCATTGATTGCAGCCTCGCCCAGGTCCGATCGCCAATTGTACACGCGCTGCATGGTCTGCGGGGAGGCCCCCGGTGCGTCAGTTCTTTCAATACGTTGCATGATCATGTAAACGCACTAAAACATAGACCGGGGTTTTCGGTTGCATGACATAACCGAGCGGATGGTTCGGGAATAGCTCCTCCCAAAGACGTTGCATCTCAGCTGCAGGATTGATACGTTGGAGATCCCATGGATTGTCGAGACGTCCTAGAAGCTCGAGGAGTCTCGGCATGAATACTGCATTGTATTTTGACCGTGTGCCGTCAGGGAGGGCTTCGTTTGTGGCACGGACAGCGGGTCCATGGCCAGTACTGTCTGACCCGTCATCATCAGACTCTCCAACGGCGCCCTGGACCGGTGTCGGCGTTGAGGTTACGGCAACCATACCCTGCACGCAGCACAGCATGCAATCAAGGAAACAAGGGATCAGCTGCCATATGTCTGCGATTGCCAAACGAGATGTCCGTACCTGCGCAGTGCGTCGGGACACAACTGGAGCAGCAGTTTTTGTCTTCGGCGCAGATGCAGGCTGAGACGTCTTCGACTTGGAGGGAGTAGGCGCTGGTACACTCGGATTAAGCGTTGACTTACCCTTCCCATGCGTATTCCTCGGTGTCTTCGGTGATTGTTGGGTCCGAGTCGGAGGCGTCTTCCATGATGCAAGCAATCCGAAAGGAAGAGCGGGCTGTGAGCCACTGCCAGAGGCCTTGGCCTTCTTACTTGGCTGTGCCGTGGCGGGGCTTCTGTGGCGCCGTAGTACATTGACGACAATGTCAGAGTCTATCTGACGTTCAATACAGTTCAAGTTGACTCACCCGTCAACAATGATCTCGTTTCCGGCCTTTCGCTTGCCGGTCACTTGCGTTGCCATCATGGCTGTAGCCCACTCTGGCAACGCGGGGCTCACACTGCGTGTATCACTGGCAGCTGCCAGTGCTGGGTCTTCGCGGCTGCTGACAGCTTCAATATCACCACGCCGCATGCTCGTCTCCTTCTTCCGAGACTTCTTCGGCGCGGCATGCTCTGTCGACGGCATCTTCAGTACTACCTGCGGTCGACGGGACTTGGAAGCTGGAGTAGTAGCATGGGGGGCTTCCGAGAGGATTGCTGCGTGGCGGTCATTTGAGAACGAGTCGCCGGTGTACAATTGAAGGTTACATCATCACAAGCACGTACCTGCGATGTCGGGGAGCCTCTCACTGTACGACTGCATGGCTGGAGCAATATCAATAGAGGGTCAGACGCAGTCAGGGTCAGGGAACTTGGTGAGACCGTACCGTCGTACTCGATAGCTTCATCATCGCTACTCACCCCATCCGCCTCGCCAGGCTCTAGTATGTCAAGGTGTGACAGGCCACGAGCTTCAGCACTCGCTGAGGCAGAGCTTGTACTTGGTACCTGGCGCCTGAGCTTTGGAGGGAGAACACTTGGTGGCCCGCTCTGCTCGAAATCATCGCGTTGCCGCAGACGCGACTGAACATCAGCAAGGCTGCGAATCTTACCCGTGCGCACAAGCTCCGCTGCCTTCTTCTTCTCGCTGTCGAGTTTACGGGCAGCTTCAAGCTCTTTTTTGGTGCGACGTATGACCGAATTCTCCTTGACGACATCGCCAGGATGTTGATTTTTGTTTTTTGCGCGTGTACCCGGCCGGCCGGGGTTTGGCATCTTGTGCAGATGCTGGATAAGGAGGGTAATTCGATGAGCAAGGGTGCACCGGTGAGGACAAAGGCGTAGAGAGTGGAAAATGTCAAGTTGCAAAAACAACGTTGACGTGGGCAGAGACAAGGGTCAGTGCCAGCAAAGGGCAGCTGTAGTAGTAGGCCTGCGTTACCGGACGGTGTCGGAAGGGAACCCCGATTTTTCCCTGCAATTACCAAGGAATGACGCAGCCCAGACGCAGCCCCACGAACAGCATGCTGCACGCCGCGCTAAGTCTGATTTCGCTGTGATCAGCCCGCTCATCTCCCCTTGCTCTCGACGCACTCATCGAGACTTCAGCCCTCCCCAGACTCGTAGCGACTCACCTCAAGGCCTCCATGGCTAACAATGCCCAGCATGAGGCTCCTCGACGACAAGTGCACCAACCTATACGCATTCAATGTCAGATATGCCACGAGTCATTCCAAAATCGCTCCGGCCTTACCCAGCATCGGAACGCGAAGCATGTCGAGATGCCTGTGTATGATCCTGGTCGGAACAACGCCAACCTGCAAGGCCCGCAGGAGGATCCCGAAGTTCAGCTCTTTCCAGCGGAGCCAGATGTCGACGAGGCTGGAGGTGTAGGAGGAGGAGAACCTGATGGTCAGCCTGAGGATGGGCCGGAAGATGACAGGATGGGGGAGGACCAAGGGCAGAATAACACACATTACCACCAACATATCGACGGTATGTTCCAGCCGCACAGTATGGCGCGCTTTGGATGGCTCGCTGACCTCGACTTTAGCACGACCCTGCACCGAAGATGGTGGCGAGTACCTACCTCCAGGTACGCCGCCGCAGCCACGCGAACGGGCTGCCCAAGGAGATTGGGCACCATTCGGTAGCCGGATAGAGTTCGAAGCTGGCGAGTTCCTGTTCAAGAAGATCGAGATGTCAGCAGGCGATGTCGGGACCATCATGGATCTATGGGCCGCTTCGCTCATTTCGTTCGGCGCGAAGCCACCCTTTGCAAACGCAGTAGACATGCTCGCTGTCATTGACGAGATCCAACATGGGGACGCACCTTGGCGTAGCTTCATTGTTCAGTACCAAGGTCCCATTCCGGAGGTCGGCCAGGTGCCGTCTTGGATGACCGCGCAGTACACTGTTTGGACGCGGGATCCACGCAAGCTCATCCATCTTCTCCTCGAGAATGAAGACTTCGATGGCGAGATTGACTATGTACCGTACTGTGAGAAAGACGAAGAGGGAAAGCAGCGACTCACAAACTTCTTCTCGGGCAATTGGGCATGGCGTCAGGCAGTGAGTGGCATTAGAACGGCTCCGACTGTCCACCGGAGGAATACCGTGCTGAGCTTTGATTCTCAGGACACCATTGCCGAGGATCCCACGACGCATGGCGCGATGTTCGTACCAGTCATCCTGGGAAGTGATAAGACCACGGTGTCAGTAGCTACTGGTCAGAATGAATACTATCCGCTCTACCTTTCGATTGGGAACCTCCACAACACCGTCCGACGAGCTCACCGCAATGCCGTCCATGTCCTCGCATTCCTAGCAATTCCACATGGTAAGTCAACCCACATGCTGTCCCTTCGGAGCAATAGAGACAGATAAGTGCTTACTAACTTGTATATGACGGCGGCGAATACTCCAGCTGACAGGAAAGACAAGGACACCACCGCGTTTCGTTCGTTCAAGCGCCAGCTGTACCATGCAAGTCTGGGCAACATACTTACTCCGCTTCGCCCGGGTATGTCGACACCTGAGGTCGTACGATGTCCCGACGCACACTTTCGTCGCGCCGTTTACGGAATAGGCCCAAATACGCAGGATTATCCAGAGCAGGCGCTCGCTGCATGTGTCGTCGAAGGTTGGTGCCCTATGTAAGCACACACACCTACGGTCACAGTTCCCAACGCTGATTGTCATGCCCTGGGCAGATGTTTTGGTCACCATAATGACCTCGATGCCGGAGCTGATCAAGGGCGACGTACGGAGGAGTTTACAGAAGCGTTAGTTGCGATGCTTGATGAGCGTGCACTCTGGCAGGATTATGGGATTGTCAGCAACGTCATCGTGAGTTTCGATGACCCAAGTCCGTGAAAATGAAGTCTCACCATCACACCTGTACTTACAGCCATACACCAATGATTTCCCGAGAGCGGACATTCACGAACTACTCTCGGGTGATCTTCTTCATCAGATCATCAAACCCTTCAAAGACCACCTCGTCGATTGGATTATAATACTCCTGATCATTATATACGGGGAAGCGCTAGCCAGTGTGATCTTGGACGAACTTGATCGCCGGTGAGTACTCACCTTTGCTCACACGCTTGTGTTCAAGTTCATTAGCATTGATTATTGCGTGGATCTATCAGTTTAGCAACGATGCCACCATTCGTAGGCCTGCGCCATTTTCCGCAGGGGCGGCGCTTCAAGCAGTGGACAGGTGATGATACCCGCGGACTGATGAAGGTGAGAATCATACGGAACTTGGACCTGTGTCAGCCGCATACTCACGTCAAATTATCCTGCAAATATAGGTGTTCCTGGCTGCACTCCGAGGTCTTGTTCCGGACGACGTTGTTCGCGCCGTCCGATGGTATCTCGAGTACGCATACATCATTCGCCATCCTGAACAGACAGACGACACGCTCCGACGCGCAGATGAAGCATGGACTCACTACTGCCGATTCCGTGAGATATTCCGTGTTGCTGGAGTCCGAGAAGACGGCTTCTCGATCCCTCGCCAGCACGGTCAAAAGCATACGTCCCGTCACACGCGCAATTTCGGCGCCCTGTATGGTCTATGCACGTCAATCACGGAGAATAGGCACATCACGGCGGTAAAGAAACCGTGGCGGCGATCAAGTCGCTACAAGGCTATCGGCCAGATGCTCCAGACGAACGCACGTCTTGAGAAACTCGCCGCTGCTCGTGTGGACTTCACCGTGCGCGGAATGCTAGAAGGTACTTGCCTGAGCGAAGCCCTCGAAGCGATGATTGCTGCCGAGGACGACCCTGCGGAGGCCGACATGGATGTTGACGATGAAGAATGGCAGGCCGGGGACGACGAGCCTGAGCGTGATGATCGCGGTGCACGCAATGCCGCGGACAACCTAGATCAGGGAGATGAGGTTGGGCCAGTGGCAGGAGCAAACGAAGGTGCTGGTGGTCGGCCTGCCGCTGGTGCTGATGAAGAACTTGGTGACGCGGTGGATGGACCACAAGTCGATGCGTTTGTTGTCCTTGCGCGGCGACCAGGTATGTAGTTGTGACAGCACTTCTTTGATTGGTCGGTACTCACTGCAGTGCACCATATTGACAGCAAAGGGCTATCCTCGAAGGCTCGGTGACCTTGGTGACTATATTGGCCGCCCCGAGCTCCCCACCTGTGTAGCGCGCTTCATCGCGGGGCAGCTGGGTCAAGATCCTGATGTGGAAGACGTGGATCGCTACAACGATCCAGACATACAGGTGACCGTTTACCCATCTGCCGTAGCAACATTCTACGCACCAGGTGATCCTTCGGGAACTGGCGGTATGCGGCGCGAATGGATACGCGCAACACCATCCTGGCGAAAGGGACCCGCACGGTATGACTGTGCGTACGTGACTCATGACCCAGCCTTGGCTGGCTTTCGCGGTCTCCATGCCGTACGAGTACGCCTACTCTTCTCTTTCACTTTCATTGGCACATTTTATTCGTGTGCGCTCGTCGAGTGGTTCATTCCGGTCGGAGATGAAGCAGACGACGTGACGGGCATGTGGGTTGTTGAGCCCGAGATCGACGAAGACGGGCGGCGACCATGCGAGATCATACATTTGGATACTGTACTCCGAGCAGCTCATCTCCCTCCTGTCTACGGCGACCAGTTCATACCGCGCGATCTCACAGCTGAGGAAACCTTGGACGCCTTCCGCGCATACTACGTTAACAAATTCGTTGACTATCACGGACATCAACATTTGTTCTAGTGTAGCATGTACTACTGTACATAGTATTGGATGGCTCTGCGCGATCATGTCAGTACAGTACTACGCGCGCAGTAAGTGATTTTTTTAGCCCACCCTCAAGTGTTGACTGCGGTAGAAAGTTAGGTCCATTAGGCCGGTGTTAGATGCGTGAGATACATTAGATGGTGTTAGGTGGCGTGACGCTTTCCTGATCAGTGGACGAGTTATCTCGGCGTTAATCTCCCAGTTTCTCCCACTTCCGGGTAGCGCACCATGGATATCTTCATGCGCAACATCGCGTTCAATGTGGACCAAAGAGCATTGAAGATACAGCTCGCACCCATTCTTCACGGTCCGGAGTACACGTCTTCGCCGTCCTCAGCCCCGATCAACTTCGAAGTCCGGATTTTCAAGAGTAGCAGAGGGAGGACGAAGAGCGGAGTGATCACAGTCCCCACCGTCCAGATCGCCCAGCGATTCCTGGAGGAGTACGGGCAGCCCAACCCCAAGAAGCGCGTTTGGCACGGCACTACCATCGTCTTCCAGGAGAGCAACAAAGCACCCCTGCCTAGTGTCCTGGAGACGGTGCGACGCCTTCCGTACGTTGATCCAAGGGTCTTACAGGAAAGGGAAGCGAGGGCGTCCGAGGTGCATGGCATGATCGTCACGATTGCCGTGTTGCAGTTTGGTTGGGTGTGCAGAGATGAGGTATTTTCCATCGAGTGGGACAAACGGCCTCCGTATAAAGCTGAGCTGACGTACGACGGAGAAAGGCGCGAGTTTAGGGTGAAGTGGGACGAGTCCACTCTTACCCGCTTCATTGCGATTCGAACATCTTCAATATATTGGACGGGAGCAGGCCGGGACTCTTCCGGTGAACACGCAATATTCTTCTATCTCAATCACGCCCCTTCGTACGAGACCCAAGCAAACGATGCCGATTTGCTGGAGATGTTCTCGCAATTGCTCAGCCCTCGAGGCTCTCAAGACCCCAAACGACAGCGTTGGTCTGCATTCGATGCTGACCATGAGCCCGTCGCCCCGTATACCTCTCTTGCTATCCGGATAGTGTGTCCGTCATCCGCGGGCGTCGAGACATATCGAAAGCTGGCGAAGATCGCTCATACGGCGGCTGCTACATCCCCTTATCCATTCGACAGACGCAACGTATTCGCTCCCAACATACGTCAACGATACGACACCTGGATCGCAAACCTGCCTTGGATTCTCGCCTTCCAAATCGAGGGCCTCCTGCGATCCCACCTAACGGACATGCAGGAGCTGCTCGACGTACTGCGTCCATCGATTCAGGATACGCTTCGTCGAAACGGAGCCGCATCCACTGCAGCCATCATGCGCGACTTCCACTTGCGTGCAAAGGCGGTATATTGGACGGGCGGCGACACAGCCGAGCAGACTGCCCAGACATCCGTTGTCGAGCTCTTCACGCTGGCACGCAAGGAGTACCTGGCCAAGCCCCCTGCGCTAGGAAGTCCGACGGTCGAAGATGCCGACCTTTTCGAATGTCTTCACGTCGCGGTGACACCCACTACCATGTATCTCGAGGGACCCTTCCCCGAGCGGTCGAACAGGGTCATGCGGCGCTATAAAGCCAACCAGGAAAGCTTCATGCGAGTCAGCTTCCTGGACGAAACGCAACTGACGTATCGTTTCGACCGTGACATCGACGGCCGTGACCTCATCCGCAGGCGGGTCAGACACTTCCTGGTCGATGGCCTGACCATTGCCGGCCGTCGCTTCGAATTCCTCGCGTACTCCCAGTCTGCGCTGAAGGAGCACGCAGTCTGGTTCGTCAAGCCGTTTCGGGACGTGCAGACGAACAGCGTAGTCTCTGCTGCTACAATCATCGCAAGCCTTGGAACATTCCGTAACCTCGCTTATGACCCAACCTTGATCCGTTGCCCCGCACGGTACGCTGCACGGATTTCTCAAGCCTTTACGGCGACCGACTCGTCGCTGTCGGCGGAGGCAGAGGAAATGATCCCTATCCCGGACCTCAAGACATATGATCTCAAATACTGTTTCACGGATGGGGTTGGTACTATCTCTTCCGAGTTAGCTCGCGCGATTTGGGGAGAGCTGCGGGCGAAAGGAAGACGGGCGGGGCGTGCGAGGACCTATCCCCGCCTGTACCAAATTCGCCTCGGCGGCTCTAAGGGCATGCTCAGCGTCGACTATAAATTGCAAGGTCGCGTCATTGGGTTGCGGCCTTCGATGATCAAGTTCGACGCGCCGGATTCGCTCTCCATTGAGATCGCGCGTGCATTCGACCGGCCTGGAAAGTACTACCTCAACCGCCCACTTATCATGTTACTCGAAGGCCTCGGTGTTCCTTACGAGACCTTCCAGACCCTCCAGGATGACGCCGTGCGGGATGCGCAGGAGTCGACCGAGTCACTCGAGCGGTCTGCTCGGTTGCTCGAAGCCTACGGTTTAGGGGCCTCATACAGGATCACTTCGACGATGCTCAATCTTCACAGGCTTGGTGTCGGCCCTCTGACTGAGGACATTTTCTGGCAGCAAATGATGGACTTTGCTGTCAATCATGTCCTCAGAGAGCTGAAACACCGTGCCCGCATTCCTGTACCAGAAGGATGGACCTTGGTGGGTGCAGCCGACATTCACGGATACCTGAAAGAAGGGGAAATATTCGCCTGCGTCGACCCACCGGGCGTAACCGGCGTAATCTACTTGGAGGGTCCGATCCTCATATCCCGGTCGCCGACTATCCACCCCGGTGATGTCCAGATGGTACACGCAATCGGACGTCCACCAGCCGGATCGCCTTTCGAGAAGGAGTCTTTAAGGAACGGTGTCATCTTTTCGATCCATGGTGAGTGGCACGTTGGTCATCCCTGGAGTTGGCGGGGAGACTGACATACCTGTTCTGTCCAAGGCCACAGGCCCTTGCCGTCTTACTTGGGCGGTGGGGACCTTGACGGCGATGTATACAACGTAACGCCCATGCGCGAGTTGCATCCTTCAAGGGCCTACGAACCAGCGAGCTACGAGCCTGCGAAACGAAAACTCGTCGACCACGAGAGTACAATGGAAGATGTCGCCGACTTCGTTGCAGAGTACATCAGCAGTGACGTGAGTCTATAATTGATCTGACCTGGGTTCTGTCGAAGCTGACCCGTTGCCTACCTTGAAGACATTAGGCATCATAGCTATCAACTGGTTGATCATCGCAGACCAGAATTCACAGGGGATCTTGCACCAGGACTGTCTTACGCTCGCTCAACTGCACAGCGATGCGGTTGATTACCCAAAGAGCGGGAATCCGGTGCCGATAGAGAAAATCCCGAGGCTGCATTTTCGCGCAAAGCCAGACTGGAATGCTCCTGAGACACACATTAGGGAGTCAGCCGAATACTACGAGAGCGAGAGAGCGATCGGTCGGTTGTTCCGCTCCATCGAACTCCCGGCCTTGAGGACCGTTGCGAGAGCCGTACGATTCCAGCGCCGTCATATAGATGATAGCCCAGAACACTCCGTGCAAGACGTCGTGGCTGAATTCCGAGAGAGCGAGCCCACTCAAGATAACGTCGTCCTGCGGACGGTCGAGCGCAAGATCATGGAGTACATCCCCTTATCAGAGGAGAGCGTGGCCGACGACGTAATCAAGACGCTGTATCAACTATTCGAGTCGTACACGTCGCAGCTGCGTGGAATATGTGCAGCACACGCGTTATCATACTCGCGATCAGCATTACTCACAGAGGAGGAAGCGTTGGTCGGCACCATCGTCGCCAAAACATCCCAGCCACGTAAACGCACGGACATGATGTCTCGATTACGCGAACAGACCGCGAGTGTCGTCAAGGCAGTGCGGACGGAGATTTCTGGCGTGGACGGCACGTCTGCAGAGACGTCGCTGGAACGAGCCTGGGTGGCGTACAAGGTTGCGTTAATCCAGGACGACTACTTCGGGGCACGTAGCTTTGCATGGGTCGCGTTGGGCGAGATATTCGATGCGATCAGAGACATCGAAGAAGAAGATAAGAGGCTGTTGCGGTGATGCCTGGGGTAGTGAAGGGTAGTAGTCTCGTCAGATGGAAGTATGCGCACGAGTGATCGATTGGCGGCAGCCATTGCTCCGTGACGATGGACATTCAGTGCAGCAAATGTAATATACAGTTTTACAGTCTCCAAACTTACAAGAATGTTCACACCTGCAGTACACCTTAGGAAGGCCCGCACAACAGAGCGCAAATGCGACATGCAGCGAGGTCAATGCGACAGCTCATGCGGTGTTACGCAGGACTGTATACATGTGAGTTGGAGAAGAAGCAAAGATAGGGTGGTTGGATACTCACTGAGAATCACCGAATCGCCACTGGCAACGACAATGCTCAGAACCATGCAAACCAGCCAGACGCGACAGACTCACCGAAGGAACATCTTGCTGATGAATCTGTCCTTGTTCACGGGTTTCTTGTTCTTACCCTTTGGCAGCTCGGTCCACATCTGCGCTCAGATTACATGAGCGAGTGAAGATGTAGGAATGATCAACGCGACTCGCCTCTTTGACGTTCTCAAGGACCTGCGCATTGCTCAGTCAATCGAGAGCAGAGGCCCACAGAGCTACTGATACGCACCATGTTGCTGTGCCTATCAAAGGCCTTTACACGAGCAAGCAGCTTTTTGTTGTTTCGGAGGGAGATGAGAACTTGCGTATGATTCCGTACGGCCTGCTGAAGTACGGAGAGTGGACCCTGGCTGATCTCATGTTCCTCTAGGGCGCGTAGCTGCGCCTCGTCGAGCTCGGACTTGGGCACATGCACGTACTGACTGGGGTACTCGTCAGACAGATCTCGACAGATGTTGCTGAGGCTACTCACCTCATATTGTCCGGAGGATTGGTGGAGGTCGAGGACGCGAGCTGAGACGGAACGTGTTTACCGCGCCAAACAAGGCGGTCGAAAAGTTTGGGATCTCGATCCCCGATTGGTCGCCCGCGCTCTTCTCCCCGCCCAGCCTTTGCACCAACCCCTTCGTTTCTGCCACCAGCTCCTCTCTCAGATCTACACTCTCATCAAAAACATGGGTCGTTTGAAGCAGAAGGGAAAAGCTGGCGCCGCAAAGGCCTATGTTACCCGTTCTGCGGCCGTCAAGAAGCTGCAGTGCTCTCTAGCGGATTTCCGGAGGTTGTGTATCCTCAAGGGTACGTCCCGACGTAGTGTTGTCTGTCTTTAACTTACACCTGTATCACGCAGGTATATTCCCTCGGGAGCCACGTAACAAGAAGAAGGCGAACAAGGGCTCATCGGCACCGACGTCGTTCTACTATGCGAAGGATATCGCTTACCTCGCACATGAGCCCGTGCTGAAGAAGCTCAGGGAGCACAAGGCCTTTGCCAAGAAGCTTTCTCGTGCTCTCGGTAGGGGCGAATGGAGCAGTGCGCAGAGCCTGGAGGAGAACAAGCCTGTCTATCGTCTGGATCACATCATTAAGGAGAGGTGCGTCTGTGTTGCCGTAGCTTGTTACGAGGACGTCCCACTCACCCCTACTAGGTATCCAACGTTCATCGACGCCGTCAGAGACATCGACGATGCTTTGTGCATGATCTTTCTCTTCGCATCCCTCCCCTCAAACGCTCGAGTTGCCCCGTCTCTGATTGAGAACTGCTCTCGGCTTGCTTCCGAGTGGCAGCTCTACGTCATGCACACTCGCGCTTTGCGGAAGGTGTTCTTGTCAATCAAGGGTGTCTACTACCAAGCCGAAGTCATGGACCAAACGGTGACCTGGCTCGTGCCATATCAATTCACCCAGAGCGTATGTTGTGTCGCCCACTCGTCAGAGAAAAGATCGCTCATGCATAATGCTTCTAGATACCTGTAGACGTCGATGTCCGTGTCATGCTCACCTTCCTGGAGCTTTATCAGACTCTCGTAGGCTTCGTGTTCTTCAAGTTGTACACGGACGCTGGTCTCGTCTACCCACCTCCCCAGGACACCGACAAAGACGAGTCAGGAGCAGGTGTCGGAGCATTCCGTCTACAGGAGTCCACATCCCAGTCCTCTTCCGCCCCGAGAGCGAAGGAGGTAGAAGTCAATGGCAAGCGTGTCTCAACAAAAGACGTCAGGCAGACGATCAAGAGCATTGCGGCTTCTGCGCATGGCGAGGCCGAGGCCGACTTGCCTGCTGCGGACTCGACTGTAGCCGAAGAGGACGACGAAGAGTTCGTGCAACATCCCTCCACGTCAAATCCCGATGAGACGACCTCGTTGCCGACGCTACGCAGTCTAGCCGCCATTCCCCAGTCTACCACATCAAAACTGTTCGCGCCGTACACATTCTGGCTGTCACGCGAGTCATCTCGCCCAATATTTGAGTTCATCGTGCGCTCTTATGGCGGTCGAATCGGCTGGCCTGAGTCGTCAGGGAGTGGCTCTCCTATCGACGAGACGGACGAGACGATCACGCATGTCATCATCGATAGGCCTGTCGTAGAAAGGCCGGATGAGACGGAAGAGGAGAAGGAGCGGCGACGGCGGAGAAAGTATGTCCAGCCGCAATGGGTTGTGGACTGTATCAATGCCGGGAGGATTCTCCTAGAGGAGTCGTATCTGCAGGGCAAGACGCTTCCTCCTCATCTCAGTCCGTTCGGGGACTACGTCGGCGCGTACGATCCCACTGCTGGCACCACAGGTGAGGACGCGGAGATGGAGGAAGACGAGGAGGATGTCGAGGAGGATGCTGTGATGGAAGGCGAGGATGATGAAACTGCCGAGACTGTACGACCCGAGACGGCAGCTCTGAAGGCGGCAGCAGAGGCAGAGGACGAGGCAGCGTTGCGCGCCGCAGAGCTCCAAGCGGAGGCCGCAGGCGTGGACTACGGCACCTTCGAGAAGGAGGCGAAGAAGGCGGCGAAGAAGGCGGCTAAGACGCCTGCGAAAGCAGATGGCGAAGCCGAACAGGAGATGAACAAGATGATGATGAGCAACAAGCAGCGCAAGCTATACGAACGTATGAAGTACGGTGAGAAAAAGCGCTCGACAGAGGTAGGCAACGTCTTCTGGTGATTCAGCTCAAGGTCGCTAACACTTTGCTGTAGAAACAAAATCTGGAGCAGAAGAAGCGTGTCATAGAAAAGGAGAAGCGCAAGCGATCCAAACCATAGTTGTTAGCGGTCGTATTGTGCATTATCCTTGTGTTCCTGGTCATCCGTGTCTATGTTACTTTCTACATCACTTTGACGATCCGCTTTGGTGCATCTGCCTCAGTGCCTGTTAGGCAGAAGGGAGCCCGGCGGTCAACAAGAATCCCATCAGGATATCATTTCATATAAGTACAAGCAACAGTTCGGCGATTCGTCCCGTCCACATAGCGATTCAGAGCGCATTAGGATGCCACATCAACAGGCAAGAGGCTAGAGACATTGATCGGCGACATGAGCTCTACGACGTCAACGGATACGCGTCCGATGAAACGAACATACCTAGGTCTCAGTCGACTAAATGTCGCCGTTCTCCCAGGCCTCCAACAGGTCATCCATGTTCGCCCTCAGGCTATCCCAAGTGAGGGTCCTGATAGTGAAGCCGTTCGACCTCAGCTCTCGCAGAGCGGCCCAGACCCAGTTCTGGCAATTCCACTTGTAGTCATGGCGCACCGTAGGGACATCCGCGAAGATCTCTTCGACCTTGGGGAGATCTTCTTTATTAATGGTGGCCACAGGTAGGTCGCCGCGCCAATTGGCGTTGGTGAGTGGCACATCGTGGATGACCTCGTACGAGAACGTGTCGATATTGCCGGCGGCATTGTAGATATTGCCGGTAGGGTCCCCTTCCGTGCCGTCGGTCTTGACGGTGATGGCCCAGTGCAGTGGCAACACCTTGCCTGTAGAGTCCTTGCCTCGCCAGGACTGTGTGATCTTGAGAACGTAGACGTCTGTCTCTGCCATTGGACCTATGTCACGCAATGAGGCGTCGAGAACGTGGCAAAGAAGCTGAAAGCATACCTCGGTGTAGATCTAGGACGTAAGAGTGTCGCGTGCGGTCAATATACGACGATCTAGAAGGGGGACGTGTCAGAGTCTGCCTCCGCTGCATTGTCTGTCGGACTGTGTACTTGCCTTCGCGTCACGGGTTGGAAACGCTGCGGGATGCTAGTGAGCGTTCTCTGCGATGGCTGCAGATACTTGGTCGAGGAAAAGATGAGTTGCGAAGGTCATCGACCTTATATGCCGGCGAAAAGGCCTTCCAAAACGAGAACAAAGGAGCTCGGATGGTTTTGGCCACAAGCCACAGGCCATCGACGCGGCCTCGGAAGATCAGATCCGGCGCGACACCATCAGCCATCGACGCGACGGGCGACACGCGCGCGTGACTTCAGCGTGACCGCAGACGTCACGTTGTGGGCGTGTCTTTACGTCCTGTTTGGCACCTGCCTTTCCTGGACGCGATGCCTGGGCCCTGAGGAGACGCCCGCCCACTTCGTCCGCGCGCTGGGTCTTCTCCTGCCTTCATCCTGGCTCTCTCCTCCCCCGGGTCCCCGCTCACACAAGACCTGCCCCACATACGGTCCAGCATACCGCTGGCTCGGTATGGTCGGCAAATTCAGCCTCGGTAGCAAGGCTTCGCCGTCGCGTCATGTTCGCGACAACGCGCCCGCTGCGCTACCTCCGCACCAGGATGCCCCGCACCAGAATGTCGTACACAGAAAGGGGAGTTTCACGACTACGGCTCATGCTGCAGGCATTGCAACATCGACCACGTCCACTCATTTCTTCTCTCTACCCCTCTGGAAACGGCGTGGGTCTCACGCGCTCTCTACGGTTACCCCAGTCGCGCGACTGTCATCTGACGAGCTGGGTCTCGCAACCCACCGGTCTTCTGGCTCGACGAGGAACAAGGCGCTTCCTCCGACTCCCTCGGCAAGCGAGGAGATGGACCTAGCGACTCTGTCGAGGGCTGGCTCGTCTCGGGAAGGGCGTGGGACTGGTACTCTGGAGGTGGGAGAGCGACCATCTGCTGACATAGGCAGCAGTTCGGGTCCGTCATCTGTTTCTCAACCTGTACAACACTCGCCCGTACTTGTCGTATCGACTTTGCAGCCCACTGTCACTCTAGCCCGAGCGGCGCTGGGATTGGGGTTACCCCATGTCATGCCCGGATCTGTCTCTGCGTCATCCTCGACTACCGACCTACATTCCATACCCATCCCCCCGACCCCTCCGGACTCGCACTCGCCCCAGTCGACTATGCGACGCGCCAAGAGCTTCCATCCCGATCTCCAAACACCTCGTCGAGACAATATGCTATCCGACCCCACACGTGACAACAGACGGGCAAGAGGGCTATCTATTGGTCCGTTCCACTTCTCACCGAGCGACAAGGGAAAAGAGCGTGCAGTCGACACGGATCCTGATGGTGGCTATTCCCCTCCATCATCCAAGCCTCTGTCGCGCAAGAGCTCATTCTGGTCGCGCAAGCGGGTCGATTCTGAATTTCAGGATTCCTCTCAACCTACGCGCCTGACCGCCGAACCATCACCGAGACCATCGCTACCCACTCTGCAACCCATATCGCCCTTCTACGTTGATACCAACATGCCCGCTCGTTCCTCGCGTACTCCTGGCCCACCGACTCCACGATCAGCCGACCTACGTCGAAGACATTCGGAAAGGACGCGTTCTACGAATTCCAAACATGAGTATTTCGATGATAGCCATTTGCCCGACGTACCATCACTACCTCCAGCAACTCCCCGAGATACCAAAACGCGCAGACCGAAGCGGCCTAAAACCGCGGATTCTGCGACTACAAGCCCTCGCTTAGCATTCTTTCATGATGTTCCTCGCGTTATAACGTCCTCCCCACCACCCTTCGAGCGATCCCTCCCTGAGCCCGAAGACCCTGCTCCCAAACCGCCATCGCCACCGGTATCGCCCACCGTCTCCTCGCCTAGCGCTCGACCGCGATCGCAGACGAACCCTCCACTCCTTCACCGTCTATCTATGAACCTATTCGGAACGTCTCCTACCTCGCATACACCGCACATCGCTCCTAGCCCTCTATATGACACACCGACCTACACCGAGCCACTCTCGGCTTCTCCGTCTTCCAGTCGCGACTCCTCCCGCCCATCGTTGTCCAAGCGGTCACTCGAGATACCAAAACCGAATGTAGAAGAGGAGTCACCAGAGGAGTACCTCCATAGACTTACTGAGGCTGTGAGCAAGAGCGAAGTGGCCATTGCCTTGGCGTCAAGGTAAGTGAATGGTTCCTATCCATATGCTCCCGTGCCTGACTGTATGTCTAGCGCGGACCCGTTCCATGCTAGAGCATTGCGCGCTTACATAGAGCATTTCAATTTCCGCGGCGACCCACTGGATGTTGCGGTCCGTAAGCTGCTTATGGACGTCGGCCTGCCGCGAGAGACGCAACAGATCGATCGCGTCATCGAGGCGTTTGCCGCGCGATATGTGCAGTGCAATCCGAACCTGTACACATCCGAGGGTACGTCCATGCAGCCTAACACTGACAGACTGTGATGGTATTGAGCGATGCTATAGATCATCCGTATATCCTTGCGTTCAGCTTGATCATGTTGCACACGGATGTGTTCAACAAGCATAACAAGCGCAAGATGACGAAGGTTGACTACATGAAGAACACGCGGCTCCCTGGTGTTCCCCCAGAGGTGTTGGACGTAAGGCTAATGCTCGTCCTGATATGATGACATGCTCACTGCTGGGTATCGTAGTGCTTCTATGACAACATCGTCTTCGCGCCGTTCATCTTCATCGAGGATCCGGTAGATGCCAATGGTCACCGTGGTACCCAGCCAGACCCTATGAACGCACGTCGGATGTCTGTGTATAACATTCCTCCGACGCCTGGCTCGACAACCTTGCTAGGCAAGAGCAATAAGATAGACCCATATTATCTCATCGCTCGAGTGCGTAGTCTGCTTCTCTCTTTGCAGGCAATGAGCTTAGTCACGAATAGGATCTCCTGAACGATCTGCGCGTCAACGTGGCCGCAATCATTCCTCCCGAGAGTCCATACTTCTACAAAGGCACTGGAGGTTCATGGGATGAAGAGGAACTCTTGCGTGCATTCACCACGGCACGTGCGGTCGCGATAGCTACCGAAGGCCAGTACGGGACCACACCCTTCTTCGGGCTCAGTGTATCTGGCGGCCCCGGTCCCCTGCAGGCCCCAGTCACAACAGGTATGCCGACCGTAGAGGCGTACGGTGGGATGGCCTCCGTAAGGGTGACCAAGGTCGGGCTGCTGCAGCGCAAGGACGACACGGTTGAGGGTGGCCGGCGCGCGATGACTCGCAAGTGGCGAGAATGGTGTGTGCTGCTGACGGGCTCCCATCTGCTCTTCTTCCGGGACCCGTCGTGGGCAGCTTCCATACAGGCGATGTTGGCGCCTGGCAGGCGTCATGCTCCCCAGCCTGTGATGCCTCAGCCGGATGAGTATGTCTCTGTCAAGGACTGTATCGCTGTCTTCGATAAGTCTTATGCGAAGGTACGTGATACAGATTTCCTGCGTGTCACTGACCGGCTCACGACTCCTGTGTTTAGCACCCACACACCCTACGCCTAGTGTTACCTGACGGGCGACACTATCTTCTACAGGCGCATGCAGAGCAGGAGATGAACGAGTGGATTTCGTGCGTCAATTACGCCAGTGCGTTCAAGACCGCGGGCCTGCGGATGCGTGCCCTTGGTATGGCAAATCGCGACATAGAGCTCACGGGTATCGCCGCTGCAGCATCGCATATGCGAGAGATACAGCATCGAACGGCACCGGTCTCTCCGCGTGTGCACACGTGGTACGGCGGCTTGGATATTGATCTTCAGGCCTCCGCACTGGCGCAGTCTCCGCCTGCCTCAGCACCGGCTCGGAAGTCCTCTGTCTCTACGGAGTCTTCGTCCGTTGCGGTGAACGAGAGCTCGGCGAAGCTGTTCAAGGCGACGTTCGATCAGGTGAAGACAGAGCTCGCTGCTTCCTCACGATGGTCCCTCGAGAACGCAAATGGCAAGTCGATAGGACGCCCCCGCACGCTCAGCCTCGAGTCGTCCACTTCACGTCCCCCTCCTGTCCTCCCAAGCTCTCAGAGTGCAATCTCACATTCTGGCGAGCGTTCCCGCCGCGTGTCTCGCTCGGACCTCATCCGGAGAAAATTGCACCACCTCGAGGAGCAGCTCGCGACGGCGCAGACGCAGCTCGAGACAGACATGCGGCTCGTGCGGAACCTGGCGGTGCTGACTCCGTTTCAGCGCGCGACACGGGAGCGTGTGCAGGTCGCGGTGCAGGGTGCGGCGAAGCGGATCATGCAGGCGCGGCTCGACCTGGAGAAGCTCGTGTGCCACCGCGATGTGCTTGTGGACGATTTGCAGGCGGGCGAGCGCGACTGGGAGCGCACGAAGCGCATCGCGATGCGTGCGGCGACGGACCAGCTAGCCTCGCAGGAAGTTGGGAAGCAGCAGCAGCGACAGCGGCCGCGGACAGCCACTTCTTCGCAGGTCTCCTCGGGCAAGTCGCTTGCAAGCTCGCCAATGAGCATGATTCATTCCGCCAGCACGTCTGCGGTCTCGCAAGGGAGGGACTCTTCGGTTGGAGAGGACTCCTTCCACTCTGCGCAGTCCAGTGTCGAATGGCAAGATCTCAGTCCAGGGTGCGCGGCGTTCCTGGATGCGAGAGGCGTGCACGATGCACACTCGTTCGACTCGCCTGTGACGTCCCCGTTGGATACGTCAACCTCATTCGGTATGGAATATCCGTTCCCTGATGTGCATGGACAGCTGCAGCCTAGCCCGATGGAGGTACATCCCTCGATGGCGAGCGCCAGCTCCAGTCATCACGCGAGCGATGAGGGTGGGCACGAGAAGTTCTACACTGCGCCTGAGATCCAGCCTGTGCTGGAGGAGCAGGCCGAGGAGTGGAACAAGACCCGCGCGGCGAAGCGAGTGTCGTTGGTGAAGGTTCCGCCCGACCTTCGCATCTCGGTGCTGTTTGGGAAGCACGGGCGGAGCGCAAGTGAGTCGATTTCGGAGGCGACGGCCACTGCGCCGTCATCGCCGATCTCGCCCGAGAAGCGTACGTACGGACGGACGATGGAGACGTTTACGATGTTGGACGTGTAGGATGGGAGTGTACGGCATGCGGAAGTCGAAGGAAGAGGATTGATTTATTGTTCGTGTACATTTGGACTGGACCGGTCGCATGTTTTCGCTTCGTATTTGCACCTGCACACCCGTATACGCTCGTTGAGGCCGTCGTTGCATAGAGTACGAGTATATACCGCATAGTACTGAGTTATGGCGTATGTATTGTAGGATGATAATCGCAGAGCCAGCCACTGACGTCTGCGCATGCGTGCCGATCGACGCGTCAGCGAAGCTGCGAAGGCGTGGGCGTGATAGGCGCGGCCGGGAGAAGGTGATTGGCGGGTCTATATAAGGCAGGCGGCCTGCCCGGATTGGCAGGCGGGCTGGGAGACGCACGGGGAGAGGCGCAGGCAGGTGGCGTGTGAGAGACATTGACAGGCTGGGACAGAACGAGACAAGTCGCAGAAACGCGGAGGTCGCATCGTCGCACCGCGTCGTGATGCGTGGCGTGTCGGGGATCACAGCGAGATCAGCCAAATATCAGCCTGCTGCTGCCGGGCAAGCCTCCCCGCCGCCCCCGGCTCCCTCGCCGCGGTGTACCTCCCGCCGGCACTGTGCTCCTCACCCACAACGACGACACCGACCGTCACCCTCGTGCGACAAGCTTCTGCGCCCCCATTGGCCCGCCCCCGGCATTCCGGTAACCGTACAGGCTAAATCAGGCTAGCCTTCACCATCATTTGTTTAGCACTGGCAGACCAGAAGGTCCCGACCGACGCACGGCTCTCCTTTCGCAGCTCACGCGGGCCATGTCCGACAACGTCAACACTCCTGCGCGCAACTCCCACCGCAAGACGTTCTCCTTCCTTAGCTCCTCCTGGTTCACCTCCAAGCCACCTCTCCAACCCGCTGCACAACACCCCACGGACAGTGCACGCGATGAACGGCGCGTAGACAGGACCCCCACACCCGCGCCACCAGCTGCCTCCACCCGTTCCAGGGACACCGACGACACAAGCTACCCTCGTACCCCGCACTCTCCCTTGTCCGCACACTTCCTCCTGCCCAAGCCGAGCCTGCAAAATATGAGGCTCGCGCGTAAAGTCAAGAAACTCAATCGCGACGCGGACGACAAGTCCAAGTCCAAGCAGCGCCCACGCGTCGGCGACATGCTCGAGGATCCCTACTCGCTCATGACAATGTCCCCGGGCCTGCTCATTCCGCCCTCACCATCCCCATCCACCACCTCGTTCCTCGATTCCGAGCCGCGTCCGAGATCGCTTAAGCGCAGCGCGACAGTCGGCAATCAGCCCAGCGGGCATGCGACTGGTCAGTCTGTTGGGGTGCAACGCGCACGTTCTATAGCAGCTTTGCCGTCGTCACTGGCACCGCCCGATCCTCATATTGCAGAGCCGGGCGAGCGAAGTTTGTCCCCAGTTATCTTCGCCCCACGCGAGGAGACCAGCCAGCCCCCCTCCGAGACGAGCAGCGCGCTCTACTCCGAGTCGCTCGTTCCGTCCAAAGCACCGTCGCTCATTGAGGAAGAGGAAGAGCCACCGTCTCCCGTCTCCGAGGTACCCACGACCGCGGTCTCACAACGCTTTCGTAACATCTCTTCAGACGGCACCGGTGAGAAGTCTCACGCTCGCCTCGCGTCCTCCACGTCGTCCCTCTCAAAAGCCACGAGGGCTTCCAAGGACAGAGCCCCAGCAGACGTGTCGCCACACCAACAGGAACCCTCCGGCTCCTCGTCTTCGTCTCAGCAAGCACCGCCTCTCATCCGACGTCGCTCACCGTCGCCCCGGGCCATACCTGTCTTTGACGGCGACCTCCTTACGAATCCTTCGCAGCGATCGTTGTCCCTACGTCGCGCGCAGACATCGCGTAGCTCACGACGACTCAGTCTGGATCTCCGCAACCTCTCACCGGAGCCCTTCAAGGGCGGCCCGTCGCGCCTCAAGAAGAGTCGCTCCGCGCTAGCAACATCGTCGAAACGTACGCTGAGGCCCGACGCGGCCGACGAGTTGGTGGATTCGTATCTGAGTCAGAGCGCGGATGAGGTGGAAGAGCCGGTGGACGAGAAGCAGCATGCGTTGAATGTCAGACGGGCGAAGAAGATGATGCAGGTCAGTGTCCTGTCCTTTCCAAGTCTACAACTGTCGTAACTAACGTTCGACGCGTGCTACTGCAGCTCTTCGGCGACAAACCACCCAAGGAGCTCTTCCAGGTCCGCTCACATAGGATCAAGGACGACATGATCGACACCATCTCCATCCTCACGACTGTGTCCGAGAACCGACGCGATTCGCGTGCTACCTTCACCTCAGTCACGTCTAGCATCAGCATTCGCCGTCGCCTACGCGACTCCGTTCAATCTTCCAACTCCGAGCCTCCGTCGCCCCTGGTCTTCAGCCCCTCTGAAGGGTTGAACGGGTCGCGACAAGGCACTCCGGAGGATGTCAAGGAGAACGTCCCGGCTGAACCAGTGGAGGCTAAGGACAACGCTCAGGCTGAACCGGAGCCACAAGTAGAGGCCGAACCACACGCCGCAACAGATGCGGCACCTCCCGCAACCGAGCAAGCCCCGACAGGCGCAGCGGGGACCTCGATATCACCCTCACGCCCGTCGGTGCATTCGCGTCCCGGCACACCTGTCTCTCGCCGTTCATCTAGCGCCCGCCCGCGATCCACCTCCGCCGGCTCCTACTCCCGTTCGCGCAGCCATTCGCGCAGCCACTCGCTGCACTCGCAGGCGCCCTTCATCTCGGAACCGCTCCCACCGCTGCCCGTGAGCTCGATCACCGCCAACCCCAGTGCGCCCTTCTCCGACCTCGTCCCCTCGCCCCCGTCCCTGCCCCCCTTGCCGACGAGTGAGGCGAGGGTAGACGCAGAGCAGCTCGAGCGCGAGCGCCAGGACGCGGTGAGCCCGCCCCCGGAGAACTTCCGTGCGCGCCGGATCCGTGCAGCGAAGCTGTCGCGCTTCTTCGGCGTCGCGCCGCGCGACCTCACGGACGTGCTCGCGAACGGTCCGCCCGCATCGCCGACGTTCTCAATTGGGCCGCATTCCATGGCGCACACCGTGCACGAGGGCCGCCCGAAGACGCCCAGGCAGGACGTACTGTCGTCGTTCGGGTCCAAGGAGATGTCGAGCACGCCGTCGTTGCCGCTGCAGCATCAGCCCGAACGCTCGATGTCCCAAGAACGGCAGGACATCACGGTAGAGGTCGCGGCAGATCTCCCGCGCCCATTCAGGCTTGGACGTGAAAAGAGGCCGGAGCTCGATATGGAGGCGGTGCTAGACCAACTCCGGAGGATGAGGTGAATCTCGACAGCATGCTTCATCTCGACATTAATAATGACCGGCGTCGTCTCACCCCTGCTGGTGAGTGGCCGTACGAAATCTCATGGTGGACATCTGCGGGTCTCTCGTTGAAATTTGTTATCATTGTCGACACGGTTTGCTTGTGTGGCAACCGTCGTTCGGCTGCTTATCATACCATTCGCCACTACATATTATTCTTCATCCTATGTCGCATGGTGTAATTGCCGCTAGTATACCCGCTACTCATATGCTCTCTGGTACTGATACGCACCCAACATCCGTCATTCGTTAAAATCATTTGCACGAGTACTTATCCTAGTACAGTTCGCTGTGTTGTTGTTTGCACACGTAGTAGTCTGGACCCAGTACCAACCCTATATTCAATCGTCTCTTGCACACTACTCCGGTCATCCAATGTCTTCAGTCTCTCGTTGGTATCCTCAGACTTATCATCTCAATACACATCAATCAAACTCATTATATTGTACAGTTTCTCGGAACGATTACAATCCGTTGCTACGAACTCGCACTCTAATTCATGTTAGAGATGGCCTGGGCAGAGCGCTGCTTGACCTCGTCCGACACGTTGGGGTTGTTCGTGGCGGCCTGCATGACATGTAAGCGGCGTTCAACACGTTCGTCTCATTGGTTGTTACCTTGTGGCCCTGCCTCACTTGGGCGTTGTGCGCCTCGGTCCCGTAGGCCTCTCCGCTTTGCTCCATCTCATCGAGGCGAGCCTGGGCACGCTCCTTGGCTTCCTCAGAGTTGTTAGGGTTGGAGACCGCCGCCTCTATTATAAGCGCGAGTCAGTGAGCGTGTCAGATCAAGCAGCCAAGCATCCTACTGAGACCACGGGCAACCTGTATGCAAGAGAGTATGTCAGCGTTGTGTCAGAGGGTGCAGCAGTAGCACATACGTTTCCGGGGTTGGCCATTGTGATATAAGCTCGGGTGAAAGTGGTGTTTACAGTCGATTGCGAATATGTTGGCACTCACAGAATTTTTCGACACGCGCGTGAACCTTCCGACTGAAGTTCCCACGCATCTTCCGGCCCATCTTCCGAGTCGTCGAATGACGAATCTCTCATGTATTCTACCAAAACTACAGCAATTTACACTACCACATGTTACTCTATGTGTCTTGGAACAGGTCTATGACATAAAAAAGGAGGATCCATGAGCTGAATGCGCAATAAGAAGTCTGGCGTATCGAGCACAGAACAATCACGTGCATTATTACCACAATTGGATAGACCGCGTAACAGAACCCAGTTCTACGCATTGCCGTATTTTTCTCCATTAAACCTCACTGCTATGATGACCAGGGACTTATCTGGTAGTGTTATTGTCATTTCCAGAACAGAGAAGCGAAGTTATGCTGCATTATCATAGCTAGAGACACTGGTAAGGAAGCTCGGAACTTTGGGTCGGAAGATTCACACGCGTCATTGCGCGCGTCGAAAAAAATCCGCGAGTGCCATGATTTCTGCAATCGACTGTAAGTGTGGAGATGGTGGTACGAGACAAGTCGTTGGGGCGTCGAGACGCATCGTCGAGGTCTTATATACGTTTGGGAGGGGCTGACGACACCAGGTGAAGCACACCATCCGTCATCGAGGATGAGCTTCGATTCAACGTCGCTTGCCTTTTTGGGATGCAACACCGTGGTTTGGCGGCGATCGCGCGACAAGGATGATGTCATGGACGCAACATGGACGCGATGTCCGCCCGCTACACCGTCATCGTGCCGACGCGTTACCTGTATTCAGCTTGCCCGCTTCTGGTGCGACGACATGGGTCACAGCGACTCGCGCCTACAGGTAGGATGTACGACATGAGCGTCCGCTCGCCACCCATCCCTTCGCCTTCGACGCGACGGCTAAAGGTTGGACGGCGAAAGAGTGATATGAGTCAGATACATACCTACTTACGACTCGCAGACCAGGTGAAGGAGAAAATATGCGGAAGCTTCTGCGTATAGCTCGATAAACCACGCGGGATTCTCTTAGACTTGTCTCACCCAACCTTCTTTCAAATGGCAGATGGATGATCCTGGACGTTGTACATATGCGGCTCAGGCTGGCGGCTGTATCGCAAGTAAGTACGAGCCATATATGTGCAGCTCAGCGTCGCCAAATACTCCTGATGTACTGGCTTGAAATTCAGAAGGGTTGACGCGCGACGCCATTGTACTAAGTTAGCTGCGCGCATTTCGACGTGCTTCCTCTCGACCTTCGCGCAGGGACAATCCTTTGTGGGGCATTACAAGTAACGCGACGGCACAAGTAGTCATCGAGAATCCTAGGAGAACGCGTACGAAGTACTTAGCGTTGGCTTATTAGCGTAGGCGTATCGCGCATCATATTACGGCCCAGGGAACACCTCGAAAGGCATTGACAAGTCGCTGGGATATCTTTGGCATTGCTCAGAATCTTGGCGGGCATAATGCATATGACTACGCGCCCCCAGTCTAAGTATGGTTCGCTGAGCGCGACATGGCGGCGGAGGCACGCGTCACGAATGAGCGCATCACTGGCGAGGAGTCGAGTTCGAGACTCGAATTCGCGCGAAAATAACGCTCAGAAGATCCTGGCTGGAGCCTGGACCTCGGGTATGGATGGGCGGCGGCACAAAGTAGCAGAGCATCTTAAAAAAAAGGCCACCGACGCGCGAATCAAACAGTGGGGATGGTGGCTCGGTGGCGGGGAGTCGGTGGGGTCACTTCGCGTAGAGGCTGCCTGGAGACTCGCACACGTGACCGCACTGACGGTGGACTTGACATCACTTTTTCCGTTCGCGGTGGTCTCCATGGCCCAACGAATCGACCATAACGTAGCTCCTGCGAAGGCTGTGACAATGGGCGCAACAGAACCGAGACAAAGTGACGTAATCGCATACGCAAGCTGTAGCCACGGAATAGCGCTCGGTGCGAGGATAAGAGGACAGTCGTTGAGTCTCCTACCGGCCAATAACTCGTCAATCGTCTCGCTCCTCACACATCAACGCGTACTCACTTCACTCACCAACTTCAACTCTCTCCATAATGGCTAACCCCGGGAATGTAAGTCGTATTTCCATTGTCGTGCATGTCTCGAGCAGTTTCTGACCGAATGTCTATAGGTCGCCCGCGGCTTGAGTCAGTACAATGATCACTGTAACCACCTGAACAGTGTGTACTGACCTCTAACTGTAGAGGCTGCCATCAGCAACCCCAACGTCTCTGTGGACGCAAAGGAGCGCGCTGCCGAGCGCCTTGATTCGATGCAGGACAGCGGCGAACTCGAGTCTCGCGAGGCACATGAGGCCAACGTCGCCATCGGCCACAAGGTTCGTCCTGCGTTGCGCGTTTGATTTGACTTGTCCCACTGACATTACTGTACCATCTCTAGGCCGCTCTTTCCAACCCGAACGTCTCTGACGAGGCGAAGGAGCACTCTTCCCAGGTTCTTGAGGACCTAACTTCTTGAGTTGCTGTCGCCTTCGGGTTGGCTCGTCGCCTCGGTTTGATCTGTCGCAGAGGATATCAGAAGCTGTATCATAGATGTACATTAACTTAGCGTGCCTCACCGCGTAACGTGTGATGCGCCGATGTATTTGTAGTTATACAGGTTGCAGGCCTGTGAGACGTCAGATTCACAGGGTTTGCAGTAGTCTGTCAGAAGAGATGTCTCCAAGAGGTTCGGGAGTTGATCCGCAGCAAAGTCGAGCCGTTATAATCCGTTTGGTCTGCTTCTCGCGGATCCTGCACTCGGAGCTAACTCGAATGCAAATGGGTGCAATACATCAACCATATCATATAACCTACTGGAACACATAGCGATAGCGACGACAGAGCAGGACAGTCTACTTGCGCAGAAGGAGGTATATAGGATCGCCGAGCACGATGCTTGTTAGGTGCCGGAACGAACCCGTCAAGGACATCAAGAGACCCCCGAACGACGCGTACACAGTCCTGCAGGGGCACAATGTAAGCTTCAAGAGGAGACGGACATGTGAGAAACATACACAATCTCTTGCGAACCGCCGTCGAACCTGTACACCTGCAACAGAATGTTAGCCGTCGAGACCCTCACACCTCAGCGCCGTTTAGAAGTAAAGTGCGCTCACCTTTCCATACATGACATACTCGTAGTCATCTTCTAGCCCTCTCCTACCCTTCCCGTCTGGTCTCCACACATCGCGGTCCTTCTCGTCCTCCTCGCCAGACGTATTCGGTCCCCGCGCAAGTGAAGAAGCGAGTGCGAGTGCGAACGACTCGTCCTTCTGTAGTGGGTACAATTCGACGTTGTAATCTAATGTGAAGTCCATATCGTAGTTCTTGGAGTGGGCATATAGCCGCGACACTGCAAAGCGTACATGGTCAGCCCTCTGTGAAATTCAACGAATCAAGCTTGTTGCAGCCCACCTCGGTCAAACTTTTTACCCTCCTTGTCGATGGCGTTGATGGTGAAGATGTCATCGAAGACGATGTTTGATGTGTTCGTGGACATATCAGAGGGAGACCGTGATTGTGAGAAGGCGTTGGTCCGGTAGAGCTGAAGACGACTGTGAACGGTTGAACAGTGAAGCGCCCGCAGTACTCTATGTAAGTCTGCTCGATCGTGCGGAGATCTCGCTGAGCGCCATAATTTAAGCGCTTTCGCCACCCGCGCGACCCGTTTCAGCCACAGACGCGTCGCAGTACTCGCCGCCTTTCTCTCCTCTACCACCTCTCGTAGTCCGTTGTGCCTCCGACATTCTGATATTTTTCTTTTTTCATTCATTCCATCTGAACTTCTCTGATATGGATCCCTCTCACTTTGGTCTCTCGGGCGTACCTAAGCCAGACAAACACGTCTGCGCCGTCTGCCAGAGAGAGGCGGCACCCGGAGAAACTCTGAAACGTTGCCAGAAGTGTCGTACCATGCCCTATTGTTCCAAGGAGTGGTAAGTTGCTACAACAAGCATGAACTTGAGTCAGAGGCTCTTTCAATGGCATGCTGTTACGAGACACTGTTCTGATCCTTTGTCCCAGTCAGGTCGCCGATTGGAAGAAACACAAGAAGATCTGGTGTGATATGGCAAATTAAGCTGTATATGCGACACTACTGACGAGGTTTGGTTGGCAAGTTATGTATACATGCGCGACGGGGCGCTCGGTTCCACCGCTATGAACGCGGGCGGGGGCAGCTCGAAGGGCAAAAAAGGCCGAGGTGCTCGTACCAGGTATGTACTTGGGCCCATCCGAGCCTACTCGAATCGTACTGACGTATATCGTATAGGGCTGATGTGATGAAAGACATGTCTACCTGGGCTCAGGAGCACAACGGGTCCGCTTTCATGTTCTAGCTCAGCCGGCATCAGCTCACTTAAATTATCGCAGAGATACGCTCACTATAGCCTGCTGGCAAGCCATGGATCTGGTGAAGGACATCCGCAAGGCCGACACGCACTTCCTGGGTGTCACTCTCCGGAAGAACGAGGACTGGACGAACGTCCGCGCCATGTACAAGCTCGTGGATGCGCAAGTCCTTCCCCTCACACTTGTCGCCCAGAAGTACGCGACCGTCGCGGACGCCTACGACGAGCACCCCGTGGATGTCATTGATCAAGTTCTAGGAGCGGACAAGCGAAGGCGCCTCGCTGACGGTGGTCTCGGGTCCGTGCTCGTGATGGCATTCGAGCTATCGCCGGATGAGAACATGACTGTCGAGGAAGCGGTACTTAAGGTGGGATATCATGTCGTCCTCGTGTGCTATGACCAACACAAAATCTTCAGAAAAACACACCGACCTTGCAACCGCTAGGACTGTTTCAAGTGCACAAGGACTCATTCAGCCGCCGCGTAGGTTGCGCTGCGATATTAATCGCGACGCTGAGTCTGACGCCTATGCTCACAGCCGCAGATGTTCGCCAGCTTCTGGAAGCAGAGCTTGAAGAACGCGTTGGACGGCGGTGCCTGGGACCCCGTGTTCAGGCCCTGGCCTGCGGCCCAGTCCTGAAGGCGCCTTGAGGCCTGAACTACATTTCTTAAAGAACGATGATGCTGGCAGCGACGAAGTCTACAAAGAGAATGCAACATATTGTGTATCATGCCTTCGATTCGTGTCATAAACTGTACTAACAATTTCCCTCTGTACCATACCCATCGTGACGCATCCAACCTTTTCGCTCTACCACATTCCCTTCTGCCCCATGTATGTCATCGTATAACAACGTGTGTCCCGACAGTGCCGAGGCGCCATTGTGCATATCTGCTGCAATATGTACTCGCTGCGGCCTGCTTCAAGTTGATCGAGTTACTGGCAGGGATGGGCGCCAAAGTGTCTCCTTGCGCCACCCACGCGAATTGATAGCCACAGACGCGTCGCGCGCGCGGTGCATCTCTTTCTCCAGCCTCGGCCTTCATCATCTCGCCGTACCTCCGCCTTTCGCACTCATTATTGTATCACCTGCTTTCGAAACCTTCCAATATGAGCCCTTCTCTATCCGATGCTTCGGTTCTCCCAAAGCCGGGCAACACCGTCTGCGCCGCCTGTCAGAAGGCGGCGGCACCCGGGGAGACTCTGAAGCGTTGCCAAAACTGCCGCAGTGCGCCGTACTGCTCTAAGGAGTGGTGAGAGTTTGCAGATCGAACTACCATACAAATCGGCTCCATATATGCTATGACGGGACGTCTTTCTGAGGCTTTCAACTTGTCCCAGCCAGGTCGCAGATTGGAAGAAACACAAGCGAATCTGGTACGCTACAGCAGAGTGACGTACATCTGGAACCCCTTTACTGACTTCTGTGATGGAAAGCTCTGTATATATGCGCGATAGCGCGCTCGGCTTTACCACTACGAATGTCAACGACGACGGCTCGAAGGGCAAGAAAGGTCGAGCCGCTCGTACGAGGTGTGCACTTCGCCTATCCGAACGCACTCGACTTGTAATGACATATGCTCTACAGAATCGAAGTGCTTCAAGACCTGGCTATCTGGGGCCAAGCGCATAACGAGTCTGCGCTACCTTCTAGCCCATTTGAGACTCACATACCCAGACCATTACAGAGACACGCTCACCATAGCCTGCTGGCAAGCAATGGACCTGCTGAACGACTTCGGCAAGGCCGAGACTCACTTCCTTGTGATGACGCTCCGCAAGAATGAAACCTGGACGAGCCCTCGTACCATGTACAAGTTCGTGGATGCCCAGATCCTCCCAGTCACGCTCCTCTCCGAGAGATGCAAGCCTGTGCCTGGTGCGGTCCGCGACGGGCGACCCCCTAACTTCATCAAGGGCCCGGACAAACTCAAGCACGACTTTCCCGCTGCCATTGGCTGCGCTCTTGTGATGGCATACGAGCTCGAGCCGGATGAGAATATGACTGTTGAGGAAGCGTTCATGAAGGTCGGCCATCACCTCTGCGTCGCGGCGCTCGTAATCTCATCAGTTCTCATCATACCTAGAAAAACTCACCGGCCTATCAACCGATACCTCTGTGGCAAGAACACAAGGACAAGTTCAGTCGCTATGTAGGTACAAGCTCTGTGATCGGAATATTGCTGAGCGTGATGCATATATTGCTAGCCGTCCTTCTTCCCGAGTTTCTGGAAGCTGTGCTTGAAGAATGGGATGGATGGTGGAGGCTGGTCCCCCATCTTTGAGCCCTGGTCTCCTGCCCAGTCTTGATCATCGAGCCATTGGAATCTACAACGGTAACGCTAGATGAAAGTAATGACCATCAACCCGCAGCTCATTCGACCACCCGTGTATCATGTTACAACTTCATACCAACCGTAGAATCAGGCCGTCCCGATGCCTCCTGTTCCAAGTTACCCTGTCCCGTGTCTACGTTTCTGTCCTCTCTGTGTATAATAGCCGACGCCACGATGTCGAGACGCTGTAGCTGTAATTAGATCCATGATTTACCTCGTAGCGCATAATCACAATACGTGCACCCATTTAGGCTGAGGAGCGCTACATTGAGTCGACGCATTATTTCATAGGGTGCGCAAGATGAGATGGGATTGTACAAGCTTTTGCTACTGTACCGAGCATCGTTACCATCCTCGCGGTCCCCGCACCTCGACATCCAAGCACTTTCTCAATGCCTCCCTCGTCTCGCCTACCTCCCACTCCGCCTCTCCGCCAGTGCCGCCAAAACTCGGCCCAACACAAACCTTTCCAATGGCCTCGAAGAGGTCCTCCAGGATCCATGTCAATCGCGGACCTGTCAACTCAATCGCAGGTTCGGAGTTGACCTCGAGCAGGTACACTTGGAACTTCCGCTTGGCGGTGGGTGAATCGGCGTGCGTAACGAGAAAGTCAACGCCGAAGAGCTCGAAGGCATTGGGGAGAGCCTGTGCAGTGGATCAGTGTTGAACACTGGACGGAAAGCAGACATTGGGGAAATATTCACCTGGAAGTGAACACTCATGCTAAGTGCTGCCTTGAAGGTCTCGCCCAGGACCTCTGCAATCTGTGACTCGATATCCTCCACATCTGCAGCCGACAACTGTTCGAACTGTGGTGCCGGAGGCATCTGCTGGGCCTTGCTTGCTGCTCGCAGCTCTTCAGCGCCCATCATCTCTCCCATTGCTCGTGGAGGCCTGGGCTGTCGCGGTCGAGCTTGTGCTGGCTGAGCCGTCGCCACCGGGGAAGAGAGGACGTGACACCCGATGAGCTCGTCAAGTAACCTCACACCGGCCTCTCCACGGTCCGTCTGCAAAGAAGTGTTCGTGAGGTGCGCCGCAAGATCCTCATTCACGTAGTCCGCCGTCGACTTCTCCGATGCGGACCCCGGGGCAGTATAAGGCACAGCCGAGAAGAGTGCGAGCATGCGGGTATACATGTAGACCGTTAGGGCCCCGGATGCAACACAGTAGACGCGAAGGTGGAACTAGTCCAGCATGAGCAGCTTTGCGCAGGCACGAGCGTAGTAAAGCTGACTTTGTGCCCATGTAGATCCTGAGGCTGAGGCTTGGGGTTGTCATCCATTGGTACCTCCACAGGGTCCATGAGCAAGGGTTTCGAAAGATATTCCTAACACGGTGTCAGCGCAAAGAGATAAATGAGCGAAGTAACGATTCACTTGTATAACAAAGTGCCGCAACTGAGAGGCTGAAACCGCGGTGTCTGGCTTTGTGGAGCCTGCATCTGCGATATCATCCCCTTCCTCATCGTCTTCGTCCGACTCCGGCTCAAACGCCTCGAATATCTGTGTCAATTCGTCCTTGGTGTGGAACAGCCTAATGCCCATGCCACGGTCCGCCATGCCGGGCTTCAGAATCCACCATTTCTTCGTGTCCTCGTTTTGGAGTTCGATACCGAGGTCGTACAAGTCGTCGCTCCACATCTCGTCCAGCTCGTCGGCGAAGCTAAGGTCTATATCCCACGTCTTTGGTACGGCGTGCTGCAGCGGAGAGTCGGTGTGCTTCGTTACATAATTACGGATGCACCGAGAGAGGTAGTGCTTGCGAATCAGGGCTTTGCGGATAATGTACGATGAGGAGAGAACTTTCGATCCTGAGGGCGAAAGATGGGACAGGTCGTGGCTGATAGCATCGTATGTCGACCACTGAAGTAGGTTCCCCGGCGAAGACGCGAGCTGCTCGGATAGACACTCAACGATGGCGGGAGGTTGGTCCAGAGTCGACAGTGCCCTCCGCACGAGCCTGTTTGTCAACGGCGCAGAGGGCCAGGATACGAGGGCAGTGAAAGTCTCCATCGCGTACGAGCGAGAGTCGGAGGACACTGGACAGAGGACGAAGCGAATTTGAAGATCGGCGGGAGGGAGATAAGATTAGATGCACACCGGCGGACCGCCGCGACAGACGCGGCGGACGAGTGATCGTCACCACGCCCAGCCAGCCACCTCCATCCCCGTCGCATCCCCGTCGCATGCCCATCCGTCCCAACACATCCTCGTCTCGCCAGCCCACACTCGACCGACGTGCGGGATGGGGAATGCATACATCTTCAGTCTCCAGCCGACCTTTACGCAGGGATTGATTCTTGGGCAGTTCTCCATTCTCTTCCTCCTCATCCTCATCCTCAAGTACCTCTTCTTCGACACCGTCGCGGATCGCTCCTACCGTGCGTCCTCGTACCAACCAAAACTCGAGAGAGATGAGGATGAGGATATTGCCCTCCTTGCCGAGCGGCTGGCTTCGGGCCTGGACAAAAGTGGGAAGACGGAAGCAGGCAGGTCGGAGAGCGCAGACTGGCTCAACGGCGTCCTGCGGCAGGTACGCTGTAGTATTCACCAAATAGGCTAGCATATACCAACGTGATAACAATTACAGGTGGTAGACTCGTATCGCGTGAAACTCCGTGATGGGTTGTCTGGCGTTGCTGGTGATGAAGTCGCGCGAAAGCGAGTGGAAGAATTCGCGAACAGAGCACGTCCACCAGGGTTCCTGGTAAGTAGTCATGCACAATGATGGCCTCTCAAGCTCAATGATTGCCTGCATATAACAGGACCCCATCAGAGTCCATTCTGTCGACTTGGGTATTTCCGCCCCACGCTTGTCCCGGGCACGTCAAAAGCCTTCCATCTCGCAAACCGCAGACCCCGTACGTCGTTGCACTACGCACTCCAACTGCACACAGCTGAAGCGGTCATTCCCTTGCGTGTTAGGCCATTGAACTTGACATGGACTACGTAGATACCATTTCGATATCCCTTTCTACCTCCGTCCTGTTCAACTACCCGTTCACATCATTCGCTCGACTTCCAGTCTCACTCACAATATCCCTTTCAATTTTCTCCGCTACGGTAAGAGACTCATCTTCACGCCGATTCATCGACTCTTGACATACGCCCCGTAGATATGCTTAACGCCGCCACAGCCCCTTTCACCGCATCCCACGCTCACTATTGCCTTGCCATCTCCTGAGACCGACTTCACGCTGAACCTTCAGACGAAGTCACTTATGGGCAGTCGGGCGAAACTAGCCGACGTGCCGAAGTTGCACGAGCTCATTACGAACCAGGTGCGCTGCTCCTCCTTGCGTGCGTCTGTACTTCGCTGACCTGCTCTGCACATGTGCAGATACGACGAGCCCTCGTAGATAAAGGGACGTTCAAAATCGTGCTTCCGGGACTCGCCAGCGTGGACGAGGTCAAGGAGGACATCAAGAAAGAACGCGAGTTGAACGGTTTGCCTGTGAACTAATGTTCTAGACTCAGCATGATATGTTCCACTATTGTACGAGGGTATTGTAGGTCAGTGAACCTTTCGATCTTGATTGAGATGAGGCTGACGCTTTGACTTCATGGCGTAGAACGCGCAGTGTATTAATGGATGGAGTATTGTACAGCAACAAATACGCCGTGTTGACGAGCCTGCAGGTAGCTCCGTACACTTGGTCCTACAGCAAGCTCAGGTACGTAAGTATGTGGTTACTCGGTTGGATGCACGGTTTGTACTGGGTGCCTCGGGGGAGGACAACCCTGCTGAGTCGCGTTCGCGCTGGTTTTTCGCTCAGTGCCCAGTGCCACGCACAA
This sequence comes from Rhodofomes roseus, assembly GCF_022264815.1. NCBI lineage: Eukaryota > Fungi > Basidiomycota > Agaricomycetes > Polyporales > Fomitopsidaceae > Rhodofomes > Rhodofomes roseus. The sequence continues at coordinate 358,565 of NW_025952968.1, forward strand.
CTTGGCGCGATCCTACCCCAGCCGAGGGACGGTTGAGTGGGAGGCATTGTTGACGATGTCCAATGCAAAGTCGTAAGGCGGATTGCAGCGTTATCAGCATTCGAGCTCGTATGCTGATGTCGTAGTACTACAAATTGTGTATTCTCGTAGGTCTCCAGAAAGATCCATGTAGCTTATCCGTATATATTATAATGTCACGAAAAACAATCGCCATTTCAGAAGAGTTGGTTTCGACATCTACGACTGTCGAGCGCGTTGAACAGTAGACTTGCAGCTTTAGCTAACAACTACCTCCAAGTAATGAATCATGGAATCTCTGTGCGATATCTACGGGGCCGCGTGAACATAAGGTTTCCAAGAATGCGTACGTACCACTGCCATTACGAAGATTTCTGCTTCTTTCGGGAACTTCCCTCCTCCTCGTCCAGTCCACGTTTCTTGTCCACGCGGTGGATCGCACAACTCTCCAACGCATTGTCAAGGGCCACATCTCGCCTCACCAGCTCCATGCCGTAGCACCGGATGGAAAGGGCCCCGCTGCGATACAGTTCCCGTATCAGCTTCCCCACATGCGTCGCACTTCCGCCTTTCGAGCCTGACATTGTGGTTCGCTGTACGATTGCGTTCATGAGGGTGTGCTAAGCCTTTGTTAGATTGAATGATGGATCCGAAAAGCAGATGGACGTACGTTCGGATGAAGCGGACGTAGCTCTTCCTCAGATATGTCCCAGATGCCAACACAGCAGTACATGCCGCCGTATGACCATGCTTTATCCGCCGATTTGCAAAGCAATTGACGTGCAGCGCCCTTCTCGAGTGTCAGCGTGCAGTCCTCAGACTTCCACACATCTTTGTTGGACAGACTGAAACGCCGCGATGCATGAAGTAGGAGACAGCGTTTTTCCCCATCGCGATGCCAGATGATGCTGTCCGGATTGACATGCAGAACTCCGTCGAGGATACTGGTGAACTGGTAATCAGCGGGTATCTGGGGCACGAAGCTCATGATGCTCACGATGGGTCCGGAAGTTCCTATGGGTAGGAAACCCGTCAGGTGTGGTTATGTATGCACAGAGTGAGGTGTACCTACCTTGCGCACGGCTGCCCACAGGTTCAAACCTGCAGGGCTCTCGTATATGCAGAGAGACGGCCGCTCGCTCTTCCCACCGTCCTGAAGCTCGAGGAAGGTAAGGGGGTTCAGTACGTCCTCACCGTCATCGATAGTTTCCTGCTGGTACCATACAGTCATCATCAAGAGTCCCGCAGCGGTCGGATAAGTGTCCCTACACTGTCTGTGTCCGAGGGTGACACCCCCGGGGAGCGATGCTTGTTCCCAGCCGAATCTTGCTTGACCTAAATGGTCAAAGCATCAGGTCTTGACAAACGGTCCAGCGGACGAAAGAGATTGTACCCCCAGAGTCACCTTAACTTCCTCGTATTGGTTCCTCAGTACGGACAGTTCTGACTTCATGCTCCTCACTATTTCTGCCTGACGGGGACTCAGTCACAGTCGGTTTCCCGACAACGAACTGTCCAGCTTACATGCATGCTGAGTTCTTCATCTCGTTCACGCAACGCTTCGTTCAGTTGTCTCCGGAGTGATTCGTACGACGAGAGCTGCTCCGGCGAGCTCGCGGGCGAATGTGATCGTACACCATTCAATTCGAGCGGAAGCTTTTCGTTCTCGTGTTGAAGGCTGCGCATCTGTTCTGTATTCTCGTCCTGTGCAAGTTATCGTAGGGACGTGTCAGGACACTCCGTCCAAGGGAGGTCTCCAGTGTTGTAGGATATGCTTACCTTTTGTCCACCGGTCTGCTCTTTCAATTGCTGTCTCAGACACTTGAGTTCGTTGGCCATCGCCAGAATCACTTCGTTGGTGATGTCCATGGTCTGTAGACGGTAGGACGGTCACGGTGGTCGTACCGGTCCAGGTGAGGGGGCGATATCTGACCAGTGCGCAGCTGCTACATAAGAGTAATTCGCGGTCATTCCAAGTACACCTCGTGTGCACGGAAGCACAGATATGATCCTGAATGCATGTTCTCAAACTACGGATCTAGTCAGGGTCTTGCCTAAGCTCGGGCGGACGTCATGGAACACGTTGTCGGCGCTTCAGCCACTGCCAGTGCCAACTCCGGCGGCCCACTCGTGGCCCACTCCGTCACCGAAAGCGTCTTCTAACTCATGACAGGCATCCTTTCTCTTCAGAGCACAGCAGCCATTGCCAGTCAGGCAGTCAAGCTACTCAACGGTCAAAGTCTCAATGAAACGTGGAGGTCGGCAGCAGCAATTGAACCTTTCGATGCTGATCATATGCGACTACTACTACATGTACATCGTGCCGCGGCGGGGACACTGAACAGTACGGCAATAGTATTATGGCTTTGAACAAGTGATTAAACGCCATTCATACAGGTCGCGCAGACTCGCATCTCGCGAGACTACGGAGGTGAGCGATGTTTCCTGAGCGTGTACGGGTATTTCCAACGCACACATTATTTGTTCTGGCAGACGTGAGTGCAGACGATCAGATCTTCAGAGCGGGACCCGGGTGACACCGCCGCCCTAATCATGGCAGGCCGCACTGACGCCACCGTCACCTCGGTTAAGTTAAGACTGTACTGACAGTAGTCGCCGCTGCCGTGATGTGCTCCGCATCAGTCCCACGCCCGCCCACAGCAATCGCAGGTAAGCGCACTGGCAGAGAGGGTTCCCTTCGCTCTTCTTTCTTGCTCGAAGGTGAGCACCCGCTTAAAAGTTGCAGGTTTTTGACCGCGATAGCTTATACGCGGTGTCCAGTGGACTCTCGGTTCACCGCTACCGTGACAGCATGTCGAGAACAGACGAAATCGCGCGGTTCTTTACAGCTTGCATGGAGGACCCGGCACGTCCAACTCACTGTGCCCGAGTCCTTTGCGCATGCCTTCACGCCCTGGATGGAAGGCGCGATTACGAGCTCTTCGCGCTAGACCTGCCATTCTTCCCGCCTCAATTCGAGGGCTACGAGAGCTTACGCAAGACACACCACGCATACTTGACTGCGTGCGTCACCTTCTTGAGCACGTTACGCTCGAAGGAGGAGCTCGAGGAGCTCGCCGCGTCCATCTCTGTGTGTGCATGTCCGGCTCCGTCGGCCAAGGGGGCGGCAAGGACACTGGTAGCACGGCTGCACCGGTTCAAGCCTGCTCGCCAGTTCACGTTCAGGGACTTCGTGGAAGCGCTCGTTCGCCACTTGGGCGGTATCCTCAATCACGCAGTCGAGACAAAGACAATCAGCGGAGCAGCCGCATCGGGTGGCCTCAAGAGGAATGCGAAGAAGCACGCTGAATGTCGCCTGTGGCCTGTGGGTGCGAGTCAGCTCGTTCCCTCTGGACTCGAGCAGTCGATGCAAGGATACGTTGCTTCCTTCCGATTGTGCCGCGATAGCAGATTCCAAGACACCCTTCTGGTTGTCATGGAGTTCCTTTCCCTCTTTGGAGGACCTGTCCTGCGTCATATCCTCCAGTTCGAGCCCGATTGGGCTTTGCGGATCTCCGCCCTCGTTTGCTATGTTCTCAAAGAGCGTAACGAGACCCTCGGAAGGCCTGTCAGGATGGATATGGAAACGGGCTGGCTTCACACTATCACCCTCATCCTGATGTTCTGCTCGAAGATCAACGAGGAAGGGGAACGGAATCCGCGGGACGTTGCACACTTTGTTACCTGGAATATGTCCGGGGAGAAAAACGGCTCAACCATATTGGTGAACTGCGGCCTACTATTAGTCTGCACCGTCATCCGCCAAGAGATACAGTCCTTCCGTAACGGCACAATTCTCTTCACGAACGAAATCATCGAACGATTCTCCATCCAATCTGCGTGCTTTGCTGCGAGGCTCTACTGTTACAGGCCTCAAGATGACGGACTGGAGTACCACCCCGATATCCTCCGGATGCGAGCAAAGACGGACGCCTTCCTCGCAGACCCTCTTCGCACCGCCTTCGAAGGCTTTTGCTGGGCCGCCCGGCTGCGGCACTGTTGCGCTCCCGAATGCAACGAGACCTTCGCCACCGCGGGACGACCCTTCTCCCGATGTGCGGGTTGCGGCGTCCTGCGTTACTGCTCGCGGGAGTGTCAGAAGAGCGCCTGGAGAAATACGAGGACCCCTCACAAGGATGTCTGCCCAAAGCTGCGTGTGGTGCGCGAACGGACGAAACTTCCGCGAGAGCCGCGAGTCCCGGACCATTTTCGCGACTTGCCACCGTTCATCGATGCATGCAACGCGGATGAGGGTCTCAGGGTGCTGGCCAATGACTGTGGAATTCACATGTATTACTTGATGACCGTGCGGCAGGACTTTGGTGTCGATCATGTTCCGGAGGCATTTCGAGCCCTTTTTGCAGCGACGCCAGACGTCGATGGCGAGTGATCAAGCTCAAGCTCAAGCCAGGATCAAGTCACTATAAATCACAGTTCAATCTCATTAAAACACGGTCTCATCTAGTAGGCTCCCCCATGTAGATGATCATTGACCCCGCATCGGTACGAAGTGTTGTGTGTGTCCGTAAGGCATTGGTATGCCCTGTAATGTACACGATCATTGGCGTAACTCAATGTTCAACGTTCAACGTTCAACGTTCACCTCCAGAATGAAGTTGGGATCACGGTGAGTGCCCGTGTCAATATACTACGTGATCAGCTTCGAGTAATTCAGACAGCCGCAGTTGGGAACACCTGGAGCTTGGTATCTTGAAGGTCATATGCAAATTGTCTGCCGCCTGTGACGCCAATACTTGCCCGACCAGCATGGCCCTGCCTCTGAATATTCCGCGCTGCCATGATAGTAAACACGTTGTCGGATCAGTTCTTCACTTCGCGAGAATCGAGAACATGCATGGTGCTTGGTGCAAGATACACACAGTTGCGGTGTCGACACCAAACCCAGATCACCACGGAATAAGGGAGTGACTCGACGACGAGAAGCAAATTGTCAAATTAAAGATGCCTTGGTAGGCGAGGAACTTGTATACATTCGGGAGAGGTGCTCATCCATATCTCCTTCTCCAGTTCACAGTGGCCATCTCGCTGGCAGGCAGACCATGGATGTCTACTGCATCATGTGCCGATCGGGGTCCCGCCAGTGGTGAGTTGACGAGTATGGCTGGCAGCACGCGAACACTTGCAGACACAGGACCTTGACGCGTCCGTAAAGTCGTCGTTGTTTCTGAAATCGTCATTGAGGCCGAGAAGTTGGGTGATTCATGATCATTCCTGATAGGCCTGACCTTTGTGGACTAATTAGCGGATGGCGGCCGGCCAAACACGCATCACATGTATGTGTATGCAGCTTCTTGGTAACGGACTGACATCTCAAGCGACTCATGCAGCACGCTATGCAACATCCTCATCGATATGAAACAGAGACGGTGTTGTGTATGCTGCCCCTTGATCGGATTCCGTGTAATCGTCGAGTTGCAGGTCAGCGCATCTAATGATGTTCTTGCAACAGCCTGATTCTAGCGTACACATACATCCGCATATCCCAGACGTTCCTTCGATATCATGCGACGGAAATAACAATACAAGTACGACCCCTAGCGGTTGCTATCGAGCAACATGAACACCTTCAAACGAGCCGCGTCCAAGATGGCGAGCCTGGTGAGCTCCACTGTGGCGTCGTATAAGGCCCGCCGAACTGATAGCATCTCAATGCCACCTCTCGATAGACGAGAAAGAATACATCGCAGACTCACGTTCATGCCGTTCCTGTCGAGATCCTGCTGCACATCTTCTTATCCGCGACGAGGATAGATGGCTGTAAAGCATGCTGTACCACACCGTTGCGATTGCGAGGCGAAGAATGCTCGTGTGGACTCCTGCCCCAATTCTTGGTTGCGAGTGTCTGCCGGAGATGGAGGGATGTGGCGCTTCAGTGTGCGGTCCTCTGGACCAACTTACGGCTCTCCTCCAGCATGCCCGCAGATTTCCTGGAGCTCATGATGACGCGAGCGACACCCCAGGATCTTGCCATCTCCGAAGAACCGACATCACTTCCCCTGGACTTACGTCTTACGCTCCGCGACTCAGGTTCGGAACGCCCGGGCAGCCTTGAGGCGTTGCTGCGATTGATCATTCCAGAACACGGCCGATGGCGCGGGCTACGTGTAGTAGCACATTCCTCGAGGTCCCTGGGAATAGCCGCAGCGTGTCTTGCCAAGCTAGCCGTTCCTCGCCTCGAGAACCTAGATATTATCTGCTCAGGCGGACATACGGGACCCAAGGATGGCATACCTCCTCCTGTGTTGGACATCCTCAACGGAGGTGTTCCTTCCTTGCAGCAGATCCAGCTACATGGCTGCGGCTTGTCCCTGTCGACTATCGGCGACATGCGATCCCTGGTCGAGTTCTCGACCGTAGTAGGACCCTACGCCGTGGAAGTAGTCAGGCTGCTTGCCGCAGAAGCCCCTGGTCTTATGCATCTGACGTTTGTCAATCAGTGCGCCGCAAGCTGGCGCCATGAAGAAGATATCGCGAACGTTCTTCATTTCCCTTCACTTCAAAGTATCCGGCTCTGTGGCGCGCCCTACCTGGGCCATTTCCTCCAATACTTGGACGCACCGAAGTTGGCACGCTTGCAAATCGAGGACTTGCGCATCGACGATGTCGATGTCCTGGCTCACTACGTCAGGGCGGTTACGACTCCAGCTGCGGACACCGCGAGATTCCCTCAGTTGCGATGGCTTGGACTCGAGGTCCATGCCGTCTCCGAAACGGCATCAGCACCTGCTCTCGGACATCTATGTCAGCTTGTTGCTGCTTTCCCTCGCATTCAACACCTCACCTTCAGTGGTCCGGATGTTGGCGCATTCGTTCACGAACTGCGCAGCGGCGGACCGAAACCGGCGGGAGTACTCAGTGCTTTTTTGCCCGCGCTGGAGACGTTCAGTCTGTTTGGCTCGCACGACTACGGTTTCCTCTATGAAGTCGCAGCGCTCGCAGAAGCGAGGAAAGCAGCTGGGGTCCCATTGCGCAGCGTCGAGCTGTCCGTAATGATCACGCTGTCGAGAAATAGTCTGCCGCAAAAGCTCTGCAAGATACTGCAGATGCACTTCCGTGGGACGCGTACGACAGGAGTGATGTATCCCAGGGTCGAGACATGGGTACAGAGTACTTATGAACGAGAGGAGCGGCGCACCACTGAATATTTGCATCAGTAGAGGCAAGTCGAATGCGGTCGAATGAGATCCATACCTTTTGACGATACTCATTTGTTTTGCGCATTTAGGTTTCGGAAGCACAAGCCTGTGGGAGACCTGGCACGATGGAAGCCTTGATCAGGGCTCATAGTACTATGGACGTTCACGTTCGTTGAGCATGTCGAGTATATAGTCCAGCCTAGTATGATATGATGGTAGTCTGGTGTCCATTGATCCAGACGAGCCATGGCAGAGGTGCACCGAAGGGTAAGTACAGTAAGTATAGCCCAGTGTCAGCAGGCTGCGTCACTGGCGGCCGCTCGTTCGCGCGAACCACAACCATTCCAAGTCCGTATTGGCTCAGAGGGGCGCCCGTCGTGGTCGAGCGCTTCCCGCATAACTGGGTTCGACACAAACCCCTCGCACGGTCACGGTCTTGCGGCAAGACGACCCGCACAACTTCGAGTTGCTTCACACCAATTCACACACCCCACTCAGCCTTGGATTTGATACATTGCAGCTTGCATGTCAGACAGCGCCGGACCATCCACACCATCTCGAAAGCGCTCTCGCTGGGACATCGAAGACGAGGAGGCCCAGCTTGAACAGGCACAGCAGCCCGTCAAGCGGCGGTCGAAGACGAAGTCAGCGAAGACATCGCCTGCGCCGGAGCAGACTCGGTCTTCTGCAGCCGTCGAACCGCAGCGAACGACGGCAGTGTACAAACGGCCCCCACATAGCATCTTTGTGCCTCCACGGACGTTGCACCCACCACTTATGCCATCGCGCTCCGTGTACTGCTACGAGAGACTCAACTCGATCGAAGAGGGCTCGTATGGCGTCGTCTTCCGTGCGAGGGACAAGGAGACCGGAGATATCGTAGCCTTGAAGAAGCTCAAGCTGGACGAGGAGAAGAATGGGTTCCCGATCACCGCATTGCGGGAGATCAATTCGCTCATGGTGTGCAAACACGAGAACGTGGTGGGGATCCGAGAGGTGGTAGTGGGAGACACGTTGACACAGTACGTGTCAGATGCATCGTGTACCGTAACAGACGATCTGAGCAATGCAATGGAGGGTTTTCATCGTCATGGACTTCATCGAGCACGACCTCAAGACGCTCCTGACCACGATGCCCGCACCCTTCCTGCAATCCGAAATCAAGACCTTGATGATGCAGCTACTCTCCGCGGTCGCGCATTGCCACGAGCGCTGGATCCTCCACCGCGACCTGAAGACGAGCAACCTGCTCATGAACAACCGCGGCACGATCAAGGTCGCCGACTTCGGGCTCGCCCGCCGCTACGGGGACCCGGTCGGGGTCGGGGGACTCACGCAGCTCGTCGTGACGCTGTGGTACCGGTAAGTCCGCCACTGCCTCTCCTGCCGCGTACAACACTATCACCATGCCCGCCCCGACGCAGCGCACCCGAGATCCTGCTCGGAGGCTCGACGTACTCGACGGCCATCGACATGTGGTCCGTCGGCTGCATCTTTGCTGAACTGCTTCTGAAGGAGCCGCTCTTCCAGGCGAAGGGCGAGATCGAGCTGCTGTCGATGATATTCAAGCTCCTCGGGCCGCCGACCACGCACTCGTGGCCGGACTACCACACCCTCCCCCTGGCGAAGTCGATCACGCTCCCGCCGCCACAGCCGCCCCAGCTGCGCCAGAAGTTCCAGTACATCACGGCGGCGGGTATCGACCTCATGTCGCGCCTGTTGACGTACGACCCGGAGATGCGGATATCCGCTGTGGACGCGCTCAAGCATCCGTACTTCAGGTGCGTGGTCGTTCGGATGCTACTTGTGCAGCGTCGAGTCATCTCGTGCACAGTGAGTCCCCACTGCCGAAACACCCTGATCTGTTCAGCTCGTTCCCGTCCGCTGCGGCTGGGGAGAAGTGAGCATCAGTCCTTTGATACGAAGTCCAACATGCTGATACATACGGTATCCACAGGCGCCGCAAGCCATACGAAAGCCCACCAGCGCCCGTTCGTGCTGCAGACTATAATCTACTTACGGACTTCGATCCATAGCAACCTCGTGTCCTCGCACAGCAGAGCCTGGTATGGTAGCGGGTATACCCTGTGTTGGAACATATGGAAACATGCAGTAGTATACAACAGACAACATTTGAGAACTAGCAAGACAGTATACTTTCAGGAGATATCGTTAGTCCGAGTCAAAATCCTCATCTTTGAGCGCAGCAAGGACCTCCCGCATCTTCTTGAAGCGTGCTTTAGTACGAGCGATGTTGTTGCACTTCGCGTAGTACTCCTCCACTTCTTCCAGCGTGAAGCGAAACTCGCGGGCGATGTCGGTGAGGCTCAGACTCGGGTCGACGCATGGTGAGCTTGGTCGTGCCACCTGCTGCGCCTCTTGAGGCTGCGGTACAGGTGCAGGAGGGTCCGCCTGCTGAGCAGGCTCTTCGGAAGCCGCTTCTGACTGGAGCGGGGGACTTCCGCTACCCAAACCCAACGTCAGCGAACTAGCAAACGAATGCAGGGGACGCGCGCACCTCGTCCGCTGCCTCTTGTTCCCCCCCTGGTCCGAGCCCTCCGCCTCCTGCTTGCGCTTCGCCCACGCGGGCTGGGGCGCATGCGGGTCCGCCACGCGGATCTGCCACTCGCTCTCGTCGTCCTCCATCTCCTCCTCCGTCGCGTTCTGGCGCGCGGCCTCCGGGGTCAGCGCGGCCATCGGCGGGTTGGCCTGCGTGCCCGGCGGCGCGGCGCCCACGGGGTACATCACCCCGGGCATCGCGTGCATCGCGCCGATGTTCATGTGCATGAAGCCCTGCGGGTGGCCCACGGGCGCGAGGACTCCCGGGACGACGGGCATCGGCACGGGCGGGAAGTTCTCGAGCTCCTGCAGCTCGGACGCCGCGCTCGACGGCCCCGCGGCCCCGCCCGGCGTGCTGCCCGTCGCGCCCTTCTTCGGCCGGATGCGCCGCGGCTTCTCCTCGGGGGCGCGGACGTAGCCGTATTGGCCCTTCGCGCCGTGCGCGGGTTTCTTCTGCTCGACGATCTCGGAGATCTTGGTGTCGAGCCGCGCGGCGTTCTTCTTGTAGCGTTCGCGCCAGGACTGCCAGGTGTGGCGGGTCACCCAGGCGTACTCGGGGTCAGCTGACTGAGGGGGTGGGGTTAGGATCCGTATGTGCGGTGAATGGATGGTGTGGGAGACGTACTAGTTCGCAGAGCTGCTGGTAGAGCCGGTTGCCCGTCCTTCCACCCGTCTTCTTGTACGGGATCTTCGCTGCGATCCATTCGCACAAATGCCGCTCATCGTCCTCCGTGAACTGTGTCCTCCTGCATCGCGCGTTCATGAGCTACTTCGCAACATAATGTGCATGTCGCGACCTACTCTTCCCCAGGCCGGCGCCCACCCGGGTTCTTGTATACATAAGAGGTGTAGATGACTTGACCCTTCTCGATGCACTTCCTAACCCACAGGTAGGACTCGACGTATTTGTCGGGCTCGTCCTGATACGTCCTGACGAGGTGCTGGAAGATGTCCGTGTTCGGGTCGGCGAGGATGACGCGCGCCGATTGGGCGGAGGCGGTGGGATCGCCACCGGAGTGCTGTGGGAACGCGCGGGCGATCAGCGACCATCGTCACCGCAAGACGCGTACCGCAGCCCGCAGATGAGGAGAAGCGGTGTAGCACATTGCCCATATCACCGGACGGACGACTCACCATGATCCGCGCACTCAGTGTGGCCCTGACGTTGACGTTCGCGATGCTCGAGTCGATGTGCATCCTGATCGGCTGGCCCTCGTGTATGAAGATCTGCTTGAGGAGCATGCCGTGGATCTTGCACGCCTCGACGAAGGTGTAGGGCACGAAGTAGCGGTCGGGCCGCTCGGGGCTCGTCCAGCAGAGGCGGAGGCGTTCCTCTTCTGCAGTCCCGGGCTGGATGAGGATGTACCCCGCGCGCGGGACCTTCGCCTCCACCCTGCCGCCGAGTGCCTGTCCGCCATGGTTCAGCACACGAGTGGACGGGGACGAGAGGAGGAACGCACGGCGACGGTCTCGCAGACGTCAGCCTGGATCTCGTGGGGGATGTCTTTCTGGATGAAGAACTTGATGGCCAGCCCATTGCTGTCCTGGAAGATGGGCTGTGGCGCGGTGGTCAGCAGGGCCGGCGGGAAGCGGACGGAGACAGACCATGGCGGTGGTGGCGGCTGGAAGTAACCTTGGGAGGGGGTTAGAGTTCCCGACGCCCTATCAGGTTAGGGTCCTGGTTACCGCCCTGAGTCTGTCACGTGCACTATGGCCACAGCGTCTCACACAAGCCAAAGCCACCATGCGAAAGCAGCATACGTATACAAAACGGCTATGCAATATATGTACATGTGCATCACGAGAAACCGCAGCCCTCAGCTCGCTACAACTCAAATACCTTCCCGGGGTTCATAATCCCCTTCGGGTCGAAGAGGTTTTTGACCTTCTTCATCCACTCGATGCTCAACGCGTTCTTCGAGTACGGCAGCGCATGCGTCTTCATCACGCCGATTCCGTGCTCCGCAGATATCGAGCCCTGGTACTTGGCTGTGCATCGCGTGAGCAGCGAAGCGGAGATAGAAGGGACACCGTGCGCTTACCAACGAGCTCGTAGACGAACGGCTCGAGAGCAGCCTCGATTTCTGGCGTGTACGCGTCTGCGACGACGTTCAAGTGCAGGTTACCTGCAAGGGACTTAGGAATGGTCTCCCCGATCGCAGACCTCCACGAACGTACCATCACCGACATGGCCATACCCGACGACATGCTTGACGGCCTGGTCGTGCATCAAGCCCTTCGACGCCAGATGGTCCCTCGTGATATCAAGGACCTCCTTGAACTTGTCCTGCGGCACCGAAATGTCGTACTTGTATGCCTTGCCCTCCTTGCCCACGGACTCTGTCAGGCCCTCGCGGATGGCCCAGAGTGAAGAGAACTGCGCCGGGGAGGTCGCGAGCACACCGGTGTTGATCAGGGAGGGTTCTTGCTCCATGAGGTCCTCAAGCAGTTTGTTCAGTTTCTGCCGGTGTAACGTTCTGTCAGGTCGGGATAGGTCATGGATTACAGCGGAAGGAGCGCACCTGTTCGTCATGCTCCCGATTGCTCCCGCTCGTCTCCACAAGCACAAAGCAGTCTGCGCCCTCAACGTCCGCCTCGTCCAGTGCCCGACCCTGGCCATGCTTCACAGCCAAGTCGTACGCCCTCCTGTCAATAAACTCAAACGCCGACAAGATCTCCGCCAGCTGCCGCTTCACCTCCTTGTACAGCGGCAGGACGTTGCTGAATGTAGGAAGCGCGAGCATCATGTTGTTCGATGCCTGCGGTGCCGCCGCTGTGAGGATGGAGACACCGGTGACGATGCCGAGGGTGCCTTCCGCGCCGATGAAGAGCTGCTTGAGGTCATAGCCCGTGTTATCTTTCCGGAGGGCCGTGAGCTGGTCGAGGATGGAGCCATCCGGGAGGACAACCTCAAGTCCGAGTACGGAGCCATGGAGGGAGCCGTACCGCAGCAAGCGGAGGCCGCCTGCATTGGTCGAGACATTACCACCAATCTGACAACTGCGGCCGGGTTCAGTACGTGCAAGGGGCGACTGCGGAGCAAACGCACCTGCCCTTCGCACCGAGGTCAAGCGGGACGACATGGTCGTGCGGCAGCAGGAAGTCGGATAACGACTGCAGGATGCACCCCGCGTCCGCCACCAGGATACCTGCACACATAACCGATCTAAGTCCCCCGCCTCCCCAGCAAGCACAGAGCCGCGCACCCACCCGACGCATCGTCAAAGCTCCTCACGCTGTTCATGTTCCCCAGGCTGAGCACGAGCTCGTCGTTGATGGGCACGCTGCCGCCGACCAAGCCGGTGTTCCCGCCCTGGGGCACGATGCCGATGCGGCGCTCGCTGCAGTGCTTCACGATCGCGCTGACCTCCTGCGTGGTGCGCGGGCGGAGGACGGTGGTCGAGCGGCCGTGGTACTTGTTCATCCAGTCATTGTTGAACGGCTCGAGGTCGGCGGCGGAGGCGGCGGAGAGGGTGGAGAGGATGGCGGCGGGCGGGAGGATCTGGGAGAAGTGCGCGAGGTCGGCCTCGGTGACGGAGTTGAGCTGGGAGAGCGAGCGAGTCCAGCGGCGGGGGTTCTGCGAGGCGAGGCGGCGGGCGACGAGCGGGGAGCGGAACATCCTGCACGGCGACTGGCAGCGGACGATCGAGGACTGCTGCAGGGCCATGAAGTCAGTCTTGGCGCAATCAGCCTGCCCACGTGATTCCAACCCCCGATCGAGATCTGACGCGTCCGCATCCCCGGAGTCGTGCCGCGAGCTCGGTGCCAGGGTCTCGCGCGAAGTTCGAACCACCGCGAAGTCCCGTTCGACAGCTGCTGCCCCAACTTCCGCACAACGCGCACCCCCGCGGCGAGCCTGCAGTACATGCCAGCCAACCCCCGGAGGCAGGGTGCATCGGACGACGACGTCCAGTTCTTGGGGTTCCAGCGCGTCGACGTCTCGAAGAGCACCCTCCACAGAGTTAAGCTCGAGGAAGATGGCCTAGTTTTTACTGGCTTCCAAAACTCTCGAGACTACCCCAGGCGCCCGCCCCCGGTTATGCAGCGCGCACGCTCACCAGCCGTGATCGACCTTGTGTCTTCGGACAACGAGGGCGAGCCTGGGCGCGCCCCGAGCGCGCCCGCACTATCCTTGTCTTCAGCATCCCCCACCTTGGTTTCTTCCAAGCCGCAGAGCGCGAGCTCAACGCAGAGGAGCAACAGTGCGCGCATGTCGGAGACGGTACGTGTAATGTTCGCGCGGGGTTTGTGGTGCATTGAACGAACGAACCTGTACCATACCGTATCAGACAGCTGTGGATGCCCCGAGGGGAGCGCCTCCGCGACCCAGGGTGGGATTTAGAGTAAGTTCAATTTCATTTCCCTCCACTGTCTTTTGAACAGTGTCCGCCCTCCGAATAGCCCTCGTCACCTTCAGCCCTCGCCAAACGAGTGGTCCCGGGAGAGTTCACTCTCCCCGGAAGGGCAAAACGGCGCAAGAAGGAGGAACAGCGGCAGGCCAAACAATCCCCGCAGAGCTCAGCACCGCCGAGCTCCTCAAAACGGAGCCGTCCAGATCGACGTTCAGCCTCTACATCGAAGGGGCCCCCAGACACGGATGTCATCGTAATATCCAGCGACGATGAACCTGAGCCCAAGGTCGGTCTTCAGTCTGATGGCATTGACTCTTGAGTAATACTCAGATCTCGGTTTGCAGAGACCACGCAGAAGACTGAGGATCCCTATCCAGCCTGATGCTGTTGAACCGGAACGTGCACGGTCGCATTCATATTCTGGGCAGGAGACATGGCAGAACCAAGATGTTCCTGATTCCGTACCGGTACCGTCCAGCCCCGCCGCAGGGCTGCGGGAGTCAGACGCAGATGGCAGGTCGGACAACTCGGAGGACGAGTACTCCATGGCCCACGACGCGCTAGTTCTGAATAGGAGGGCTAACGTCAGTCCCGTATACCATGTCACAATGTTTTGGTCTGAGCTCTCTTCTCGCTGTTCTAGTGGAAGCCGACGCCGTACTCTGACCGGTCGCGGATACGGGACGAAGACCTATCCGCTAGACTCTCCGAGATGACCATCTCCTCGCAGCCGCCAGCCAACGGAAGTCGTCGGCTACGAGGCAGGATCAACCCGCCAGAACGCAACATCATGCCTGTGTACGAAGACTACTACGGCAAACCATACGTATGGACGAGGGTATGCATATCACAAGGACATCGCGTTCACGGGGAACTGACGGTGCAAGCAGTCATGCGGATATCGCAAACGCCGCACGGACAACTTCACTACTCTGCGGGGGCTTTGCCCAGTAGTCGGGCTGGCGCACGCACCAGGGGGTAATTGCGTTCCACCATTTGTCCTACATGTTCTGACGCTCGTCTCCGTTCAGCTATAAACCGCATCGTGCAATCCAACGGTATCATTGCCATCGCAAGCGCAGCTGCTGGCGGCGACGAAGGCAAGCCGATGTCATAGCTATACTCGTATCGGATAGCTCTATTGACTTCTCATAGATCCGGCCGAGCTGTCGGCCGTAGACCCGTACAATCGGGAAGGTGCCTTGTCAGTGTGGTATGAGGGCAGACGTGAGGAGAGGAGATCTCAGTGCTTGAGGTCGAGATGCTGACGCCTGCGTTAGATCGTACACTGCATGCACACGAACGAATGCTCGACGATGTCGATCCCCAGGCCGTCGAACATTTTTCGCTTGCTCCAGGTATGTGGAGCGTTTGCGCGGCCCGAGGTCCTGCTCATACAAGTTCGCAGTGACAAAACACTATGCGGTGCAGGACGTGCAGTTCAACCCTGCGTAGTACGTGTGCTTCGATTCGAGTTGCTCCAGATGCCAGATGCTAAAGCTCCGCCCAGTCCGACTCGGATAGCCTCGAGCGCTAACGACCTCACGGTGCGCATCTGGGACTGCGACCAAGTGTTCAACGAGGACGAGGAAAGTCCTGAGGACGAGGCAAATCCCGAGGATAAGCAAAGCCCCGAGCCGGTCCACACAGGTGAGAGTGTTCAGTCGCTGTGTGACTCCATTGACGAGGTTCGGACACAGAGGAGTACGAGTGCACAATGGGTAAGTTACTCTTCAAGCCTGGTGAACCGGTACTAGCTATGGGTGGGCACGACGGGTACGTAGGCATGCACACCGTACGGTGCAGGACTTCATGATTCTTACATCCGTTTCAAGCTCTGTCTATGTGCTCCGAGACGAAGGGCGAACGCCGATTGCAAGCCGTCTACGACTTGCACGGGGGAAAACCGACGAGACGGGCGACATCGCATGGGGATGCGGTCCACTGTCAGACAAGCTCTTCGCCTCCTCCATGACGAAGGCGGAGAAGGCATTCAGCGGCACACACAAGGTGTTCGACATGACGACAGAGCGGCCGATATGCACAATGGAGATCCAGGAGGCCGGAGACTCCATCGCCGTCCACCCGGCAGGTACGTCAATCCACATAACAGCACGCGCCTCTCCTGACAGTCCGAGCACGGCAGGCACCTTCGTGGCCATCGCCACGAAGCCCTCCAAGCGCGCACACACCCTGTACCTCTTCGACGGCCGGCGCTTGGGCTCGCAGCCCGTGCACACCCTCGCGCTGGACAGCTTCCAGCAGAGCGTGACGACGATGAAGTTCAGCCCGGACGGCGTGTACCTCGCGCTCGCGCGGGACGACAACACGACGGACGTGTATGACGCGCGGTTCCTCGGCCGCAGGAAGCTCCACGCATTCACGCACGAGCCAGGCAACGTCCTGACGTACACGAAGGACGTCTACGGCGTGGTAGAGGCGCAGTGGGTGGAAGGACATCCTTCGGGGTTGGGGCTCGTCACGGGCGGGTGTGATGGTGCGTGTCTTATTCAGATTCTCGCTCAGTAGCCAGCGGGATGGCTGAGGGACCTGTAGGCTGCGTTCGATTGTGGGACGTCCGCTTGGCGGATAGCGATCCGAACAACGGCCTGCCCATTGCCCAGTGCGGACACGATCTGGGGCACTTCTCCCTTGGAGATCCTTCCAGAGACGAGATGCCCCTTGTCATGTGAGTACTAAGACGTTGTGTGTGCACCCAGAAGAATCTAACGGCTCGCCAGAGGCGAGATGTCAGGAAAGGTCACCATCTTCGACCACACAGGAAGGCACAGATAGTCACGGCGTTTGTGCTCAATGTCCTGTATTCATTCGCGGGAGGAGATGATTGCGTGGTGGGGCGATCCGATGGTCAGATTGGGTCCAATACAATACTAATACATATGCATAGCGTGACAACAACAAAAGCAAGCGTAGATCGACTCATGAGACAGACAGCGTGTTATCCACCCGCACCAAGCTCTCCAGCTCCGTAAACATCAAGTCATCCGCAACGATCTCGCGCTGCAGCATCAAGCCCCACGTAATCTCGTCCTGGTGCCCGCTCAACAGCCCCATGCCGCGTTGTGGCCTGCTCTCGCCGTGCTCGCCGTACCCCATGCCAAACATCAGCGTCGTGCCCGACGGCATCTGCGCCGCGTCGAACGAGTCCTCCGCGTCATCGATGAGGCGCATCGCCTCGATCGCGCGGCGGACGGAGATGATGAAGTACATGCGCGCGTCGGGCGGGGAGTAGATCGAGAACTTCTTGACGAGCCGCAGGAGCACCTTCGTGAACCCGAGGCTGCGGTTCGTCTTGATGCGCTTCTTGAGCGGCGGCGGCGCGAGGAAGGCGAGCGCGTAGATCGCCATCACGAGCTTCTCGACGAAGCCGAGCCACACGTCGCGCATGACCACCTGGAAGTCGTTGTCGGACACGGGCAGCCGGTGCACGAGCGACTGCATCAGCGTCCACAGCCACTCTTGCGAGACGGCTTGGCAGAGCATCCGCCGGTTGTCGTCGGGCTGGAAGAGGCGCGTGAACGCTTCGAGCGTGACGTCGGCGAGGGGCGGGGGTTTGGGGTGGTGGACGGCTGGTGGGATGCCCGACATGAGCATGCTGGCGAAGGGCGGCACGGCTTCTACTGGATCCACCAGGTACGAGGCCAGAAGCTCGAATGCGCGGCGCACATTCAGTACATCTTGTTTTGGAGGAGGGGTGGCAGAGGAGAATGTGATGGTCCCCGCGACGTTGATGAGGATGTGCACGACATCTTTCCGCAATGTCAGTAGGTCCTGCAGTGACAGTACTTTTGAGGCGGGTAATGGCAGCGCATTTGGATCGTCCGACGGAGCCAAACGAGAGAGACGGAGGATGATCGAAAGCAAGCGATCGTGTTTTGCGAGGTAGTCGTGGTTGTCCGGCATATTGGATAGATTTCGGATGATGTTCATCACTGCGAGTACTGTCTCGCCCGTACGTGGGCGAGGTCCGGTGTCAGGATTTTTCCACCCTTGTTTTGGGTGTAGGGCTGCAAAAGGTGTTGCGCCTTCCTCCACCACACCGTTAACCAACTCCCTGTGCGTCCGAATGTGGCCATGTGGCGCAGGCGTTATGAACGCGTCGTCGTCGCCGTCGAATGCGATGTCCTCGAGCAAGTCGAGGGCCTCTTCCAGTAACTCTGGGGCTTGGAGGATCGGGAAGCCTGGTTCTTTATGTGGGTATCGCATGAGGGTAAGCATGGTGAATGTAGTCAGAGCGTAGGACAGTTCCGTCGTCAGACGTGAACGCAGGGACAGTGTGACGGCGTCAATGTCGACCTGTCCCCATTCATTCATGTCCTTAAGCGGCCGATGGCTGGCGCGCAGGAGCTCATGTTGGACTGCATCGACGTCCCTCCCGCCAGAGGTTTCCAAAGGCCTGGCGAGTGGAACGTATTCGATCCTGCGTCGGGACGGCTGTTTGATTACCCTTGCCGGCGCAGGTGCAGCATGTCCGTTCTGCGACCCGGCTGGAGGCACGGACTGCAGCAATGGCATATGGTCAGGGTGCGGATTCACAGGGCGAGGGGAATACTCACGGCCCGCATGTCAGAGAGGTCTGCGCTACCTGCGAGAGGGGTCGGCTGCGCGGTCTGCAGGGAAGCTATATAGGACGCACCTGTCTTCTGCCTGACGCGTTTCGGGTCTAAATCCTCGGCTTCTCCCAATTTGCGCTTCCGGCCGTTGGCCTCCTGGTCGGCGTCAGCGCCGTTGAGTTCTTGTCCCACAATGGAACTGGGTCCGAGGCTCGAAGTTGATCGGGTCATGTGCGTCAAGCTCGAGGATGCGCTCATGCCGGCAGCCCCATTTAGCCCGGCAACGGGGGAGTGTTGCGCGAGCTGCGGCGTATGGGAAGGGTTGGGGGGTGATGCCTGGTTCGGAACCGCACTGTCGAGCATCTGGGACGATCCTGACGACATGGATGGACCCATAGCGCCCATGTTCATGCTTGCGTCGGAGGACATGCCTGGCATCGCACCCATGCTGGAGGGGCCTGGCAGGCCGTCGGGCAGTCCGCCTTGTGCACTGCCTGGCATCTGCTGCGCACCTTGTTGTTGTACGGCGCGCATCTGCTGCTCGCGCAGGTTCCTCCGGTATGCCTCCTCGAAGGGCGCGACGATCATCATGTAGTACCGCGCGAGGACGGGGGCGACGGGCTGGCCGTGTTGAGGCGGCTCGGGGAACTGGTCTGGGAGGTCGAACTGGCGGAGGATGGCGGGCCATAGGCCCTGCTGGTTCACCTGGGTGGGGGTCAGGAAGAGCGGGTGGGCAGCGGGGAGATCCGAGGACGCACCTTGTGGCCGCCGCCGCCCTGGAGGACAAGGACCCACAGCTTGTAGAGATCGACGTCCTTGGCGGCGAGGCGGATGACGCCGTGGTCTGCGCGGGAGATGTCGAGGGGCTTCCAGGGGGACGAGGCGGGGTCGTAGCCCTGGGGCCAGGGGACGCCGACGAGGTCGGGGGGAAGGGGGTTGCTGCGCGAGTGGACGGTGGCGAGCCCGCCGAGGAACTGGCGCCTCTTCTGGAGCTGCTGCATCTGTTGGAGGGCCATGGTCGGCTGGCAGGAGGGAGATGAGCGTGCGCATGGGCTGTGGCTGGGCGACTCACGTTGGGCGGTGGCGGTGAGCCGTGAGGGGGCGGGAGGGGAGGGCCCAGCGAACCCCGCCCGGGCTGTGATTGCGGTGTCAACAATCCGCCGAAATAAGGCACCGAGGTTCCGCCAGGCGCAGAACGGTTGCCGGCCTTTGCCAGCGACGTCGCCTGCAGCGCCGCCATCTGCTTCGCAGCCAGCGCGTCCAGCCCCCCGAACCCCCCGCCAGCCCCGTAGCCCCCGCCGTCGCTACCCATCCCGCTGTTGTCGCTGTTCTGCTGCCTGCCAGACCATCAGCGGCGCACGCGCGACACCCGGACACCACCCACATCTGCGATCCAGTATCCACCCGCTTCTGGGCGGCGCTGGGTTCTTTCTGCTGACCTGGTTCTCTGGCTTGGCCGCGCGCAGGCCTCGAGGGCGTGAGGGACGGCGACCCCCGATCCACCTAGCCGCCCGTCTCTCTTCCCGTGACTGCCACCACGCGCCCATGCCTCCCTCCGAAATCGACGACATTTTTGCTGCAAAAACACCCGGCAGGGCCAAGGCCCCCGTCCCCGTTGCCTCCTCCTCCGCTGCAGAGCCTCCGAAGAAGAGCAAGAAGAACAAGAAGGAAAAGACAGCCAAGAGGAAGCGCGATGATATCGATGACTCGCAGCCTGCAAAACGTCGAGTGCCAGAAACCGTGCTCGACCCGTCAGTCAACCCAACGCCAGCTGCCAACGTAGCCGTACCAACGTCAGTCAAGGCAGCCAAGCTGGCGAAGCTGGCCGCTGCTCCAGTAGCAACGAAGAAAAAACGCAGCAAGCCCGACAAGGACGAAGAGACGAGGTTCAAGGACTCCAGAGGCAACGGGCCCCGTATGTCTCATCGACGAGCCCTGTCACCCCCCTCGGCTCACATTTGCTCCACAGGACAGAAGACAGAAGAGGGTTACACCATCTACAAAGAGGACGAACTCGGGATGTCTAATTCAGGTGGTGGTAAGCGGGGTTTCCTCGCCGTGCACAGCGGTCCAGAATCGCTGACTCTCTGGTCTTGCAGACACGCCGTTATGTCCGTTTGACTGTGATTGCTGTCAGTCACAATTGTCATTGTTCACTCCGTTCCATGTGACGAACCCTGTGCAGGTTTTTGATGCTGGACTTGAGCTGGCTCGTTGGCAATATCTGTACCATTATGTGGCGATATACCCATCAATGCTCGTGTATCTTTAGGTGAGCCGGGCCTGGAATCTTCTCTGTCGCTCGTTGACTAACCAAGGCACAGGTGTGCGCAATATATCTGTATCACATAGACAACAAGTCGGATGATCCGGCACAGCTTGCAAGCTGTGACCAACAAACAGGCTCTATCGAAGCCTCGTCTACCTCTTCCCGTGGTTGTGCGAGGTCAATGTGTAGCCAAGATCGATTTACCGAGATTATCATCTCTCAGCGAGCATCATCACTCGTATGAGGGTAGTGCGCAATGGCGCCTTCCGGGGACATGCTACTGCATAATATTGTGCATCTTTTCATTGTGCCAGGTATAATATCCAAGCTGTCCATTTGGTGGTTGCTGATGCTTCGGACAGATGTACTTTCACCTGTAGTATCACAGCGACACGCAATCCATCTCCGTTTTAGCCCATTCTGCCCCCTTGTGTGACCGCACGTATCAAACGGCTACCCCTTGCGCAGCTGCGTCCCGCAGGCGCGTCAAGGTCAAATGTCGCCAAGACCGTGGTCAGCCTGCTCCCCAGTCCATCGGCGTGTTGTAGGTTGACATGTGTACCGCTGCTGTTTCGGCGCGAGTATGGACAAATCTTCTCGAAGCGGCTGCTGACTTGCTCGATTGGAATTTGTGACAGCGGCGGTAACTGCGTAGGGCTGTGGCCTGGCGCGCAGTTTTCCGGGCGACGCGTTCTGTGGCTTTGTATGTAGGAGTGCTTCATGTAGACGGTTGTATCGCAGTGTGTGACTGCCGTATAGATGCTGAATGTATAGCTGCTGCAAGCAAGAGTTGTGTGATTACGTGCGCAAAAGGGTTGTGTGATGAGATATGGATCTTGTAGTGAGACCGACGCCTACATCCGAGAAGGATCTATGAAACGCCCCGGAGGCGCACATCGGTCGGCCTAATACGCTTGGCTCGACCCGTCACCCCATTGTCTCCTAGTATGATCATGGAGCGCTCCCTATTTCCCGATCCCGTTATACAGCCTTCGCTTCTCTGAGCACGCCTCGACTTCGCCCGCACACCTTCGACTGTACTATCACGACACCACTGTTGTAACTTGCTAGCTCGCTGAAGTGTAATGCCTCACGACGCGGAACCACCCCCGAGCTACTCGCCCGACCCCGCGGACGACGAGACGCGATCGGACGGGACGGGTGCGGTCGTCGAGCCGCAGATCATCATCATCCCTATAGGCAACGACGTGAGCTTCCAGGCGGGCTACCTGGGCGCGGACGGCGAACACGCCGCGATCGAGGGCGAGCTCCAGCTGAAATGCGCGGACGACTTCGGCTGGGAGAGGATGTACGTCTGGTATTGCCGCGCTCTGTGATTGCACGCTGACATCGGCGGGCGTGCTAGTACGATGTGTCTGCGCTCCGTGGAGACCGCATACGAGACGGAGATCGAGCTGGGGAACACGGAAGTCGTGCTCGCCTCGTCGAGCTCCGAGAACCGACGCGCGAGCTTCCCGTTCGCGATCCCGCTCCCTCCGGACACCGCGCAGTGCTTACACTCGCTGCGCTCCTCGCTCTCACACACGTTGACCGCGAAGGTGTACGCCGCGGGCCGCAGCGCGCCCGTGCTCACCAAGTCAGTGCTGGTCCACACCCGCCGGTATACATCGCACTCGCATGTGTGCACGATCGCCCCGGAGACGCGGCAGCTCGCGGAGCCCACTGCGATGCAGGTGCAGGTGCCGCGGACGACGTTCAAGGCGGGCGAGCCGATCCCGGTGTACCTCACCGTGCCCGTTCCGAGGCGGGAGTTGGTGGTGGAACAGGGGCTGAGACTGCGGAATGTCCGTGCGGAGTTGGTGCGCATTGTGCGGGTGCGCACGAGCACCGAAGATGAGTTCTCGTCTGGTTCAGCTGTGGCAACAGAAAGCATCCTTGGCGAGCCGTCTTCGTCAACACGACCGTCGTCGGACGCGAAGACGATGCCTCCCGTGCCCGGGGAGCAGAAGGTCATCGCGCTATCAGGTGCAGCATGTCGGCTGCACCCCGCACGACCAGTCCAAATCCGTCTCGTGTTGCATCCACCAGTGGGCTCCCCGTTGGCGATGCAGCCGCACGACTTGCCTTCAGAAGACTACTACGCGCCGGATACCGTGGAGTGCGCTACCATCACCCAGACGACGCTGCTACACTCGGTCTCCTTCCGCCTCCGCGTCCATGTGGCGTTCATGAACATGTCCTCGCACACGGAGCGTGTCTCCACGCTGGAGATCCCCATCGTACTGCTCCCTCCCACGGCGGAGTTACCGCAGGTGGAACAATCCGTGGACACTGCCTACCACAAGAAGCACGACCAGCCGCCAGTGCGGACGAACAGGCTGGAAGACATTGACGTGCCGCGCTACGAAGAAGGCGAGGCGGGCCCAAGCTACCACAGTGCCCCACCGCCCTTCGAGGAGCGCGAGGCGCCGCCGCCGTTCTTCTCTGAGCCCGAAGCGTCAACCTCGTCACGGCTGCCCACGTTCCTCGAGTCCGAGCACGAGATCTACATCCCGTTGAGCGAGGACCCGACGATGGCACCCCCGTCGATGCAGCCGAACGGCGCCATCGAGGGCGAGGGCGTCCTGTATGGCTTCCCGCCGTCGGAGCAGTTTGATGGCTACGCGGACATGGATCGCTCGTTCACACCACCGCCGACGGTCGAGATGGCTTCGCGAGACACAGACGTCACATCGCTGGCGAGCATGAACCCGACCGCCGCCATAGAAGCGATGGGGCTGGCGTTGGGCCTCGACCATTCTGACGATTCGTTAGCAGGACCCCCGCCGCCTCCGCCACCTCCCATGGACGATCCCTCAGACCCACCGCCGTCGATAGACTCGGACTTCAGAGATCCCGAGGGCACGCACCAATCGCCTAGGTCACATCCTCCGTCTCGTATGAACTCTTTGCAAATGCCAGACACCGATGATCATGCGTTGAATGAAGATGCTGAGCACGAGGAACACGGACATGCGCCACCACCTTACCGCGTACCGGACAGTGCAACTCAGGACAACCCACACGATGCGGTCCCACCACCATACGTAGATCTTGTCCATCATCCACACTAACATTCTATCGTTCCTTCGTTGCTGGACGACGCGCCGGGCCACAGCAAACAATGGGATCTGTCCAATTGTAATAGTAGAAGCAAATACATGTACTGAGAACCATATAGATCAGACAAGGAGACAAAAGACGGAACGATGACGGTAGCGGTAGGAGGGGTAAGGGTAAGGGTACCGGTGGTGTGGGGCAGGCGGAACGCTAGCGGGACAATTGTTCGCCTGCATCTAACAGTTACAAGAATCCTTGCTCTTCGCAGCGTTCTCCTCGAGATTGACACCCTCCTGCGCGCCGGCACGAGCACCAGCAGCGCCCGGACGGCCTGCACCGCCCCGGGAGGAAGCAAGAATTTGGTCAATGGGAATCTTCTTGGCTGTACCAGGAACACCAGTAAGCACATGCATCAGGGCAAGAATAACATACATACCGATTTCGGTGAAGAGCTCCACGATACCCTCACCGGTCTTCGCACTAGTCTCGAAGAAGAGTAGACCAGCTTCCTGAGCGTAGGCCTCAGCCTCCTCCCGCGGCACCTGCCTCAAGCTGTCTGATTCGCCGCTAGCAGGGGCTTCACCTGGTGTGGCAGTAGCATCGTCGGCCTCATCCTCCGATTCGGAGGTAGCCGCGGCTGCGGGCGCGGTCGAGGATTGAACGAGATCGACCTTGTTGCCTGCGAGAGCGATGACGATATTGGGGTTGGCTTGCCGTTGCAGCTCCTTCACCCATGTCTTCGCCTTCTCCAGACTTGAGGCCTTCGTGACATCGTAGACTACGACTGCAGCCTGGGCATTACGATAGTACATAGGCTGTAAGAAAAGAGACCTTGACCATTAGTAGCGATACGAATCGTTTGCGTGTGTGACATACAGCAAGGGAGTGGAAGCGTTCCTGGCCAGCAGTGTCCCAGATCTCATATCGCAGAACACGGTCCTCCAGCCGACACTTCTGAGTGAGGAAAGCAGCTCCGATTGTGGGCTCCTTGTTGGCTTGGAATTCATTCGAGACCTGCCAGTGATTTAGAGACGACCAACGTCCATGTGGGAAGCACTCACAAATCGCAGCACCACCGACGACTTCCCGACAGCTGCCTCGCCTATTTCATACAACAGACGTGAGTACGAGCTCCACCACCGAATGACTCATCACATAAAGTCAGGCTCTGCAGCCCCCTGGAAAGGCCCATAGCGGCTCAGGGTAATGCAAACGCTGCTACGGCGGAAGCGATGCAGACCGCGAGGCGGGTCGGACGATCTGCACTGTGCGAATTCGGAGCGAAGTCTCACCTAGCAGCACCAACTTGACCTGAACAGACCTCTCCGCTGAGCCCGAAGCACCGTCGGCCATGTCTAGAGATGAGGGAGAATGGGTGGGCTGGAGGATGGTGATGGCGTAACGAGGAAGCGCGAGGCGCAGGGGGCGCTCAGCGGCCAGCCTTGTCCTTGTTTATCGCATGTTTGCTGCCCCGCGCATGCCGTTCTCTCAGACGCGGCAGTGGCGGCACGGTCACCGCGCGCTGCAGCCTGTCGAATATACTCTGCTCCTCTCTGGAAGTTGGTATTCTGATAGCAACCCACCATCGGACAGCGGTCCTTGGCAGCACCCGCTAAAGTCATGGCGAAGAAGAAGAAAGTCGCGCAGGAGTCGTCCTCCGAAGAGGAGCAGCAATATATCGTCGGTAAATAACTGTCAGTGACTTCACAGACCGGGGTCAAGTTCACTTAGTATCCACAGAGGTCATTACCAAGGCGAAAGTCGCTAAGAATGGCAAATGGGTGCGTCCAAATAGAAGGCAACCTCCAATGCTGTACTGATACAGCTTCGCCATTAGAAATACTATGTCAAGGTAGGACCGTCCTCGGTGCGATGTGCATCACTAGTCTCATGATGTGTGCAATAGTGGGCCAACTATGATTCGGACAACAACACGTACGTCTCATCGTAATTATCGTCTGCTGATAAGCTGAAAGTGGTTCAGTTGGGAGCCAGAAAAGAACGTTGAGGAATGCGATCGCCTCTTGAAAGCTTTCTGGGCCGATGTTGGTTACGACACTGAAGACTATCCACGGGGTCACACCGTGTATGCGACACCGACGTTCATCGGTAGGTATTATTGTATGGCGTCGTTCATACACTCATGTGTGTAGCAAGGGAGAAGGCGTTCTTCGCTAAGCATTTCGATGCGTCGAACCAGCCACAGTCGGATGCTAATGAGTCTTCCGAGTCGTCGGGAGGCGAAATTCCGAAACCTCTACCCCCGTTGAAACGGAAGAAGTCAGGAACAGGAACCAAGGTATTGCCTCCGGCGCTATGGGTGTGCCAGAGTTGCGTTGAACTCACGACTTGTTATATGTCAAGGGAGCGAAGAAGAAGGAAGTAGGGAAGATCAGGCATCCACGATCTGAAACGCCTTCCTCCTCTGCTCTGGCCAAGAAGGCGAAGACAACAAAGTCTACGAAGCCGACAGCGCCCACGCGGCGGACGGTGAGTGACGGTGGCTCTTAGGTCGAAGGTTCGTCAGTTAACAAGTAACAGCAAGATTCGGACGATGGTACATATGAATCAGATAGTTCCGCTTCGAGCGGTGTCCCATTGACCAGAATCAAGTTGAAACCTCCGAAGCGCCCCGTCACTGAAGCTGTGCGTTCTCCATGTTAGCTTGCCTATGCCTTCTCATATGTTCGTTTCAGGAATCTTCTGATGGCTCGACAAGTAAACCTCTGCGGAAGAAAGCTCGAAAGGTGGAGAGCACACAGGTGGCTGCGAATCAGGTCAGCGATATGTTCCTTGTTGTGGCAAATCGCTGACTGTAGCCGAGTAGGATAAGGGCAAAGGCAAAGCAGGACCGTCAGCCGATGCCGAAGAGAACGATCGCGCGGGATCCCTCTTCTCAGGCTCAGAGGGACATTCATCGCCGGATGTGTCGCTGGCCTTGAAAGGCGAGTAACCTCTTCGCGATGACAATGGTGGTCCTGATACACGCGGATAGATCGCCCGCAAGCTGAGCAGAATGCCGCGAAAGCTGCTTCTGCAAAGGCCGCTTCAACGAAATCGAACACACCGCAGACAGCTCCTGGAAAGCCAGCTCCGAAAGAGCCTGTCAGACAAGAAGCTTCAGCAGGGAGCAAAGGCAAATCGGTCGCAACCGGGATACCTACCAAGATGCGTCTGGCAGAGACTGTTCACAGTCTGGTGCCAGCCAGACCTCCCATACAGCGAGGTCAACTATCCAAGCTTTCCTTCAAGAAGAACGTGGCAGCCACAGGTAGTGCGTCGAATACGCCCGTACAGGAGAAGCACCCATCTCCTGTCGCCCTGTTGGCGCCGTCTCCTGCATCGTCAGCTGCTCCGGAAGGCATTCCCTCTCCGCAACAGTCTGCCCCTCAGTACTCTCCAGCACCAGAACAGTTCGTCTGCCACTACCGTAGACCGGTCTTCGACTGATGTATCTACAGGCGACCACCGGTTCCATTACCGAGGCGGACTATGCAGCCGCCAGCTGCAATGAACGCAATGTCTGATGTCGATCAATTCCTCTCAACGATGATGCCTGCTGAGTGAGTACCTTCTTGTCTCCGCTAATCCCATGGCTACTTACTGAACCTTGTAAAGCATGGCAGCACCGATGGAGTGAGTGTTCCTCTCATAGATCCATGATTTTTCTAACGTCCACTAGCGAAACGGCGATGGAGCCCCCGATACGGAAGCCCGCGCCCATTGCAAGTAGTTCCGCAAAGCCCACAGCTCTTGGCAGGTTGGCATCAATTACGACGGTCTTACTGGCCAAACGTTCATGTTCGTCCACAGGATCCCAAAGAAGTGGAAGTGGACGGGCGAAGCCTTCATCGAGGTCGAAGAGGGTAGAGCACAACGCCTCTGCAATTTGTCGCTGTGGGATGCATCAGACCCCCGTCCGAATGGTCTACGCTTCAGTATCTGCCTCAACGCAGTGGACTCGATCCGGTTAGGCAAGCTACACGAAGCGGCCGACATCTACATGATCCTGCGTAGTTGTATCCAAGTTCAGCAGTTTGCCAAACTCGGGCCCGGCGAAGACTCGGATGATGATGCTGTGGTCGCTCTAGCGGCTCACCTGAGGGCAAGACGCGCGGTAAGTCTCAGGCAGACCATTGTGTTTCTGGGTGTTGATAGCCTTCCGTGCAGTTTACATACGCACGCCTGAGTTTGGATGGCGTAGAGGTCGCACTCATGCTTGTCTTCCCACCGTCCATCAACGAGCTGTGTCGACTCCTCAAGGTGCCCCCCCAGGCAACGATAGATGCCCCCATGGTGGCCGCTCTATTGCCATGGGAGCTGAGTCGACAAGAGTTTGACGATGCGAAGTGGTTCAAGCCGAGGGCCGATGTGGAGTCGAGCGTATACTTGGATCCTGCAGTGGAGACCGCAACGCGCGAGACGATCGCGAGAGATCCTGCGGTTCATCGAGCACTGCGGATCCTGAATGTCCCCCACTCTTTGTACAAATTCTTATCCTCGTACTCACGCAAATACTGCATCTGGTACTCGCCCGCAGATGGCACTGTGGGGGAGCCGCCCGGTATGGAGACCGCTGCTCTGCGGGCCGTATTGACGGCCTTGAAGGCCATGGATATGGGGTACAAGAGCGATGTGCGCATCATATTCGTGCATGTTGGCGCGTTGAAGACTTTCCACAAACTTCCGGCGCTGGCGGAGAGGCGTAGCAAACGGTCCGAAATCAGGTTCTACACATATGGAACGCATGAGAGCGTCCCGCCTGACCGCTGGGGGATACGTGAGATCTATCCTCTAGGTTCGTACCATGTATCTGAAGGGATATCCATCTAATTAACATGTGATGTAGGTGGTATAGTGACCTTCACGCCGTCGGCGGTCCTCAACAACATCGTCGGAGTATACGAGCTCATCAAGAAGATAGACGAGCATCCTATGTGGGAGTGTTACATCCTACCGTCGGTAATAGCAATGCTCGCCAAATTGACATGCCAAGGCGACACCCCGGTGGCGCTGTTCGACAAGTTAGTCGTAATCAGTCCTTCCCAGAAATCTCTCACTGACCCCACTGTCCCAGAGGCGAATTCCTCTTCAGTGACCTGCTCGAGATGATTGAAGAGGGGAAGATATCGCTCCTCCGCTCACCACCATTGACGCGCTGCGCGAAAGGCGGTATTGACCCAGCCGCGAAGTGGATCTCCTGGCAGACCGAAGTGCTCGGAATGGACGCCCGGAATCTGCTCGAGTCGTCCATCGCCCTGGCGATGGAGCAGTACAGCGGAGTGCAGGAGAATGACTTACCTGACGCCATTCAGAAGGAGATCGTGCGCGACTTGATGGGCATGCAGGTGCAGCCTGCACTCATGGACGCACGCCGGCGGTTCGTGGTCATCAGAAGCAAGAGCGATAAGTTTTTGAGCGAGGACAAGGATGGGGTGAGTAGCACTTATTTCCCAAGCGAGGCCACCGTATTGACTTCTAGTTGAGGTTGAATGCAAGACTGTCGGGGCGTTTGACTTCAGGGATGATTTCTTCACACCTTGATGGCTATCATCGAGAACATAACTTCAATACCCACTGTTGTATCATTATACTCTTGTCTTGTTATGACTTGGTGCACGATGAGTCCGACGCTTGAGGGTGATCATGCATGGAGAGAGAAAATTCCAAGATGTCCAGGTGAGTAGATCCAGCATACATAGCTTCGTAGGGCACCGCCTAACTAGCCTGGGCCTCATTCGCTCTCGCCGCTTTGGTGCTTTTGACCCACTCATCAACAACCTCCTTCGCGACCTCCACCTCATGTTCAGCAAGCAGATGCCTGCGCAGGTCATAGGCTCTGCTGAATACATACTGGCACCGTGGTTGTCCCGTAGTCGTCGGGGCCGTCGTCGCACCGTCGTCCGCGGCCACGCCATTGCCCCCGTTGTTGACGCAAAAGGACGGCGGCAGGTCCGGGAACGGGCACCGTAGACTACGTGTGCCGTTGTTCAGGCGTGCCTGCGAACGAGTGTCGTACGCAGCCCCAGTGATGAAGTCGATGCTGAACGTCACTGAGGGTTTTGCTGTCTCTTCCCTACCCCCTGGGTCATCATCCTCCTGCTCGTCTGAACTGCCTTCCGTCCCCCCCTCGCTGATTTCTCCTGCGTCGTCCTCCGACTCGGAGTCGGAGGAGACGGGCTCTGTCGGGTGCGTCTGTGCGGTATGTCGCTGGAGGAGATGCTTGTACCCGAAGGTACGCCCACATATCGAGCAGGCGAAGTCTCGTCGGCCTAGGTGGGTCACGTTGCGATGTGTCATAAGTGATTTTCTCTGCATGCAAGCGCGCCATCAGTCCATGGCATCATGAAGGATCAAGGGCGCGATGAGACTCACCGACTTGAAATCTTTCCCGCAATCCAACTCCTGACACACCCAGCCGCGCCCAACTTCCCCGCCTCTACGTCTTTTTCGTGGGCGGTCGTCCTCACCTGTTCTCGCTTCCTCGGCCTTCTCGAGCTCCGCCTCGAGGTCACGCTCAGCATGAATCTTCAAGTGAGCGCGGAGACCCTTCTGGGCAGTGAACGTCTTGCCGCTGCACGAAGGATAGGGGCATGTGGGCGGATGGGCAGTGCGCATGTGGTGCTGGAGAGCCGTCCAGTTTGCGAAGTACGTAGGTGGGTGGCCCGCGGCGGGTAGACATGACGCGTGCACGCAGGTGTAGCGCTTCTCTGTTTCAACATTCAGTCAAGAGCTCCCATCAGACGGACGGACATAGAGAAAGGAAGTGGATGGATCTACGAGGAAGAGAACGAACCATCGTGTGTCTTGACGTGTGCACGCAACTTCTGATTAGTGGCGAAGGACTTGCTGCAACCATCATGATCACAACGGTAGGACTTAGTCCCGGGAGGAGCATGTGTCGAGCAGATATGCTCCCGCAGCTGGTACTGCTTGGCAAACGTCGCGTCACAGGATGGCTCGGCGCACTATGAAGAGTTAAAATTACAAGTGAGCCATAGCAAACGCCAAGGCGCAGCAGTATACACACATTGAAGGGCATCTCTCCCTTGTGCAGATTTGCATGCACGCGGAGATGCTGAGACGTCCAGAAGCGCTTCCCGCACTCTGCTTCCTCGCAGACGAACGGTCGGGCCGATTCTGGCAAATGCGAGCGAGAGTGTGCCTGAAGGTGACTTTCGCGAAGGTATGATTTCTGGCATGTCGCGCAGATGAAGGGTCGCTGCAACGCAGGTGAGACAGGTGATCCGAGGATAAAAATGCAAGCATACGTCTCCGGTGTGCGAGCGCTGATGTTCTGCTAGTCGAGAAGGCTTCGAGTACGACTTGTCGCAGCCATCAAAATCGCATGTGTACCGCTTTTTCTTGTTCTTCACGTGTCCTCTAGATGGGCCAGGTCCCAAGGAGATAGAAATGACTGGGGAATGAGGGCTCTGCTCATACTCGGATTCAGAGTGAGAGGCCGTATAACTTGGAGTCGGCGACGAGGAGATGCGCAAAACGAGCGGACTGTCGTCCCTCTTGCGTTTTCTGAGCACGACGGTTGTGCTGGTCGATGGCCTAGGGACGCCCGACGCCATCTGCGGTGACAGAGCGGGAGAGGTTACAGGCGCTCGTGCGATGGTGCAGCCGGGCATCTGCGACGCGCACACGTGATGGGATCGCGCGCGTAACGTGGCGACGCACTGGCACCCACAACCCTCCTCTCCCCGGATCACTCGGTCCCGGCACTCAACTCCCTCCGTTTCGTGTGTGCTCCTTGGCATCCTCGATCAGCGCGGTCGGCGTTGAAACCGTGAATTCCGTCTCTACATACACTGCCGAAATAATCGTACGACACAAGGCCACAAGAATCCCCTGATGGTTCCGAGTCCAGGGGCAGTCTTCGCGACCTCTGGTCTTTGACCTGAATTTGGCCCAGATGCTTGCAATCAATGTCTTTTTTTGATCTTCCAGCCTTCGTTGATGATGCAAAGGCGCTGATCTTCGGGTTCAGACCAGTCTATTGTCTTAGCGTGTTACCGGCGCCGTCAGCCTCGGTCAGATCTGTTATACGGGCCAAAGCATGTGGACTCCCCTGAGAGCGCTCCTATCGCGCTCTCTAAGCTGTGCTGGAGGCCGTTCCTATAACTTCAGCTGTGCTGCCCTTCATTTCGTCATCTCTTGTACCCGTGAACATGCATGGGCTTACGACCACACTCTTTTTCGCCGCCGCGGCATCCTTTGTTTACGGCGAGTACTCCGCGAAGTCACCGGTCGCTTTCGACACTGACATAACTGCAGCTGATACCAATGACTGGGTTAATGTCAACTACGTCCTAAAGCAAGCAGGCTCGAGCGGCTCGAGCAACACTGCAGACTCTCAAAAGAGTATCATCAGCAGTGCCGGCAGCACCGCGAAGTCAGGCCCATGGTGTATGTTTCCTGAGCTAGGTCAGACACATTGACCTTGATTCTGACCAGAAATCACAGCCGTCACCGATAAGGGCAGCGTAAAGCCTCCCAGTGGCAATCTGCGTGACTACCTGAGCTGGGCCCCTTAGTAAGTGGTCTGTTTATGACGCCAAACATGCGCTCAACCCCCGTTCCAGTCACTGGCCTGATTGTAACTGGTGCACCAGTGGCACGAACCACTTGGCCAACCCTAGTAGAGGTGACGATGGGGACGATGGAAGTGACGATGACGACAGCGACGACGACACTACTGGTACCGACCCATACGAGGACGGTGGTGATGACGACGGGGGCTCAGAGCTATTCGTCCGCCTCGACCCTGGGTACTCATTGTCGTTCCCTAAGCAGAAGCGAGCCGTCTTCGGGACCCACAAGCGCATTCAGAAATGGAAGGCGGCGCTCGCAGAAGGCCAGCCGCCGATATCCACCGGAAGTGACAAGGCTGCGAAGCCACAGAACCAGCCTAGAGTCAATGCACGTCAAGATGGTGTGGTCGATGGGCTGCCCTCACCAACGATCCCGGTGGGTGTGTCGGAGCCTGCTATCCCCCCTACGCAGAGCTCTAGTTCTGTTGGTACTATGATGGGTACGCCTGCACCTGCTGAGGCACCAGCAAAGACGCAGTCAAAGAGGAGCTCTTGTACACCGTCGCCCACGAAGTCCCTGGCCCCTAGCGCAAGTACGTTCAAAGTTACCATGGCCACACCATTCACCCGTCCAGGTACTGATTTGCGTTACAGCCTGGACGACGTGCCCTTATGTCGTTCGCGACGGCAAGGTCAATCCTGACGTGCGAACACTGCCTGACTCCCCTGCGGCCGTGCACATGACGGAGTCGGTGCTCTACAACAGTATTGCGTACGTGCTCCAGAAATCCAGCACGGCGTCGAAGAATGCTGCGGAGTTCATCGACACGTTCTTCATTTCGTCCAAGACGGGCATGACGCCAAACATGAGCTATGGCCAGCTCGTACGTGGCCCGGGTAAGGATCACCAGATAGGTACCTTCACGGGCGTCCTGGATCTGCGCGGCCTCGTCAAGGTTGTCAATGGTATCCAACTGCTGAAGGCCGCGAACAGCCCAGACTGGACGTCGGCTCGGGATCAGGCAATGACGACCTGGACGAAGTCATACATTTCGTGGCTGGAGACGAGCGACCTTGGCAAGGAGGTTGCGTCGAAAGCGAAGTGAGTAAACGCACATGCCTTCATTGGGTGTACGGCTACTAATCGCGACTCAACGAATGCAGCAATCATCTCACGTTCTATGTCAACCAGCTAGCAGCGGCCAAGCTTTACGTGGGCGACACTCAGGGCGCGACCACGGCTGTGAAGAACTATTTCAACAACCAGTTCAAGGACCAAGTCGCCGCCTCGGGTGAGCAGCCCTTCGAAGCTTCCCGCACGCGGCCATTCCACTACCGGTGCTTCAACCTCGAAGCCATGATCGTAAGTGACTCATTCAATCACGACGAAGGCCATCACAAACGCACTGATGTCACCCCGCTCAGACGAACGCGAAGATCGGCGATCAACTTGGTCAGAACTTCTGGACAGCCAAGTCGAAGTATGGCGCGACGATCCAGAATGCGCTCGACTACGTCATGGGTGTTGACCCGGGCTCGGAGGACATCTCGGACATCTTCCCACACGTCGCTGCCGTCGCTGCTGCATACGGCGACCCGAAGGGCAAGTACGCGGCCTTCCTCCAGAAGCACGACAGCGACTACAAAAGCGAGCCCTTCTGGTTCTACGACCAGACAGCTGCCCTGCCCAATTCGCCTGCAGCGTCCTCGAAGTCGAACAAGCGCAGCGACATCATGGCCAGAAGTGCAGCTGTGGCGGACGAGCCGTCGGACGTCGAGGCTCACGCTGCAGGCGCTGCATTTGGCTCGTTCTCCCTTGCTAAGCCGATACCCTTCTCATGTCCTAGCATCTTCAACAACGCTTCGACAGCAGAGCTGGACGACAATGTCTATGTCACCTGCGAGCAAGTACGCTCGTACTATGAGATCCTCCCGAGAGATATGAACACCACGCTGCTTGTTGGTTAGGGCCATTGTATTTATCTCATCCTTTTATCTATACCACTGTCATTCGTTTGGACGTCGTGAGTATCATCTGGCACTAAAACAACCTATGCTTGTACAGCGGAGAGTGATATATATTGCATGTGAGGCTTGGTGGTGTAGATACATGCGTGAATGAGTGGGTCTCGCGAAATAAGGATAAGACTGCCGCCTGTACAATTGTCACGTCCTTGGTTTGCTATGGCTATGGAGACAGGGATGGGCAACTAGGGCATGGCTGTACGTGATGCAGAGGTCGTGAGTGGCATTCCGGATCCTGCAAGTATTAGATGAAAAATAGAGCATATCTCGCATAACAACGTCAACATCAAGCAGAGGGCGACAACCTTAATATCCGGAACGAGTTCACCCGCTTCTCGCAGAAGTAAACGTCATCGTCCTTCCGACCGAGGAAGAGCACCTCGTCTTGCGTCTTGTCGGAATCCGCATCGCCAGAGAGCGTAAAGTCAGAGCGAGGCGACTTCACGGGCCCCGTGCTGCTCTTCTTCCGGTGAGTCAGCGAAGGTGACTTCGCAGGGATGAAGTTAGCGGACGAGAGAGACGACATCGAGGGAGTGGACATCAGGGGCGTGCCGATCTTCCACACGAAAGGCCCGCGCCTACTGATGCTCGAGCCCGGAGGCTGGAAATGAGGATAGATCGTGCGGGAATGATCCGCAGGCCGAAGAAGCGCGTCACGGAAGTCGACAACTTCGACACCGCCTTGGCGCATCGCGACGAGGACCGCACGATCGTCGACGTCGAAGGCTTCTAGACGCTTGACGTCGCCGAGGCGGATCGAAGATGAATCTTCGTCGTCCGTGGTCCATAGGAATCGTCCCTTCAATACCGACCTGCCTCGAGCATCAACAATTGTAGTGCTGTGTCCACCGCGCGTAGAGAAGAACAGCGCGGGTGGTCCGAAATGCCTGGGCTGAGCCAGTAATGATATTGGCGGCAACAGAGGTTTCGAAGAATCGGTGACAGCTAGAGGTTGCGGCTGGGTAGGCGTCGTGGGCATGGGAGGGGAAGATCGGAAAGGGTGCGTAGGGTCGACACATTGCAATCGCAGGTCTTTCAGCAATGTGTATTCGCTGTCTTCTTCTCGCCTGACAGGCAGGTCCGGGGGCAACAAAGCATCCCTGTACCACGCCTGCATGAGCGTTGCTCTCCATGGACCTGTAAATGTAATGTGCATTAGCGTTGATGCACCACGCACACTGGCGCTGTACTGACCGTGTATGACGCCCTTCGGATCCCTATAGTACCACTTTGACGGCGGCGCAGGCGTAGGTATCGGGAGACCAGGAGGCGAAAATTGGGCGAATTGGACTTGAGCCAGGTCCACGTTCGTATCCCCATTAACTTCTGGTTCGTACGTGTTCCGGTAGTCGATGAAAGAGGTGTACGTAGGAGGAATGATATACTCGTCGGCGATAGCGGCAAGAGGGAAGTTCGGGGCAAACGTCAGTTGCTGGAAGGTAGTGTATGGGCTGGATTGGGCTGCTGCAAGCGTAAGCAACTCGTCCGTGGAGGCCGCTGCTTGCGACTGCACGGCCTCCGGAGTCTGCATTCCCGTACCAGCAGGAGTGACCGCAGGGCTTGCTGTGCCACCATCACCAGGAGCGGGGGAGATTGTCGACACCACATTGACACTCACGGCAGTCTCTTCCTCTCCAGCAGCATTTGCATCGCCATCGCCATCACCAGACGTATCAGGTCTATTCCCTCGAGCTCGACGCCGAGCCGCTCGCCGTTCTGCGCGACCAACTCTCACTTCCCGCACTCGTACCGTAGCAGGCTCAAGGCCGAAAACGTTCTGGGTAAACACGAGGAATACTTCAACCAGATCGTCACCTTGCAACTGCAGCTCCAAGGACCTTGGGGAGTCCGGAAGGATGAAAGTCCGAGACAGTTGAAGGGCGGTGCGGTATGTCCCAGCAAAGAGCTCCACCTTCTCGCCGTTCTCTCCGCAAAGGATAGCCAAGAAGCTGTTGGGTGCGGTTAACGACCTAGTGGGTGCGTATCAGATAGACAACAAACCTTTTCTTTGCTGTCTCCACAGCCCTGACGAGGACTGCACCCTTCGTGCCGGGCAGTTTCGCATACTCAAGCTTAGGCGCAGGTGCTTGCGATGGTGGGACCAAACCGATGTGCCTCTTGTCACCGTCACCAACTCGAGGTAGCACAGGCAGGTCATCGGACCGCCGATTTTGGAAGGCGTTCGTGATGATCCGAGGGAGAAACCGAGCTGTGGCTGGTAGTGGCGGTATATTGCCTATGGTCGCGGACCGATCTCTATGGGAACGAGAGTTGGAGGTGGTACGTCCGGGGGATGTCGACGGCCTGGAAGGGTTGGAGGGGCGAGCTGGCGGTATTGCCTCAGATGCGGGTACAAGATTCGAGTGACTACGAGCTAGGGTCGACGGCCGGTTGGGTACGACAGGAATGTCTTCCCGGGTACCATGGTCGTTGCTCTCCGATGGGGACGCAACGCGATCAAAAGTGACGTCTTCCTGCAGCGTTGGGATGGACGACTGCGAGTTCGTAGGGGAATGAGAAAATATGCCATCTAGAACGGACCAGCGTCGGCGTCGACGGTTTGACTGATCGCCTGTGCTTCGTCTCGTGAGAACTGTCCCCGACTCCGAGGTGCGAGGGCTCGTCGAAGCTGCGCTCTGTGAACTAAGGAGAATTGGAGCTTGTTCCACGCGAGTGCCTGCTGGAGGCAGTTCCGGTAAACGACTTTCCATGAGAGCTTCGGCAAGAGAGATTCGCTCGCGCGTAGGCGTCGTAGGGGAAGAAGGATCAGGGTCTCCGTCGTCTTCCTCGTCCGCATCTCCGTCCGCATCCCCGTCCGCATCTCCGTCTGCATCCCCGTCCACATCGGCATCTTGTCCAGGTGAGAGCTCGGTGCCAGCAGAGCTCATGCTGCGCATGACCCGAGGCGTATGAGGTTGCGGTGAAAGAGACAATGCTTGCTGCAAGGTCAACAGCGCGGCGTTGGGTGACGGAGGCGCGGCGGTTACAGTTGCTGTAGAGTTGGCCCTCGACATCGATAGGTCAAGGTTCGCGGGACGATTCCGGCGTTGCAGAGAGGATGACGTCTGCGTGCGACTGAGGTCAACGGAACCATTCGACTGCGGGGACATGTTAGACAATGTAGGGACGGTAGCCATAGAGCTAGTCCGTTCATCCAACACCTGGCTACCGCTCGGGGCAGCGACGACGTTTATAGCCTCATCGTCGCTTGTTGAGGCCCAATCAGCCTTCGAGTCGTCAGGCCGTTCTCCGATCGACTGCTCGATGTGAAACTCGCCGGTGTGCCGTCTGCTCACGGTGCCCTGTAGAACATCGTTCAACGAAGTCGCACGAGACCGCGTAGGCACAACTTCGATAGCGGGTGGTTCGAGTCCTCGCTGAGGCTCAAGGCCGCGTGGCGGCGTCGCACTGCTAGTATATGCGGGAGGGGGCCCAACGGGTGTCGAGGAGGTAGGAGACTGCGTGGGTCCCTCCGCCGTCTTGGGCCGCCTAGTGTTCGTCGTACGAGCTGGAGGTGCGGCAGGGACGGCAGGGAGGACAGAGATGGACGAGCGACGCTTCGCCTTGGTTGCAGCCGACGGCGTGACTGGCGTCTTTTCCCGTTCATTGCTGAACGACCGCCTCTTCTCCGTGCGAGGTTCTACAGCCGACAGCGGACCCCGTTTCGCTCCCTCTCTCCGCGCACGTTCCTGCTCACGCCGAACCTCGACATCGATCCTCCACTCGACCGCTCGCCGTATGTCCTCCAGAGCATATACCCTGACTCCGTTCCTCCTGCCGGCGATGGCGACGAGTACACCTCGGTGCTCCATGACCACAACACTCTTGAAGGACACTCTTCTGATAAGAGCGTAGGGCTGTGGTGAAGGCGGAGACACCAGCGACAGTACATCCAGCCCCTGAGAATGGCACAACAGCAAGTAGTGCGGCTTGAGGAATGCCCCACTTGTGGGCGGACCGTTCGCATGGGAAGGGGTGATGTTAGACGTGATAGAGGAGAGCGCAAGGCCCAGCTCAGTGAGACTAGGCGGGGGTAATCTCGGGGGCGGAGTAGACGGTCGGGAGGGTCCTGGTGACGAGGCTCTCGATGTGTTGTTGACAAGGGTGGACGATGTGGAGCGAGACTCCTCGACAGTGGGAGGGATGGTCTCTCGGCGACCTGGATGGATCAAGGAGGAAAAGAATCCAGACAAGCGATTCGAGGCGCGGGTCTGTCGCATACACTATGTCAACACCTCGCCAAAAGCGAATACAAGGACGGACTCACATCAAGAGTTGTACGATGCCGATTGCGTCGAGCATTGACATTCGACGACGGGTTAGGTGATAAGCCCATCCCGGACGAACTCGTCGGAAAGTGTGACGCGCTCTGAGCACTCGCGGGAGTAGGACTTGTCGGCTCAGTGACCTGCACGACGGGCATGCTACGGACGCTCGTAGCGTCCATGTCGGATGCAGGGTCCTGCATACTGTCTTGTGGAGCGGAGTCGATGGCTGCCGGAGAGGGTGCAACCGGTTTGTCAGGGGTCGCGACCACCTGGACCTTGGCGGCGGCTACAACGTCCTCCTGAGTGTTCATCTCCAGAACGTCTCTCTCGTCTTCGTTCACCACCGTGCCGTGCGTATCACTCCACTGATCAAGGCCCGTAGGTGGAGGGGAGCTGGTAGTAGAAGAGGAGGACGGGTTGTCATCGAGGGTATTTGAGGACAGGCCAGCCGGATGCAAAGTCATTTTTTACAACCGCCACAGAAGTGGCTGGCTGCGATGAACCTCGCCACCAACCCGACAGGATACTCGGAAGAGGGTATCGCCGCAGACGCGTAGGAGTGCGGCAGCGATGGTCGACCGGGAGGAACGGCCAGGCAGGGGTGGGACCGCGGTGGCTGAGAGCAGGCGGTGTACTTGTAGCGACGCGGACGACGCGCGTGCTGCCCTCACTCAGCTGCCTGATCACACCCATTTACGGCCGACCGAGGTTTCCCACCAACGCTGTCTCCGCTTGGCTAGCCAGCCTAGGACTGCTGTACTATGATATACAGCACACCTGTACCGCCGGAGGGCAGCATATCGTTCGTCGGCGTTCATGGGGGTCGAGGTAGTAACGATGCAGATGCCATCTCAGAATGACATACTAACTATGTACGAGGAGCATCAAAGTATATCGCAGAATCGAGAAACTTGCCACCAATCTAGCACCTCGATATTTCAATCGTCATCGTCATCGTCCTCTATCCCGACATCCCCGGCGAGCTCGCTACCAAACGGATCCCCTTCCTCCATCGCTTTCCTTGCCGCAGCCGCCTTCCTTTTACGCTTCTCAGATGCCCTCTGCTCTGCCTCTTCTTGTTTCTTCATATATGCTCTGCTCCCCACCACTTTCTCCGGATTTTTGCAGAGCTTCAGCCGCCGGTCCACATTCCGGACGGCCTCCACGTCGGGTGCTTGTCCATGAGTGGATATCATGGTTTTGATTGGTTCGAGAACGGCGAGCAGCAGGTCTGCCTTGTCGGCATATGTGCGACGCGCCCAGATTTCCGCCAGGGGTGCCGAAACCATGGACAGAGATGCCAGGGCGATTTGTGCAGGAGTATAGATGAACTCAGCGTCTGTCAACCGCGACGCATGGACGTAGTTGAGGGCGATCTGGTGCACGCGACGTACTTCCGCTGAGGTGATATCAGGTAAGACCTGAATAGTTGTGAGACCTGTGCACTGGCCGAGTACATGGACCCTTACCTGGACGTCTAATGCCGACCCCCATAGCGCTCGATGTGCGTGCCACACAGCGAAGTCGAAGCCGAGACTTTGTGCCACAAGGAACTCTAAGTCGAGTACATCGGAGGGCTGGGTTTTGGGGATCCGTGACGTGTATGTAGCAACAGGTATAGGATGATTTGTGGTCTTTGTCGCCAGGAACAGTGCGGTTAGCCTGTGCTTTCGTGTAGCAGTTTAGTACGCATACAACTAGTGGTTACATAAGGAAACGTACATGACATTCTTCGGATGCCAATCCATAACAGTATTCTTCAGATAGAACCGCTTGAGGTATGTCATGGCGGTAGCTTCTACCTCCTCAGGGAATTGGAAGAGGCTACATAGTTGTGGTATCTTGGTAAGATAAAGCTTGACCAACAAGCTCTCCTCATCAGCATTCAGGAAGGACACGTTCGCCGAGGACCCTGTCTGCAACAGTCGCTTGAGCAGGAGTTCACATTCATACTAGGGACGACGTGCCTCGTCTGCCTCGAAAGCGTCGCGTATAAGAGAGACGGCAGCGGTGTTCAGGGATGCGCGTGTGTGCGCGAGGTCCTCCGGTGAGAAACGCCAGTGACGGTACTGCGTACTAGCTTCGTAGATGGAGCGCTTGCTGGAGGATGCTTCTGCGTTCTCGGGTGTTGCTTGGTCTGCAGCCATGCTGGACGTGTAGGAGGGGCGTGGAGAGGAACGGAGGATGTGTAGGCTTGGACAGGCCACTCCGAGTCTGAATCTGGCGAAGCGCAATGAACGGGCGCCTCGCTTGGAGGCGTCGGGGATCTGAGATTCTGTATTGAGTGATCTCGATCGAGCCGCGCTGCAGTTGCGGTCGGCTAAGCTAAGTAGCGTAGCAACAGTGTGGGCATCCTCACCCGCCGCTCAACGGCTTGCACTCTTTCCCAGCACGCGGCCATGCTTTTCATACTCTCCTAGGCTCTTCTCTCAACTTGACTCACAGTACTGGCGACTGAGGTACAGGCTACCTGCTCACCTACATATGTGAAGCATGGGTTTCGTGAAGGTGCCGGATCACCGACCCCCCCTTCTCGGGAGCAAACCAGATTCCACTGGTTCCGTCGCTTCGTTGTCACTGCCACGCACGACGCTCCTTTACAAAATTCTTCTCTGCCTGGCGCTGCTGCTGCTTCCGCTCCTTGCAACCGCCGAACGGTCGCCCCACAATTCGGATGTCCTTGACGGACCGCTCACCTTCGACGTACCGTCGATCAATACGTGTGTTTGCCATCATGCTCTCGCGTTTTTCAGCCTGCTGAGAGTTGATGTAGAACCTGGGAAGTTGGAGGGCACGCAGAGATCACTGTTTGCGTACGTCTGCACGTCATACCGTTCTAATGTTTCCTACCTACGACTTAAATCTAGGTAAGACATGGTTCGGACGCCCCTGCATTACAGCGCGATGCTGCCAAACATATTTCACCGGACGGAATAAACATGCTGCTGGTTCCATATCGTGCGAGATCAAACATCGTCTTGTCTACTGAGTCGGATTTGGCTCTCATAACCCAGGAACGTCGCGGAGAGGATGTCATTCTGCGTTATCGATGGCCTGTGCCTTTGTGTCTGCCGTCTGGGAAACATACGGTGCGTATCTCTGCTGCATCCCAGCCTGGCTGCCTCTGATACCTCAGATATCAGCTCTCAGTGTGGTCACCAGCAATGGGCCTCCGCTGGCCGTCGCCTCTGACTATTCCTATCCTCGTGGTGGTCCCTGACTACCGTGCGCGCGTGACATGCTCCTCGGGACTACAATTCCACCTACGTACTCCAGGGCGATCTCACCAACATCAGGTGCAGCCGAAAGCCAACCGATCGCCTTTGTCTGCGCGCGACGCGAACGCTCCGGATGGAGAGCCCGACGCCACCACTGTGACAGATGGTGAGACTCCGATCACCATGTCGCCGTCGAGCCTCCCTGCCACCGTCGTCGTAGAGCCCAGGGATCTCTATGACTCCGACGACTACACGAGCGGCGGTTACTCCGACAGCTACACGAGCGGCGGGGGGTATTCCGCGACCTACACATCCTCGGGGTATTACACCACTCCCACCGCCACTTCATATTCGGCGTCGGGGACGTATACCCCTTCGGGCAACGGTATGAGCTCGGTCTCCGGGAACAGCTCCAGTGTCTCTGTCGTCACGACCACCGCCACGCGAACATCCGTTCGGACCGTAACTTCGGTGTCGACGGATATCGAGACCATGCTGACGACCGTCACTGGACCAGACTCAACGGGGGTGTTCACCACGACGTGAGTCTTGCAAACCCTCTAAGCTTGATGTATGTCTCTAAAGATGCTGATAATTGATTGCACATGTTCAGTCAGACGTTGCTATCGACGATCGTAGTAGCGACCGCGTCGACTGGCGACTTCCTCCCTGTCAATGGAGCATCTCGTCCTGCTATGTTACCTTTGACCGGCCTTGTGGCTGTCTGCGCATCCACCGTACT
The DNA here is from genome assembly GCF_022264815.1 of Rhodofomes roseus. Taxonomy (NCBI): domain Eukaryota; kingdom Fungi; phylum Basidiomycota; class Agaricomycetes; order Polyporales; family Fomitopsidaceae; genus Rhodofomes; species Rhodofomes roseus. Next base: position 401,347 of record NW_025952968.1, read on the forward strand.
ATGGTTGCTTTGTTCTGCCGATTGCTGTGTCGTGTAATGTTGGATGTTGTTAGTCGCCGTTGTCGATATGATGGACAGTGCTTCGGGCCGTGTGGTATACATATACAGTCTCTTGGGTGCTTGATAATGTCTAGGTGGCAGTATGACCTAATGGATTTTCGCGATGTGTCGGTGTACTTACCTATCATGATAACCCGTATCACGGTGAACACTCCTTGGGTGTATGAGCCCAAAGACCACAAGGCATCATCTGAGTCAACGCCGTCATGCATCATATGAGCTGCCCTGACGGATAGAGATGTCTGCACATCAATGCACACATAGTGCGAGGGTTCTCTTCCTCGCATCTATCACATCGTTGCGGTCGACAACATGAGAACAAGTACATATATCAATACAACAGATTCCTCACTCCGAGTAACAAATACACGAGGTGGCTCGACCAGACCCACAGCTGCAACAGCCGTAAAGCCTTGGCCTAGTACTAGACCAATTGTGCCTCGAGAGCCTTCAAATGGGTCATCCCACAAGCACCCTTGGCAAAGTCTCTCACCAAACGGTACTTGCGCCGCTCAGAGCACCCTTGAACGTCGCAGTTGGCCAAAGCTTGCACTGCAGGGTCTGCAGGAACAACCGGCTTGTCGATGTCCATCGCTGCAGAGGCAGGCTCAGGCGGCGTTAGGGTCGGTGGCAAGACGGATACGGGCACCGAGAAGGATAGAGACATCTTCTTGTCAGTGTTGGCTTCGCCTTGAAACGCAGACTTCCGGGAGGTCGACACCCAGCGATACATTGTGGGGTTGACAAACTCGAAAGGCTCGGCCCCCATGCCTTCCTCTCCGTCGTCGCCGCCGCCTCCGGTGGACGGACGGTCCTCGGCGGTCGCGAGGGCATTGCGCTTCCCTCTAGCGCGAGATTGCTTCTTCAGCAGACGATTTATGGTTTCCGTCTACGTATTGGAAGTTACTCTATGTCCTAGCGGTGAAGGTGACCAAGGAATGCCGCACCTTTTCATCCTCAAGCTTCTTCTCGGTAAGGTTCCTGCGCTTACGCGCAGTCTCCTCACGTTTTAGAGCGAGCTCCATCTCTGTGAGTGGCTTCTTCTTGCGCGAGTTGAGTGTCGGACCTAGTTGTATGTTATAGTCGATTATCGCACCGTCATGGGGCACAAAGGGAAGCAGTCACACGTACCAAGGGAGACATGCGTAGCATCAACGACATTTGCGAGGACTGCTTGACGCGCTGTCAACGCCTTGCTTGTACCCGCGGTAGCTACAGATGTGGACCGCGTAGATTGTGCGTCCTCATCGTCGTCATCGTCGTCCACTTCGTCTTCCTCATCTTCGGACTCTATGTCAATATCTAATAGACGTCAAGTCAACACAGAAGGACAAGTCTCAGTTGCAGTGTCCTACCGCGAGATATTGCTCTACGAGAGGAAGGTGTTGGATCCTCGTCAGGTGTTGAGACAGCTGTTTGCTGTGCGCTGAGTTTCAGCTTGATCCTAAGGCGAGGCTGGGTTGCGGGACCCATTTCCTGTTGGTCGCCTGGAGTGTCCGATAAGGCATCGAGGTCTGAATTCTCCTGTGTTAATACGGTGAGCTTTTGTGAGCAAGTCAAGTGACGAGCGTAGGAAAGACGCGCACGTCTTCTTCCTCTTGCCCCTCCGCGTCCTTGTCTTCCGTCGCCTCGTCATCGTCCGGAGCGTCTACGGCCATTTCTGTATCCTCAGCCTCAGCCTGCCCGTCTTCCTCCATCTCCGCCTCCTCGACCATCTGGTCGACGTCGGACTGCTGTGCGTCTTTGCGGCGGCGCGGCATTGTCAGTTCGGTGAGAACGCAAGAACCGAGGACGGCAACTCACCACTGGCCCTGTCCGAATACGGGCCATCTGACATGCTTCCCACCATCACTTTCGAATACGGCTCACAAAGTTTGCCACTGCCAATTGCGGAAACCGACAGTCTCGGCAGCCACGCCGTGTCTGGGATCATATCGCGACAGGCGCCCTAGCGTTTAGTACAGTGTGACCCGAGACGCGTCTGGTCACACCCCTGTCGCGGTCACGGGGCTGGACGGCGATTCTCCACGCCACCCTGAACGGAGGTCAAACGGAGGTGCCGCGGATCTCGATTCTCGTCCGTTCCAGACAGCCGGTCCATAATCCGCAACACTGACTGGACCGATGAGGGTCCCTGGCTGCAGTTACATAGATTTGTATAAGTAGGGAGCCATCGCGTCTGACCATGCAGCCTCTCTTTCCCCAGTCCTTGTTACTACCCTGCGGCCTGTCGACTCGAAATGCCGCCTATTCGCACAACAACAAACACCAACGGGGACACTCACCGACAACGGCCTTTAAGTCTTGCACCTACGGCGCCGAAGCGGTCAGTTGATGATTGGCAAGAGGTCCGTCTAAAGGGCGAAGACGAGGTGTGTGGCGCTATCCACTGGCATGTCCATTGTGCAACTTGTCTAAAGTCGCCGCCCCGGATTCGTCTAGGGCTCCATACCCATATAGCGAGTGCTCATACTTCGCGGGATTTTCTTGAATGTTTTGACCGTTCTCATTACATCAGTGATGACTGCGACGACATTCGACGGAAGATTCGCAAATTGCAGCGAAGTCAGGGCTTCAGGGTAAGAAAAATTTGCACTCCTCAAATGGAGCGAGGTACTGACACTTCATTACGGTCTAGATCACCTACTGGCTTCGTAACATAGGTGGGGTCAAGTATAACTCGTGGTCACGGTTCAGTGAGTTTCTATCAGCTAGATCACACACAATGCCCTAACGTCCGCGAAGTGAAAGCTGAAGGGCCGAGTGCAGGGGCCGAGAACAACATCTATTATGCTGCGTGAGTCTGTATGCGTCCAGATTCAATTGTCAAGACGTAACCTTGTTTCTAGATACGTCTACTTTGAGAAGGTCAGAATTGCCGAAGGCAAGAAGAAACCGACGAAACGCGAGCAGAACGAACTTGCGTACCCGCAAGGCTTTGTCATGTTGGATCGTAGACAGACTCGAGACTCGACTCACCATTAGCTATCATCTGTTCCCATCGCACATTATCTTGTATCAAGTCTAGACGGTAGGAATTAGTCGAGACTGTTCCCCATACATATGTTCGATTTGTAATTATATGTGCCTTGCACAGGCCATGATTCCGAGGTCTAGACCAGTGTCTAACGAAACACATCGCTTTCGGTACCACCGCGTGCTACATGCGGTGGTACTTACCTAGTAAGTACGATCGTGGATCAAACTTACACTGTTCAGTGTCACTGCTGTTACAGTGGCATACACGCGTCGCGACGCGACTCGGTCACGAGATCGGATCGTCGTCGAATCTGTGGCGCCGCAGCTTGCCCGTCTCCAGCAAGCGAATATGTACGCGATGCCGCGGCGCGCACCAAAATTCAATTGATCTCAGGTCATAAAACTCCACAAATACGTCCACACGGCTGTTTCTCTTGACCACCATCTACCCGCCCTCAGGCTCGCCCGTTGTCGCATAGATAGCTAGCTGAAGTCCGTTACCGCAGAAGCACGTACACACTGACCATGCCCAAACGCAAGTCTGATGTTATCGACGACGACGCGTTCGACGCGTCAAACGCGTCGGATGTCGCTCCGTCTGACGACGAAAAGCCCAAGACGAAGAAGGCCCGCACGTCGGAGGCGTCTGGCGCGGCAGACGCGTCGACTTCAAAAGCACCCGCTAAAGGCAAGGGCAAAGGCGCGAAGGCGAAGGAGCCTGTTCCGTCAAAGGATTGGTCGGATATCAAACTTGAAGGAGAGGACGAAGATGTGCGTTTCTCTTATGCCCTTCTTTCTTGATACACTGACAACGTATTGCAGGGAGGCGTACCGGTCTAGTGAGTCTTACTGGCATTCATACGACGTTTTAGCGGGTGGCACCCTGACGTTACTGTATGCTTCAGCGACGACTGCAACGATATCAGGCGCAAAATTCGCGCTCTTCAGAAGTCACCTGGCTTCAAGGTATGTGCCAAGCATCCCTGCTACAGCGTTTCTTGTTGACATGACTGCCCTGGCATAGATCACGCATTGGCTGGACTCCATTGGAAAGATCAACAACAACTCCTATAACCGCTTCAGTAAGTTGCGTCTACGTGTCGACGAGTCTGCAATAAGACTGATATGTCGTGCCCTTCACTAGTGAAGCAGAGCGGGCCGACCGGGGGCGCGGAGAATGGCACGTACTACGCCGCGTAAGGCTCATATTTGCAACTGGCATGGTATGTAGCTGTTAGACTAACTGTGCTCCGCCTAGGTACGTCTACTTCGAGAAGGTTCGCATCTCCGAGGGCAAGAAAAAATCGGCCAAGCGTATCCGAACGGAGCAGGAGGCGCCTGGTGGTCTCGAGTTGCGGGACCGCAAGCGGATGTGGGTAATAGGGCCGGCTTGAATGTGAGGGAGTGTAACTGTCTGTCACCTACGCTGTTACTGTATCACCATCCGCTGAGTGTCGCTGTCGTGCTAGTCCCGAATGCAATGTTCATTGATTCGTTGCTCCATGATCTTGTTTCCATGCGTCAATCCATTGGACTATCCGTGCTACGTTGGACTCTAGGTCCTCCGTACTTTCGCTCTTAAGCTCGACCACGATCTCTGGTGCGTATGATGATCGCGCCTCGTCCAGGACGACCTCCATGATCTCAGCCTCGTTATTCTCTTGGACCTTCTTCAGTGGGTAACCCCTGATGACGATAAGTGACATCTATGAAAAGGGGGTTCGATATGGCTCACCGTTTTTCCAGACGTTCCCATAGTTGACTATGATCACACCGAAGCACTACTACCAGATCGACCCATCGCTCCGGAAATATATCACTGGTATGCCAATCAAGTATCACACCGCCCGCGGAAGTTATGGGCTCTAATTCATCTAGGAGCTAAGGCGATAGGCGTCGCGGCGCCACCAATCAGACCAGCCACTGAGATGAGCCTGAGGGTCGGAGCGCAGACACACCTTGTCCTCGTCGACCGTATAGCTCTGCCAGTCCTCATCGTACTCCTCGTACAGCTCCTTCTGCTTAACCCACTCTCCGACGTTGATATGCCTGAGTGGAACCGGTGATTCCTCGACGAGCAGCTGAGCATGCGTGGTCTTGCCCGTGCCGGGGGTCCCGGTGATCACGATGACGGGTGCTTGTCTGGACGTGGACGACGACATCGAAGGTGCTCTTCGCGGTGCCGGGCGGTGGACGGGGCGATGAGAAGGCACTAGAAGAGCTTGACTGAATGAGCGAGGCTGCGTGAAGGCTGGGACGAGGAAGGCGTGCGGACGCGAAAATTCGCCGGAAGACGCCGGTTCGATCACCGCGCCGAGGCGGCGGGTGGGCGCCTGGGGACAGGGCAGCCGGCGGCGGGCCTGAGTGTGGGCGCGTGTGCGCTGCCGCCACCGTCCGAGTGGTCTTCGACTCCGAGTCGAGGGCACAGGCCCGGCGTCGGAGTGGCGGACGACACGGGTGCGACAGGTCGCACGGAATGCAATTCTACACGACGTCGCCTAGTGTGCGCCGTAAAGACATGTAGCCGTGTTGGGATTAGCCCTGGCTAATCGGCCTGTAATAGCCCGCGTGCTCGCGTGGAGAAGGACATATAAGGTGTTATGGCTCTTGCACGACACCGCGACACTTGACTGCTCCCGGCTGCCCGACTGTCTTCCCGCAGCTTGCGGACAGTTGATCACGTTCCTCTGCGACGAGCCTCCTCCAGCCTGCCGACAAATGCTACAGCCGTCCTGAGTCCGCCTCCCCGGCCCCGCTCCCCAGCCAGTGCTCCCGCCCGCGACATGTTCATGGGGACACCGCTCTCCCAGAGCATCACCGCATCCCCTCCATGGCACTCGGCGTCCGCCCCCTCCCTCTACATGGCCCCATCGCCCACCAGCCCACTGACGACCATCTCGGACGCTCAGGTCCTCCCCTTCCCCGCGCCCACACTCGCGGTTCCTGCAGCGCCTGTCGTCATCAATCTGCACGCGGACGTGACTGTTTCGCGCTTCGACCATTTCTACGATGCTCTGCCCTCGTCGTTTCGGCCGACATACTATGCCACTGTAGATGGGTCGCTGCTCTCCCAGAGCTATGTGGATGAGATGACGACATCCAAATCCCCGGTGTTTATTGCGGGCGCACTGTGCGTCTTCTTTCTACGCAATGCTCGCAAGTCGCTGTTATTTCTCCGGAGGACGAGGGTGAAGGACAAGACCCTGTTCTACCTGCTCGCGTTGAGTCAGATCCTCGGGCTTGTAGCAGGGGTCGTGATTACTGTGGGGTTGTTGGACATGTCGGTCGGGTGTCATACGTGAGTCCTGGCCCACCATCTGAGCGAATGGTTCATCATAGACCGCTTATACATACTCCAGAATTACTGCTGTCAAGAAAACGCTCATGAAATTATCTTCCGATGCTATGGTGAGCGAAACAACACTGGAGGGTCCACTCAGGCCTCATGTCCATGCGTGCTTTCGTAGATCACGGGTATTATCGGTGTGAAGGCGTACCGCTGCCTGGGCAACAATCGCTTTGTGCTACTGTTTCTATTCTTTGTGACGGCTACCGTGTGGACTCTGGAAGGATTGGAGCTTGCCAACAATAGTGCATATCGATCACAATATGGTATGGGGCAATTACAATCCAATGCCATGCATCTGACATCAGACAGGCGTTTGCTTGGACACTGGCCATTCACCCTACCTGTCGGCCGTCATATTGACTGAATTCATCGAGACTGCCGTGCTTTGCGCGTGTTGTGAGTGCTCATGGCGCTTCCCGCTGTCGTTAGAGCTCACATGTCGACATAGTCTTTTTCGCTGTCGCGAGGTCCTACCGTACACGAGCCGAAGCTCGGGTTACTGTCTCCACTGCGGACGAGGGGAAGCTATACGAGCGGAACGACGCGACCGACGCGGCGGAGGGTACACCGCCCAGGAGAGGGTGGTGGGATTATGTACCAGACGCTCATCTCGGCTCTTCTAACGGCGGTCGACCGTATATGCGCGCCATGACGCATGCGTTCATGGAGTGGACCCGTCGGATGTGGTCTGACGATGACTTTCCTGCCGGGTTTGCCTATCAGCGGAAGCCATCTCTACCAGGAGAGTTCCCTCTTCCACAACCACCCCGCAGACCCACGTCTGGTCAGTCGACTTCCTGGAAGACTCTCCGACGCTTCACGCATATATCCTCTTTTCCCGGGGTCTTCACACTGCGAAGATGGAGTGGCCATTTGTTTGGCCGTCAACTGTTCCAAAAAATGCTGAGGAATGAGGTGAGTGTCCCGAGAATGTGTAGTTCGCCTGGTATTGACGATCGCGTAGCTGCTATACACGACCGTGATCACTGCTGTGTTTATGGCGCTGACCATCGCGCTCCTCGTCGGCGTCCACAGCAACGCATCATTGAGTGCAGAATCATGGATCGTACTGAATTGTGAGTGGATGTGATGCTGTATGATAGAGTAAAGCTGACACGTGGTAGGGGTTGCCATCTCAATGTGCACGATGCACAGTTTTTCAAGAGTAGCTCGCCGCCATGAGTTGGAATCTATCCTGCAGCACCCAGCTGCCTGGGATCGCATGCTTCGCACGGACGTGGACTACTCGAAAGTCTTCTATGGGTCTGATCCGCGTCAAACAACGTCATCTGATGACAGCAGTACCTCGCCGTCGCACCCACGTATCCGTACCAACAGATCTCACGCTAGCTTTCTCCCGAACTACGACCCTTCGCACGACGCCCCCTGTTCCTCTTACAACATCTCACCAATCACGCCGTCATCTTCAAGGAAACCTTCAGCCGTATCACCGCTCCCGTCATTACCCTTCCAGCAATCACCATCGCCTTATGATACACCTCCTAGATCGCTTACGCCAGACACGCTTGCGCCTCTGCCGTACCCTCCCTCTTCTCCTACTGCCAGTTTCTCCCGCTTTTCGTTCACCGTGACCAAGGACTCGCATGCGGAGGTACAACGTCCGCCTGCAGATCTAGGAGCATCAAGACCTCCTTTTGGCTCACGCAGGTTTTCACTCGACGCATGGACAGACCAGCGGACTAATATCGATCTCACGTATCCGAATACTAGTAATAGGCCCTCGAGGAGCAGTAGCTAGCGTTGATATTCCTACTTATTCGCATGTTCATCATCACTGTATCATAACAGCATCACAGCCTTGTATGTATGCATGCCCACTCTACCAGTAAAAATACCAATATATTGTGTCGTCGGACGGTGTTCACGGCGTGCTTCGGGTTGCAGCCGCGCCAGAGCCGATTGCGATCTGCGCAGATCTGGATCTCGGAGAAGCAAACTAATCCAAGATCCAAGATCTGCCGCGCGCAGCGGCACTCCATCCAGATTCCAGGCTCAGCCACCGCCGACCATGAACGAGGACGACCAGCTCGTTAGCGTCCTCCCCATCCACTACTCCAACGCTCTCGCACCATATGTACACATCCACCAGTATCCGCTGCTCACGCGTCCGTTGCAGGTGCCCCCTACGGCCGCAGCCAGCGGGAAGCGCATCAAGGCACGACTGAAGCCTGACGTGCGAAGGCTAGAGCTGCATGTACCTGTGGATACACGTCCAGAGGTCTGGAATGCGGAGCGGTCTACAGATCTAGGGAAGGCGAGGGTGGAGGATGACAAGGAGAAGAACCAGGCCCTTCCGCAAGTGAAGCAAAGGGAAGGGGAGGAGCCTAGGCTCGCCGAGGTGCGCATGCGGAGTGAACAGGTTCCTCATACGGGCGTGTACGTGCTAGGTATAGTGCGAGATGGTGCGTTAAACATCTCACGATGTCTCGCGCATACTGAGTACTCTTCGTAGGACAACTCCATTTACACCCAATCAGCGAGACACACCAACTTCGCCCGACATTGACTTATATGGACGTATTGAGCCGGAAGAATAGGCGCGGCCGAGGAGGTGCCGGTTCAGATGATGATTCTGACGAGGGACCCCCGCCAGATCCTGACGAGCCAGCCCCCGCGCCTGCTCCCAAGAAAGAGAAGAAAGCTGCCGGTGAAGCGAAGGAAGTCCAGGTCGCCGTCAGAAAAGCGGATGACAGGGGGCCCCAGGCGCAGGGAGGCATGACACAGGTGCGAAGAGACATGCTCAAAATCATCCACGATGAGGAGGATCAAGAATGGCAAGACTTGGAATATTGCGACGGCGAGGTGAGTGTGGCAGGGTAGCTCTGGGACGCACTATCTCACTGTTCACATAGGCTGAAGCGTCGAATATCGCGTTCGAATCTGTCTTCTCGCGTAGTGACGAGCAACTGGAGTGTAGGATGGACATAACTACCGTGCTAACAGATATCAAAGGCTTATGACCGATGTTCTGCTTGCCGCCCATCCTGTTGCCGCCCATCGAAATGGATGATTTAGCTGAACAATCAATCCGTGGCAACCTCACCCAGAAATGGTAGGTTCCTTCAGGTTCGTATCGCTATTGGAATGATGATCAGGGTACCACGTACGAGCGTGCAGTGGCACGACATTTTGAATTCCTGCCAGTGCGTTACATAAAGCTGATGAACGCTTTTCCGACTTGACTCAGAGGCCAAGTGTAGTACTGGACGCATGTCGAAACGTTGACAGGTCGAGGCTGCTTCCCTGTCACCTGCTCACGTGTCAATGGGTGCATGGGCTCAGAGCAAAGTCCGCCTGAACCTGTTTGTATTCAGCAATCCTGCGCTTCAAGACGGCACGCTGCTCTCACTCGTATCAGGGCAGACATGGATAGCGACACGGAGCCCGAATCTCAAGTATCCGTTACAGTAGAGGGCTGGGACGCCGCGGATTTCGCGCATATAGCCACTACCCAAGCGCTTTGCTCTAGTCAAACCAGCTCCCAGGACATGACTCCTTCCGGCTCGGACGTCGAACAAGCAATACGGGATCTTCGGTCGCTGGATCTCGAGGAAGTACAAAAGGTTATTACTGCCGGAACACGCAGTATATATATATGCATTCTCACATGTGTCTACAGGATGATTCTTTACACGGTGTCATCCAAGTCGCTTCGACCACCATTCTGACCTACTTGGACAATGTCGTCGTTTCCCTGCCTCAGGACATAGGGGACATCGAATCCGCAATGAGCACACTCAGTATGTATCTTTTCCCGGTGGCGTCTGCTTCACTAATTGGAACGATGCATTGCGGCTCAGTGGACCCTGAAAATGTTGCGTTATTATTCGCATATAGGCAGGTATTCTATGTCATTGCAGCTCGCGAAGTGCACGTAGGCATGGCGTCTTCGGCAGTTGTCTGCTGGGTAGACGTCGTCTTCGCTAAGCTAGGAGAGGCTATAACGACTGTTGCCGCTGGCTCCCCTCCATCCACGGACCAATCGGCGGATCTCCATGCTAGCATGCAGAAGCAGTTCGAATCTCATTTGTTGCGTGCCGCGACACAGCTACCGAGTGCGCGAGCTTTTCGGCGGTTCTGGCTGTCAATGTTGACACTTACACAATGCCAGGCACATGGAGCGCATTGCCGACCGTTCTGTCAGCGGCTCATGCATCACCAGCTGCTTGCCGCCTCGCCATGCGCTTGCTCTACGGAATTTATGTTCTGCGACCCTATCTCCAGGAAATCAATACACTGAATAGTGCGAGGTGAGTGCCCTTGCGGAATGAGTCGTCCCGTGCGCCTAACGTAGCATCTTGGCAGCAGTGCCGATAGCAAAAAACTCATCGCTGCCCTGCGCTGTTATCTCGACCGCACTCCGGGCGCAACACGTACGGCGTCCACGACGGGCATCATTGACGCCGACGGGTTTGGAACACAAGACAGGGTCACTTGCGCGATGTTCCTCTCCTTATTTGCGGTATGTCTGTTCATTACGGCCCTAACGTCGGCGTACTCTGACACATTGCGTGTTGCTGGCAAGGTGACGGATCCCCCGCAGGACTCGGACATCACCAACCGATCCCAAGTCCCCTTCCGACCTAATACGGACGCTGCATTACTCCGTCATGTCATGGGTATCATGTGCCCGACATCCATGATTTCGATGGACATGGAGCTAGTGACTCCGTCTCCGTCACTCGACGCTGCTCAAACGGTATTTCTCAGACATCCAGCGACGATTGGATGGTGTTGGAAAGTCTGGAATGACCCGCGTATCGCCCACGCAGAAATTATCGATCACCTGGTACACCTTGACATCCCAATTCTGGTATAGCGCCTCTCACTGGAAAACTGACAGACGGCAAATTGGCTGTATCATGTCGGAAAGGCATCCGGGCAAGATCGGACGAGCCATAACGTATCTTGGGATGCAGATGTGTTTACTGCCTTAGAAGCGAGCCCCACGACGGCCTGTGCTGCCTTGATAGTACGGTCATCCAGTGCTCATTATACTGACGGGCACCGATGAACTGACCGCATTTTCCAGAGATTCATAAATCGTGGAGTATCTGTAATGTCCGACATTGACAAACAACTTCCATCTGCCGTGCAGGACGTACTTTACAGAGCGGCGTCTACATGCGCGACATATTCGCTGATTGACGACGAAACGAACGGTCAAGACAGCCTAGTCACAGAACTATGCACTTCCTTTGGACGCTTGTTTTTTCATTTGCCTCAAGATCCAATCGCCACCGTCAGTAAGTGATAGATAAGAGGCCAGCTGGATTTTGACTCATGCTGATCGCAGCAAAAGATGTCATCCTCGAGGGGTTGACATTGGTGAGAACAGACACCATACGGACTGTCATGGAGAAGCTTTTCAGCTATGGATCTGATTTGAAGGCGAGACTCGAACACAGTGAGTGACCTGCGCGACTAGCTTCAAAATACTACTTTTCTCACTTCGTTTCGAAGGTATCTCGACACACGCGAGGCACGACATAATGTCTGAAGTTTTTGCCGCAAATCTGACTATCTCACACAGATCATTCCCCGAGCGCGTACGCAGGAATGACACCGACATATCTGATCTAAGGCAATCACTACAATTCCTGACTCTCCTCTGGCGCAGCCGAGCTCAGCTTGAAGTTTCCGGCTCTATGACCGACCCTCTGTTGCGTGGCCTATTCGACTCGTTCTCCTCTGGTGACGCTAGTCCTGACACCTTGACGTCGCTTCGAAGTCCTCTCCTTCTGGCACTCTCTGCCTCCAGCATGTTTGGGCATCATGGCGACATCACTGACAAATCATGGACGGATGAGGCTGCATGGACACTTGTTCTCAATGCCGGGGTATCAGACGACCTGGCTCTGGCAGGTAAGCATTTGTCGCTTGACATCCAGATGAAGCCTAGACGTTCACGTCACCCCAGCTGCGTTCTCCGTCTATGTCTGTGTGACTCACAACAAATGCCAGCTGGATGCACTGTACTTTGCTGACGGCTGGAACTATCTGCGCGACATACTCTTACTCGTCCTGACTCATCATTACCTCGATGTGGAAGAACCTCTTGCTCTGCTCGTTGCTCCTTCGATCTGCATGGCGCTGACGTGCCTTATCGCTTCCGGAGACGACAGAGCAGGTAGATATTCATTGAGAATTTTCGCAGAAATACTCAGACGCCTTGCTAGTCACCTACATTTTATCATCGCCATTGACAATGAACTTGTGCATCTCGCTGAAAGGTATCTCGCAATCCCGCAAGAGGGGCGATGATTATTTGCAGCATCTCCAAAGAAGAATTGCAATACCTGCTTCGCAGCTTCTAGCGGCGGTACGATTATCTGCGATGCATTTTCATATGACTTACCGATGACTCGGAGATGACTCAGATCAACGATGTTCTGTCCGCGAAGGCACCAGCAAACATAGTAGATGTGTCTGCGGTACGTCCGACCCTGCTACATCTGATATCATGCCTTGGAATGACAGTGGCTAAAGTGTCTAGAGGACAGCAAGCTAATATTTGCCCGCCTTCGTGACGTACTGCAACTGCTTCTGGTGCCGCAGTAGTAGTAGTCTTCTCGGAGCCAACGAATAATCTTGATCGTGCTTGCGGTTTCTAAGTAAATGAGGCTCGAAGAAATTCTAGATGTAACTCTCCGTGTTGCTTGCGCAATACGAGGTGTCTCCAATCGCGTGTGCATACCGCACGGGCTGCGGCGGGCGTCGACGCGCTATGTCTAAGTGACGCGACTACCACGTGATCGCGACTGGAGCATGTTCAACTCGGACATGCCTGTTCAGGGACGCTCTCGCTTGTAGCATTCACTCAACTCACGTTTCCTAGCCATTCCTTACTTAACGCCATTCACGTCACTTTACGAAGCACTGGACTCTAGATGGGATTTTGTAGACGATGCGGTGACATTGTCGTCGGTCCCCGTTGCAAGTGCGGTGGTACTGCCGTCGGTGAGTAGCCTACTGCCGTGCCTCACGTCCGTGCGCTGACTCCCATGGTAGCACCTGTAGTGAAGTGGGACCAGGGCGAGGGAAAGCCTCAGGATAGATGGTCTAGGACCTATGTCACAAGAGAGAAGTCTCCCACCCGCCCCGTCCGCGAGACAGTCGACGATACCCCTCCTTCCACCTCCACCGGCTCTAGGCGTTTCCCGCGCCCAGCCTCATCCATCACACTCGGTTCACGCGTGTCTGCACACATCGCGAATGCAACCATCCCGCGTCCACCCTCTCCGCTCAAGCATTCGTCCAGCGCTGATTCCCCATCGAGTTCCGCAGCAGCAGCGGCAGGTATCCTGCCGAACCCGAATGGGTCTGAGCTCGCCAAGGTATATGGCTCTGTCCTTCAGCCCAAAGAAACCCTGGACTCGTTCCACTGCGCATTGTGCTCTACTTCCTTCCCTCCCGATGCGACCATCTACCCCGACCCGTCAACTCTTTCATCCACTGGTGCCGCCCTCACGCCAGGGAACAACACCCGTTTCCTATGCCGCCCGTGCTTCGTTGACAACGGTGGTTCAAAGGGAGACTGTCCTGCCTGCTACAGACCCGTTCTCATACTCAAGAGCGAGGGCGGTTTCGTGGAGAATAGCGGTAGAGTTTGGCACAAGAAATGCTTCCAGTGCGAGGGCTGCGGCAAGGATATCGGCGATACTCCTATGGTCGACCTTCTGGGCAAGCCATGCTGTGCAGACTGCTTCGACACTTGCCTCACGAGGTCCAATCGGAATACGCCGCAGAAGCCCGGTCGCAAGGACGAGGGTCCGCTGAGCAATCTGGGCGGTACGAGGCGCGGAGAACGAGAACGAGAGGGCAGCCCGACATTGGAAGAGCTCGAGCAGCGTCTCGGTATTGCCCGCAGTCGAGAAAATACTCCAATCAAGGACGACTTTCCTCTTCGTTCCAACGGTGGGTTGAAGAGCCCGACTCTCACCCCTGTGCGCAGTCCGCTAGCGTCCAGGTATACACCGGGCAACATTGGGAGTGTAGATAACAGCCCCATCACCGAACGACTGGCTGCACGCGTTCGCGCCGACTCCTTCCCCTCCCTGGGGTCATCGCCTGCTATGCAACCTGGTACCAGCGCACGGTCTTTCAACAGGTTCAAGAGCCCTGACCCGGAGACGCCCGACAGGGATGGCAGCCCTCTTTCGACACGCCGGTTTAGCAGGTACAGAAGCCCCGAGCCTGAAGACGGTCCGAGTGACGGCAGTCCGGCTGCACGGCGCACATACAACAGGTTCAGGAGTCCTGAACCAGATGTTTTCGGCTCGAGTCCTATCTCCAGGGCCACGGGTAGCCCGCGTTATGGCAGTCCCTCAGCTTCGTCCAAGCAACCCACTGAGGAAGCTATCGAGGAGATGAAGAAGCGCTTCCTGGGGCAGGCCTCGCCTGCGCCTGCGACCGGTTCACCATCGGCGAGCAAGGCGTCGGCGGAGACCATGACTCCTAGAAGGCGGTCGCGCTCTAGGGCACGCAGCAGTATCGTTGACGAAAGTGGCGTACTCCGACCTTCGCTCACAGGTACATCAGCAGGTGGAGGGCGGGAGACAGCTTCTCGGCTTCCGCGCAAGTCAGGGACGCCGTCCTTACGAAACAGCCCGTCTGTAGGATCTCTTCAGTCGTCGGTGCGCCAGGATAAGACAGGCGAGACGGACTACACCCTACGCCGCGATCGGACGGGCGACGACGAAGTAGAGTCGCTGCTCGGGGAGAAGGTACCTACGGGCACCCTCATCGACTTGAGCCCAGATCCCCAGGACACCGAAGTTGACTTGCCTTGGTCGAAGTCGACAGGGCCTATGTCTGACATACCGACGGTGCTGAGCGCATCCCGCTCGGCAGGCAGCCTGGGAGGGCGGACAGGGCTTGGCATACGGACCGCGACGTCACGGACGGATCTCGACTCAGCGTACGACCAGTCGGTGCCATCTACGCCCGATCTGGCGGGCGAGTTCTCGGACACGACGTCGACGACACAGTCATCCAGTGCGCCTTCTACTCCGCCATCACTCAGCCCTCCTAGTCGGCGTGTCTCGACTTACGCGCTGAACATCAACAAGCGCGAGGTGACCCCGATGAAGTCGCAGATAACTGGTAGCACCTACGCCGGTAGTACCAGCGGAAGCGGCACCCGACGTCCACGCACGTCCGACGCGCTTTCGTCCAACACGCCTACGCCCAAGTCGAAGACGCTACCGAGCGGTATGAATCTGCCATCGCCTACGCCGCTTTCGTCCGATGCTCGATGTGCGAAGTGTAATCAGCCACTATTCACGAAGAAGTATGGTGGGAAGTTCGTAACGGTCCCGGAGGAGCCGTCCAGCACTGGTGTTCCTCCGAAGACCTACCACACAGCCTGCTTCAGGTGTAAGGTCTGCGATGGGCCGTTTGAAGAGCATGAAGGAGGGCGTGCAGTCTTCGTGAGAGGCGAAGAGGGTGCTTGTCATGTTGAGGTTCGTTGCCTTGGTCCGTGATCAAATGTTTGACACCCGGCCTGACCGCATTTCCACAGTGTGCACCGCCGGAGAGAGCGAAGGTTCACAAGTTTTCGAGCTCCATTCCGAAGCCAACGATCACCGCGTCGACCACGACGCCTCTCTCTACCTCGCGCGCTCACAACACTGCTAGCTACTCGACGCGTGAGCCCACTTCGAGTCGGTATGAGCGGCCACCACCCAGCGCGCCAGCGACGAGTACTACCTTCACGTTCCCGAAGTTCGGAGGAGGCGCATCGTGCCCGGGATGCAACATCTCCGTATCGCCGATGGAGCGAGGTGTGGTGCCCGGACCGCAGGGGACGCGCTGGCACGCAAACTGCCTCCTGTGCGGAGGTAAGGAGGCGAAGGGGCGGAGGAAGGCAGACGGCAAGCCCGGTTGCGGGAAGAAGCTCGACAGCGCTGCGAAGACTGACATCGACGGCCGGGTGTGGTGCAGGGAGTGCTTGGTGAGAGAGTTCTGTTCCATTTCCCGCCCGAATCCCTCGCTAAATGCGTATTGAAGCTCCTCTTGCCCGCTTCGATGCGCAATCCGACGTCGCCCGTCCGGAGCCCGGTCGTGCCCTCGCACACGGGCAGCCGCGGTGTCGCGCCCCAGCACACGGGGACGACGACGATGGCTCGCCAGTTCACCGGCCTGGGCGGTTCCGATGCGGCGATGATGAGGCAGCTCACGGGCGGCGGGCTAAGTCCGACCAGACAGCTCTCGTCCAGCCCTACGAAGCTGCACGACGGGCCGCGATCGGGCGCTGGGCGGTATCCCCGCCCAAAGTCGGTCACTGGCATCCGGAGCACGAAGAGCGATGGCGAGGGACGGGGGATGTTCTTGGTGAGGCAGCTTACCGGCGGCAGGTAGTCGGTGGTGCCTGAGCGATTCAGTGGATGTCCTTGGGAGTTTGACCCGCTTTGCGATACCCAGTTCACACATGTTGAGTGAGACTATGGATATGACACGGACTACTGCTGCTTGATGATTCGTTCGCTAGGAGTACTTACGTCGGCCTATGTATGTGAACATATGTATGTATTGAATTCACAAGATCGTCTTCTGGTCCCTGGAGGAGTTCGGGGAATGGAGGTCATGACCAAGTACTACCACAGGGCTGTGCACGTAGGCAGTACCATGACCAAAATGTAGGCGGAATGGACTACTTCTGGTGATACATGCCGCCGGAATACGACAAGGACGTTGGTCACGATGTGCATGGGGATCACATTGTTCATATCGGTGACAAGCTGTGCTCGATGACCCACGGCGATGAAGAGCATTCAGGATGAATGCGAGAGAGCATCTCGGCCTTCTGCGCCTTACGAGTGAATGGGTTTGAAGCTTCGGACGCACATGCCTCCTGATGCTGGGCGCCGCAATGTAGACAATGACGCCTGCCTAACGTTCCGTCGGCCGATCTCAACGCCATACCGGTTCTGACAATAGGAATCTCCGAACGCAGAACCGCCATCGCGCTGAGAAGACGCACCAGTCCCGGTCGAGACGAGCTCGAGCCGCCCCGCATACTACCGGACAAAGCATCACCAGAGAGCATATGATGATAAGTTATGGTTTGTGAGCGCGAACAGCATGGCCGAATGGGGGACGGCGAAGTGCTCGATAAGTGGTGTACGGCTGACGAGCCATCGCTCCCGTTGCAGTGCGTCAATCAGGTTACGCCGAAACACGGTATGCAATACTTAGCGTGGCCCATGCGTTCGTGAGCCGTCCGATAGCCTGACGGCAATTCAACGGAAAGGGTCTGGGTGCAACGCGGGATTCGGGAATAGGCACCATTCTATTCGAGGACAGCAAAGGGCAGCCCATCTCAATGAGGTGTATTGATACGCTTGTAGTATACAGCCTAGGACCAAGCATGTGAGGCCGAGCTGGGTATAGGTGGGAACTTCGAGTCAAAGTTCACAAGCTGAGCATGAGATGCATCCCGAGCGAGATAAGGAAGGGCGATGGAGCGAGCACGTTCGACTAGCGTTCAGAATCGAGCCTGACTGGCACCGACGGGGTGACTGTGAGTGAATAAGGATGGGATGCGATGGCGGTGGCGGGAGGGAATCGTCAGGCGATCGTTGGCCGAAGACGCGGCCCGGCGGATGCCGATCCCTGCATGGGTTACTAAATTGAACTCGCCTCAGCCACACCCGCCATATCCACTCCCTCCACTCGCCCCGAGTCCCCGTCCCTCCCCCGCTCGCCCAACCCTTCCTCTCACCCGCCGTCGCGTACATCGCGCCTCACACGCTGTACATGCCTTCTGGCCGCCGTTACGCCCGCCGACACAGATCTCAGTCTGCTTCCTCTCCGTCCCGTGCTCTATTTCCGGCCGACGATCCCAAATGGCGCACATCATCCAAGCGCGCGCGTCTCAGCAGTCCAAGGAGCCTTTCCTACAAGGAACTCGTTGCCCTAGGGGAACGACCCGAAAAGTGGGATGTTGACCAGTGGCGAAGAGGAAAGCGCGCCCGCAGAGATGCTTCCGTGAGCACCACTCGTCCACAATGCAAGCCACATCCATGTCTCACGAGTACTATTTAGCCCAGGGACAGGGAAAGCGACCCGTATACACTCCCAGCTGCCTTCGCACCGTCATCCGAGGGCAACGTGCGTTCAATGTCCGTACCAGGGCTTCCTAGCACGTCAGCCGCCTTCAACCTGTTTCCCGAGCGTCGCCATCGGAAAACGCGCCATCCATCCCCGCGTAGCCCACCGCAACATAACAACATGTCGGTCATCGAGACCGGCCTCTCGTCGGCCGGAGAGCTCGAACTGCGTGCGCACGCGTTCTCGGAGCTGAAGCGCAGTGTGGCGGAAAGCGGAGAGGGCCAAGTCCAGCGCCTGCGCGACATGGAGAACTCGCGGTGGCGATTATCGGTCGACCAGCGGGATCGCAATGACCCACCCCGCGGACCACGCGCGCAACCTGGCTTGCCCGTGCTGCAGAACGCGGAGCCTGCGACCGCGTGGGACGAGGAGGACGACGTCGAGATCGTCTCGAGTGAGCCCGCGTCGGGATCAGCGCATCTCCATAACCGGAGTTCTTCGTGCAAGAAGCGCGCCATGTCGCTCAACATGATGGACATGGACATTGACGTCCCTGACGTGGACGGGCCGTTGTCGCCAGCCTTGCCCAGTGCGGAGCCGAGCGAGCGCTGTTCCTCGCCATTCAGTGCCTTCACCGGCCCGTCCGTGTACTCCTCCGAGGACGACATGTCTCCCGTCGAGCTCGACGGCGCCACGCCGTACTCGGAGCCAAATGTCCCACGTCTCACGCTCTCCTACACGGCATCCTCCAATCCGTCTGTCGTCTCCCTGTCGCCCAGCTCGTTTGCAGGAGCGACGCCCGCTAAGGCCGACATCACCGACTCCGCCACACGCTCGGAGAAAGCGATTGCTGCGCTCGCACTCGCGATGGCCAATGGGGCATGCGGTCTCAACGACTACTCGGCCATTCAACATACCGAACACACCTTGGACCCGTCCGACGGCTGCCAGGTCGGAGAGCTCTGGCATTGATTATTCCTATTATTACGCAACCGCCGCAAAAGCCGCACACACGCATCGCATTATCATTTCCTTCCCAATTCCCTCGCATCCTTCCTGCATATTGTCGCGCGAAGCAAACCATTGGGCTAATGAACGAAGAAACCAACACAAACTGTGCTATATCCAAGGGTCCCGAGTCGTTTTGAAAGTTTCGTGTCTCCCTAGTCGAACACCGAGCATCTTTGGCAAGTGTATTATTACTCCTCTTGTGTCCTGTGGACTACGGTCGATCTACTCCAATGCGTTAAGTAATTACGATGGTTTTCTCTGGTAGACATTACTATCCAAATTTGTGCCGATTCCATCCTCCTGGTCCTACTATACGCATACAGCCTGTACTACGCTGAACAAATTGTGGCTATACTATGAAAACAACTGGCGAACGAAGCCGTGTATCATTTCCTGCGCAAAGTCGTCCGTATTTGCTAAGAGATGCCGAGTTGGTTGAGATGTGTTGCGTGCGAGCGCGAGCATTGGTGGTATAAAATACTTTTCGTCGCCGTCAAGGCGAGACAGTGTATACGTTCATTCTTCCGTGTTGTGCAAGGTTCAAGACATTCTTTGCTGATTCGGAACTGGCATGGGTATCAGCTGCTCGAAGAATTGCTGCACAGCTAAGGAGAAGGCAAAAGATTTCGGGACATGAACGAAAGCAGACCAACACGCACACTGACCTGCAGCGCGCTGGAGCACATCCTGCGTGCGCCCATCTCCCTGCGGAACGCTCAGCCCCAGCGTGTTCGTCGACACCACCGACGGCTGCGGCATCGACATCAGCTGCGTCGACGTCGACGGCGCAGCGCCCGCCTCCACCGACGCGCCGCTAGGGCTTCCCTGCAGCGTGGCGAACTGCTCCGCGAACGTGTCCGCGGCGGCGTTCGCCCACACGCGCGTCTCGACCTCGAGCACGGCGTTCTTCTGCGTGAGCATGTCCGTGACGAGCTCCGCGTGCACGCGCCGCCGGAGCTCGTCGCCGTAGCGCTCCTCGGCGCGCTGCCGCGCGGTGCGCTCGAGGACCAGCGCGTGTTTCAGGGCTAGAAGACGGAGCGCGGTCAGCGTGGTGGGGGCGGCTCCGGGTGGGAGGCGCGACGTACTGTCGATGATGCGCGCGACGGCGGGCGGGACGTACAAGCTCCCTTCCTTCTCGGAGATGGGGAGAGATATTGTGGGGTCGATGGGTATGGTTGAGAGTGCGGCTACGTCCGAGATGTCGAGTAACTGGAAGCTCGCCTCGAGCTCTGCTTCGGAGTATGTGTCTTCCTCCATGTCGTCCGATGACTGGGGATGGGGCGTACGGTCCGACAGAGGGTCATTGGGCAGCTGTCCATCGAGACCCCCAGAGCGGCTTGTCCTCCGTCGCTTTGCTGGCCTGCTCGTTTCGGGAGCGGAGCGCACGCTCTCCGTATCGTCCTCAGAAGGCGCATCGTCCGGGGTCGCCTTCTGCTTACCCTTGTCCTTTTTCGAGGTAGCTGTGGAGGTACGACGACGCGTCGACTGAGGTTTCGACGTGAACTTGCTCTGAGAAGGTGCGGGCGTCAGAAGGCCGATCTCTTGTACACCGCCGTCTGCGGGTGCGTATTCGCCCGCGCTGCGCTGTTCGTCGATGGCTGGCATGTTCAACGTCAGCCTCCTACTGGGACCCGCGATGGGCTGTGCTACAGACAACCCGACAATGAACGGACAGTGACAATATAAGCGTCGCCTCAGTACTCACTTGAAGTGTAAGGCAAGAATATGCCCTCGTCCTGCATAGACTCTCGCGCACTGGTACGTTCTGGGAACGCTTACACTTTACATGGGGATGTGAGATAATTCGTGGAGCCCCTTACTTCGTTTGAGCGAACCCGCAGTGACACCTACGTCCACCTTACATGAGTACACGGTCTGTACAAAGGAAGTGAGAAATAACTCACGCAACCTCTCCGAATCTCTAGCCAACTCCACAGGCACACTACTCGCCCTCCTACGCACTGTTATAATCAACCAAAAGCACGCAAAATAATACAGATGAGCATTGCGCTGAATAGCAGCGAGTTCATGCAGGTCCGTACCTCTGAGTCGCAGGTTAGAGTCGAGGGTCGCGCCCTTTGACGAGGGTCGCGGATTCGCGCGCAAGCTCCGAGAGTCTACCATCCAGACGCGACAACGCTCATTCAGAAGCTATTCCAGAAAGCGAGAGGAGGGAGAGACGGCCCTGTCCGGGAATGTGGACGTCCTCAATTTTTGCGAGGTTAAGTAAGTAGAGCGGCCGCAGGGCGCGTCGCGTCGATCTCGATCTCGATCTCACTGCAAGTGCCGTGCCGTGCCAACTCCTTGTGGGTCTGCATTGATGTGACCGTATCTTCGCGCATTGCTTAGAGCTAACGACCATCGCCTCAACTGCCTTAACAATCGAGTTACAATCCGTCGAACGGATCATGCATGCCAGGTACTATACATAGGCAGGGGCCACTCCGTTGTTCATAGCCAGTGGCATCGTAGGTACTTAGCAAACAGGAAATCATCAACATCCAGATTCATAAGGATACAGTTGGTGAGTAACGCCGTAGGGTATCATCAAAACTGACTGGCAGCAGCACCGAGGACCTTAGCAGCAAGAGCGCGCAGGATCTGCCGAAGCAAACGTTCAGTGATTCCTGCATCCAAGTCTCCCTACGTGACCAACGTACCTCTGCTTTCTGACCACCGCCAAGCTGCGAAAAGACGGCAGCAACGCTCTTGCCTTTCGCATCCCTGACGGCACCCAGGCGGTTGCCTGCGTATGCACCGACCATGAGGCCTGGAATGTTGGCGATGATGAACCCTAGGCCGGCACCGCAGATGGCTCCAAGCCAGGCCCACCAAGGGGCATGGCGTTGCACCTCCGGGCGCAGAAGCTGTGCATCGAATAGATTGGTGAGCATGCTGCACTGCAAATGTAAGCACAACATCACACGTACGTCCTCGAACACGTCCGCAAATACATGGTCTGCATCCGGCTGTTCCCCCGCAGCTCCGGGTGGCGACTGCGCACCCGCAGATGGTGTTCCTCCACCAAACATGCTCGCAAAAGTGTTGAAAAAGTTCGCGGAGGAACCGGGTTCGCTTGTCCTGTCTTGCGGCCCGCGGGATGCATAGAGGTCGTCATACTCTCTGCGGCGGGTCGCGTCCGACAGCATGTAGTACGCATCAGCCACAGCCTGTCAAACCAAGTCAATTCACGCGTAGTGCAATGCATGCAGTCAAGATGACTTGCCTGAAATTGCTCGGTGGCTGCCTTCTTCTCCGCTGGATTAGCTTTCGCTAATCTGTCTGGGTGAGTCCTGCAGCACTACAGGGATGAGTAGGCCGTTACAACTTCGACCAGAAACGAGACACACTTGAGCGACTGGATCTTGTATGCTTGTCTTATTTCATCCTGGTTAGCGTTCTTCGAGACACCAAGGATCTTGTAGTAGTCGGGGAAAGAGGACATGGTCGGTGGACGAGAAACCGGGCGTTGTACAGGGGCGCCCCGCACCACTCGCGCGGTTATATAGTCATTGCGTGACGTCAGCGTACGACGCGCCTCTACCGCGTTGGCTCCTCCTCTCCATCCGCGCAGTCCGCGCCACGAAGTACATACATACTAGTAGGTTAGCCTGCTACCATGGCCAGCACTGCTGTTCTGCTGCCATCTATCCACAAAAATTCAGAGTCGTTGCTGCATACTGGAGGTACCATTACAATGAACCGGACAATGTCGCGAACTCTGGGCAATCCATGATAGAAGTACACGGGTACGGGCACAAGCCAGTTATGTATCATTGCCCTCACTACACAGACGTGATGGATGTGCTACTAGTAACGACGATGCACAGCGGGTATGTTGTACATTTTGCAGGGGCCAGCAAAGAGCACAATGCAGCTATAACGTAGTGCTACACAACGTCCGGTTCAACGGAGGCTTCTGCAAGCGCGTGCAGCTAAAGTCAATCAACGTGGAGATCCGGCCTCGCGGACAGAATGCGAAGAGGCAAGGCGCGACCATAGCGCTCACATAGCCAAAATTGTATCATACAGTCACATACATACCACGGTAACGAAAGGTACGGACGATCGGCTCATCATGGAGGTATAGGACTTTCCGCGACGGGTGTTAATTGCTCCCGCATCGCGCTCGTCCCTAACCGTGGTCGTGGTGGCAGGCCTACAGGCTTGCTGAAGCGGCCGTCGGGCGCAGCGAACGTCCGTCTTTGAGCAGAGCCCGGCGACGTGCGGCCTTCCGGGTTGATTTGCTCGTCTGAAGCAGACGAGTTGCGCGTTGACTGGGGTACAGTCTGCTCGATAGATAGATGCTGATATGGATCACGAGTCGGCATGACCAGTGGTCGGAGGCTGCGCGCTGACCCGTAGCTGCTCGAGGGGCCGTGCGACCGCGCGAATGGAGGTACGAACGTCCCATCATCGGGGCCGGCGAGAACGGATGAGGATCCGAATGATCCCGGTTCTTGGGTCAGTCCTAAATTGCGAAGCGGACGGGACGTAAGCCATGCGCCAACGCCAAACAAGCACAGAGCACACTTACTGCCAATGAAAGAGGTAATCTCATACTGAGTCCCTCCTGAGTTGACGTGGTTCCTAATACCAGGTACGAGCATCGTAGGGTCGTCAGGTTCCAAGGCCTGGGAAGGACTCCTGCTATTGAGCTGGAGGCCATCATCTGCCGTGACTATCGTCGGCGAGTCCGGCCTCGACAACGGCCGTTTCGCTGCAGGAGGTTCTGACTGGACAAAAATGCTCTCCGGCCTCAGCATCACATCCTCCGCCCGCGAGCGCGTACTGTTATCCCGGCTCAGCGGAGGCATAGGCGGTGCCTCGGCAGCGACGCTCGTCCCCGGCGGGTCCGGGAAATTGCTCAGTGACAGGTCGCTGGTCAGCGTGCTCCTCGTCGCGCGCGTGTCATTGCTGCTATTGCTCCTCTCCGTCAAGAACGGCGGGCGGTTGCTCAACATCATCGACGTCGAAAACGACATCGGGCGCGAGTCGCCCGAATCGTTGCTGCCCGCGGGCGAGAACAGTCGGAGGGCGACGATCGACTTGTCGAGCTCCTCCTGTTGCCGGATGAGCTCCGAGATGCGGGAGGAGCGTGCAGAGCGGATAAGGCCTGAAGGCGGCCGGAGGCCGCCCTCGTCGTAGCCGTCGATGATCTCGTCGATCCCAGAGAGTGCCGAGCCGATTGCGGAGCGCGGGGACTCCTCGTAGATGGCGAAGGTCGCATCGTCGACGCTCTGGTCAATGGTGGCGGATCGGGAGTGGGTAAGTGGAGGGACTGTCAGCTCGGGTGCGTCCGGTGAGAACGCGCGACTGAGGACGCCGCTCTGGCGGGCGTCGAGCGCGACGGATGAGGCTGCCCGGTCGCCCCCATAATAGCTGAGCATCGCATCGGGGGACGCCGACTTTATGGAGGTCGAGGATGCCATTGGTAGTACCGAGGTGTATACCGGGTCCTGCCAAGGACTTTGTCTGAGCTGCGTCGCCGAGCGCGGGGTGTCGACGTCGATTGCGGAGTCTCGCGGGGGAGCGTTGACCTCCGTATTGCTGCGTCCCGCCTGGTCATGGTACCACAAGCGCGCCTTCTCCAAATCGGGAGAAGGAACGGCAGACCGACCAGTTACTCGCTCGGAAAGCCTCCGGATGTTCATCCACGAAGACATCCGCGACGCTGCCGACGC
This sequence comes from Rhodofomes roseus, assembly GCF_022264815.1. Classification (NCBI taxonomy): domain Eukaryota; kingdom Fungi; phylum Basidiomycota; class Agaricomycetes; order Polyporales; family Fomitopsidaceae; genus Rhodofomes; species Rhodofomes roseus. The sequence goes on from NW_025952968.1 coordinate 426,505, forward strand.
TCGCTGCAGGAGCGTTGGCCGGCGGTTGTTCGCATCCACGTCTCGCCCGATGACCTGCAACAGCTCAGGCGAAGAGATTACAGGACGACCAATCTCGGGCTTGAAGTCGGGCAGACCACGGAAGGATCCCATATACTGGACCGGGGACGGTTGTCCCGATTGCTGCTGCTTGGGTTTCGAGGCGTCATTCCACGATCGGCGGCGTAAGTGGTAGAATGCATAGCTGAGCATGAAGACGATGAGGATGTAGAACTCGACGGCTTGTAGGAAACGCCCCGCGATTGTCTCGGAGAACTCGACTACAATGCAAGCGTCAGCTGAATGAAGTGTCGAACGCAGACCCAGGCAGAAGCTCACACATGGCGATGTTTCCGATGCCAATCAGTCCGCTAATCACGAGAGCGGTGATCACAGCGGAATATCCGGCAAGAGCCTTGCGTATAGGCACCGCGTTCTCGTTCACGAGCATTTTGACCCAGCAGTTCAGGAAGATCTTCAAGATGAAGACAACAGATAGGATGACCTGGATAGTCGACTCAACCTCATACAATGGACCTATCTTGTGCAAGGACGTGATGAGGCGGTATAGAATCTGCAGAACAGGGTCAATGAGGACCAAGGCGAGGGTGAACATCTCTAGTACGAGGCCTAGCAGGCCCCATCTGCGCCAGCTACCGTTGTGGAGGGTATTGTTACCCTCGGGTCGCGACTCGCCCGGAGGAGGTTGCGCAACGAAGCCCCAGAAGAAGAGGAACCGCAGCCCGAAGGAGAGGGCGAAGCCTACTTCGCGCACACTGGTCAGCCCAGAGACACTCGAGAGATCGGCGTTATTGTTAACGTTCGCGGCACCGCGGACGAGGAGTTGGATGAGGTCAAGGATGGAGGAGACAAAGGCGATGATGACCGACATATGGAGGCAGAAAAGCAGGCTGGAACGAGGCTCAGTTGCAACCAAGGGGACAATTGAGAGGAGACGTACCTATCCGCCCGCTTCATAAAGATAAAGAAAGTGAAGACTCCAAGAGACAGGATGCCCACGCAAAAGAACGGAATGTCAGCAAGGATGTACTGAACCTATGGACTCGGTGGCTGAGTAGAAGGACAGAGAGGATCGAGTTAAGTACTCACAACATTATGGCTGCTAAGGCTCCTGAAGGCTGCTGCTACTCCGGCCATGTGTGTAACGGCTCAGGGGATTATTGGATACAACCAAGTTCGACGTTGACCTGCCTTGCCTGAGATTTCTTGGCGGCAAAAGACAGTAGTCGGTCGACAAGATGCTGGTGTGCGGGTAGGCTGTGAAGGGAAAGCAGGAAAGACCAGCTGGCTTGTTGTCGCAGGGCAGCGTCAGTCCGGCTGAGAACACACTACGAGCACCAGAAGGGTGAGATGCAATCTCAGAGCAGGAGACACAGGCCAAGTCTAGGAGAGAGGTCCTCAGACTGGAACAGGACGCGACGTCGGCCAGGCCTCGCGCTCAGTACAGAAAGAAGAGACAAGCAGGGGCGCCGAACATGAAAGAAGGGGAGATCCGCCTTTGCACACTCGCTGAGTGTGGTCTTGACGACAAGGGGTCAGCCAGACTACGGAAGGTGGAGGGAGAGTCTAGACGGGAGAGATGTACGACACACTGACCCCCGCATCGCAACGTAATCTGCCTTTGATACCAAGCCGAACGGGGGCGGGACCTGGTTGGATGCTGGACGCTTCGCGATGGACGCTTTCGCGCTGCCCAATCATCGCCGAGGGATGCCACCAGGGGGCGGGCCGCTTGCGCTGCGCGACCTCGTGCGGCTATCGGGCGTCGTTCATCGCCATGCCAATGCATTTCACTCATCTTTCGGTGTTTCGCTCGAACAGTGAGCGCTTGGTGAACTGGCATGGTGTTCTCTGCATGTTCATCTGATACATACGGGTGGAGGCTCCGTGTGCGCATGGAGAAGGGGAATGCCCATGCATGGGAAGGACAACGGCAACTCTGGTGGACGCGACTGAGACGCGCTCGCCGGGGCACGAGCACGTGCTACCGTGTCGTCGCGTCTCGGCGGGCGAAAAGACCTGCTCTTCGTCTCTGCCTGCCGGTCCATGTCGAATGCGGATTCCCCCCGTCCCAGGCGCATAGTCGTTCTCATCTCTGGATCAGGTACGTCTTCCGACCCACATATTTGGTCCCGTCAGCTGACTGTACAAGGGCAGGAACGAATCTCCAGGCCCTCATAGATGCCCAGAACACACCCTCGCTACCCAATGCGCGCATAAGCCTTGTCCTGTCAAACCGGAAGGCGGCCTATGGTTTGACCCGCGCTGCCAATGCAGAGCCACCCATCCCCACCGCCTACCTCGGACTGCAGCCGTACCTCAAAGCCAACCCGGGCAAGACGCGCGATGACTACGACGAGGAGGTCGCCCGCATCGTCGTACGAGACAAGCCAGATCTCGTCGTTCTCGCGGGCTGGATGCACATCATGGGCGATGGCTTCCTCGATATCGTAAACGGTGACAAGGTTCTCGATGGCGAGGACAAGGTTGAGAAGCCCATCCCTGTCATCAATCTACACCCTGCGCTGCCGGGTGCTTTCGATGGCGCACACGCAATCGAGCGGGCCTACGAGGCCTTTCAAAAGGGCGAGATCACACACTCTGGTGTGATGGTCCATCAGGTTGTGAAGGAGGTCGATCGCGGAGAGCCTGTCCTCGTGCATGAGGTTGAGATTAAGCCTGGCGAGCCAATAGGGGCTTTTGAGGAGCGACTGCACAAGACGGAGTGGGCAATCATTGTACAGGGTACAAAGAAAGTGCTGGATGAGGTAGCACCTCTATCGTAAGTCCGCTTCGTATCCCTGGAGGTTTTTCCCGTTTCGTAACGTCGGGTTGTTAGCTAGGTGACGGATCGACTTGGCATGTAGCCGTAGCTATTGTAATACGTGGGTGTTCTCCCCTTGTTGTGTCCGACCGGTGTTAATCTGCGGGAAACGTATAGAATGGAAGTGCACCGCGATACCACAGTACTATAATATGTTGCAGCGTGCTTGGCTCCCTGCGTCATTAGTGTTCTCGGACTGGACACCCGAAGGAGGTAGGCCGGTGAGTCGTTAGTCATCATGTGTCTATATATGTATACTAGCTGCCTCTAGAGTCTACGCTGCGTTAAGTGTAGGGTCTCAATCTCGGCGATTCAAGCTCTTCTCGCGTCCGGAAGACGGGTACAAACCAATCACAACCTAGCAAGCGTGGGCTGCCAGTCTACACGTTCCACCTAGTCGGTGACGGGACCACAAACTCATTTGAACACAGCCAAAAGGGAGAAGTCAAGGCGCTTACCATCTCCGGTACCAACTCCTCCACGCTCGTAACGCCCAGAAGACGCATTCCTAGGGTGATTTCGCGCTGCATGATACGCACCGTCTGTACGACTCCCGCTTCTCCATAAGCCTATCGCCTTCCGTGAGTCTTCCATATTCTTTGGAACATCAGAGGCTGCGGCTTACGCTATTTGCGTACATGAACGCGCGCCCGAGGCCAACGGCTCTTGCGCCGAGACAGAGCGCCTTGAGGACATCTGTGAGGCGGATTGAGTTTGTTGCTGAAATTCGGATGTAAGGACAACAGGACCTGTTCCGCGTCTCACCCCACCATCGATGTAGACTGCGAACAACAGTATCAGGGGCGTCATTACATCGCAGACGCACACCTCGCACTCGCCTTCTAGCCTGTCGAAGATATCCGGACGCTGCTTCCGGATTCTATGGAGTACCTCCAATGGGGGAAGGGAGCTTCGGGAGTCAACTGTCGCCCTCCCACACCGATAGTCCGGATTGAACCTACTAGTCAAGCTGTCGACCTACACGGAGTAAGTCCGTTAGTACTCCTCGTCCAAGTGACTCTCTCGCTTACCTCCATGATTGGACAACAGAATCCCGTCGACGCCCGCCTCCGCCGCTAGTACGGCGTCCTACGTCCCGATCAGCCGGACGTAGAGAAGATGATGAAGCCCCAATACTCACCGCGACGCATTGAACGCCTGTTCAATGATCAGCGCGCAGGCACATCAGTCCTACAGTGTGATGCACCCACCTTTGATGACGATAGGTAGCTTGGTGACGCTTCGGAGCCATGGGACCGTCTAGTCAGCCAGTCCTATGAGCACACGAGCCCTCCTAGAAGTGCGAGCCTGCACCTCACCTCCGTAAACGTCATGTCCGCGTCCATGCTGTGCAGCGAGTTCCCGATTGTGCCATCCATGTTCACCGACTTCTCCTCGACGTCTTCTTCGGTCTGCGGCATCTCCTGCGCCGCTTCGCCCGCGCCCTCTGGCTCCGCCTCGCGTTCCTGGTCCTCGAGCTCGAACGGCGCGCGCACGTCGCGCTCGCGGTTCCCGCCCACCGGCGCGTCGACGGTCAGGAAGATCGCCTTGTAGCCGAGCCGCTCGATCTCGCGTATGCGCCCCTCCGCGATCCTGTTGTCCTTGTGCTTGTAGAGCTGGAAGAAAAGCGGCTGCGAAGGCCTCACGCGGGCTTCTGCGATTTGTGTCACGGATAGCGAGCTTGCGGAGGAGACCATCTGGATGATGCCTGTGCGCCCGGCTCCGCGGGTTATGCTCGCTTCACCTAGGTCGACGGACTTCGATATATGATCCGACCTACTTTTTAAGGACGCCTAACGCACCTAAAGGATGGCCCAGTTTCGCCAAGCCTGCGGCGCTGACGAATATTGGCAGAGTTGATTTGAAACCGAGGATTGTGGTTGACGGGTCCACCGTGGATATAGGCCGCATTACACGCGGGTGGAAGAAGAATCGAGAGAAGGCCTTGCCGTTCTCGCGTTTTGCTGCATCCTCGTCAGCTATCAGCTCCCGCATTAGGTACGGTAATGACTCACTCAGCTCGTCGTCTGCGCCAGAGACATAGTAGGACATTGTCTTGTACGACATCACTCTCATGGCGACATCCTGTTGACGGGAGAGGCGAGTAAGTGCGTTGCATCCTTACCTTCGCCACCCTGCTGACCTCGATGTCCTGTATGCTCAGCATCCTGTTGATGGCCGGCTTCTCCGTGACAGCCTTCTCCACCCGAAGCTCATCCTTTGTCTGACGCTTGGAGTCTTGTGCTGCCTTCAGTGATACAGCACTGGCGATATCGATGCCTCCAAGGTACTTCTCCGGCGGCAAGTTCTTCTCCAGTGCATCTGGAGGGTGTATAGGGTCATACACTGCCGTAGCATCACGTCCGGCATACTTCAAGATGATGTTTGAACCTCCCGGATGGTCCTGTGCTCAACCGTCACACCTCGCATTAGGATCCCTCGTAACGCGACGACATCTCACACACCGGCAAGAACTCGGTCATGTCATAGACGTTGTTGTGGATGATGACCCAACACGAGCTGTGCGAGTGGAACGATACTGTCAATGGATCCACTCCCATGTCTGCTAAGTATAGATAAAAGAACCCTGACCTAGCCGTGTTGTGCAGGGCGACTTCCGCCAACGACCATACTCTGCTCGACATGTCGAGGCCACAGGCGTATCTCGAGGGACCGGGGAGTGTGTGCGATGTCATGGGAGAGTTCCTCGCTTTAACTACCTCAGCAGAGCGCTTCGGAAGCTGTATATCACACAGAAGGATGCACCGCGTCCATATCTTCCATACCACGGCGGCTTATTACGCGCGCGCAGTGGTGCAATGAATGTACGCTCGGGGTATACCCTTGCGCTTCTTTCCGTGCCACCCTTCTCCATTCGTTCAATGTCGTGGGCGAAGCCGTGCATCATCCCCGCGACATTTTGCCTAGGCGTCCCCCTTCGATCATTCGTGCACATGACCGCGAGGATCCTCAGATGCGGTTCGCAGTTGCTTGCTACGAGGACGGAAACGGTCGACCCCGCGTATGCCATAAGAACTTCCGCACGTCTCTGTCACATCAGAATTGCAATGAGCCATCATCCATCATGCCAATCAGGATTGGCGACTTGTTGGCGAGACTGCACCCCGCGTGGAAGTGACGTCGGAAATGTCTGATCCCATTGCAGAGTGCACCTGGGCACTCGGCGTGGTAACATCGAATACAAGCCTCGTGTCTAGAGCGTAATCAAAGGCGGGCAAGCAAGGGTTGCCAGTCAACGCGTTCAACCTGTATCAGAATTAGTACTGGATCTCATCCTGGAAACGGCAGATCCGTACCAGTTCGGGCGTGAGCTGGTCAACGCTTGTGACGCCGAGGAGGCGCATGCCAAGGATGATCTCGCGCTGAAGGATACGGACTGTTTGGACAACACCAGCCTCGCCGTACGCCTATACGATTCTGTTCATCAATACGAAGATAAAGCCATGACTCAATCACGCACACTCTGCGCATACAGGAACGGGCGACCCATTCCTACTGCCTTCGCGCCTAGACAGAGTGCCTTGAGGACATCTGAGGCCCGAGGACGTGGTGAGTGGATGTGTTATGGAATATGACGAATACCATGAGCATACCTGTCCCCCGACGAGCTCCGCCATCGATGTATACTGGTGCAGACAGATGAGACAACCAAATTGTATCATCAAACAAACTGACATACCCTCCAGCTTGTCGAAGACGTCCGGCCGTTGTTGCCGAATCTTGTACAAAACCTCAAGAGGCGGCAGAGCACTACCGAGGTTATATGAATATGAATGGAAGTCTCCAGAGAGGAAGTGAGGACGCTCACTATTCTAGCTGACGACCTGAATGCCAATGTTGGATGAATAGCTGTGTCGTATTCATTGTCACTCACCTCCATGGTTAGATAGCAGAATGGCGTCAACGCCTGCTTCTGCCGCAAGGACCGCATCCTGTATCACAATTAATGTGCGTTCACCAGAGGAGGCTGCGGTGTCAACTCACTGCTACACATTGCACGCCTAAGCACCGCGTATGAGCACATTTCTGGGAAAATGTACGCAAGCAGGGAGCCTACCTTTGAGAGCAATGGGGAGCTTCGTGACGGAACGTAACCAAGGTATAGTCTACCAGCATCTTCGTTAACGTATGACTTCCACCAAGTATCGGCTGGAAATGACTCGCCTCCTTGAACGTCATATCCAAGTCCATGTTCTGCAAAAGCGCTCCAGCCGTCCCGTACAAGTTCGGCTGGCCTTCGATCTCCTTCTCGACATCATCCGGCTGACGGGGCATCTCTCCCGCTGTCTGCCCATCCGTAGGCTGTCCCTCCCGTTCTTGTTCTTCCAGCTCGTACGGCGCGCGGATGTCCCGCTCACGGTTGCCAGACACAGGAGCGTCCACCGTCAGGAAGATGGCATTGTAGCCCAACTGTTCTATTTCGCGTACGCGTTTCTCGGCTATCTTGTTGTCCCCGTGCTTGTAGAGCTGGAAGAAGAGTGGTTGTGATGGCGAGAGGCGGCCTTCGGCAATTTGTGCAGCAGACAGTGATGCATTGGAGGACACCATCTGGATGATGCCTGTGCGACCTGCGCCCTTCGTGATGTTCACCTCGCCTTGGGTACTGAGTTGGTTTCCCGCTCATCGTTCGTACAAAGGGCGGAGACATACCAAGTGGATGACCTAACTTCGCCAAGGCGGCGCCGCTGGCGAAGATAGGGATAGAAGACTTGACACCGAGTATGGTTGTGGAAACATCGACCTGGGATATCGGTCGTAGAATACGCGGGTGGAAGAAGAATCGAGAGAACGCTCGGGCATTCTCTCTGTTCGCTGTGTGAACGTTAGGAGGGATCTTACACGGACGGACGCTTCACCCACTGATTTCGTCGTCTGCGGCAGATGAGTAGTAGGCCACGGCCTTGTGAGACATGACCTTCATAGCAACATCCTGACATCCGACGTCGTGAAACATCCAAGGCTCCTAGCGAAGCGGAACGCTCACCTCGAGATCTTGTAAAGAAAGCATTCTGTCAACCCTGGGCTTCCCGGCCTGTGCTTGCTCTACGCGTATCTCATCCTTGGTCTTCTTCCGAGCCTCGCGTTCCTGCTGCAGAGCTGCAGCCCCAGCGACATTGAGCTCACCCAGGTGCTTCTCAGGAGGCAAGTTCTCGTCCAGTGCATCGGGAGGGTGTATAGGTTCGTATGCTGAAGTAGCATCACGTCCAGCATATTTCAGGATGATCTTCGCTCCTCCTGGGTGCTCCTGCAGCAGAATCGTATGAGCTCAGTTGGTGCGCACCAAGCCAGCCCACTCACAGGCAGAAACTCCGTCACGTCATACACCCTGTTCTTGATGATCACCCAGCAAGAGCTATACCAGTCAACACGCAGGTCAATCCAGACGTCCTTCTACCGCAGCCCCAATGTTCTCGAGACCAAAACTGACCGTGGCGAGTTATGTTGTGCGACCTCCTCGAGCGACAATGGCATGCTGGTCTCAAGTAATAGCGGTGAGTGTCAGGACGTCGCTACGCTGGTGCAAGAAGATATATACTGCGGCAACCGCGACGGAGGACCGGGCCCCCGGCATGTCACAAAGTCCTCGACTCAGAGAGCGTTCGCATGGGAGTGGTCATGACACGGGAGCACGGACACTGTTTTGCTCTGGATTTGCTCAGATGATCGCGGTCCGGCCAGGTCTTGGCCAGCAAGCGTCTGCAAGCGTCCATTTATCCGCTCCACCGTGAGCGCTTGAGCGCTCAGGTGCATCGTAGAAAGCTTTTAACAGGGGTCCAATCAAATCGGTGCAATACAGCCGTCACGATAGATCTCTCATCTAGGTACATGTATGTATGTGGCCGAGAAGTTTAAGTGTAGTCTGAGTATACAATGAGTGTAGTAGCCATTTCTGACCTGTCCCGAGTGAGCCATTGGATCACATCTTGGCCAGCAAAGGCTGCCAGTCCACTCGTTCAACCTGTACCAAACCTCAGATAATACCACATTTATGCCATCCGATCGACTTACTAAGTCTGGGGTGAGCTCCTGCAAGCTCGTGACGCCGAGTAGGCGCATCCCCAAAACAATCTCCCGTTGCAGAATTCGTATCGTCTGAATGACTCCGGCTTCGCCGTATGCCTAACATCGTCTTGTGAGTAACATCACTGACGACACTGAACGCTGCAGACGTACACTCATGGCAAAGTGGAATGCCCTGCCCAGGCCGACTGCTCGTGCGCCGAGACACAGGGCTTTCAAGACGTCTGTAGAATATTTCATGAACGGAGGGCGAGATTATACCATTGAGACGTGACGCTTACCCGTACCACGGTGTACGCCTCCGTCTATGTAGACTATGAATGCGTGATCGTGTCAGTCATGAGCCGTGCTAAATGAGGGTGATTCGTACCCTCCAACTTGTCGAACACATCTGGTCGTTGTTTACGCAACCTATACAATACTTCCAGCGGCGGCAGCGAGCTAACGGCAAAGTGAGAAGACTGGATGTCAGCCAAGGAACATCAGCACTTACTATTCCAGTTGCCGCCCTAATACCACTCAGCAAAGGTTCAGACGAATGCAAGGTGGGTGAAGATACCTACCGCCGTGGTTCGAGAGCAGAATACCGTGTACGCCAGACTCGGCGGCCCTCACAGCGTCTTCGACGCACTGAATCCCTAGAAGACAGCTCGGTCAGTCGGAAGGGCCGCAATCAACGATATCATACCTTTGAGGACGATGGGAAGCTTTGTCGTCCTTTGTAGCCAAGGAACAGTCTACCGACATGTGAGTCACCCGTGCAATCAAAATGTTGCACGCCCTGACCTCAGTCCACGACATGTCAAGCTCGGCAGTCGTCCTCAATCCACCCGACGTGCCGACCAGTACCAGCTCGCCCTCAACAAGCTTATTATCCGCATCCTCAGGTCTCTCAGGCATCTCGCCCGACTCGCCGGGTTTGCCAGATGCCTTCTTCGCCTCCTCCACCAAGCGCTCCTGTACTTCCAGCTCGAACGGCGCCCTCAGGTCGCGTTCGCGGTTTCCGTTGACAGGCCCGTCGACGGTCATGAAGATGGCGTTGAAGCCCAGGTCTTCCGCCTCGCGGACCGCCTTCTCTGATATGCTCTTGTCGCGGTCGGGGTAGAGCTGGAAGAACATGGGTTGAGAGGCACTGACGCGGGCAGCCATGAGCTCTGGACGGGAGACGGAGGCGTAGTGGGACACCATCTGGATGATGCCCATGCGGCCACACCCGCGCGTGATGTTGGCTTCACCTATTGGCGGCGCAGCATTAGGAGAGTACGGCACAGACAAGGGGGATGCTTACCAAGAGGGTGCCCCAGCTTACCCAGTGAGGCTGCGCTGACGAAGATTGGGAGCGAACTGTTGAAACCGAGGATGGTTGTTGAAGTATCGATGTTTGAGATCGGGCGGAGGATGCGAGGGTGGAAAAAGAAACGAGAGAATGCTCGTCTATTCTCGTTATATGCTGTCGAGGTTTGAGACCAGGGCAGGGCAGTGAACTGTATCCAACTCACTGATTTCGTCGTCACCGGCGGAGCGATAGAACGCCCAGGTCTTGTAAGACAACACTTCGTGGGCAACGTCCTGGACTCAACCGTCAAAGCACTGTTAGTAGACGGCGTTCCACTGCGTTCACTCACCTCGATATCTTGAAGACTCAATATTTGGTTAATTGGCCTCTTCCTCGCACGAGCCTTCTCCACGCGTATTTCATCTTGCGTCTTAGGTTGGGCCGCTGATTCTTCTTGCAGCTGCTTAGCATCGCCACTATCAAGAGGACCCAAGTGTTTCTCTCGAGGCAAGTACTTGTCTAACGCATCCCTCGGATGAATGGGTTCATATGCTTTCGTTGCGTCGCGACCAGCATACTTGAGTATGATCTTCGACCCTCCCGGGTGCTCCTGGATGGACAATCGCCCTTGCATGGAGGCATCGTAGGAAGCACGCAATGCTACGTACTGGCAGGAACTCAGTCACATCATAGACCTTGTTGCTTATGATGACCCAGCAAGAGCTGTAACGACGCGACAATCAGCTACAATGACGGTGGTACGCAGTATTGACGTGTGAGCGCACCTGGTATCGTTGTGCTTTGCGACCTCCTGCAGCGACCAAACGCGAGCCATTCTATACACAGATCAACCCAAAAACGAGTCGGTTCCGCGAGGCCGGTGGAAACCGTCCTTGTTATATATGGGCCATCGCGAGCGGAACACGGGGTGTTGCGAACGGCATCGGGGCACCTCATCCAGCAGGTGATCTCACTCGTGCTGTAGATAGATTCACGAGCGACCTCGGACCAGGAAGAACGACGGCTACGTTCGAAGAGGTGAGTAGCATGTCGTGCGCTCGGCCCGTCCTTTGGACTGGGGACTCCCGTCTGTGTATCGCTCAAAGTGTGGAATATCGTCGTCGTCGGTCGCTCACTTATCGTCGACCTGCAGGCACTGGCAATCAGCCAGGGGGCATCGGACAAGTCACCCAGGACGGGAGGGCCACAAGTTGACGGCACACCAAACGCGAGTTAGAGTTTGCAGTAAACGACTCGAGTATCGGCCACATTAGCTCGACGTGAGTTGGAGCGTGGTCATTGTCAAGCTCGACGGCGGCGGACGGTGCGGAGAAACGGGGGAAGAACGCGGCCCGAAGCAGGCGCCTCAGCGTGTGCTGCTATGGGGTCACGTGCCGAGAAGGGATGTTCGTTCGCGTTCGCGTCGTTTGGTGAACACAACCTCATCTGCAGCCGAACCGTCATCGGCCAGCCACCGCCCTCGCTCTCCTCAGCGCACCCTATACGGCGAGGATAGCCCTTTCTGACTATGATGGCTCAATCACTCGACCGGCGGACACTGGAGAGCATGAAGCGCGCTGATCTGCAGAGGCTCTGTAAGGTGCGTCATACCATGCCTGCGACTCAACTTCATCCTGAACATGAACCGTTAGGATCATGGTATCAAGGCAAATCTCAAGACCGAGGCACTTGTCGATCTACTAGCGCATACCTTGCAACCCCGTCCACCACGCGCCGCCCATCCTCCGCCTGTGCAAACTAGAAGAGCCTCGTCCCTTAGAACGTCCAGCAGAACTTCCAGTGGCTCTCATCTGAGAGGAGCATCATCAAGCTCAGTTATAATTCACGATACGGACGATGAGGAGGAGCAACCGGAGGAACCAAAGGGCGGATCGGCCCCTCCAGAATCTCAGCGCGCACCGCCGTCTTCCCAGTCCTCCACCGCGTCGCTTCCGAAGAAGTCTAGGCAGACACAATACAGACTTGGAGTTGGTCGGCCAATTCTGGCAGGAGGTAGTGGCGCGCGAGCGATCACGAAATCGGTTAGTCTCACGAAGACTAAACGAGGGAAGGGTAGCATTAGCGTGAAACCCTCAGAGGATGTGATAGAGGAGGAAGCAGGTGAGTACTAGCTCGTCCAGGACATTGCGCGTTACTGACAAAGGGTTGCAGAACCAGCAGAGTCAGGTATGTTGAACGATTTATCCAAGGATACCTGCAACTAATGATCTTGAGCGTTGTAGGACCGGTAGCTGGCCCCTCAGGTACTTCTCACGAAACAGAGCATGGTACTAGTGTGAATGCACAGCCATCCGACACTCTTGCGTCTAACACGCGGGATGATTCTAGTTCTGTAGCCCAAGTTGTGCGTTCGATGCCTCTCTGATGGCTTATAATCCTAACCGATCGTTGCAGATACAACCGTTGAAAGACCAAATCGTGCATCTTCAGTCAGAAGTGCAACGACTCACCGCCCAAATGACCGACGTTGACAATCTGAAGACTGAAGTCGCTGGTCTTAGCATCGAGGTTGAAATGCTCCGCACCAAGCTTGCTGACATGGCGACGCTCGAGGCTGAAGTCCACAAGCTCAGGGACGTCACGTCAAACACTGGCGACCGCACAGTCGTCTCTACAACGGTGCAGTCCACAAAGAGCGCGGGCAAAGCACGTGCGACGTAGGTGGTCATCGCTAACATACCTCGTGTGATACTCATGGTGGCTGTCACAGGGAGGTTCCGGGCGGTGCAGCCACCAGTCTTGATGTTCCGGTGGATACCGCGGCACAAGACGTGCAACCACACCCAGAGTTTACTGCGCGCGTCCTGGGGAAGCACCCACGAGATTCGGATGACAGCCAGCTAACGGGCCTAGAGGATGCTGGGAAGGGAAGCGACGAACTACTTCCAAGAGCGGGTCGTCCGACCAGGAAACGTGCAAAATTATCACCACATGCCACAGGGTCTTCGCACGGTAGTGGTCGTACAGCGGGTTCTCCAGACTCTGCTCCGGAACGAGGAACCGTGGTGACACCATCCGCCCCTGCGTTTGCGATCTTCACTGGACCCGAGGAACCGCTAGAGTCATACCTTGACCCACCCCCTCCTACAGCACATCTCTCAGACCTGCTCGAGTTACCTCCTGCGAACACGGCCATTGGCCGCTTTGGCGTCAATGGAACGACCGCGACAGCGAATGCCCATGAGAATAATGCTCAGCCACCCAACGCCTTCAACTTCAGCTTCACCGCTACCGCCTTCCATCCGCTAACGTCGACGCCTGCCGGCCCTTACGGCGACGATGGCATGCCGAGCTTCATTTACCCAGAACCACCCACATCCCCTACCCCCACTGTCCCCCGTAGTCCTACCGGTGGCTATGTCGAACGTGCCGGTGGTCGACGAGAGCGGAACGATATCTTCGATCCCCGTGGGCGCGCACGCTCAACCGCCAGCCGCGATGACAGTCTTCCTCCATCCCGAGCATCCACGAGCCAAGCTGGTCCTAGTTCGGAAGGGACGATCAACCCATCCACACTAATGAGCAGCACCCCACTCCCAACCGTCATCGAGCAAGACGTTGACGCCGAACTTATGGATGATGCACGGACAGTCTCGAGCAGCGAGGTCGGGCACGTATTCGGGCTGGGCCAGCTCCCTCTCCAGCCTGAGACCCCAGCACTGCCGATGAGGCGGACGATGTACGGCACTGAGCTCGAGGGTGACACCCGGTTTGGTGACTTCGGCGTCGAGGGCGTGGCGGCTGCGGGCTTCTGGGTAGGAGCCGCGCCGCGCTTCTGAGCCTTGCGGCTCACCATCCTTGAGTTGACCTACGTACGTCTTTTTAGTACTGCGACACCCCCACTACTTGAACTTCCCCTCAATCGATCTGGTTCTTGCTCTGTGACCCTGTTGACGCTGTCTTGCACTCACCCGAGCGTCTCCCCGTTCTGTTCTACTCTATAATCTCATCATGGCAGATCTCATCGTTATGCACCTCGACCTGTTTTCAACCACTGAATTATTGCTTTATGGACCCTTCTAGTTCTACATTGGCTTGGTGTGTTGGACCTGCTGAACGTTAACGTGAACGCTGGCATGATGCATATCCGGGTCCCTCAGCAGTAATGCGAAGCTGTACTGTATCCTCGTGATCAATAAAACTTAAACTACGAATTGACATGTGCTCGATGTGACAGTGACAGCCAAAAAGAAAGTGGTCCAAACATTCACGCAGTTCCTCTGATTTGTTGTTGTCGTCGATTATATTGCTATAGCAGAAGATACAATGAAATAAATAGACCCAATTGCGGTGAACAACATCCAAGGAATGCAGGTATATGTTTTACATGTATAGATCAGCACATCTCTATCTGTTTCGTCGTCGCAGAGTAGACACTACACTCGGGTATACCATCATAACACCGGACGGTCGTGAAGTAAACTTACAGGGCATAGCGCTCTGCCTTCAGGATCTCACGCCGATACGGAGCTCGTGGCTACGCAGGGTAGTGCCTTCAGATGCAGGGCACGAAGGACTTAACCTCCGCGTACAGCAGGTCTGTGCAAATTCACTCCAGTCAGAACATCGTCACAAATCGCCGGAGTCAATTCGGCACACCTTTGAGTTCGTCCTTGTTCAGGTCAAGGTCTACAGGATGGAGATGTCAACATGTGGCAAAGGATCAGCGGAGCACGCATGACACTCACAGTCGAACTCGAAATACTCCGAATCGAGGGAGGACACGGCAGGCTCATCCTCCGGATCATGCTGTATGGGGAGGTATCATAGCGACTATCAACAACTCATGACCTTTGGACTAACGCATCAGACTCACGTATGCCGCGAGATACGGGTGCTCCAGCGCCTGATCCACCGTCAAACGCTTCTTCGGGTCGAATGTCTTGACCATGTGGTTCAGCAAGGTTCGTCCACGTCTGGCAAGCACAGGGGACTCACCAGTGTCTTGGACAGGAAGTCCAATGCCTCCGGGGTTGCCTTCGGGAAAATGGTGCTGAACGATTTTCGCTTCTTGATGGGCAGCGCACGGATGTAGTCTCGAGAACGCCTCGACGTGATGCCGTAGAACTCCTCGAGTGTTGGCGTGCCTATTGGGACAAGTGCATGAGTGAGATAGGTGCTAACTTCGCGTGGGACCGCGATACTGACCGATCACATCGAGGATGAGGTCGAGCTGATGGCCGTAGTCACGACCGGGGAAGAGGGGCCGCCCGTTGATCAGCTCGGCGAGGATACAACCAACAGCCCAGATGTCAATCGCCTGCAGCAACCGTGTCAGAGTGTTGCGCGTTACCCCGCCTAGCGAATGGACCGTGTGCGCACCTTCGTGTACATCTTGAACGACAGCATGATCTCCGGAGCACGGTACCATCGCGTAGCAACGTACTCCGTCATGAGACCTACCTCCTTTCCGCCCGGGTTTGTAGATCGCGTACTGCGTGCCAGACCGAAGTCGCACACTTTGAGATCACAGTTCGCGTTGAGCAGGAGGTTTGCGGGCTTCAGGTCTCGGTGGACGATGTCCGCGGAGTGCATGGTCTTCAACGCACGCAGCGTTTGGTACACGAAGTACTATGAGGTATTCAAGGTCAACTCGGTCGTTACCCAAGGCTCCTGCACGCTACATACCTGACAGTGGTCATCAGTAAGTTGCTGTGTCCTGATAACGCGGTGCAAGTCGGTCTGCATGAGCTCTTGGATAACTGCGATGCGGATGCTCAGTCATTTGGTGAGAGAAGCTCAGGTAGCCTTCTCACAATAGATCTCCTTGAACTCCTCCTTCGTAGGAGGCTTGATGATGTCCAAGATCGAGATGATCTACCACGACAAGTCAGAGTGAAGAGCGATGTCCGACTGCGCGCACGCGTACGTTTTCATTCACACAAGTCTCCGAGAAGAACTTCAACAGCTTGAGCTCTCGTAGTGTGCGTAGGCAAAAGAGCGTGTGTTCGAAGGGCAGGACCTTCTTGATCGCGACCTCCTTCCCGGACGGTTTGTGCAGCGCTGCCGCGACCGTACCGTATGCACCTTCTCCGAGCCCGTGCAGAATGACATAGTCGGAGCCTGCGAGACACGGACGGTTAGGTCTTCTGTCTATCCGGACACGGCGATCAGATAACGTACCGACGTCGAACTTCGGGAGGGGCTTGGGCTGCTTGCGAGACATGAGGATGGAATTGAGAGGATGTATGGCGAAAAGCAAAGACGAAGACGAAGCTAAAGGCGAAGGCGAAGAAACGTCGACAACGAAGAATAGAGAAGAGCGATTAGCGCGAAGGCAAAGAATCGATTACAAGGGCGCGGAGAATAGGTGGGCAGGCGCAGGCGCGGGAGCACTGCCAATATAAGAAAGGATTCATCGAGAGCAATACAAATCTTCCGGTTGCTCTGATGTCGGATTGATGGTCTCTAAACATTTGATGGGCCACTCACCGCGATTCCTCGGCACAGCTTCCCAGCTCGCCTTTGCCCGGACGCCCTCCTCTGACGCCCGGCCCATGCCCGAACTCGCTGTATTCGCCGTGCATAAGTACCTGGTACATACCTCCTTGCTGCCTGCTGTGAGTCTCCTTCACCTACTTGCGAGTAACAACGTTGTACCTTCATCACCATCCACAAGGCACATGTGATCATGGTAGTCAACCGTGATGGTGCCTTCACAACTTCGTAGCACCGAGGCACTGAATGTCAACTGAATGTACAGCCATCTCCGACGGCTGGCTCGGACGTAACGAGCGCTGATCGACTCATTGTGAGTGCAATGCGAGTACGTACCGGCTCTGGGACGCTCAGTAGAAATTAGGCATTCGATGTGGCAGCAGGTTGCATAAGTCCCAACCACTTGCACTGGCAGGTGCAATGCTGCTGCATTCCGGTGATTGCGTAGTCGTCCTTGGTCAACGAGACGCAAATACGTGTAGAGTGTTCGATATCAGTGTCATGACATCGTATACCGCACTTACATGATTGGCAACTTCAGGATGAAGGAGCCTAGTCGTCGTTGAGATCTATTATGTAGCAGCCCAGCTATGAGGGTGCAGCAAGAAGTAGCAATTCCTGCGCCGTGTCCTTCGTTGCGGCAGGGAGTAGGGGCCAATGTCTCATAATTGGGTGCTCAAACGGGCCGTCATTGGGGGAAGCAGGTGAGTGAACAATAATGGCAGAAGCACTACTAGACCTGCCTTTTTAAGCAGTGGCGTAACAAGGCATCGCGCCTGATTGGTCGCAACTGCTTCAGAGGTGGTCTTCAAGAATCAATATTCAACATCGAACGACACGTTTCATCGAGTCTTGACACCGGGCGGGGGAGGCTGTGCCTCGACATTTGTACGCCTCTCACAAAGAGCTTCATTTACTCACTGCGACAGCGGGATCTGTCCTCTAAGAGTCCGCAATTTCGTACACGACCTGCCCGTCGGTGCACTGGACTCGGTGGTCTCGGGGACATAGCCTCCAACGGTGTTTTGCTCACCGTCCAATAGCATGCGTTACCACAGGGATTGTTACGAACACCGCAGGCCTTACGGCTGCTTCGAGTGCGCCCGGTGACCTAATTCGACGTGATGGTCGATCGCCGACCCGTGTCTCAGAGACAGGGGCGCGAGCGACAACCTAAACACAACCAATGGTACGTCTGGGTCACCCGCTATTAGCTTAAGCCCTAGCGCCATGGTTCCTTGGCAGTGGTTAGACCGCGAGACCGATGTGATTGTCTCAATAGACTCCCAATTTAAGCAGTGTTAGGCACGCGCCTTCCGTGGACGAGAGAACAAAAAGGTGAGGCCTCAATGCGGCATAGCCACCAACTGAGAAGTACAAAAGCCTCGAGAGACTGGGACTAAGTTCATACTCCTTGTTCTTTTCTTCTTCCCTGCGCTCACGACCCCCGTCATGATATCTATTCTTGCCGCTCTCGCCCTCGCGTCTGCTGTGTCTGCCGCTGTTCACGATGTCATCGTAGGCAGCGCGAACGCGGATCAGATTTACACCCCTAGCTTCCTTGTGAGTCCCTCCGACTCACGATTTACCACAACGGCTGCTAACAGCACTTCCAGTCTGCTTCAGTTGGGGACCAGATCACTTTCCAATTCAAACAAGCAAACCACACCGTGACTCAGTCTTCATTGAATGACCCATGCCATAAGATTAGCGGCGGTTTTGACTCCGGATTGTGAGCGTATTCCGATGAATGCTCTCCTGGCTCTCGCTTAACGACACTCGTTAGCATGTTTGTCCCCTCCAACCAGACGGACAACTTTCCGACCTACACGATCACCGTTAACGATGTACGTATCCTGAAACAATAGATGCTTTATACCCAGCTAATAAGTATCTATACAGACCAAGCCGATCTGGGTTTACTGCCGGCAGGCAGACGACACTCCCAAAAGCCACTGTGGCAACGGCATGGTGTTCGCCGTCAACCCAGGAGCGAACGGCACATCTAGCTCCTTCCCGAACTACCTCAATAACGCCCTCGCTGAAGGCGCGGCGTTCAAGTCTTCCGCCAGCCTGAGCGCGACTGCTACTTCGTCCTCTCTGTCCGGCTCCTGGACCACCGCCGCATATGGAAACGTGACGATCCCCGCCGCGCCGACAGTCTCGGTAGTGACGGAGACGATTACGGTCCAGGCGTCGTCTTGGGTGACCACGTACTCATCGTACCCAGGCTCGCCCGCCGCGACGCCTGTGTCGCTCCAGGGGACCACGCACAAGATTGTTGTCGGTGGCTCGAACGGACAGCTGACGTTCAGCCCCTCGAACATCACTGCTGAGCCGCGCGATACGGTTGTCTTCGAGTTGTACGTTCTGGGCAGCCTATCAACGAAGCGTCGATACTGATGACCTTTCCGCTGCTCAGCCACCAAAAGAATCACACCGCCACCCAGGCTTCCTTCCCTGATCCTTGCCGTCCATTGACCGATGCTAGCACTGGTCAGGTCGTCGCCATCGACTCTGGATTGTAAGTCAGCGAGATTCCAGAGCCGACTTTCCAACTGACCTTACGTCTTATAGCATGCCCGTCTCTGACAACGCGACCGAGTTCCCTACCTTCAATGTCACTGTCAACAACACCTCCCCGACCTGGTTCTACGTACGTCCCTCCTATCTACCCCTCACGCATCTGCTCACCCCTTTCCACGCACAGTGCAAGCAACACCTGCCGACCGGTGCCAGCCACTGCGGAATGGGCATGGTCTTCTCTGTCAACGCCGTCGCCGACAGCAACCGCAGCTTCGCCGCCTTCCAGCAGCTTGCTATGGATCTCAACGGCACAGGCTCCGCGTCGGCGTCTGGGTCTGGCACCGGTGCCAGCCCATCCAGCACGGGTGGCGCTAGCGGTGCCGACGTGCTTGTCGTCAACGCACTGCTTGGGCTTGGGTCTGTCGCTGCCCTCGTGACGTTCCTTCTGTGAGGGATTGGACGTTCCAATGAGTGTGATCACTGCGATGAGGCGGTTGTGTCATGGACTTGATGTCGGTTTCATTGAGTGCTATTAATGTTCGCCTCGTTAATGCGACATTGTTGGACGTCCATACCAACCATGTCTGGTTTCCTTGCTCTGTAGCATACACGTTCCCTTGCTGATTGTACCGTAGTTCACGGTCCCGCAAATCGTAAATTATTCGCTTAACGATCGTCCTACGTATCCATCGTGTTGGTCGCCAACAGCTCGCAAAACTGAGCCTGATATTGGGACTGTATTACCGTTCCGATTGACACGAGTATCACATATAATGCACGTCCGTTCCTGCATTCAGTTAGGGAACAAGACAGACGAGTAGAATCAATGCAAAGCAGCTAGGATACAGCGAGACTACGTGCAAGAAAGTATACGTATGAACACAAGACACGAAGGTCAGCGTCGCCTGTCACCGACGACGGCAAGAATTTTGCTACTACAGCCAACCTACACCGCAACAAGGGCGCGAGACACGAACACTATGACTCGCCGCCTATCGACTCCCTCGCCTTCCTCTCCTTCTTCAGCCGCTTACGCTCTCTCTTTGCCTCCTCGTCCTCGTCCTCGTCGCCTTGCTCCGCCGCCTCCTTCGCCTTCTTCTCCTTCTTGAGACGCTTCCGCTCCGCCTTGGCAGCAGCGTCCTCGTCGCCGTTCTCCTCTACGGCCATGGAGACGTCGCCATCTGCGTCAGGGATCTCGGACTTCCGCTTCCGCTTTTTCTCCTTCTCCTTGGCTGGGCTCGCCTCGGCGGCAGGCTCTGCAGCGGGAGTCTCTATATGAGCAGTAGTCGTCGACGGACCAGCGGTAGGCTCCTGCAACAAAAAACCAATGGTCAATGTCTCCGCCAGTCATTTGACGACAATGTGTACTAACCTCTCGCGAGTAGTCAACATAGTCCTTGCTCCATTCAGCCGGAGTGACGCCCGCAATCTTCTCGCCGTACTTTCCGAGCTTGCCATCCTTGACCATCTTCTTCTTTTCCAAAGCCTTCGGGCCAAGACCCCAGCGGCGCGGGTAGGTGTCTCGCTCCATGATACACCGCTTGACCTTCGCGACAACACCGTGGTCACATGTGGCCAGTTCAACGGTGGACATTTGTGCAATGGCAAGAGCGATGGCCTCACCTGAAACAAACCGTTAACACAACGTAAATTGACAAGACGTTATTATGTACCCTTGGTTGTCATGAGAACAACCTCCTCATTCAGTGCAATGTCAGCTTCGTAGCGGAGCAAACCAGGAATCATGAGCTTGGCGCCATAGCAGACGGCGTTCACAGCGCTATCCTTGACAACAATCCGCTTGTAGCCGACTAGTAGCGACTCAAGCGGGCGGATGACGCGGCGGAGATACGACTCTGCGGGATACGGGTGAGGAACTGGAAGACGTGTGTGTGATCATACGCACCATCTCGTGTGTTGTCGTATACCCATTGTGCGTCAAGTACGTCATGCATAGTGACCATGCTGTCGTTCTCGCTGAGCGCACCACTCCTCACTCTCCTGAGCTCTTGCATGTGCCCACCGACACCAAGGATCAGACCGAGATGCACACACAACGTCCGGATGTACGTGCCAGCCTCGCAAGAGACCCAGAAGACAGCGAGGTTCCGCTTCTCGTCAAACTCAAGAAGGTTCGACTCGTAGATCGTACGTATACGGAGCTGACGCTTAACGGCTGAGATGAGTGGTGGTCGTTGGAAGAGGGCACCAGTGAGGGTCTGGATGGCGCGAGGGAGGGCTGCAGGATTGGGGAGGCTCGAGTGGAGGCGGAGTACAGCGACATACTCCTTTCCTGCACCTTGTTGGGATTTGACCAGACGAGTAGCACGGTCGATGCAGACAATGAGACAGCCAGTGACCTTCGGGTCGAGCGTCCCACTGTGGCCAGTCTTCTCCACACGCAGGATCCGTCTCAGCCAAGCGACAACTTCATGAGAGGAGGGATTGGACGGCTTGTCCAAATTTATGACACCAGATCTGCATAAGCTCAGTTAGATGTTTAGGAGTAAAAGATATAGTACGCACTTGATATAAGTGGTGATGTCCCTCTTCAGCGGACTGCATCCGGAAGGGATGGGCGTGAAGTGTGCAGAGCGGACCAACAATTTGTCGTAGTTTTTAAGGAGGAGCGGCCATTGCGACGTGTCGAGTTGCGGGGCAGACGAGTCGGGCTTAAGTGCATAGTCGCCCTGGATCTGCGCAGAGGCGACCTGGTCGCGGGTGAGCTTGCTTGCGGA
Source organism: Rhodofomes roseus (assembly GCF_022264815.1). Classification (NCBI taxonomy): domain Eukaryota; kingdom Fungi; phylum Basidiomycota; class Agaricomycetes; order Polyporales; family Fomitopsidaceae; genus Rhodofomes; species Rhodofomes roseus. The sequence continues at coordinate 448,409 of NW_025952968.1, forward strand.
GGCCATGGTCGAGTGCAAGTCCAATGCAAGTCCAAACTTTTCGGCGTCGTTTGCGCGCTGCTCACGGGGATCACGATCCCGCGATCGAGATCTGCCCGCCCGGGGTGGCGTGGGTACGCATCTCCCATTTCCGGCTGGCATCGGATGTTGCCGACCGTGCGAAAGCTTCCCTGTTGACTGTACAGCACCATCCACGTGACAAGAGCGCGTACACAGACGCGGATTGTGAGCAGCAGTTCTCTAACGGCCTCCTCAAGACACCCTCTCCGTCCCCTATCCCTCCCGTCCGATCCGTCAAGATGGTTAGTCCCCAGTACTGCTTTGCTGAGTTATCTTCTCAGTAGGCTCATGCTGGGTTTTCCTTTCCTTCCTTCTCTTTAGCCGAAGGCCGCGTCCGGAAAGTCTGCTGCTGCTAAGCACAAGTTTGTCATCGACTACTCGAAGCCTGCGGGCGACGGTGTCTTCGATGGCGCGGCCTTCGAAAAGTACTTGCACGACCGCATCAAGGTCGACGGCAAGACCGGACAGCTCGGCGAGAACGTCAAGATCATCCGTGAAGGTACGTCCTTTTGCGCATTCGACTCTTGCCACCCTAATATGATTATCTCTGCGCAGGCGATGTGAAGCTCACTGTGACTTCGAGCATCCCTCTGTCGAAGCGGTACCTCAAGTACCTCACGAAGAAGTACCTCAAGAAGAACACCCTCCGCGACTGGATTCGGTGAGTGTAGATACCTGCCCACTTTTAGCTAGTACTGACGAGCGAATTCAGTGTCGTCGCAAACTCAAAAGACTCCTACCAGCTGCGTTTCTACAACATCCAGGGCGCTGCTGACGAGGAAGAGGAGGAGTAGACATGTACTTGTGTACTGCTGCTATACTACGCTTGTCATGATTGCTATGTTGTAAGCCGAGTCTCCATGCAATCTATGCTTTACGCCATTGCACAAATGAGACATGGAACGTCTTCACATAAATGCATGCATATTCATGTTGCATGGATGCAGTATGATAGCTACTACCGACTGTTGACTACGAGGGTTATGCTATCCAACTGTCTTCCCGGCTCCTCTGGTTTCACCTTCCCCAAGACCATCATGGCAAGGTCGTTCCACAGCAATTGACTTTCTGACAACGGCTTCGTTCGCATCTGGGTTGAGAGCAGCGAACTTAGTTGAGCCCTCAAGAGCTTGATGGCGACCCCAGTCTTGGGCGAGAAGCAGAACTTGATCTTCCGGTCGATGTACACACTGTTGGCGGCCAGCTTGAACTCGGTTTCTCCGCAAAGCAGAACCATTGCCAGTTCGTCTACGGGTCCCGTCTCCCATGCATAGAGCTTCTTCGATTGCCTAGGTCGCTAACATGAGCCATATGCTCACGGTGAATACAAGGGAGCTCACATCAATGTGAAGTAGCACAAGTGGTTGACCCCAAAGTCCGTCGCTCGCTTGCCGAAGTTGATCGAGGTTGGATGGAAGGAGGCCGCCTGATTGTTCGAGACGGCCTTCAGCGCGCCAGTGGAAGGATCAATTGACAAGATCTTTGGGTACAGGCCGGCAGCGAGAGCAGCGTTCAAGAGGTGCGCGTTTCCGCTGCATGCATCCATGTCTGGAGGCACGGTGACGAATCGGGTTCGGTTCCGACTGTATCGCGCTCTGTATCTGGAGTCAGATAGGTCCGACTCGGGAAGAGTGAGCAGTGCTCACCTGCTCAATTCGCGTACGAACGCGCTGTCCACTTGGAGGAACGACGAGTCAACGAGGTACCTGATAGAGTGAAAATTCGACAATGTCGTAGTGGAGAGAACTCGAAACGGCACTTGCCCAAGGTACTGCTGCCGGATCTCTTCAATCTGTTGCAGATTCTGGCCAGAAGATCAGTACGCGACATAACTCTCAACACGATGTACTTACCTGGTAGCTCAAGAAGCTCTCCTTGCAGAACTTCCGCGCTTGCGCTTGGCCATTCGCGGATGCACGCCGCCAGCTTGCGAAGGCGTTGTGGATAGTCAGGAAGTCCGAGTTCTCTGATCGATAATCAGCCCCTCCGTGTACTGTCACAGAACATCCTTTGCAACTAACCGATGCGGAAAGACATCTTGGCGCGATCGGCAGCCTGTTCCATGCCCATCGGCGTGATGAACGGAGACTTCGCGTTGAGAGTGGCTGCAATGGTGAGTGCAGGGTCCAGACAGCGGAACAGCGCGGCGATGAGCAGGAATTTCCCGAGATGGACGTCGGTGGGTAGCTTGCTCAGCAAGCGACCCATCGGCGTGATCTCTTCCAAGGGAGTCATTGCTCGGACCTGCAGGTGTGTTGTATTAGATCCTTGAAGGACTAGAGTATGTGCGTGCGTACCTCGACCAAGACTGAGACAGCCCGCTGGATGTTCACGGGCAGTGGCGGGTCTAACGCACGCGACAGCACGTCTTCGATTGTCGTCCCAAGCTTGACCTTCATGATCTTGATACGCAACGCAAGATCGCTAAGGCTCAAGCGCATCATCTCTGGGTCAGGATGAGGCGCCAGCTAGGGGATCACCATTAGGCGCAAAGGTACATCGTGAGGCAACCAGATGGCTCACCTTCTTCTCATGACGGTACTTCGTGAAAAGATGGAAGCAGAGCCCCGCTTGAACACGCCCAGCGCGACCACGCCTCTGGGCAGCATTGCTCTTCGCGATGAACGTCTCTACGAGCCTACTGATCTGGCGCTTCTCGTCGAACCTGGGCAGGAGTCAAATAAGGAACCTTGGGCCTCCTTCATGAGAACACGAACCTCATCTCGCGGTGCTTTCCCGTGTCGATGACACACGTAATGTCCGGGATCGTGATACCAGTCTCGGCAATGTTCGTCGCTACAAGGGATTGTGAGCAAGCGTCGACATGGAAAGCACTCTATGGGGACAAACCTATGACAATCTTACGTATACCAGGAGGAGGGATGTCGAACACTGCTCCTTGCTGTTCGCTTGAAATCGTGGAATGCAACGGATAGATCCTAAACCGATCCTCAGAACTAAAAGCATCGTGCTCCATCAAGAGGTCATTGAGTCGTCGAATCTCGCCCATTCCGGGCATGAAGATCAACACCGCTGACGAGTACGCCGCATAGGCAGGGTCTTCAAGGCATATGCGTTCCAGCAGTCGGATGATGAGATCGAAGGGTACAAGACGTTCGTCAAGAAGGTTGATCGTGTTGGCGGTCAGGGTTGAGTAGCGCTTCTCGAGCTTGACCTTCTCCTGTGTGTCATCGTCGTCGTCGTCTGCAGGAATAGCGTCCTCGGACCATTCGTTACGCGCTTTACTTCGCGAGAACTTGTCATAACCTGAGGTGATTCAGTTCGCATTTCAGCAAGGATTGTCAGGTACGCAACGAACCTCGGCGAGCGTATGGCGAGTTCTCGGTGACCTTCCATTTAGTCAGTTCCACGGCATCTTCCAAGTAACGGACGTCGACTGGGAAAGTCCGTCCAGGCACGTAGAGCACAGGAGTACCGGCGAAGTAGTTCGAGATCTTCTCAGCTTCCACGGTGGCAGACATGAGGACGACTCTACATGCTACGTGAGTCAGTGCTCGACACGACAAGTAAACGACCTACTTGAGATCGGGGCGATCGAGAAGCAAGGACTTGAGGACGATGAGCAGGAAATCGGACTCTATGGTGCGTTCATGGACCTCGTCGATGATGATGTGCTGGTAGAAGCGTTCAGTACGGAGAGCGTTCATGGTGGAACGCGCTTACAGTGATCTCGTCGAAAGCCGCTCCTTGACCTCCTGGGCCAGATCCACCCTCCAGCATTCGCAGTGCGATACCATTGGTGACGTATGCCAACCGCGTCTTGTTCGTGATATTGCTCTCCAAACGAATCGAATACCCGACTATGGATCCCGCTGTGCCCACTGCACCAGCAGGCTCTCCCAATTCTCGTGACACGCGCTGCGCCAGCGATATCGCAGAGATCCGGCGGGGCTCAGTGCAAAGGATCTTGCAGTGCTTGCCTTTTGAGAGATGTTCCTCCAAAATAAAGGAGGGCAGCTGAGTAGACTTGCCGCTGGAGGCGAATGTGTCAGATCTGCGCTAATCAGTCGAATGGTCTAGGGACGTACCATCCGGTCTCGCCGCTCAGGACTAGGATTTGAGACGTCTCGAGGGCAGCGATGATGTCGTCGCGATAATGTGCTATCGGAAGCTGCTCTCGTTGTCGCTGCGAGAAATACAGTGAGTGACCTTCAAATCCGCATCAAAATGCAGAGCGTACAAGCATTTCTTGGTACGCTGGACTCGATTGGCGTGCTTGGAAGCTGGCTATTATCTGCTCTGGATCTACTTCGCTCCCGTGTTTGTAGCTCCGGCTTCCGTGGCGCTGCTTCAAGTCGCTTGTAGGCTTTGCGCTCTTCTCGATGTTCTGGACAACATGGGTGAGCCCGAAGTGAGACGGAACTCTTCGCTCAAGACAACGCACCTCCCGTTCGGTCTTCAGCTTCGGTTCGAGTATCGATCTCAGCTTGGCCCATATATCGCGGTTGGTAGCGTTGTCTTGCTCGAGTCTACGCTTCTCGAGTTCGTCCCAGAGATCACGGTGGATAGCAGGCAGCAGTCTGAACGCCGTTTGACTATTTGTACCAGCCGTGGCCCCTAGTGCGAATCCCTCTGACTGCTGGAAGGCGAGCGCATGCAGAGCGACAGTCGAGATGTACTGCTCTGCCTGCGACATGTCGTGGCATGCTATATCGTCCATGGACCAGGTATCCGTCTTCCCACCACTCCATCGAATATCAGTTTTGGCTCTCTTGACTCGACTCGTTCCTGAGATGTCGGTATACGTGATCACGGCAAATCTGTCAACCTTGTGCACTCTCTCTGCTAGGACAGACTTCGGAGTGCGCCCGGACCAGTGTTTCGGGAGTGCCATATCTCGAACGTTCACAGTCGTGCCGCTCTGTGTGACTTCCGTCGTCGGCATTTCGTCCAATAGCTCGAACATGCCGCCGGTCGACTCTTCATCGTCGAAGATGTCCGCTTTTGTGGCGTCTGCAGTACTGGGAGACAGCGCTTGAACGGGTTTGAACTTCCGAGGTGTCGTAGGCGTCGTAGGCATCAATGGAGTAAGCGGGGCTGCCGTTGCACTTCCACGCAACTTTGACTGTAGCATACGAGCATCGGCCCTCTCGCGCTCGATGCGGTATTGGCTTTCTGCATCAACCTCATCGAAGAGGTAATCCTTCTTGACCTCCTCTAGGCGTCGTTGCAAATGCTGGAGGAAGGATGCATCGCGTGTCTCGCCTGGTTGCCGATGGGTAGTCAACTCTGATATTTGCATCTTGAGCTGTACGAATGCGGCGTTTGGATCGTCTGTTGGGGACCAGCTCGCAGAGCTACTCGAGCTGCGATGACCATTCTTCGAAGTCGGCGTCACATTCCCTGACTCTGTAACCTGCGTGTTGTCCTGGGAGGGGTAAGGCGAAGACAGGCCACTTGGTACGAACACAGGTGCATTGGCGTCGAGACGGCCTGGAAATCCCGCTCTAATCGGGGACGAAGGTACGGACGTTGTCGGAGTGACAGGGCGGCTGCGGGAAGGCAACGAATGCTGTGTTGTCCGGGGAGTGGAAGGGACACTGATTGCCTTGGAGCTTGATGCTTCGGTACCACCAACCTGGGCGTCTGTAGTATCGTACAATCAGTTCTGTCCAATGGACAGAATGAGGTCATGAGCATACCACTGTCTACTTGCAGCTCCTCATCCGTGCAGTGCAGGTGTAACTGTGAGTGCATTTCAATGCGACTGGAACCATGCATTACAGCGGGTTGAACATACCCAATCGAATGCCTCGTCCACATCGACACCGTTGATCGATCGCAAGCATTCTTCAACTGTTCCTTCGGAAAACCCGAGTCGTCTGAGGACCCCGTACGTTACAGCCAGACGAGCCAGTGCTTTCTCTGCTGGTTCGTCTACCGTAGGTTCGTCTGTCGAATGGTCAGCATCACGGTCTGTTCAGCGTGATCAACATGTGTTTCTTACGTTCACGGCCCTCCTCGGAATCCATCGTCAAGTTCAGCACGCGTTGTACTAAGCTGGAGTCGAACTCCAGAGGAGTCATAGTCTCAGCAAACCGCCTCTCCTGCTCAATAGCCTGCATATGACACGAATGAGAAACAGAGCGTGTAGAACTTAGTTACACACCCACCTTGATGGTTCTGACGATGTCCTTCTCTGTCTTATCCTGCAACTTGTCAACGAATCCTTGAAGACCGGGATCTACATCTTGCTCGGATTGTCCTGGCGCACTGTCGGCTGACTTCGAAACATCTCCCGATGACGATGATGCCTCTCCTTGTACCTCTATATCCTTGAGATCCGCCGATGAACTGTTATCTTCGCTGGCATCCACCGCAGGAACTACTTTCTTTGGCATAGAGGTAGTCGCGAAACCCCTCGCCACCGGCTTGAGCTGCGTTTTCTTCTTTTTGGTCCCCATGACGGGGTGTTATAGACACTCTACTTCCTTCTTAGTTCAGCAGCCTCCCGTCGACCTCTCTTGAATGATAGTTTGACGTGTAGTAGTACGAGGCGACTGGGCGAAGTAACGTGAGGATCTGGAGGAGTTGTGGTAGTTTATCGCCACCCAGGTGATTGCGACAAAAACGGGTAGTATCTGTAATGGATACAGTGCATAAGGTGAGAGCTGGACCACTTCATGAAGTGAGTCGTCCCGACGCAATCGACAGGGCAGTGGTGGCTTGGAACGATCTCACAGGATCTCAAGTCCGTAGGAAAACCAGCGGCCACTGCCGACATCTCGATCCGGCGTCTCGTTGGTCGCAAACGTGGACACACACATGGCGGTCAGAAAGTCACCAGGAACACCACCATAACACAGTGCTTCTGGTCGCTTGGCTGGAACAGCGGGTATATGTTCATGCTACGGCTGCATAGAGTACATACGCATACAGGAGCACATTATCAGAGCAAAACGAGTAAACTATCACTTCATGGAGTACTGCCAAACGCTCAAAATACATACGACGTCCTTACAGGCCTCTAAGTGTCCAGTACAGCGGTGAGCAAAATACATAACGAGAGACACAATAACGCTAGAAAAGAGTGGAGGTTGCTTGAGTCCCAGAGCACGAGGACTACGAATTGCCATCAGCCATTGCCATTGCCGCTTTCCCCCTTCCGCGTCCGCGGCCTGGCTTGCGACCGCGAGGTGCACCAGTTCCGCCACCCCGCTTCCTACCACGACCCGAGGTCGGGACTGGTGTCCCGGAATCGTCATCAACGCCATCGCCAGTGTTACCAGCCTGCCCCGAAGCGGGTTGCCCGAAGAACTCGTCGCCCTCGTCGTTCCACAAGTCTCTGCCTGCATCCGCCTGCGCGGTGTCGGCGCGCTTCTTCCCCTTGCTCTTCGTGGACGGCTCGGTGGACTCGAGATTCGCCAGTTGATCCTCCGTCAGAAGGAGTTGTACGATCTCACTGGGCTTCGTGACATCGGTGAAAGTCTTGTTCCCGACGACAATATCTTGCACCTGTACTTACTGTCAGTATGGCAAAATACGACAGACGATCAAACATACATCTTTCTTCACGCGTGCAAGCTGGACGATGCGCTCGTCGATCGTACCCTTAGTGATGAGACGATAAACGGTGACCTGGCGCGTCTGCCCAAGACGATGTGCACGATCCATCGCTTGAGCATCATTGGACGGATTCCAATCGTGATCGTAGAATACGACCGTGTCGGCAGCAGTCAGGTTGATACCAAGACCTCCAGCGCGCGTACTGAGAAGGAAGACAAAAATGTCGGGCCTTGAACGATATTAGCACGGAAACTCCGATAATCTAGGTTCGAAGTACCTTGTTTGCCACTCCATGACCATATCTCGACGGTCCTCCAGTTTCGACGAACCGTCAAGGCGCAGATACTTGTACTGGCGATAGATGAGGTACTCTTCCATGAGGTCCATCATACGCGTCATCTGGAAGTATACCAGGACACGATGGTCTCCCGCCTTCAACTCATGGAGCAGCGCGTCGAGGCGAGCGAGCTTCGCCGAGTCATAGATGAGTCGCTTGGCTTCTGGCACCTGCATGGTCGACATAGGTAGCTCGTCTGGCGGTGAACTTCCAATGAGACCAGACACATGGACGCCAGAGAACCGTCGCTGATATTGTGCGCAAGCCTCCTGGGACTCCCGCATACTCGGAGGTAGACCATACAGTGCCAGCGAGTCGACTGGGGCTTCGCGCAGCGTGGCTTGACGTTCAACAAAGTTGCGATGGGCACAGTAGATGGATATGGGGGGCGCCACAGCTGGAGGGGTGAACCACTTCAGATCCCGGCGAGAGAGGCAAGAAGATTGCCATGCGGCGGAGGAGATTGAGCGGAAAGCCGTCAAGCCAAGATCATCTACCGTCTTGATGGCGGGTACCCGAGAAGGCAGGCGGAAGGGTCCAGCAGCCACGTTTGCAACGAAAGCGTCGTCCCTGGTGACAGATCAGCTAGGTAACCATCGTGACAGTATTGAAAACACCAACGTTGCATACGTATCGTCGTCGAGCCTCGTGCGCTCCCTCTGAGATGCACGTAGCAACGTTTCGAAGACGTGGGAGGTGTACACACTATGTACTTCACTAGGCGACACATCAAGGAATTTCAGGAAAGAGAAGGCTGCATCTGGGGCAAGACGAAGTGAGCAAAGATATCGAAATGAGTACAGCAGTACAAACTTTCTTGGGAGGACCGATACACCCAGTCCGTTGACCAGATGTTCATCAACCTCGCGACCCTACGCGTGTCGCCCACGGCAGGTGCATCCTCTCTCGGTACGTCCAGTAGCCCACCGTCTTCGTATAACAGCTTAGGTATCGAATACTCGATCGGATTGCGGGTTGAATAAGCCAACTGAACGAAGTCGCCTTCTCGGTTGAGAGGTCCAGACTTGCCGAAATCAGAGAAGGAGAAGGGCGCGACAACGTCTGCTCTCTCGAACAATTCTGGATGATTGCAAACCTGGAAGAAGACGGCGTAAGTCAAGGACCATATTGAAACTTAATATGACAGTACCTTTCGGAACTGCATGACGAGGTTCATCAGTGACCTCGCGGAATCCGCGTCGCCGATGTTTGCAGCCTTCTCCAGCAAGTCCGCCACAGAGACGTTGGCCAGCAGGCCCTTGTACAGAGCACGTTGCCGAGCACTGAGGTCAACGTAGATGTCCTTCTCAATCTGTGGCAACACATGCGTCAGCTCGAGTGATGAGAATGATGCATCCAAGACTTGCCTTGTCACTGAGCTCGTTCTGCACATGTCGCTTGACACGACGCAACATGAACGGCTTGAGGATCATATGCAGCCTCCGCAGCTGGTGCTCGTTCAACTTGCTACCCTTGTTCTCCGCGGCATTCTCAATATCCTTAGAGAACCACTCGTTGAACTCGTCGTGCGAATCGAATAAGCTCGGCATGATGAAATGCAGCAATGCCCAAAGTTCTATGAGATCCAACACGTAAGTTCAGCGGACTGATTCAACTCGCCGAATCCTCACCTTGCATGGAGTTTTGGATAGGAGTACCAGTGAGCAAGAGACGGTTTCGACACTGGAAACCGAGCAGCGTCTTCCAACGAGCACTAGACGAGTTCTTGATGTTCTGCGCTTCATCAAGGATCATGTATTGCCATTTTACTCGTTGGAAGTACTGTTGATCTTGAGTCACCTATGAGCCAGTGAGTACGTGTTATTCACAGTCGACACTGTGTTGTGGACGTACCAACTGGTAGCTCGTGATCAGAACGTGGAAAGGAGCGTCCTCGTCATAGCTGATCTCTTTCTTGTTCCAGAACTTGCGGAGCGTGGCGCGGTCCTTGACATTGCCCCAATACGGGAGAGCCTTCAGCTTGGGCACGAAACGACTGATCTCCTGCTGCCAGTTGTGCAGTGTGGACGCAGGGGAGACGACGAGGAAAGGTCCCCAGATATCGTGGGCCTCAGCCAGGTAGGCGAGCAATGAGATAGATTGAACAGTCTGGAATATTCGTTAGCAGCGCTTGACGAGATGCGTCACAATCTCCTCACCTTGCCCAGACCCATCTCGTCTGCAAGGATACCATTGATACCCTGCTCATACAATGTGGCGAGCCAGTTGAGACCCTTCAGCTGGTATTCCTTGAGAGTAGCCATGAGCATCTTCGGCTGCTGTATGGTGAGCTCCCCAGTCAACGATGTAGGGTTCTGGAAGTTCAGCTCATCCGAGTCCACTGTCAAATGGTAAGTCCCGTGCTACTGGGAAACGAGTGAACCAGCAGGCTTACAATCTACGAGAGGTGTCGTGGCCGGCCCGGAACCAGTGCCCTCAACATCCTCGTCGGCACGTATGTGAGCTTGTCGCTTCGCGAGTTTCAGTGCCTCATTCGTCTTGCGCTCCAGAGCAGCCTGCGTGTCGAAGTCCTGCGCTTTTCGTTTGGCAAGTGCGATGGCAACCTGAGCGTTATTTCGAGCATGTCTATGCATGTTGGTATTGTCCTCTGGAGATGTCACATGAGCACGGGTGAGTCCACAGTCAGCCAGTGTGCCCACCGTCGTCAAAGTCTATGTCCTGCAGCGTCGTAGGATCCACGTCTACAAGGTCGGCACCCGCGGGAGCAGCCGCAAGGCCGGTTTCGCCTTCAAGCTCGGCAGCTACACAAAGGTCAAAAATGTCACGCAAAAAACTGACGTGACGCTTACTCTTCAGCTTGCTGCCCACGAAGTGACTGTAGAGCTCAGTCTGACTGATCAAGAACTCGAGTTTCCTGGCCTGTCTGGTGGCTTCGCGCTTCTCTTCCTCAACCCTGGCGCGATCAAGTGCCTCTCGCTGTTCACGCCTACGGACGTCCCTCTCTTCCTTCTCGTTCTTCTTCCAGAAGACAAGCATCTCGCGCATGAGCCGCTTGCCTTTCGCTTGCGTATCCTTGAGTGCCTTGCCGGCCTTCACATATGGCTTACGAGCATGCATTGATGCATGCGTGGCGAGTCGCTTAGAGATGTTCTGTCTCGATGCATAGCCTTGCGCGTGGAACTTGTACACCTGGGATGACAGCATCAGCAAGTGAGTCCCGCACCGATAAGACGAAAATGCACACCTTCGGAATATCGCGTCTCGCGATGTTGGTCCAGACCTTTCGCTGTGCATCCTCCAGGTTCCTCACGCGCTTCATCATCACAGTATCGTCTACCTTCTTCGCCTTCTTCAGAGCAGGTATAGGCTCATCAAGTTCATAGACAGTCGCGGAAATCGAGGTAAGAGCAGGCGAAGCCGGCCGAGAAGCTGAAGGCGTAATGTCGCCAGCGACGGAAGCAGTCGCTGAGCCGGCCCCTCCGATTCCCAGCAACTCCTGCGTCTGAGGTGGTAATGTGTCGTACTTCTTCCTCGGGCCCAGCTTCTTGCGCTGCTTCGGTGTGGTGGAAACACTGTCCACGCTGTCTTCCCTCTGAATCTGCTTGCCCTTCCCCTTGCCTTTTGCGGACGCGACCAGCTTGTGGGCTGGCGAAGCATGGGGACCAGCCGCCCTGTTGACGTGTTCACTCTCATCCGGAGTGTCTCTAGCATCCTCGGCAATCTTCCGCTTCTTGTGAGCGGGCATGGTCTTCGAGATCGGAATATCAAGCTCGCTTTCGCTGTCTGAGACGGAGTAGACCGGCTGTCGTTTCCCCGTCTCTTTCTCCTTGCCTTTGCCCTTGTGCCTACCAGATACCGAGGCATCATCCAGACCCCGCGAAAAGTCATCTTGACCGGATCGAATCGGTCGGCCGGTATGGTCCATGTGCACAAACTCGGGCATATCATAGCCATCCGCAGGGCGTAGAGATGGCGAGGCTGGGCGGAGGAGCTCTTCGACCATCGGAGGGGGAGGTGGCGGAGGTGGTGGTGGAGGTGGAGGTATACGTGCGATACGCTGCCTATAGGCATGGGACATATGATAGGCCGTGATGCTGTCGCGTTCCTGCCGCGAGTTGAGTACGCGAGCTAGCCACAACCTTCTAGAGCACTTACGATTATCCATCGAGAGAACCAGGCATCCACTTGCTTCTGCCTCTTGTGAGTCTCCATGACATAGTTCCCAAGCTCGCCTCTCCATATCTCCTCGCAGTCTTCCAAGTCTGACGATGGTTGCCGTGCCTCCTCCTCGTTCACGAAAGAGATTTCTTGGATGAGAGGCTCCGTGTCCATCTCGGAGGCGGGTGTGTGATTGCGCATCTGCTGCTGCCGAACGCGCGTCGAACTGCGCCGCAATGCCTGTAATACGCTCATGATATCAATGCACGCAAGACGGTGAAGAAGTTTGCCACGCACCCGTTTCTGACCAGGCGGGTGGTAATCGTCGTCGTCATCCTCCGGCTGCTTGCGCTTGCGCCTGTTGCCGCCATCGGCATAGCCATCCTTGAACTCGCTTGCATTGTACTGGCCTCCATTAGAGAGCGTCGGAGATGCCGTCCGCTCGTCTTCGCGCCCGTAGTAGTTACCTGAGAACACGCATGAGAGGTAAACGCGGAGGCCGAATAACGATATCTACCATATGCGACGGGCTGGACGGCTTGGAACGCGTACTCGCGTACCGGGGGTTGCTGATCGACCTCGTGCGGGGACCGCGAATGCGCGTATTCACGCAAGTCCGAATGCGAGGATTCGGTTCTGGAAGGAGGCGAAGGCCTCATGAGGGCTGGGTCAATGGCGGAGGTCGGCACAGGCGTATGGGCAGCCGGGGCGGAGACATGGACCGGGGGCGCCGGATCGTCATTGAGGATGTGCTTGAGAGACATGGCGCGGGGTATACGGAGGAGTGGCGGTCAGCAATGATTTTATATGAGCAGAGCCGCAAGGAGTCGGACACAGTTCTGAACGTGGCGGGGTAGCTGGCGCCCGGGAACGACAAAACGACGATACGGTGGCAGTGATCCTCCAGGGAACAAATAGGTGCGCCTACTAGCCCAATACGCAGCCGCGAAGCGTTGCAGAACGGCAGAGGCGGCGGCGGCGGCGGCGGGGGCGGCGAGGAGGGGGTCAGAGGCGGTGGAGGGAGAAGAGAGGGGAAGTGATGGGTGGTCGGGGCTTTACACGACGGCTGAGCCGCAAAATGGCCAGCATGCCTGGTCTCATTGGATTTGGTGCCCGATACAAATATGTCAACTCCCCTTTTGGTCATCACGATCCTCCCCCGACCTTCTGTCCACTCGTCACACCGTGACACTTCCCCTTTCGGCCGCTGCAGCCCCCGCCCCGCCGCCTCCCCGACGCGGTTCGAATCTCCTTGCTCTGCATCGTCGATGTCCGGCCGACATATATTCGCCCATCGTACGCACCGTCCTCGGGCGGTCGTTGCTTATAATAGAGCGTTGCTATCATCCTGTCAGCGATACGCATTGTATGCTCTGACACGTCTGACGCGGCGAGGTCCGTACTTATGTCCACGCCACATCGTTTAGCAAGATTTGTTCTCAGCATATGATAGATCCCTCAAGAACACGACGATGAAGACAACCGCGCAAGTATAGACACAAATCAATGTAAGCTACTGTAATCAAGGCATCTACTGTTTCTACGGCTCGTCGGGGCCCAACATGAGCTCCGGACGGACTTTCTGGTCAAACTCCTCCGGGGTCAAGAGGCCAAGCGCAACGGTGGCTTCCTTGAGCGTCGTGCCCTCCTTGTGAGCCTTCTTGGCACACTTCGCAACGTCTGCGTAACATGTAAGCGATCAGGTGGGTGCATACAAGGACTAGAGAACAACTGACTATCGTAGCCGAGGTGGCTGTTCAAGATGGTAGCCAGCATGAGGGACTCGTTCAAAAGGGTGTTAATGCGCTTCTCGTTCGCTACGATGCCGACCACGCAGTTCTTCGTGAATGACCTCGAGCCTGCCATGAGGCGAATGATGAGCAATTAGCTTCGAGCAATGGAAGACGTCGGCATACCGTCTGACAGCAAACGGATGCTCTGAAGCACGTTCTTGATGATGACAGGCTTGAACACGTTGAGCTGCAGAATACAGTCAGCGATCTGAATAGGGAATGAACTGCACTGTCTGCTAACCTCAAACTGGCCGCTAGCACCCGCAACGCTGACCGTAGTCTGGTTACCCATCACCTGAGCAGCAACCATGGTCAAAGCCTCGCACTGCGTGGGGTTGACCTTGCCCGGCATGATACTGCTACCAGGCTCGTTCTCCGGCAGACTGAGCTCACCCAGACCGCAGCGAGGGCCGGAGCCGAGGTACCGGATGTCGTTGGCAATCTTCATGAACGAACATGCAATGACGTTGAGAGCACCATGCGCCTCGACGAGAGCGTCGTGGGATGCGAGGGCCTCGAACTTGTTCGGTGCGGTCTCGAAGCGGAGGCCGGTGATCTTGGAGATCTCAGTAGCGACCTTCACATCGAAGCCCTTCTTCGTGTTCAGGCCCTATCGACAGCGTACATGAAAAGCTTGTCAAGGTCAGTAGTAATGGCGACGTACAGTGCCGACAGCAGTACCTCCCTGAGCAAGGTAGCTCAGGCGAGGAAGGACAGCCTTCACACGCTCGATGCCGTTGGTGACCTGCTGGACATAGCCACTGAACTCTTGTCCGAGAGTCAAGGGAGTTGCATCCTGTAGATAGATTACTTAATTGACCGCAAGATTACACGGCAGCAAAACCCGAACCTGCAAGTGCGTACGACCAATCTTGATGATGTGGTCGAACGCCTTTGCCTTTGCATCGAGAGCATCTCGGAGCTCAGTCAGTGCAGGGATGAGTGACTGGCTGATCTCCACGACAGCTGCGATGTGCATTGCAGTTGGGAAGCTAAACGGCGATCTTCGGTGAGACGCGGGTCCCACGGAAACATAGGGGATTGTGCATACGTGTCGTTACTGCTCTGGCTCATGTTCACATGGTCGTTGGGGTGCACAGGCTTCTTCGTGCCCAGCTCACCACCAAGGATCTCAATAGCACGGTTTGAGATGACCTATCGTGGGGAGTTGGCCATGACCATAGTATCACCCGATTCTGAGACTTGCCTCGTTCACGTTCATGTTACTCTGGGTGCCGCTGCCAGTCTGGAACACGACCAGAGGGAAGTGGTCGATGAGCTTGCCCGAGATGACCTGGGCACAATGTGTTGAGTACGAACAATTCGACTGCATATGCGTGCAAGCCATACGGACCTCATCAGCAGCCTGCTGGATCGCCTGGCCAACCTTGGGATCCAAGCCATACGTCGTATTGACAATCGCAGATGCCTTCTTTAGCACACCAAATGCCTTAATGAGCGGGGGTGGTAACCGCTCAGTAGGACCGCCAATGTCGAAGTTCTGGAGGGAGCTACGCAGAATGCATGAGGCACCACGGTCGCACTTCGGCGTATGGTAGACATACCGTTGTGTTTGGGCACCCCAGTACCGATCCGCAGGGACCTGAAGCTCGCCGAAGGTGTCGCGCTCAATACGGTGCTTCTGGTCGGTCTACAAGCAACGCGGTGGTTATCAAGACACGGACGGCCATAAGACGTATAAATCCAATCACCATGATGATTGCGGACGTAGAGAAGTATCTTGGGATCCGAGCGGGTATACGCTGGGTCCTCAGCTACGGTAGCCCGAAGGAAGTGGTGACATCACATGAGCACACATCGATTCGGACGCATCGTGAAATTCGCGCTCACGAGCTGGTGTGTGCGGGTGATCCGGAGCATGTCTGGTGATTTCGCTGAGCACGAAAGAAGGGGAACCACCAGGGCTTCGAGCAATGAGTTTAAGAAAGTGAGCAGAGGGCTGGCAATGGCCGACACGTCCCCGAGGAGGCGAGAGAGCTGCGGCAGAAATGCGGTTGTTCCCGGCTAACGCCCGATTTCTTCCGTCGGCCGTGCTGCTCGACGTTGTCATCGCTCAGGCTACATACTCTGTAGCCGTCCTGCACCGTCTGCTGCCATCTGGCCGCTGGAGAGGAGTATTCCAGCGCCTTCTGTGTACCGCCCGCACACGAGCGCGCATCGGCGTCGGGATGGAGCCCGACACGTCCGCCAGTACATTAAAACACGCGCTCTGTGGGCCCGGTCAGTATACGGTCACGCGCTAGAAGACCGCGAATAGAGCGGAATTCACGTGAAGGCGGCATTCCATATCCCCACCGTCCTCGTCTGAGTGCGGGGCAGGTCGCTCGCACAACGTGCGGAACAACCCTCACCTCCTCTCCGCCAGTGAGCAGCCATGTCAAGCGTCGCATCCCAAGTGATCCTACATCCGAACGTCTCGAAGTCCCTAAAGGTCCTGGGCACGAACCTCGGTCGAGACAAGGTGGGACAGAGGAACTCAGCTCGCACACGAGTGGTCGTTGAGACACCATCCAGCTCTACCGTGCAGTCCAATACTTTGCACGCTTCCTTGCGTGGTACTTGGTCTCGCGCGGGTACAAGGTCCAGGGTGCGCGATGGAACGCGCTCAAGTCGCACCTCGCGCTGGCCCGAAAGTGTATGCTCCTGTCTCTCATATCCCCGAAGCGCAACTCACTCCAGGGCTCTGACAGTGATGCGTCTGGGAAAGCCCATTGAGCATCTGCAGGCTGCTCTACGAGCCGCCCAGATCGCGGCTGAGCCGGGGGAGCAGATCACCACCATATGCCGGCAGCTCGGGTACTTCGGCTACTTGACATACGATACGCTCGTCTGGGTACGCCTCTAACGACCAGTGCTGCACTGGTCTATGTACTTATGCCGTTCTATCACCTTAGGCAAATGCGATCAAGTTCTTCAACTTCAAGCCCTCTACTGCCGAAAAAGTCAGCAAGAACGCCAACCGTTTATGGCTCGCCGGGATCCTCTTCAGCATCACCCATGGCCTTCTCAAGGTGAGCGTGTCTGCTATCATGCCCAGAAACTGTGGGACTGAAATCAACACAGGCGGGGAGATTGGCGAATGATGTCAGGAAGCTGCAGAACGCACACTTGACGGAGAAGGGACAAGACGTCGACCGTGACGCCAAGCTCGGTAACTTATACAAGTGCGTACCCATTGTGTGCCCTTTCTCGACATGCAGTACAAACATCTCTCCAGTGCACGGGACGCAACGCGCCACCAGTTCATCATCGACCTTCTCGACGTCTGGATTCCTGCGAGCAACCTCGGCTTCACTAACCTCAACGACGGTGTTCTGGGCATCTTCGGGTCAGTCCATGATTATCCCTCTGCCATGTATCAACGTTCACCGGTGCTCTCCGCAGTCTCATCACGTCCCTCATGGCTTTCCGCCAGCAATGGTTGGCAGTCAACGGCAAATAGGCTGGCTGATAGGTATCCGGGCCAGCGCCGATGTCGTGACCTATCTATGCAGTATTATCGTGCAGTCGAGTATAGTTTGTATCAGTGTTTCTCTGATAGGCAATGGATATACCAATGGCGTAACTCGCCGAAGGGCATTTGCCTCATTAACAACTTCCACTGACGCGGCCATGCCTTCGGAATACCTTGGGCGACCCAATCAATCTCTGTTCACCACCGTACAGCGACCTATAGTGTGAGGTGCCTTCCCAAGATGCGTGAACAAGATAGCACAATGAATCATGCTGCTTGTGTTGCATCACGGCTTGCTTGTTGCTCATTCCGTAAGCGAAGGTATTCTGCGCGCATAGCAGCCATGGGCTCTGGACCCGTACTGGACGTGGACATTGAGGTGAATGAGTGAAATGCAGGCGAACACAGCATACTTACTACTGGTACATGCAATCTTGCACGTCTTTGTACTTTTCTCTGCATGCCCATGCCACCGAGAATGTCCGGCCGGTTGCACAGTCAGCAAACTCTATGCGGGCAAATGCACACTCAGTTGGACCGGGCTCCAGCGACAAGGGCCAGCGTCGACGCACCCTTGACCACGGGATCACACTCCTTCAGGGCTTTCGCCTTTGCGGTCTTGAGCAGCGTCTCCTCCTCTCTGCGCGATAGAGCATTCATTGCAATGGAATAGGGAAAGCACAGAAACACGGAGGTGGTACGGGATGAGGCCTTGCGCAGAGGAAGCAAGCCTGGGGCACTCGATCCGAGTCGGCGCGTGTGCATCGGGGTTGCCATTTTGGGTTAGCGGGCGCTCCGAGACTCAGATAGGATGGCATACCATCGATGATCCCGTCCCGGCCCCCTTCTCATTGCTTACTGCAACCAACCCGACGCTACCGGCCTCCGACCTAGGAGACCAGAGAATACCATGTCAGGAAACACTATCATGTAGGTCACTTGCTCATAACGCATCGGCTGGTTCTGAACTGGAAGTAGATTAGCAGAACTCAATGACGATGTTTTGGGGCACATCCTACAATGGCTTCCAGTCCGAGCCTTGTTATCGCTCTCAATGTCGTGTCGTTGGCTTCGGGAGGCGTGCATGCACCTTTTATTTGGGCGTTCTTCCCTCCTTGTCTATGGGCCGGGACAAGTAGAGCGGTCCGAGGACTTCTTGCCTGCATCACTCCGGCCTTACGTCCAGTACGTCCATTTGTCACTGTTTCTCTCTTCGTCTCTTGATGGTCCTCTTAGTTCGATGGTCTTCTGCGACGAATGCTTTGACCAGTCATATTGTGATCTCGACCCAACGACCGACGGAGGTATACCACTGCGCCTAGACTTCACTGACGACCCTATGCTTTGTGGCGCTTTCCCCGCCGCTCTTCTCGCCGAACGTCTTCGAGAGATCCCTCGCCTTCGCTCGTTGACACTGTATAAATCCAATACAGCAACACATGGCCTGCCATGGGGAACCCTGCGTGTAATCTTGTCAGAGCCGCGCTTGCGCGAGCTAAAGCTCCGCGACTTCCTCTTCTGTCCTGTCTTACGTTCTGGCGAGGAACTCGACGTTGGCTTCGTGGCTCCACTCACGACGTTTCAATACGTCTTATACCATCCACGAGACCCCTGGACATTCCCCTCCGAGATGACAGCATTAGCTTTCGTACTGGGCAAGCTATGCGAGACTCTCGAGACATTGATTTTGTCCAGCGAACCCGCACCTCCTTCCACCCTTAGCCGGTTCCGTTGGCCTCGTCTGCGGAAGCTCGTCTACTACGGAACTCCCTGGAATTCCCTCGCCAAACCGTTCGTATCCCTATGCTCTGGAATGCAGGGGTTGCGGTGCCTCTCACTGAAACTCAGCCCTCCGCCGGACACCACGCCCCAATTACTGTGGCCACCCGATCATACTGGTTCTTTCCCGTGGCCAGAACTTGAACGTCTGGTCATCTCATACCCCCGTGCAGATGACGACATCTACAGTCATCTTCCTTCGTCCCTTCGTGCGCTATCGTTGCGTTGTTGGGAGCATGTCTGTGACCAACAGTGGTCTTGGGGTTACGGTTTCACGTATCCCCCTAACTACGATTCCATCTTACGCTCCTCCACTCTGCTCTCCGTTCTGCGACAATGCAAGTCGTTGAACCTGGACCACCTCGAGATTGAATACATCGCCGATGAAACAGACGATGCGCTTCTACAATACATAGCGACCACATTTCCGCGTCTGACGTCCCTTAAAATGCATCGTCATCGATCCGAAAGCGAGGAGTCGGACATATCTGTGGTAAGCCATCGCTATCTGTTTCACGAGTGATCGTGATATCTGCTCACTGCGTTCTCTAGGCGCACATAGCCCATGAACTTGCTCCTCTTTCTCACCTTCGTCGCCTCAAAATGTCTCTGGACTTCGAAAGTACGCCACGACCGGTCAGAGCGTATAATCAAGTGTTACATCCAAGTGCCCACTTCATCAATACTTCCATGGACACCATACGGAATGCTGCAGCAACAATTGCGCGCGTACTAGGTCCTTCTTTGCGTGTTGTCATTCTATGGGGCGGTAGACCTACTTGGCATGCTTTTGACATCGTTTCTGGGCGTGCTTATGAATGACTGACAGCACTTACGGCTTAATCCAGTGCCTTGTGCCATACCTACAGATGGAGCTAAGTAAGATGATTGTTTTCCTTGTGTCCCTTCCAAACCAATGTACGCTCACACGAAAACATGCCGAATGTGCGTCCGGCGGCCATATGTCTAAATTTACCAGAGGACTTCACCTAACACATCTGTAAAGACACGTTCAATGATTTTCATGTCTTCTTCAGGAGTTTCGGCCACCAGTAGCATTCAATATAACCCCTTCTCATGGCGCGGACGGCTCGAGCTCGGAGCGTGCTCCCCACGACAGCATTCCCTCTACTACTCTCCCTTACACTTCACCTCCCACGTTTTGACCTACTATACTAGTACAGTACCCCGGCAGTTCATGTCTACATAGGGTTTCGCCCTAACGCGACAATAAATGGGATTTACAAACAAACACTTCACCTATGGACCGGCATACGGCTTCTTGTCTTGATTCGCTGACATGCAGCTGAACCCTCACATAGATACGAAAGACCCAAAGGTAAGTGATGCGAGGTTATACTCGGTGAAGGAGTTGAAGGAGGGGTCGACGGACGTTGCCAAACAGCCGCGAATCCGATCGAGCGACTCGGACCATCCGCGTGGAGCGGCTTTCCATATCCCCACCGAAATCAGCTTTTCGGCTGCCTGAGTGCGGGCAGATTGAGAGCCAAGGCACCATTGTCTGGGAAGAACAATACCAGTTGTTTTCAGCAAGCTTAAGACAATGTACAAGTTCGAAATGAGCTCTTCGGAGGTCTGAGCAAACCAGGGAGCGTGACCGTGGCCCGCCCGCATCGGGGTTGCCAAACTGGGCTAGCGGGCGCTCCGAGACGGGATGGCATGTCATCCCGCTCTCGCCTCCTGCTACTTTACTGCTCACCCGAGTCTCTCCCACCGGCAGCTGCTCCTGGCTCTGCACTATCACCCTACCCGTGAAACACCGATGGTTAGTCCAGCTCGCGCGGCTAGCGCTGTTCTGCGTTCTGCGCGTGCGCCTCGAGTGACACAAGTGCGGACACTGGCAACGCCGTCGTCTTCGAAGGCTAGCTTTAGTCAGACACTAGCAGAGGGGCCCTCACTAGACGAATTCATCGCGGGCAATGCTCCAGACAGGGTCGTGCTAGGCAATACATCAGCGTATGTATTATGGCGTCTACATTGAGTTGTACTCATCATCCACATGCTAGTCCTCGCCTCCCGTCGTACCTGAAGACGTCCATTCCGAAGGGGGCGTCCTTCTCCAAGATCAAGAATGACCTACGAGGACTCAAGCTCCATACGGTCTGTGAGGAGGCACGGTGTCCAAACATTGGCGACTGCTGGGGTGGAAAAGAGGGCGCAACGCTGGAGGAGGGACGTAGAGCGGCGACTGCGACGATCATGGTTAGTATGCTATACTATGATTGTGTCTGAATGACTTACGAGCCGCCTTGACTAGCTCATGGGAGATACCTGCACAAGAGGCTGTCGGTTCTGCTCCGTCAAGACTTCGCGGACACCTCCACCGCTCGATCCTCATGAGCCCGAGCACACAGCGGAGGCAATTAGCCGATGGGGTCTAGGCTACATCGTCTTGACGAGTGTCGACAGAGATGGTATGTTCACTAGTGTCCTTCCACGCGAATTTACTGAATGAACGCACGGTGTCTTTAAGACCTCGCTGACGGCGGAGCACACCATTTTGCCGAGACCATCATAAAGATCAAGCAGAAGTAGGTGTCTCACGCGCAGAGTCCTACTAGAGTCCTGACGCATGCTTGCTTGCCCAGGGCACCACAGATCCTCGTAGAGGCGTTGACTGGAGACTTCGGCGGCTCACTACCGCATGTCTCTATTGTGGCGAAGTCTGGCCTGGATGTGTACGCCCACAATATTGAGACAGTGGAGGCACTCACGCCGTTTGTGCGCGATCGTCGGGCGACCTTCCGCCAGAGTTTGAGCGTGCTCGAGCACGCGAAGAAGGAAGGCGTAAGAATCACGAAGACCAGCATCATGCTTGGAGTCGGAGAGTCGGAAGACGAGATCATGGATGCCCTCCGAGGTAAGATGGCACATCTCCGCGTGTGATCAGCGCACTTACATTGACTGGTATCAGAGCTACGCAAGGTCGATGTTGACGTCGTGACATTCGGCCAGTACATGCGTCCAACGAAGCGACATATGAAAGTAGACCGCTACGTCGAGCCTGCCGAATTCGAAAGATGGAAGCAGGTGGCCGAGGACATGGGCTTCCTATACGTTGCGAGCGGTCCGCTCGTCCGCAGTAGCTACAAGGTACGAGGTCGACCCTTGCCGCTGATGCAGCTAGCTCACGATCGTAGGCCGGTGAATTTTACATCGAGAACATCTTGCGCGGAAAGGCGACGGAAAGGAAAGCGGGGACTCTGGTCGCGGAATCCGATGTCAGAGACCAGAGTTTCAAACTATGAGCTTGCATGCGGATGCAGCGGGGGGCGGTTGCTGATCTATACATCACTTCGCCGTACAGTTTTATAATGGATTTGATTAGCATGTCGTCATGCTCCTTGGTCTCGCCATAAAGGATGCCAATGGCCTGTTGGTCTTGTGTTGGTCAGTTGACGTTGAGCGTTGAGCGCTTGAGCACTCAGCAGGCTGAGGAGTGGTTTGCGCCACCGGGAATTGCCGGCGGAGTGGACCGTAACTATTGATGGCAACCCAATGCATGAACCTTATTTTCCACCACCAATCCACCGACCGCCAAAACACGCCAGTCCGTCCTCGGCACCACAACCTCCCTCAAAATGGTGAGTCTCTGGTGCTCGCTGCCGCTGATGCTAAAGCTGACATCCGAATAGGAATCATCATCAAAAGCCCCCGTCAAGCTCGCAACCGTTATTAAGGTCTTTTAAGAATCTCGAGCTCCAGGCGCAGCTTTCTTACGATGATCGCTTTTCTCTCTTACAGGTCCTTGGTCGGACTGGTTCTCGTGGTGGTGTCACGCAAGTCCGTGTCGAGTTCATGGACGACCCCAGCCGGACGATTATCCGGAACGTGAAGGGGCCCGTGCGGGAGAAGGACATCCTGGCTCTCCTGGAGAGTGAGCGTGAGGCTCGGTGCGTTCGATCTTTCTCAAATAGGGGTTTCTTGAACTGAGCATTTGTGTCCTAGTCGTCTTCGTTGAGACACTCGGCGCGCTATCGTTTACTACATGTTCATCTTAGGCATTCCCATTCTGTGTATGATTCCGCAAATGCTATGCGCCTGAGGCTTCCCACGACCCCTAAAACGCTGGGCTGCCCTCATTCAGCTTGTGGACGGTCCGAGATTGAACGGAAGATAGGGCGTTCTGGTCGCTTCCGGGTTCCCAATCTCGATGTCTCTGCGTCACTGACTTGTCGCCCGGCGATTCCGCGTGAGCGTTTACCGACCACCCGACTGCTGTCTTCGAAACCTCGGAGCACCTGGCCTCATGTCTCGCGTGTATGTGCGCCAGGAGAAAGTAAACGGCATCAGATGTGGGCAATATGAGCGTCGCCGTGCCAAATACGTACTTGCTAGTGCGTGTGCCAGTCGCGCATGCAGGTATACGAGCGTTTGCTTACGATCGGACGACCGCTGTATGAACATCTGGGCGGTCGGAGTTGTCACATCGATATTTGCTACACCGCAGTATGAAGACTGGTCTTGCAATGTTCAAGGGCACCCGCTGACTGCCCTTGTCCTTTTGAGGAGATGTCCGTGATTGCTTATTCGGAGCTGTCACTGCCGACCGAATGATGACTCTGGAAGATAAAATGCGGGCACCGTAGTATGCGTTCCCGGTATCCCTGGTACAGTCCCCTCCTCTTAATCGCCTCGACAACTCTCCGACGACATGACTTCTAGAGCGGCGTATGTTACCTTGCTCACTAAATCCGCTTATTTGCCAGGTGCCCTGGTGCTGCACCACTCTTTGCTCTCTGTCGGAGCGAAGTACCCCCTTGTCGTGATGGTCACCCCCAGCGTCGGCCAGGACATCAGGGATACCCTGACCCGCCGAGGCATGATTGTCCGCACGGTCGACCACCTCACGCCGAGGGAGGGAGCCCACACCCTCTCGCCACATGACGCCCGTTTCGGCGACACTTGGACCAAGCTGAGGTCCGTGCTTCGCATCTCGGGCGCGCCACTGCCTCGTACTGACAGCACCTCTCGCAGGGCCTTCGAATTGACGGAATATGACGTACGCCACAGCATATTCTGGCATTTTCACCGCTGACGAACGCCGCAGCGTGTAGTTCTCGTTGACGCAGACATGCTCGTCATGCGAAACATGGACGAGCTCATGGAGCTTGAGCTACCCACCGATTCTATCGCGGCCGTGCACGTCTGCGCGTGCAACCCGTTCAAGCTGCCGCACTACCCGAAGGACTGGTGAGTAATACAGACTCGCCGTTAAAATGATTGTTCCGAGCAACATTCCAGGGTACCCGCGAATTGCGCACATACGCCTATGGTCCATCCGACCGCTCTCACGTCGCCCCCAAAGATCGCTGACACTAGCCCCCGCCCCTACTTCCTCCTAAACTCCGGCACCGTCGTCTTGAATCCATCTCCGGCATTGTTCGACTCGATCCAGGATTTCCTATTCACGACGGACATATCCGGATTCAAATTCCCTGATCAAGATCTTCTCGCAGCCTATTTCAAGGGAAGGTGGCAACCGCTGCCTTGGTGCTACAACGCGCTCAAGACGCTCAGGTACATCCACCCAACGATGTGGCGGGACGACGAGGTTCGCTGCCTTCATTACATCCTCGCGGAGAAACCGTGGCAGGTCTGTCCAGGGGCAGCTGGTGAATATGAAGAACCAAACCAGTGGTGGCGAACGGCGTACGAGCGGTTGCGTGCCGAGATGCAGACCACCGACAGCGCAGGTTGGGCATTGGTGTCCGCAAACGTTGTTCACTAGTTAGACTCGGTATTTATAGACGTATTCTGGCTGTACAGTTGATTTACTGAGTTGACTTTCCCAATTGTACCCGACACAGGTTTAATATGTACCAGTGCTACATATATGTATCGTGCACTCTCACAACACCACTACAGGGTACGTTTGACATGTCTTCTACGACAACGTGGCTTGTCACTAGGATCAGTCAAATGAGCAGCAAGCCAAAGCCACGTTCAGGGGCGCGATCAGAACGCCAGGAAAAGACTGCGCAACGAGCGATGGATCGAATGTTACGCCCTCCACGCTACGTGTACCTCGTCCGTACGGAACCTATGGCCGACATGTCAGTGATCGCTGTGCAATACACCGCACGCCATTAGTGACTCACCTCTGCGTGCATGTGCTCTTACTAAGTGGTGTTTGGAAGCCCATACGGAAGCTGAGCAGACCAGCTTGAGCGATCATTATGCCATTATCAATGCAGAACCTACGGCATTCCGTCAGGCTAGGCTCTTTCAAGCAATTATTACATTTGCTCACCTTTCGTCCGTGGCGAACACTTGGCCGCCGCGCTCCTTCGCCATGATGCCCATCATCTCTTGCAAACGCTCGTTGCCTACAAGAATATACCACCTGATCAGATCGAAGCGCTACGAAGTTTTTCAGTGGCCTCCGTACGCACATCCAACACCGCCAACAATAAGGACCTCCTTGCTGCCGATGTGGGCCATCGCGCGCTCGGTGATCTCAACCAGCATGGCAAAAACTGTCTCTTGCAGAGAAAAACAGAGATCTTGTGGGGTTATGATGTCTTCACCATCGCCATTGGGTCGGAAGCGTTTATCCGTAGTGTATGCTTCCGTGGATGTGAGGATGCCCGATAAACTCACGTCCATGCCCTTTGTTGCATATGGCAATGGCAGCAGACGCTTTCCCCTGTTTATTCATGGTCAGCGTGTCCTTCCTCCGAGGATCGCGAGCCAAATTTACTTTTTCGCCTCCTGCTCAATGTTGTATCCCGGGCTCGGGTCGTTACTCAAATCTATGACTCGCGCAAAGCGATCGAGGCAGTTGCCCACAGCGATGTCGAGCGTTTCGCCAAAAATCCGGTAGCACTGCTGCGAGTACGCGATGACCTGCGTATTTCCGCCAGACACGTACAATACCACTGGGTTTTGCGCGCCGGTGATTTGACGACCCATCTCTATGTCTGTAGGCACACCGTGAGCCTGAGCCGGCCGCGTCGGTCATCAGATTACGCACGCCCAACACAGTGGTTGACGCCAACGAGCGGCTTCTTGTATAGCAGAGAGAGGGTCCGCGCCACTAATGCGACGGACACGAGGGGCGCGCCCATCCCCGGGCCTAGGACATAGACAGGGATCGGTGAGGGTGTCCCGTCATCAAGGGCCCTCGGAACATACCCTTGGTATAGCAAATGCAATCGATCTCGTGCAAGGATACTGCCGCTTTCTTGAGCGCGTCGTTGATCACGGTCAAGGCCCAGTCCCGGTGATGCTGTGCTGTATCTCGCGGGAGGAAACCCTCGCCCGGGGGCGTTATGTAGGTGTGTCTGACGTTAGACATGACCGTAGTAGAGCCGTCCTTGTCGTGCCGGATGATGCCTGCGCCCAGCTTGTTCGCCGAGCCCTCGAGGCCGAGGGCGATGTACGGCCGCTCTGTCCACTGGGAATGAGCGCATTACGGCCTGGAAAACATAGAAACCGAGTACCCGGCAGCTTCAAGGGCGACCGCTTGCGTACTCTCCCAGGCATATCAGGCAAGCACAGTTATAAAGAACAACTCGAACAATAAGTCCCAGAACGATGAAGATGGAGACAGTCGCAGAGCAGGAACTGGCAAGAGGTGAAATGCGTCCGCGCGACTTCGAAGCGGGGACGATGATCGGGAATGCGCGATTACATGCGCACACGTGACTCGCGTTTCATGGGCGCCTGCATACCAGAGTCATCGCAAGTCAGTCACTTTTCTGCACCTCCATTCAACGCCAGACCCACCCTTTGGACGACTTACCGTCGACAAAAATGTCTCCCCAACTACTCTGGCTTCGTTGCGAAACAAAGGAGTTTGAGCGTCGTGCCGCGCTGACACCTACGACCTCCAAGAAACTGATCGACGCTGGATTCGATATCTATGTCGAGCGGGACGAACAGAGGATCTTTGACGATGCGGAATTCGAGGCGTAAGCAGAATACCCTCTGATCAGAATGTTCGCCGACCCATCGCGCAGTGTTGGCTGCAAGCTCGTCGCGAACAACTCCTGGCCCAGTGCGCCCACCGACATCCCCATCATTGGGCTGAAGGAACTGCCCGAATCGGACGCGCCCCTCCCCCACACTCACATCCAGTTCGCGCACTGCTACAAGCGTCAGGCAGGCTGGTCATCTATCCTCGCGCGCTTCTACAAGGGCAAGGGCACGCTATACGATCTCGAATTCCTCACGGACGACAGCGGTCGGCGAGTCGCTGCCTTCGGATTTCATGCCGGCTTTGCGGGCGCCGCCGCGGGTGCGCTCGCATGCGCAGCACAGAAGAACGGCAAGGCCCTCGGCCAGCTGGAGCCATATGCCAACGAGGCAGCGATGGTCGAGGCAGTGAAGCAGGCACTGGGCGGGACCGGAAAGGGTGTAAAGGCTCTGGTTATCGGAGCGCTTGGCCGCTGCGGACGAGGAGCAGTCGACCTCTTCAGGAAGATCGGTCTGGACGAGTACGTAAATGGGTCCGGGGCCATCTAGAGGCGGCACTGATGTACCTCGTCTCCAGGGACGACATCGTCAAGTGGGATATGGCAGAGACGGCTAAGGGAGGCCCGTTCCAGGAGATTCTGGACGTCGATATCTTCGTCAACTGCATCTATCTCAGCTCGCCGATCCCGCACTTCCTCACCCGAGAGCAACTCCAGGCCGCCGGCAAGAGCAGGCAGCTCTCGGTGGTTGTAGACGTGAGCTGCGATACTACCAACCCTCACAACCCGATCCCTGTATACAGCATCAACACGACGTTCTCGAAGCCGACGGTGCCTGTAGACGTTGGGTGCGTTGTCTGTCAACTACGGTCGCCCTGTACTCACCTGGTTTGCTCAACCCAGGCCTGAAAACCCGCCGCTGTCCGTGATCTCGATTGACCACCTGCCCACGCTGCTGCCGCGGGAGGCGTCAGAGCAATTCAGTTCAGATTTGCTGCCGTCACTGCTAGAACTGCCGAATCGCAAGACTGCGCGAGTCTGGGTGGACGCGGAGAAACTGTTCCAGGAAAAGCTGGCCGAGGCTGTCAAGGCAGAGGGGCTGGCATAGCCCGGGTGCAGGTCGCGATGCGTTGTGCGTGCGGTTGACCGAGCGCGAAAAAGTAGATAGAAGCCAGCAGGAGTGTACTCAGGAGCGTCATGCGGCGCTGACGGAATGCAACAGATCCAGATCAGGCATGCGATGGATGAGACGGACGCAGGGCAGCGGCGGGCTGTACTTGAGTGTTTGACACATTGACGGCGCGCGGATAGACGCCTGGGTGTGGCAGCGGGGCGGCTGGGACACGTCGAGTGCACCTGCGAGCTGCGCACGGCGGCCAGGGCGTGTGCGCGGTGTGAGGGCCGCATTGGAGCCGTGTGCAGACTGGGCAGCTGCGCGAGGAGGACGGGAGAGAGCTCGTGGACGCGGTTGCTAAGGCGGAGGCTTACAAGGCGGTGGTGGATAGACGCGTATAAGGCGTGCTGCGGACATCTCTGTTCTCCATCTTCGTCTTCCATCTTGTCTGGTGTTGCCGTGTCGGTGTATTTCTCTCTCTTCCTCTCTCTTCTGGGCCCGGCCTCTCTCCGGTGCGATTCACGCTGCGTAACTTGCACTGGTGCTGGTCGCCTTACCTTTCAGTCCGTCTGTTCGTCTCTGCCTCTTCGTTCAAGCCTGTCCTTCACTGCAACATTCCCTACCATGCCTCTCGCAATCCCCGCCATCCCTGAGATCGCAATCTCCCTCGCATCCCCGGAGGAGCCGACCAGCGAGCCCTTCTCTCCTTTCTCGCCACACTTCGCCCCAAAGAGCCCGACCATCTCCCTCCTTCAGGACGACGATGCCTTCAGGGCTACTCTCCTCTCGCCCCCGCCCACCCTTTCGCCCAGAGCGCTCTCTCCCCTGCGCCCCGCAGACCAGCTCGCGAAGGGCAAGGGTTTGGAGAGAGAACGCTTCGAGGCCCTGTTGAAGGCATCGCGGGAAAGGAACACTGCTGTCGGCGGTGGCAGGAAGGAGCTCGATCTCCGCAAGGAGATTGCTATCAAAGCTCACAGGAGCAAGCAGGGTAGGTCTTGCTTTGTCGGTCCCTCTACCCATTGGGCTTATGTGACCAAACGTACTGATCATCGTCCTCTTGTGCAGTTGAGCGTAGGGCTCTGTTCCTCTCCAAGGTGCAGGCCCCTCCCTCGCCTACCGCGGCTGTGACACCCAAGACGCCGCCCGAGTCGCCGGCCATCTTCCACTACTCCTTGCCCTCTCCGGGCTTGGACTCGCCCATCGCTGTGTTCGAGAACCTTTCTCCGAGCGAGTTGACCGGTCAGCAGTGGGTAGAGCAGGTGGACTTCCGCTTGCCTGGGAAGCCCATCCGCATCCGCTCGCCTGCTCTCAAGACGGCGCCCGCCAGCAAGCGCAAAGTTTTGCCTTCGCTGGACCAGATCACTGCCCGTCTAAGCTCTCATGCCCCGGATGCGGGCAAGGATGCTCCTCGCGCTTCTGCTCGACTTCCGTCCTTCCTGCAGTCGAGCCGGCGCTCGCCTCTCAAGGCCGCTCCGCCCGTCACTCAGGAGGTCGAGGTTCCCACCTCGAAGGCGAGGCCCGTGCTTCCCCACGACGTAGGTCGCCTTCACTTCCCGCCGCGGTCGCCCGCGCCGGAGTCGAAGCCGACGCCGTTCGTCATCCGCTCGCCGAAGCCATGCCTGCCCCCCGACTCGCCGACGCTCTGCCAGCCGCCCAAGCTGCAGATCACCACGACCGTGGTGCCGCGCATGAACACGACCTCCCCCACGGAGTTCAGCGAGTCGAATTTGCTCGCGTTCAACGGCTCTGCGGACTCGCGCGAGGACACGGTGCGCGCTATGCTCTCGCGGCTCCGGCGCCGCACGCTGCCCCCCATCAAGGCGTCGTCGGACCTTGGCGTCCCGGCTTCGCCGCGGGAGGACGAC
The DNA here is from genome assembly GCF_022264815.1 of Rhodofomes roseus. Classification (NCBI taxonomy): domain Eukaryota; kingdom Fungi; phylum Basidiomycota; class Agaricomycetes; order Polyporales; family Fomitopsidaceae; genus Rhodofomes; species Rhodofomes roseus. The sequence goes on from NW_025952968.1 coordinate 478,418, forward strand.
GAGGAGCGGAAGCTCCGGAGACGCAGCGCTCCCCCGGAGCTCCAGGAGAGGGACAAGGCTCGCACCGGCTTCGAGCACCCCGTGCTCGCGTTGCCCGGCGCGTTCTGAGCTGTCGACGCCCGAACTACCTCCCGCGTACACTCCTACCCTCCCCTAGACTTGTCGTTGTTTCCTCCTTCCCTTCGGGCTCGGGATTTTCTCTTAATGCAGTGAACAAACAAAGTGGATGCTGATTGGACGAACGGACCATGGATTGAGTTACTCTGTGTTCGCACCTCGCATAGCCTAAATGTGTGGGGGCGCTTCTTGATGGGGTTCGTTGTATGTTGACGTTGGCATATTTATTATCTCGGTGCGGTGTAACAGGGGAAGTTGGTTGATCCGCTTCTCTGCATACCTCTGCGTACTGTGTTCTGTAGATTGTGGAGGAGGCTGCGCCTTCTGCACTGAGTACCCAACGTCTTGTCCCCAACCCTGTCTTCTACATCACACTACACTACACCTAGGTCAATACAGATGGTGGGCTGTGCCCTATGATTGACAAATAATATGCATGCGTGCAAATTACAAGGCAAGGCAAACGGCGGCGGCTAACTGTCAATGTCAACCCTGTGTGACGTTCTTGGTGAGAGTACTTGGCCGGTGATGCAGGCAAGATGGAAGAAAGACTACGATGTTCGGTAGTGTCAAACCATTGGCGTTCAGGGTGCGTGGGACGAGCGCGCTCGTTCGCGAGAGCGAGGAAGGAAGTGAGATTGACGGATAGAGACAAAGGCCGGTGGTACATGGTTACAGTTTTATGCCGTGTAAGTAGACTAGGCCCGACAGGAAGACATGGTTGAAATTGTACAGAACACGCAAACCCAATGAACGCGCAAAAATGGCAGCATCAACGGCCACATTCCAACGGATGGGGCAACCTTCCGCAGATGATCGGCCGTCGAGAATTGTTGCAGCAGGAATGACACTACCGCCAGGATTGGACCTGGGATAGCCGTCCGGTCGCACCATCTGACCCGCTGGGGGGTGTGGTCTGCTGAGTGAACTGCTGCGAAGGCTGCATCCCAGACGGCGGTGCGACGGGCTCGGATTCCGGCTCCGGTGTGGGCTCCTTCCCTCGTAGCCGCGACAGAACACGGAGTCGTCGGTCTGCCGGACACGAATAAATTCAGCGACGGAACACTGTAGAATTCGATCAGAAAGCGCACTGTAGTCGAGTCTTACATGCTCGTCTTGTTCTTCATCCGAGTCATTCAGCGGGTCCGTGCTAGCAGCGATGTGCCAGGCATCTGTAAAAATTAACAGACCGGTCGTGAGCAGCGATATACGTGATATATGATCCAAATGATCCGCTTACGTTCCAACATGCTTCGCTCCTGAGTCAGACTAGAATCGGACGCGTCCCCTGGGAGACGAGATGAAGATGAATACCTGAAGTTCCATGCGAAAAGATGGCAACGTACTCTGATATAGCGGCGCCCTAGGCGGTTGTCGGGGCGCCGACTCCACCACATGAGGGGGCACAGGAAACTCGCTGCGCGAGAGCGACGAGCCGCGGCTGCCCCCAGACGTTGATGCAGGATAGTGCGGCGGGCGGCTGCGCCTCGACGGACCATATTCACGCACTGATCAGATGGCCCCAAATCGGTTAGTACTTCGTGCTTTGCCGGCTGACGCCGCAGGGATCCTCCCCAGTGTCTCGACTAACCTGAAAAGGTGGACGTCGTTGGTGCGGGCATCGGCGCCGGCTGTGGCTCGCGCGCCTTCTTCTTCTCTGCCTCCATCTCGTCAACAAGCTCCTTGAGGAACTTGCTCCGCTGTGTGCTCATCCTCCGCCCCCATTCGATCTCATCTGCAGGGTCGACGTTTTCTCGCGCCATCTCCTCTGGAGTGAGGTGACGCAGCCGCGGTACCTTGCCAGGGTTCGCCCGTGAATAATCGTCGTCAAAGGGGTTCGGCTTGTCAGGCCCTTGGAGATAGTGAAACATGAGCCACAGGAAGGCTTTGGCCCTAGAGTTAGAGGAGAGGTTGACGGGGAGGAACAAGTCAAGGAACTCGACTGGCGGATCAAAATGACTGTGCGCAATTTGCTACCATTATAAAATCATGCGAGCGGTTAGCGACGGTCCTATGACCCGACGCGACGAGCGCGGCGTACCTGAGAGTTGTTGGAATTGGCCAACACGAATATAAGGTTGACAACGCTCGTGGGTGGGATCTGCCCGGCGCGCTGCGACGATGACGTTTGTCAGCTCCCTGAATTGGGTGATCGACGAGGTGAGAACGTACCGCCTTTTCTAGGATCTCCAATGGGGAAGAGGGCGGCGTACCCTTAAATTCGGAAGGCAACAGAGCGGCTTTCAGACAGTTCTTGATGCGAGGAGCGTCTTGAAGGTTCCCGTCGGTCTTCTGAAGAGATGGAACGGGGTGATAGCTGCGCAAAGCCGTCTTCATCTCGGGAAAAACTACACAGGGGTGCCTGTCAGGATGTTGTGCCATATACGGACGAGAACATGCGATTTGACAGATTACTGACAGGCCATGGTGGTGTTTATTCTGCCGACGTTGGTGAGGAGGGAAATCTTTGCAAACTCGATGGCAAACGCGGGCGTCTCGACCATCTTGTCTTTGAGCACCTTTGAACACTTGCTGGAGTTGTAGAGGGCATTGACGTAGAGATCGCAGAAATTAACAAGAGGCTTCCCCGGCGCTAGGAAGTCGACGAAGGCCACGGTGCGATCGGCAAAGATGTAATAGAGAAGATCATACTGGAGGTCTTCCCTGGTGAGAGGTTCGGCGTCGCCGCGCTTTATCGGGAGGGTCTTGCGACCGAGGTACTGGGGGCTGTGAGCGGGCTGCGTGAGGATGGTGGAAGCACTGTCGGCGGTGCCAGGTAGCTCACGGGGTGGTAACTTGCTGGGGGTTCCAACCTTGGACGTTGGGGGCGGAGGGTGGGCGGTCTGTAGAGCTGGATGACGCCATGAAGAAAAGAAAGGGCGGGATGCACGAGGCAAGTACTGACCCTCCGTGCACGAGGCGGCGGTGTGTTCGTCGCCCATGCTTTATATCGGCGTACAGTAAACGGGAATCTGGAGCTTCGGGCGATCTCACGTGTGGGCTGGAGGCAGTATGCTTTGTCCGATACACATCAGCTCAAGGATGAATGATCGATGGTGCAGAGCACGAAGGAGCGAGGAGGCAGAAGCGGGGGCTGGGGCGGCAATCTGGGCGAAACGACGGTGCTATCGCCGCGCGGGTGGGAGAAGGCGAGGGTGAGGACGAGGACAAGAGGGAGAGGACATGGTTACTGACAATTGGCGTAGTTATGGATCCATAATGAAAATTATGGAGGCTGATGCGGGGCGGCGCTGTGGCTGAGCCCGCAGGCGCCGAAAGATCTCACAGCCTGATCTCCGCCCGTCAGCACGTTGCCGTATCTCGCCTGCACCTTCGCGGATGCAAATGCAAGCCACCGCCCCATTTGGCGAGTGCCCTCGAGTCCCCGTCCGCCACAGCGCATCGCCCAGCCACACCCAGCTGCGCTCTATCTGCGCCGGCTGTCCGCAACCCCGTCTGCCAGCCCACGCCCCGCCAGCCCCGCCCCCGCCGCCGCCGGCCCATCAAATCCCGATCCTGATCCTCCCCGCTAAGCTAGTGCCCAGGCACCGGCCATCCGCGAACCAACTACACCAACATCCTCCAGCCACACCAGCGGCTTCGCGGCCCGCGTCCCTCCCCGGCCACTCGCCCTCCTCGCAAGCACCCCCGTCCAATAATATGTCCGCCGATGACCCAGGCCCACTAGCGCAGACACGGCCACATGTGCCTCGACGCCAGAATCCCCGCCATCCTTGTGTCCGAAGCGCGCGCCGACCAGGCTCATTCTCAGTATTCGCCGGAGCCAAGCCTGGGTCCGTGCTGCCCATCTTACGTCCTCGATGGCACTGATATTTTCATCTCGGGCCCCCTTGACCCTGATAACCGACTCTGATTGCAGGCCCACAGATCTTCGTCTCGCATCCCGGTGTCATGCCGTGGCGCGAGAGCCCCGTAGCCCTACGCAAATGAAAACCTGGCCGCGTCCACCCTCGTGGACGCCTGCAGCGTGTGCGCTAGAGCACTCCTGTGCGACTCCGCGGCTTGCGGACAGCAGCCAAGGTACGCCAACTCGGCCCCTTCTACTGCGGCGAAGGGGCCTTCGGGAACATTACGAAGTCCCCGCAGCGGAGCCGTGTCTGCGACTTGCTAGGTGCAGCGAGCATATGACCGACGAGGTTTCAGCGAGCGCACGGCCTATGTCATCCGCTACAGGGTTAAGCGTTATCATTCGAGGCCGGAGTACCGTCCCCCACTCCAGGCCTCCAGGATTCTCGACGACAAGAATTCTAGGTAACCGTCTGCCCTCCATCGTTTTGGCTCCTTTCTGTCAAAAGACACAATTGTTGCCAGCCACAGGAATGGAGTATCGTTTACTAGCCCCAATCAGACTGACGGCAGCCTTCCGCCCTTCTGACAGACCATTACAATTGAGTTTTCATGGCTTAGTGCGGGTGAAGATGAGAGCTGGGTTATCTCCGGTCATGACTGTATTGTCATTGTCGCAGCCCCGGCCTCCGACGCTCGGACTAGCTAAGAATGGCGGACCAGATTGTAAGTTGAGCGTAGTGGGAAGCAAACACCGGTCGGATGACTCCGACCACCCCGCGAAGCTACAGGCAAGCACAATGCCAATCCCGAGCCGCAGCGCGGCGTGCCGTCGACATTCCTACTAAGTCACGTGCCGGTGCTCAGAATTACCATATCTGGCGACGCGCGTAGGGCCCCGGCGTCACGGAAAACTCGTGTCGCTGAGTTGCCACCAGGTCCTTGCTGGCGGCGAAATTCAAGTTGCACACGCACAGCTCAGTCTCGCCCCTTCTTGTCCCATTCAGTCGTCCACAATGGCCGATCAGTTCGACGAGGCTACCCGGGTACGTGCGCGTGCCCTGACGAGCGAGGACAATTGTCGCTGAGCGGCAGCCACATGTGCAGAAAGAGCTTGCCAACTTTGTCCAGGCTGAGCAAGCACAGGCACACCTCACCGCGCAAATCCACTCGCTGACGAGCATGTGCTGGGACAAGTGCGTCCATTCTTGCGCCTATTATCCGGGCGTCCGTGGCCCGGCCACCCCCTCCTGCTTGACGCTGACGTGCCCGGACCCTGCACAGGTGCATCACGAGCAACCCTTCGAGTCGCTTCGCGCGCGGCGAGGAGAGCTGCCTGGCCAACTGTGTCGAACGCTTCTTGGACACGAGCCTGTACATGGTCAAGCAGATACAGGAGCAGCGAGACCGTGCCCAATTGTCTCGGTAGAGTATGGTATCCTGAGGATGATGCCATCGTCCTATTGCTGAGTGGTCATACATGGCGCCAGCTCACGTATGTCGCGAGCCACTCGACATGAAACCCCCTCAAGGCACGCATCGCACTAGATTCCGTATGGTTCTGTGATAATCGTAGCATAATTGCGGAAAATGTCCAGGTTAGATTGCGTACGGTACAACATCACACGTTACACGATATAACAACAGAAAATCAACGCTACAGCTGCCAGAAGCCTTCAACACACAACACTCAGAGATCATCACCGGGACATAGCCGTCTTGCGACAGCTTATCTGAACCGCCGCCACGCCCAGAACACAGCGGCGGGCATGAAGAAGCAGAAGGCGTCGAATACTTCTCTTGTTCGCTTTAACCGCAACGGGATCTCGACCTCCTCCTTGTAATCGTCCACCATTGAGCCGGTCTCGAGGTACTTGGAAATGAGCTTGTCTTTCTCGCGCCAGAGGTCACGCAGCCACAGCTCGAACGTGTCCCGCTCCTTCTCGGGTATGTCCACCTCCTGCACGCTCTCCTTGCCCGACCTCTCCGGTAACACGTCGGGGTTTGTCGAGGACACCTCGCCGATAGGCACGTCCTTCGTGACGTCAAAGCAGCGGATGTGCATGTGCACCGCGGGCGGCGGAACTCGGTCCATAAATATTGAACGGAGAGTATACCAAGACTGGCCGTAACCGAAGGGTGGGATGCCTGCGTGCAGCTCGTGTGATTACCGATAAGGTAGCCCTCTGTCAATGTAGCTCACCTGGATACGTCACTGTTATATCGATGAGCTGCAGGCTGGGAATCCGGGGTGCGAGCGAGCGCAGGGAGTAATGAAGGCCTGTCGACCGAGGCAGAAGACTGTGCATCATGTCTGGCTGATGGCGCCGCGTGTTGTTAGGCATTGAGCGGAAATTAGACAAGCTAGAGGCTTACGATGCCTATCTTATCCGCGAACTTCTTGCTTAGGGGTTTCGTGTCCTTGCTCACCAACGTGCCTTCCGGATACAGAATGAAGGTCAATGGCGAGTCTTGCGTCTCCGCCCGTCGGCCTAGCCATGATAGGCTGGATGATAGGTGGAGGCGATCCGATGCCCATGAGCGTTTGAGGAATATGAAGTTGAAGAGGCGCATGCCCTGGACAAAGACGGGTATTCAGACACAGCCTTCGCCAGAAGCACGCTCCGAGACGTACCCAGCCCAGGATTGGTAACCACTTGAGGCTTTCCTTCAGCACGATGAAGACGTCCGCGCATGTCCCCATGTAGTATGTCAAGGACCACGCATACCACCAGTCAGCGTAGACCTACCCGACGCGTTACGCTGAATCAGACTCTGCGACAAGGACGACCTACCTGAAGACAGGCCCACCTGGTGATTCGCGATCATCACCGCCCTCTGCGGGAGGCGCAGTCCCACTACCCTGCCCGTCGCATTGCGCTCGACCAGCAGCTCGATTTGCTCCTTGGTGAAGCGGCCCTGTCCCTCTCGCTCAAACGTCACGACCAGCTTCGTCGGCGCGAACCACTGGCTCATAAGCACTGTCACGCGACAGATCAGTCCGCTTAAGAGGGTGCCAAGATCGCGGGGACGTACCCAGCAGCGCCCCGAACGCGCCCTTGCTGTAGCGGATGCCTTCATAGTACATGCGCTCCGCGCAGGCGAACGGGAGCACCTTGAGCGGGAGCAGGAAGGCGATCTGGGAGCCATTGATCATAACACATCCGAAGACGAAGACGACCGCCGCTACCACGGCATTGAGGGTTTGCGCCCACGTTCTTCGGGGGCGCTGGCTGATTTCTATCGTGTGGAGCTCTGGCTTGACCGCCATGGCACGTTCTGTGGCTCCTGCGATCCTCAGAGACGGGCTCTACGTGTGGCAGAGGGGCGTAGAACACAAGCTATAACGGCAGGGGCGAACGCAGCCGGCGTTGCGCGCGTCTTCCGGACCCGCGGGGCATATGATATAATCATTTGGGGTCAGATTCCGCAACATGCCCGCAATCACGCTGAACATGCCTCTCGATTACGACAATAGACCAGTGTTGTATGTACTAGGCCACGCTCTACAGGCTTGCCTGACGGAGTCATACAACTATGGCCATCTGGGTCTTCCTGTTGCTAAATGCTATACGGACTGTGTTAGTCTATCACGGACATTCGAAGCTAAGATCCTGGTCCTGTCAAAGTGTCAGCTACCCTTCAGGTAGCCAGTTGTACAAACTTAAAGGCCCTCTCTCGGAGTCTCAGTCAGCTGGTGATGAGTCGCGGTCCATGTTACCTTTCAAACTCAAGATCGGTTTCAGAGTGGGTGCCGACGTGCTGGGCGAAGAATTTGTCAATAGTCAGATATATAGGCGAGGTCAGGGTAAAGTTTCCGAAGTGACTCAGACTTCTATGTAGTGTGCTGGTAATATTGTATCGTAGGTTTAAATGAGCGACTGTACGAGACTGAGACTGACCTAATGCTATAATATGCAAAGAGGAAGCCATTCTCGCATCGACAGGAACCATCTAACACGCAAAGGGCTTGCCAACCGTACCGCTGGCGTACGCATCAGCGATCAACTAGAAGGGTAGATGTCAGTGCCGTATTCGAAGGTTCCTGCTGAATGTGACGCACCTTGATAGAGACGTACGTCCCCGCGACGCAGATAAACGCCCCCGAGATGATAGTAAGCACCGACAACACAGTGCCTCCCCACCGACGCTTCAATGCCTTCGCACCCTCACCGCCAAGGTAGTACGTGTCATACAGCCAGAAAAACCCAGCTATGCCGTACGTGTACCAGGAGGCGAAGAGCGACGCCGTGATGCCTGTGAGGTCGGAGAAGACGGGGACCGCAGCGGCGAACACGAAGGCGAGCGCGGTCGCGCCAAAGCATAGGAACGTCCAGACGGACCACCCGAGGACAGTGTGGGTGTAGAGGTGGCGGGAGTGCCGGAAGAAACGGACGAAGATGAGCTTGGCCGCCGTATGCGAGTACAGGGCGCCCGAACTACGATGTCACGTTGATATCAGGGCCATTTGTAGCAGGTCAACTGGGCAACACATACAGCAAAAAGTTGACCAGGCCAATGGCAAATGTTATCTTCGCCCATACGGGGGAGAGTGACAGGAGAGCCGGCGATTGCACAGTGTTGCCGAGGTAGACATATACCACGACGCTGAACACGGCATAGAATGCTGTTGAGAATACTTGCAATGTCCATGCAGCCTGTGAGACATTCAGATCGGAATGCAGCGATAAAAAGGGTAGAAGCGGTCTGACCTTCATTGCGTCTCTAGGCTGACGCATTTCTGAGATTAAGATGAAGAACCTGAAGATGGGTTAGTAAGCGTTGGCGACTACCAAATAAAGTGACATCCGTACATAAAGTGCCCGGCGTATGCGAAGACCTGTAGCATGTGGATTGGATCGTGAGGCGAAATGTATCGACTGAGGAACGTACAGGTCCAGTGACAGCCAAGAAGGCATTGTAGAAAGTCGTAGGGACTGTGGCCGACAGCATGCGGCCGGGAGTAGGGTTCGCACCAGCACCGATCATGGCGAGCAACCCGCAGAGAGTAATCGCTATGGTGCTGACGAAGCCCAGCCAACTCATACGGCCGAGGGTCCGAGGCAATGAGAGGATGAACGTGGCCGCGGAGAATATTAGGAGGAGATCGACAGCGCACATGCCGTTGTTAGACAGTGTAGTGAGCGCCAGTTGGCCCGAGAGCAATTCAGATCCCTGACACAGCGTCAGCGGAACGGGAGGCTGAGAAGAGCGAGAAACTCACTACGCCGAATATTGCAAATATGATAGTCCCCAGTGACAATATTTCTCGCCCTATGGGTCCGAATATGAGGTAGCCTGCGTCGCCTACGACAGAAATACAATTGAGCGAAATAGGCCTCTACAGATACGAGCTACTCACCCATGTTATGTACATCCGGGTGGTTTAACTTGAAGTCAATCAAGAGCTTCGCAGTGAAGAGCCCGAAGACGCCCAAGAATATGGTCAGGATTAGAGACGGAACAATGCCTGGCCAGCATATTGCATGAGCTCATGTCCACGATGCGAGGAAGTTTTGCTCACCGACGGTAGCCATAGCATTCGGTAATGTGAGCATACCATTGCTCACAATCTCGGCGATCATGAAGAAGGCGACGTACTGCAGGAAGCATCATCAGAAGTCGCGGTCGAGGGGTATGAGATACCAGAACAGTACGTACCTGCCAGCTGAGCGTCTTGTACTGGATGTCATGGTCATCTTCAGGCCCGAACACATCCTCTGTCTCTGGTGCTACGGTTTTCACGTCCGAGCCGTCAGCAGAGAGCTTCTCGTCGATGTTTGTCATGGCGAGCCCAGTACGCGAGTTACGTGCGCTGTGAGCAGAAGGTCCGGAGCGATAGCTGCGAGCCCCACTCGCTGTTCCCAGCAGTCTGATCACCGTGACAGCTCGACTGAAAGACACCGGGTGGTTTGATCTCAATTTTGCGCGCGTCTGAAACTGTCTCTCCCATGGTCTCTCGGAATGGCCGGCGCCGTTGCTAGCGTCGAGTGGGATGGTGAAACAAAGTCGCCGTTCGTGTAGCAGAGACGCGTCGAGGACGTCGCGACGGTCGCGTACATACGCACAGCGCGGTGCCCACGGGCCACTCTTCCCCGCATCGCGATCCTCCGTCTCCCAGATCTCGATCGCCTGCTTCCACGTGGCGGCCAAACAGGGCGGGCGCTGATTGGGTAAGCTCGCGTTCCTCCTGCTGCCACCTGCTGCCACGCCCAGGGGGCGAGTTCGGCTCTGCTTGTTCGCAGGCAGCTGCCAGGCATGCTGTTGTCCAGCGCTGCACCGTGGCCACTGTCCGTCTTGCACCACGAACACCCAACGCCAAGATGCTCGCTGGTCCCCGACTAGTTGACGACCTCGTTCCCCACATCCTGGATGCCCACGACCACTGGTGGCCGCGAGACCTCACACGTTTGGCGTTGGTCTCCCCTGCGTGGCTCGCACACTCCAGGAAGCTTCTCTACACTCATCCAGCTCTCTACACGCCCACCGCGTGCATAGCCTTCGCGAGGACGATTGAAGGGGGCCCCCATCTAGCCTCCTTAACCCGAGGCATCGAGCTCCGCCCTACTGGAGACTCGGTAATCGGCGACCGCGGATGTTCAGCATCATTCATGAAGAGTGTCCGACGTATTCTGAGCCTCGGAGGGCTCCAGAAGGTCACATTAGGAGGCAGTCTGGCGGTGGCCGCGGAGAGGTTCCTCCAGTTCTTGACTAATCCGCAGACAATCACCACGCTCTGCATCGACGGGTGTCATTCCCAAGGCGATCAATGCACGAGCATAAACTCGCTGGAATGGGACGATGCGATGTCCTACAGATTCGTCCGCTTACAGTCCCTCACCGTGTCCAACCTCGAGCTGAGCGTCCTCTCCTTGTCCGCATCATGCGGCCGTCTCGCCAACCTTACATTGAACAATGTTGAGGTTGTAATGAGTCAATCATCAAACTCGTACGCGACTCGTTGGGCACCCTGCGTTCCTTGCGGGTGTGCGTACGCGAAGACGCAGGTCCTCCCGATGAACTCGTGTGTACGTTCATGGAATGCTGCCCAAAGCTTGAAACCCTCTGCTGCGAACAGAACTCCTCGTCCTCTTCCCTGTACCCCGTTTTCTTGAAAGTCGCACCCCCCATGTCCCCGTCCATTCGGAAACTCCGTCTGTCAGGCTTTTACGTGGATGCTTCGATGCTCATGCACATTGCCAAGTCCTGTAGGAATCTGCAGGTGCTGGAGGTTGTCGGTCGCGACGTCAGTGTCGTTCCATCGGACTGGACAAGCCTCATCACGTCCGGCATTCTTCCCGCTATTCGACAATTGCTCATATCACCTGGTGTACCGATGTCACCGAGGTCCCTTGAGACGAGGTACCGTCCACTGCTTGTGGCTTGCGATGAGCGTCGCATAGCCTTATCCTTCGAACCTTGCTCATTTTGATAGGTATGTTCGATTTGCATACTCTCGTCGAGTGGTCTCCTCACTTACCATCTACTACAACGAACAGGGTGTGACTTCCTACCCGAAATCGAGACTGCTGCTTGTGTCCCAACTTAGGATCTTCTGCGCGCGATGCTATGTCACCATAGTGTCTGTCACCATGTACTATACCTTTGCAATATTGGGCTCCTTGATAGGCGACACCGCAACCGACGACCTTAGGCTGGTTGCTCTGTTTCGCAGATTCGGCCCTTCGTATCTTATGTAAGGCGTAGATCTAGTGGCTGCATGCCAATGTTCTATAACTTACTTGCGGTACATTGCCAGGGCCCACGCCTTGTCTGCAAACCTTTCGCGCACATTCAGATGTCTGCTAGCCATTTCCACGAACTTGTTATTATTCCGAAGGACAACAGGACGGATAGCGTAACAGAATAGCCACTGCGGTCACCGACTGGTCCGATCAGTCGATTGAGGACGAAGGCGCTCGGGACGATACGCGTCCGGCCGCTTCCCGTTTCTGGCATCAATTGACGGTTAGCTTCTCCCCGGTCGCTCACCACCACGACAGTCGACGACTGCGACGACACTGACGGCGGCGGGCCTCTGGCAGCGCCAGCCCACACTCGACTCGCTCCTTTGTATCACTGTCACTTCCCCGAACTTCCACCATACTCCTTTGATGGCTGCCACTTCGACCCGCACGCCCCCCAACGCGTACAACTTTTACGATGCCGACTCGCCGCAGCTGCAGCACAGAGTCTCCAGGAAGTCGTCCCGGTCGTCGTTCCTATCGCTCAAACGGACGAAGAAGTCGGTCTCGTCCGTTGAGTCCCATACTCCCGCAGTGTCTCCCACGCCGGGACAATCTCGCATCGGTGATGAGTCCATGTCACCATCGTCGTTCCATGTCTCGCAGGACCCTTCCGAAGTCATTTTGACTGGCATCTCGCGTCAAGGGTCCCGCCACGGCCATCATAGCAGGCGGTCGTCCCGGAGCCTCAGCTCGAGGCAAGATCAAGTCTCCCTCCACAGTGCCAAAAGCAGCGAGAGACAGCGCAGCAAGAAAAAGGCCGTTCCATCGCAAATCGAGTCCCAGCCCTTCCCTGTCATAGGCGGGTACGATCCATTCATGCCCGATGATCGCTACGGAAGACGTCGCTCGCATTCCCAGAGAGACATAGCGTATTCTTACCCGGACGACTTCGAAGAGCTCGCGTTCCACAACCGGCCCTTCAACACATCCCTCGTAGACTCGGCCTCCTCAGTGCTCAGCCACTACGACGCGCCCCAGACACCTGTAGATGACCATTTGTTCCGGGATCCCGTGTATACCCTGCCGGTGGTGGTCGCTGCGCCCGTACCTGGAGTGGAGACTATGGACGCGTTAGTGGACGGTATGAATGACGGATTCAATGACGACCACTACACCGGATCTGGCGGGTTGTCCGGGCGGAAGAAAGTATCGAAGACCGGTCACCACCCGCTGTACCATCCCCCACTGCCCAAACCTCCCCCCGGAGTTGTCTTGGGTAAGGTTGGCCAGACTTCTACTCCCCATCGCTCCCCAGACTCCGATGAGGACGAGGAGCAGACGCATGCGCCCATCCGGAGTTGGTCTGAGCAGCGCGAGCACAGGAAGAAACGTCGCCCTGGTTCTGCCCGCAGCCCACCGACAGCTACGTCCTCTCACCCCGTCTATCCCTCACGACCTGCAAGCGCTCTGTCTACGAGGTCCTCTGGACATCCTCATGCTGCGCCTAGCACTAGAGACCTAGCCGTCCCGCCACGTCCCAGCAGCAGTTATTCTACGACATCTACATGCAGTCCGCCCTCAACTGCTACCTCCACACCTACGAACCATTCATTCATCTCCAGGGACCAATCGACTCCAACAAGCTCCACGTACTCGGCTAGGCCAACAAGCAGTGGTTCGACTACCTCTGGTCCTACCTCTCAAACTGCTACGTACGCGGAGTCATCTTATGTGTCGCAAAGGACGAGTATTCTGTCTACGAGCACCTATGACAGTCACCAGTATGCTGGGCCCTCGAGGACTGTAGCGCCGTCCATTTCGGAAATTATTCGCGCACATGCCCCGCCTTCGCAACGAGTCCGTTCGCGGAAGTCGTCTTACGCTCGCAGCTTTGGACATGAAACTGTCCATGAGCAACCGGAGCCGATTCCTCAGCCGTTGAACTCCGAAGGGGACGCCGACCCAGTATCTCGGTCGTCTGTTGACACCATAGCTGAAGAGGTCCAGCGGACCTTTGAGAGTATACCTGCCCCATCACCTAGCCCCCGACCATTACATCTGTCTCGCTCGTTTCCCCGCCTTCCCGTGTCGCAGATCGACACTCGCAACATGTCATCCACTCGCTCTGAAGGCCGCCGGGAATCCTCCATATTCTCCTACTCGACTACGTCTGACCAGCCGCCCATACCTGGATTCGACCTGTCCACCCTGACGAAGCCACCAACAAACTCTCCTTCTCAAGCGATCGCTCAGTACCTTCGCTCCGCTCGTCTCACGACACTTCTTCCGCTAACTCGATTCCCACACGCATCAAAGGACCATCCATTGACGGTCAGTCTGTCCGACTTGGGCAGCCCGACGGGTTATCCTGTCGTCGTCTTCCTCGGGCTCGGATGCGTGAGGCACATCATGGGTCTGTATGACGAGATGGCGGAGTGTCTGAATATCAGGCTCATCACTATTGACCGGTATGTCTGCTTCATTTCATCGTCAGGTCCTATCTAAACGTCAGCCTCTAGCTGGGGTCTGGGACGGACGGACAGCCCGAGGAGCAAATCTGCACGGGGTATCCCAGAGTGGGCCTACGTCGTGGAGGAGGTGCTTGACCGGCTTAAGATCGACCAGTGCAGCGTGATGGCGCACTCCGCAGGGGCACCGTACGCTCTGGCCTTCGCTAACAAGTACCCAGAGCGGATACGGGGCGAAGTCTGTCTCATGGCTCCTTGGGTTGGTGGAGGAGAAGGCGGTGAGTCAAGAGCCTGCCCTATGTCTCGCACAGTGGTTTATTGTTTATACTATAGCTGGCTACAAGTGGCTGAAGTACGTTCCGAACGGCATACTGAAGACTGCACAGGCGGCAGAGTGGAAGCTCCAAGCCTGGATGATTGGCAAACCTCCCACGTTCCAGTTCGAAGGCATCGGCTTCGACGCCAGCTCCCCTGTTGCATCTCCTGTGACATCGAGGTCTGCCGCTACTTCCCCGCGCATGGCGTCACGCTCGGCCTCAACGTCTACGCGCAAGTCCACCTCACATCTTGAGATGAAAAGCGAGGCAGATCCCAGACCGAGCATCTCGTCAATCGCTATGAGCGAGTATGACGACCTGCGTGACTTCGATGGTTGCTTTGAAAGTCAGACAAGTCTTGAGCGGAGAAGTACGGGTTCAGACCAAAAGGGCGCAGAGGCGACACCAACCAAGCCTATTCAACGGAAGGCGTCACGCGGCTTCCTTGGCCGGCTCAAGGGTGGGCAGCCACAGTCACCGCAAGACGGCCATCGGAGTGGGACCAAATTGAAGGTTTTGCGGTCGATGAGTAGCCTGAAAGGGAAGAAGTCCGCGCCTCCATCGCCTTCAGAGGCACCGCCAGTACCTCGGCTTCCTATACTTCCGCAAGCTAGTGCGGATGTCGGGCTTGGCCTCGACCATCTCGACCTTAACGGTCTTGACATTTCGGATACGATACGGATCAAGTCTACCTCCACATCACCAGCTGCGGCATCCCCATCCTCGAAGACCGCGCCGTCAATCGATTTCCCTGATGACGATCCCTTCGCTTCGCGTGTGCACGGACGACGGTCCATCTCCCTGGGCGTCGGCCAGCGTCCTGCCATGTCCACGCCCTCTCCCCTGCCGAGCCCGCTCCCGGAGGCGGACAGCACGCCCGCGAGCTTCCAAGCGATGCTGGGCAACGCGCTCCTCGCCGCGTCGCATGCCGAGTCCTCCAAGGGCACGCACCGAGACCTCCTGCAGATCCTCAACCACGACCGGCAGCCGTGGGGCTTCTCGTACGCGGCGTACCCACACACGGTGCGTGTGTGGTACGGCGACCACGACGAGCGCATCGCGGAGAACGCGGTCAGGTGGATGGAAAACACGATGGGCCGCGACAAGTGCATCGTCAAGGTTATCGAGGGCGCGGATCATGCGCTCATGTATAGGAGCAGCGTCGTCATCGAGGTGTTGGAGAATATTTCTGATTTATGGCAGGACCGTGAGTGCCGCTCTACCTGAATGCTGTTTATGTGCTGATCGGCCAATGGTGGTTGTAGGCGACTGAAGTGCCGCGTACGTCCCGCTCGTCTACGGCCCCTCTGCGTTACCCCCAAAATGCTTTCTTCCCGCCTGTTGCATTATATACCTTCTGTGTCATATACCTCCACCTTCGTTCCTTGCTCCTGCGCACCCATTGTAGCACTGATGCATCACAAGCGGATCCCAGGAGCTCTGAATCATCGTTATCCCTCTCCCTCATTACATTCAGTCCTTGTTCGGAGCACTATGATCGGTTGAATCGTTCGAATTGGTTACCCTTTGGCTCTTGGCACCTATATGACGCATTGGATATAATTGTGTACGCGTACTTACAGACTTCCTTCCTATTATTTTACCGCGTTAAGTGGCATCTGCTGGGCACTGCAGTTCGAGAGTGTTCTTGTATACAACACAGCGCCTCCCCCCTCCCTCGTGTATTTCCTGAATGAGTATCGAGAGCATTATACAGATGAAACTATTACAGGATATGGAGTGCATGTTCCGTTCCGTTCCAATTGTCTATTCTGTTCCAGCAGTCTGGCTAGGTGTGAGGTCGGGGTCAACCCGACCGTGTGTAGGTAGGTACAAGCAGGCATTACAACAGCGAGGGTATCCTCGGCCGCGCGTAAGCAGCGAACTGAGAGTCCAAACACATCGCTGAACGCGTCTAACGGACGCTATGGTGATTGAACGTGCTTCGATCCGGTCTGGAGCAACGTACGCATCGCGCAGACGGCGGCCCGGCGAGCACCTTGGCGATCCCAAGCAAGCAAAAAAGCAAATTGTAGAAAGGAAACGAGATCGCCGCCAGCCGTTGTTACCTGAACATTCCGCGCTGGCGACCAGTCCCTGGAGTCCCTAGATAGAACCACCCGTCAGCCGCCTGCGAACACTGCTACGATCCCCACGCGAAGCACACTCACCTGGGCCCTTCGGCGAGTGTCCAGGATAGTCGATAGGTACGTCTGGCCTTACGACGCCTTCGTACGGGTTGCGAGGCCGCGCCGGCACCGACGAGGTTGAGCTCGCGTCGTCGTCCCTCAGTGCCGACCCCGCGGCCATCCCCGCTGCGGCCGGGCCAGTCTTGTACGACCGTCGCCTGACGCTCCCCGACGCACCCGGCCTGAACGCCGCGGCCGTCGCGCTCCCCGGCGGGGCGTACGCGGACACGGCGGCGGAGGGCGCGGCCTCGAACGGGACGACGACGATGGAGGGCGCGCTGATCTGGCGGGTGAGCCCGGACGCGGACGCGATGGACTCGGAGTCGGAGTCGGTGCGGAACTGCCGGTTGCGCGCGCGGTAGAGGAGGAAGATCGCGAGCACGAGCAGGAGGAGGACCGCGGCGGCGGAGGAGACGGCGGCGGCGACGATGGTGCCGGTGGAGAGACCCGAGCGGGAGAGCGAGCCTGCGGAGGCGGTGCTAGTGGACGAGGATGAAGACGAGGCGGAGGAGCTTGTGCTGGTAGTGGAGGTCGAGACAATGGAAGATGTCGATTGCGAGAGGGTGGTGCTAGTTGATACATCAGAGGAAGATGATGAGGATGTAGTGCGGGATGTGCTCGATGAGCTTGTGGTAGCACTGGTGGTAGCTGCACTCGAAGATGTCGAGGCTGAGGAACGGTGGGGTGTAAGACCGACTACCATCGCAAAGCAGAGGATTTGGTACCTATAGTGTTCACTGTGGCAACCAGCTCCTTAAATGTGAGTGTACTAGTATCACCGAAGGCGGGGTCGGCGGAGTTCACGACCTGCAGATTGTGCGAGGTCGTGGGATCCAGGCCGGAGAACGAGAACAACGACACCTATTTTTACGCGTCAGAAAGCAGAAGTAGTCAAGGCGATGCATACGCACCGGGGTAGAAGAGCTGGCCTTAGGGTCGGACGCGTTCACCTGCACCAGCTGCTGTCCGGATGATCCACAGTCGAGACAGACAACATATAAGGCACCGCCCGTCTGCTTAAAGCCGACATAGGACAGGGCCACTGTCCCAACTACATACAATACAAGAACAGTCAGCACGACCCGAGACTTCGCGCAAGTAAGACAGGTCCTCTGCGATACTCACCTGGCAGAAATATCTCAATCTCCTCCGCTTCACCGTCCGTCTGTTCAAAGGTTCCAGCCGTGTTCGACACGGTAGTCCATCCCGAGGTGAAGAGGATGTCCGAGCTGTCTATGCCAAGGGTCTGGTCCTGCACGTCCGTCGCGACCACGAGCACCGGGCCCGACGCAAGCAGGTATACGGCTAGTAGAAGGGAGAGAACATGGCTAAGGAAGGACATTACGATGGATGCTGGGCAGATCAGCGGAAGGCGGCAGCAGGGACGGCCAGCATCCTGCGGACTGAAGAGGGCAGCGAGGGGAGGCCGAAGCAGCTGGAGGGGTAGTATAAGGGGCTGCGGTTGTTGTGAACGGACGGGACCTTGGAGCCAAGCTGGACTGTCAGTGGACAGGCCCAGAGGCCGACTGACTTCACCAGATCAAATCCGAGAGATTTAGCTTCCCTCGCCTTGTCGCGACTGCGCTGATCACCATGTGTAGGAACCGCTACCGTCGGCAGTCACATCATCTTCAATGTCGTGTTCGTGTGCACTGCTCGCTGCGTTGTCGACGATGTCAAGTGTCCTGGTGGGCGCCTCGGCACGTTGGACGCAATGAATTGGCCGCGGGACCGAGATTCCGGCAGCGAGCGATGCTAGCAACGGCAACGGACCCAACCCAACGGTGCTAAACAATGATCACGGACGAGAACAGATCATTGAGACCCGGGGCCCGAGTGCTGCTTACAGCCACAGACTGGTCCAAGTGCTGCCACTGCATAGTCGTGTCGGCCAAAAATACAGAATGCTATGCCGGACCATCCATCTCTGCCACCTCCAATTGTTCATCTGCACGCCGCACTACCGCACCCATGATGCCTCAGTGGCCTGACGTCGACTGCATGTACAAACGGACACGGCTCAATGGTCCGGCACTGGTACTCACCTCTCACGTCCTCGGAGATACTTTGGAGACGTGCCGGCGCGGTCGAATGCACTCCATTCACTTCTTTCAGGTGGCTAGGAGGACAGCTGAGAGTGGCGATTGTGCGCTCGCGGTCGCCCGCGTCGTGGCTGCATCTTGCAGCGCTGCACGGAGCGACGCTTATGGGAGGCTTGAACATGAGTGGGCAACATGAAAGGTGATGTCGGGTTTACCGCTAACATATAGACGTACTGCCGATAAGACCGCATGGGGAGGATGGGGAAGCTATAGAACGTAAGGTCCGCATTCCGGGATCCAAATGCATTTGAAGTGCAGCCAACAAAGGCAGTGCCATCCCGAATTTGAACTGTGTGGCAGCGGATGTGAAAAGATATCGTAAGACCATTCAATCACCAACGAATCTCGGAAAGGGTGGCATGGACGTACTGCAATTGCTACACCGTCGCGCCGGATACTACCAATGCAACAGCCAACTGGCGATGATACAAGACCTTACAGTCGGCCAAAACAGTATGCTATGCTCTGCAGTCCATCTCTGCAACGTTGAGAAGTTCGTCATCTGCCCGCCACACTACCAAACCTCGGCACTCAGTAGCCTCACTGGCCAAACGGATACGTATCCACGACGTCCCCGTCCACACGCTGGTTATCCTCCTCCCGCTCCAGCGGCCGGATGCCTCTCGACTCCCGGATGTGCGCGACCGCGTCGTACTGGTCAGCGACACTGCACTTCGAGTAGTGGGATGGGATCTCGGTGGCCCTGCGATAGATCACACCGATGAACCGCTCGTAGCGTGGCCGATTAAGGAAGCTGTGCGTGGCGAGCACGCCGATGTCAGCGATGCATGGAGTGAAAGGTAAGGACGATCCGGAGCACTCACTCAGAGAGCTCCGGGGACACCTCCTGTTTCTCGTTGCCATTCGGAGTGTTTTCGATCTTGTGCGTGATGACGAAGCAATCACCGGATGCCCATTCGTCGAACACCCGCTCGATGGAAGACTCAATCGGAGGGTTCATGCGGTGCACCTGCGGGGGGTCGTCCCACTCGTACGCCGCGGTGACAGTGCCTCTGTTACTTAGGAAGCCGATGTTGAACACATTGTCTGCCCCGAAGATCTCGCGGCAACGCTGTCCAACGTTGATTTCGCCTGCCAGGTAACCAGGTTATATGAGCAATGCATGACTGAGACACCCGCAGTCGGACTGACCTCTCCTGCGACCCATGTCTGTCGCCCTCGCGTCGCCGATGTGAGAGTTGTGCGCCCAGACGACTATCTTGGCTTGCCGATCACTACGATCTCCGAGATGCTCTGCGATCTTCCGGAGCGTCCGAGCGAAATGGTCGTCGCGGAGATTCCAGCTCAGCGTGTCCTCCGACATCATCGTGCGGTAGTACTCCTCCGCATCCTTCACGACGAGCGCATTCATCTCGGCAACGAACTGCTCCTCGCCCGGGTGACCATCGCTCTGGCCTTGTTCCTCGATATACTTCCTTCGGTTCTGGAGGAGATTGCGTAGATTGAGGATGACTTCACGGTGGCAGTCCTACAGATCCCGAGTGGTCAATGTGCGGCCCTGCGGAGCCACACAAAGTGCACCAACCTTTTTAAGCCCAAACTGCGTTTCATACGCATAGCGGGAGGTGTCTTCGCCGAATCGATCGAAGCAATTGTACCTGATCAACCATGAGCACATGGCCAATACATCACTTCAAACGTCGAGACATACTTCTTCCTAGCCGCCTTCGCACCTTCAGGGTCCACGGTGTCAAGATACTTGATAACTTCGTCTGCCGAGCGGTTCAGGGAGTAGAGATCCATGCCGAAGAAGGAAACCTTCTTGTATGGATCGTTGGTCTCCTGCACAACACGGTCGTTATGGTCGCGCATGTACTGGATGAACCCTGGTAAGACTTCATTTTTCCACATCCACTTGGGAAACCTGAGCCCAAGAGGTCAGTGGCCGGGTTTGCTAACCCAAATGGTTAAACTCGCCTCTCGAAGTCTGCCAAGGCATCCCGAGCATCCTTAATAACGCCATTTTTGAGCTTGCCACCATGAATGTACCTATAAGCAGCGCCCGATTAGTGGAGGCGCATCAATCAAAAAGGACGGCGACGGACCTGTTGACGCGGAAGGCGTCCGGCCAGTCTGCTTCAACAGCTACCGCAGTGAAACCCTTCTCTTCGATCAGGCGCTTGGTGAGGTTCGCTCTGTGCTCGTAGAACTCGAACGTCCCATGGGAGCCGTCGCCGATTAAAACCACCTGCGCGTTTCCTGGCGAGTGCAGTCGTCGTCAGTCGACACCTCATCCATGCTGAACGCTATGCACGTGCCTATGGCAGACAGCAGCGGGTCGTATGTCTTGGGATCGAAGGAGAGAGGGTAAGTGTGGCTTTGCAGGAGTGCCTTTTGCTTCTGGACGCTAGTCATGGTGGCTAGAAACCGTCGTATCCCAAAGTTTGATAGTATCTTGACAGTTGAAGTGGGTGGTACAGAGTAAGGTCTGTTGCCGCAGGAAGATGGCAGCCGTCGGGATCATGCCCACTAAATAATGCAGCAGCGGCGGCATAATGTTGCACGTCTATGACGCATGCCAACTGCGAGGGTGGAGCTGCACGCCCCGCCCTTCGCACGGACATCTCGCTCCTTCGCAAACACGGTGCATGTGGGCGACGACGACGGCGACGACGGGCGGGGGATGGTCGTAGGCGGGGCCAGCGAGGACGCGGGGCGGGATGGCGGGGATGCTGATGGGAGCGGGATCTGCGAGCGTGCAGCTATGAGATTCGATCGGGACAATGTACGCATCGGGCGGTGCCGTAAGGGAATGTGGCTGCTGCCCTCCTCCCCCGCCTCCTCACCCCCGCCCACAGGCTTCATGCCCAACACCGCGTGCGTCCCCCATCTTCCCCCTCGTCCCCGCTGTGCCCCGCGATGCTGATGGGCATTTATACAGAGCACAGACGACCAGCAGGAAGACGCTCGCGGTCAAGCACCTAGACGGGGAGCCCCTCACGCGTGCCGACCTCCAGCACGACCTCCTCAACTTCATATTTTCCAACAACCAGGCAGCCTTCACTGACCCGTACAGAACCATCCATGGCGACCCGCCCCGGACGCGTGTCAGCTTCCGCGACCTCTATATCAACTGCCTCCTCCACTCGCCCCGCTGCTCAAAGGCATCTCGGGAGAAAATATTGGAGTCCCCCGACTTTGGCGACGAGTTCGCGAAGATGTCGCTCCTTTCCAACGTCGGACGCATAAATACCACCATGGCCTGTAAGTATACAGTACCCTGGCTGGGATCTCCTACGTGTCTCTAATAGGGGCTACCCCGACTGGCACTCCTAAATTCATTCAAATGCGAATCGCGCGACTTGGGCTCTGCGATGGCTGCACGATGTCTGTGCCTGACCCAACCAACGTAGTCGACTACCCGTGCAATTGATGCTCATTGATCTCTCTTTGTCCACAGTCTTCCCAGAGATGCGCACCGCACTGCGCACGTACCACCCCGTCCCCTCCCTTCAGAAGACGAATGGCAATCTGCAAGACGCCCCCCGGATAAAGAACATTCTCAAATCGTGCTACCTTGATACTGAGCCTCAGGGCTCCCTCCTGTCGCCGGCCGACGTACAGGCGCGCTCTGTCAGTGGCCACAAAGAACTATCACTCACGACTGACACTGACAATTTGGATCACCTAGCGGTCAGGTCAGGTCCCCCCGACGAGCGTTGTGAACCTCATCTTCACGTTCTCCATTCATGCTGGCGTGAGTGCTTCTCCTCCATGAGTCGGTCGCAAGGGCTGATCATCTCCTTCCTCTTCCGGCACGCTAGGCGATTGCCAGGACGCACTTCGGGCCGAACGTAAACCTTGACTTTCTCGACTTCTTCACGCCCGTGGCAGTCTCTTCTGCCTCGCGCGCACGCGCGTTCCTTTGGCTCTGCTTCCACTATCATGAACATGGGTCGCCCAACCCGTTCTCCGACGAACATGCGAGCCCAAATGCAGATCGAATCCCGGCTCTTGTCTTGCTGTCCGAGGAGGCGGCGGCGCTGGAGAACATTGATTCCCCAGAAGAACGCGCATGGGGTGACAGCATGACTGAGCAGCGCAGAATATTCATGGCGAAGAAGGCGAAGGAGGATGACGGAGAGTCTATGGATGATGGCGTAGAACCTAAGGGCAGGGGCAGAGGTGCGCCGAGGGGTAGATCTCGAGGCAAGCGGAGGCCGAGAAATTTGCCAGAGTCGTCCAGTGCGGCGGGCACGAGCAGTAGAGATAAGGACCGCGACCGGGAGGCATCTCCGGCGGAGAGCTTCATCTCATTGCCGCCCATGCTACCAGAACCGCCAGAAGGTTCGTAGCTAGTGCTTGCATTGTCGGTCTTGCACGCTGACGTGACTTCTTTATCAACAATAGGGCACCATTATTCGCCAGAGCCATACCGACCGCATCCACTGTCTCCATGGACTGAACGACCGCCGCGACGACCATCTCCCTCCTTACCGCCCCCACCCATGAGTAACGCCACTCCGTTCAGCCATGCTAGAGAACGATTGCATTCGCCTTCCCTCCCACCGCTACAGCATCGGACAGAACGTCTTCCATCCATCCCTGATTTATTCTCGGATGTCCGTGACCCACGGCACTTCGCGGACCCCTATCCGCGGCGACAATCAAGCCCTGGTCCGCCGCCGTCGAACGGCGGCAGGCCGACCCGGACGCGCGCGCACACCCACACGTATCCTGAGCCGTTACCACCCCCGCACTTCGGCGACAACCCGTATGTCTTCCAGCCGTACGTCCCGCCTCCCGCTCCTCCACCGTCTCGCCCGATGTACACGTACGCTCCCCGCCACTCGCCTACATATGAGAGACCCCCGCAGCCGGCGCCCCGCCCACCGGAGAGCCAGCACTCTATGCTTGACCGTATGCATCAATCCACGTCAGTCTTGCGCGAACGATATAGTGACGAATCTGTCGACAGAGGCATGGCACGTCGTTATGACCACCGACCCTTTGGCTGACTCGGACGAGGAGATTGCGGACGAGAATGCTCGTCTGGACTATAGTACGTCGCGTGAAGATCTCTGTCCTCCGCGCCATCGTTGACGTTCTGTATGTTGTAGTCCTGCGCTTGCGCATCATCAGCAGACTACGCGGCAAGGAGCCGACGCCTGAGCCGGAATCTATACCACAGATTGTACCATTCCCCATCATCCATACCCATACTCATGCGAACGCACACTCTGCTTCCATCTAGGCGTCTCGGTGGTGCTTGCTGGACTGTATAAAGTTATTTCCTTCAGAATCATGTAGTCCTACTCTCGATCTCCAATTGTCTCATCTAGGCCCCATGCTTACTACCACCTGTAACCCATGTCAACGCCAATCACCCACTTCCAAATACCATCGCTACCATTCAACCTTCTCATCTGTACCGCATGCAAAGAGACAATCTCCTGTATGGCTTATTCTGCTGTATACTTTGACCTCACTTTGGGATATGGCAATGCATTCAATCGATTCCTGCGAAGGCCTCGTCCGGTGTGTGCACTTGCGATTCGCTCGCGGATATGTACTATTAGCAGGTATGTACTGGGTAACTTTACAAGCCAGGATTATGCACCGCAGAAGCCCAATTTGTACAGAGGAAGGCGGCAGGGGTAATAAAGAGATGTTCGACCGAAGGATATATTACTATGTGACAGAATCCACCAACGAGAGAGACGGGCGAACGAAAAGTGCAAGAACACCAGATGGGGAAAGATGAGGGGAATCTAATGTTGAAGCATATTGTTACAATGCGGTGGAAATCTTCTTGGCTGCCTGGCTTGCACGGCGACACTACACACACCATATACCACCAAAGCACCGACGTCTCGATGGTCTGGGTCACTGTCCGTCCATGACATGCCTCATTCTGCGAGCCACTTCTCGCACTTCTTCACGTACTTGTCAAGGAGGAGGGACATGTCCCCGATGACGAACGTGAGGACGACCTTCGCGAAGAACTCGGATGAATGGCGTAGCTTGAACTCGAGACCTTGCCGGATGTCTATTGGAAACCCTGCGTAGAGTGGGGCAGGCGGCGCAGATGTTGCGGCCTTTGTGTGTTCGTCCAGAATCTGGACTATCTGGAACAGCTTCGATAGGCCTTGGACATAGGACGCAGGGGAGTCCAAGCTAATCTCGGTGTTAGCGGCGCAATCAGAGCATCAAGACAGGGTCTTTACGTACTTTTTGCCATTGGTGAATTTGTCGAACTGTCGAGTGAGCTTCCCGCCCCATGAAGTCACCTGCGTCATGAATCGACATCAATACAAATGCTCATGCCGTAACCGCGCATCGCACTTACCCCGCTGCTCTTTTTCATGACGAAACCCTCGCCAACGCCCAGCTTCTTGCCAAAGCTGCCCACGACGCCGTCGCACACGTTCGCGAACTCCTCCATCTTCGTCGACCACGCCTCGCCCTCGCGCCGGCCAATACTCCCGATCCCGAGCACCATCCCGCTGCTCACGCTCCCCGCCCCGAAGTACTCCACGCTCCAGTGTTGCAGCTCCTCGAGCGCGGAGCAGAGCACTTCCACGACGCGGATCTTTTCGGGGATGTTCGTCAGCTTCGCACCGCCCTGAGACCAAACCTCCTGTGGGACGTGCAGCCTCCTGGTGATATATCCACCGGTCTTGGAGGTCATCGTCTGACGAAGGAGGGTCATCATGTGGTAGGGCTTGCGCAAGGGATCCGGCGGTGCCAGTGTAGGTAGAGGAGACAGGGGAGCGGTAGGAATGTTGGTGTGCGGTATTGGCGGAGGAGGGACTAGCGGCGCCATAGCCCCTAATGGCGGAGACATCAGCGCCGTGTTGATGGAGATGGATGGGGGCGCATTCGGATTGAGACGCGACTGTGGTAACGATACCTTCCGCGGAGCGGGCGCACTGCTGGGTACAGCGGTCGTACCAGGCGGGAAGTATGACGTAGGTCCTGCAACGGAGGGTCGCCTACCGGGTTGTGAAGAAGCTCGGCTGCGGCCTACCATGCCCAAGCTGGACATCGTGCTTGCAGGCAGCGCAGCTGACGCCAAGCGGCCCATGTTAGGCACAGACGCAGCCATTGCGGTCGAGTCCGTAGGCGACGATGATGCCGTTGAAGAGGGCGGCGCAGAGGTCTTGCCCCGCCGTTGGGAGATGGTTCCCATCACCGGTGAAGTGTTAATCAACTGTGGCGTCTTCGTCGGCGTCGCCTCCGAGCGCGTCGAGAAGGTCGACCCACCCCGTGGTCTGGGCGTCGTGAAGTGCGAGCCAGCATGCGGAGACGCAGGCTCCGATGCCTGCCCTTTATGAATGCGAGGCGTAGCCGCGAGGTCGGGTGACGACGGCATGGGTAGAGGAGGTAATGGGTGGTCATCGTGAGGAGACAAGGCAGTCCGCGAACGCGAGCGAGGGGGCTCTTCACTGTGTGTGTGATCAAACGACGGCAGACCATCCTCGCGTCTGTCCTCCCGCAGTGCCGACAAGCGGCTACCAGAGTTAGTCCGCGAGTGACTGACAGAGCTACCCCTTAGTCGCCCTGGCTCTGGTGCACCTAGCAGGTGTGATGCTCCTGTCGGCTCGGCGGGCGGACCAGGAGGCGTCGGTGGAAGTGTTGTTGTCGGGGGTGGCGCTGGAGGGGGTAGAATTGATGATGCACGGGGTCGGAGGGGTCGTACAGCAGGGGTTGCAGAGGCACGCGCGGCTGGACTCGTAGCTGTAGCAGGGACGACCGCAGAAGACGCGTACGGATGTGCTGCGGGTGAACTGGCGGACGGAACGCGACCACCCGTGAGCACCGTGGTGGAGGTTGATAGCGCCGTGCCAATCGCATCCTCAGCACTGAGTTCGTCGTCTAGTGGATCCTCCGGTCGCACAGTATCCCCAGAATAACGAGGCACTTCTCGACTGCGACGCCTGTTAGCAATCGATGCATGGACGAGGCCAGACTCCGACGAGTCCGACGTGGGAGACGTAGAGGCAGGGGATGATGGTCGCGTTGAATTCGATGATACTGAGACGGTGGAGGAATGTACTGAGGGCGGGGAGTACTGGGGCACTGGTATACTGTATATCGAACTGAGGATGTTCATCCGTTCCGCGTATGTATCATGCTGCACAGGTGCAAGTGCCGAGGTGAGATACAATCAACCCTGCATATTGACAAAGCACCCACTATAGCCTTTAGTCTTCGCACTTCCTCCTCTTGCGCCACCACGCTTCTCCGCCTGCCGTTCTGTCTCCTGTGCGACTCTGTGCTGTCCTCCCCACGCATGACGCGTTCCATCACCTGGCTGAGCAACGCAACACTCTGCCCATACGCAACCACCGCCGCGTAGGGGTCGTCGTTGCTTGAATCCAATCGAACCGCCTCCCTCGCAAGCTCCAGCGCCTTCGTCAGAGCGCGTCTTGATGAAGGTCTTGACTCCGACGGACGAGAAGACTCTGGTGGGCTCAGCAGCAAGCGTTCAGGAACGATGTCGTGTGTTGTAGACAATGGCTGCCTTGGTGGGATGTTGGCGCGGAGCATAGAACGTGGGGGCGGGTCAGACAGGTTCTCTGACGACGACGACGCGCTCGGGGGTGGTGAGGGTCCTGAGCCCGACGCCGCTGCCAGCCTTGCTTGCGAGTATGACGCAATCGCAGCAAGATTGGGCGAGCCAGACGGACGCGAATATGAATGGATCTGAGAGCTCGTACCGTTGGCATATTCGTACGCGTCCGACACTTGGTCATATATGCCATACTGCGCCGTCGGAAGTGCAGGTACGCTCGGTATGGGCTGAGACGGGGGTGGCCCAGGTGGCGGAGCGTGATTCATCACGGAGCGGCGCCGCGATACGAAAGTCGACGTCGAGGCAGGGACAGCAGAACCTCCTACAGTGTCCTGATTCTGCCAAGCGCGCGATTGGTGGACGATGGGAATGGGTTGTGTCTGGAAATCAAGTTCCATAGCGGGGGCTCAGCCTGAGAGAGGGTGCGGAAGGACCAGGGAGTGATGTCGCCAGCGTGAGGGGAGGATGCTGCTTGCCCAGCGCAGCAGACGGGGAAGGTATCCTTGTTCAACAATACAGCGACCCGTTTTGGACTAGAAGAGGGTCGCCGAGGCAATTGTGACTGAGTCGCAGAGACGGTTATCCCAGTAAGCAAGGTCCAGCTGTACTGCGAATTGAGCAGTGCTCCAGGGAGGTCAACGCTATGACCGCGCCAGGAGGGTCGGTGGTAGCGGCCGGGAATGGTGGTTGAGGCGCTCAAGGCGAGTGCTATCTCGGCAAGATACAGGGCGCGATCGCGGCTCGGCGCTGCGGGGCTGGGCGGCGACGACGACAGCGGCGAGGAGGTCGTGGCGGACGGTGATGGAGAGGGCGGCGGGGCGGGTGAAGAGAGAATGGGAGACGTTGATCAGACGTGAATACAGGCCGCCTGTGAAGCGTCGCCGAGATGCTCGCTTCCTTCTTTGGAAGGCGGCGGCGGAGCCCCAATTTGGTGGCGGTCGTGGCGGAGGCTACTTTACCAGCTCAGCCAGTCCCGGCCCCTCGACATTGCACTCAACACTCAATCCCGTTCTGTCCCTCGGACATGCGGCGTCAACACAGCACACACACACGTCTCGACAGTAAGCACGCCCGTACGTCCGACGGGTTTCGTGAGATGGTGAACAGCCCCCGTTGGCCGGGATGATGTTCACTCAGACACTCAGCGACGCCATGCACCAGGACAGAGGTGATCATCAACAACTCGCACAGAATGGCCATGGAGTCCGGATCTGCCGATCACCCGCTTAATTGCTCGCACGATCACCCCGCATCGGCCATCCCGCCCCTTGCGCCATGCATGCACCATGCCCATCGGGCCCCTATCTCTCGAGACGGCACAATGGCAACGCACCAACATATTCTGCACACATACAGCCTGCAGACAGTGGTATTAAGCATAACATCCAAATGAGCGTAGTAATCACGTATTACGGCCGACAACACGATGGGAGTAAGTCGGGAAGAAACGCTATAAGGACCGACGAGGAAGAGAAGCAAGCGTAAATCAGACTGAAACACAACAGATTATCCGAATGCTAGGCCCAGATGGAACACGTGTACGAAGTCGGTTAGACGAGGCAACTCAAGCAGTCCTGACAAGAGGGGTATACTGGCTCTCTGTCCCGCTTTTCGCCCAGGCATCACGATGGCGCAAGAGTTCACTCGCGGAACTCGGATTGCGAACCCTGGGCGGCCAGTCGACTCTCGAGGTTTCTGTGAATAGCGATGGCATCAGACGCAACTCACGCATTCCAGCTGCTATGTGAACGCACCGGAGTGATTCCTCTTTCGCCAACAATTCCTGCCTCTTCTCGTTGATCTCGCGCTGCACCCGAAGTTCGATCTCGCGAAGCTAGAGGACACGTGACATCAGCCTGCGAAATGACATTTTCCCTGTGTAACGTCACTGACCTTCTCCTCCTCCCGACGGAGCTGCTCCTCCTTGAGACGCACGCTCTGTGTAGCCAACTCCTCGGGCAGAATGGAAGAATCCCTGTGAATATCACAACTTTAGAAGATGCAACTTTGGCTATCCCAAGGGAGACATACTGCGTGTCCGAGTGGACCGTCCTCGAGAGCTTTTCGGTACGGTAGGTCTCGTACAGTACGTCGTGGGTCAAGGCCTTCAGATCGGCCAAGTGGGTGCTTGAAAGATGTCAGTGCACCTCGTAAACCAACAGATAAGTGACATACTTGAGAAGGGCACCCCGAAGACGGCTGAAGTCGGTGTGCTTCGGGTTGTCGACCTCAACGATACCCCAAGGGTAGATCCTAGCACGGACGAGTTGGCCGTCAATCTCGACCTCTTCCTCCGAACCGACGATTGAGAACGGCATCATGGCCTGAGCAGGGAACCGTCACTTTACACCCAGCCAAGGCAGACAAAACGTCACTCACGCGAAGCTCGCTGTTGTCTTGGATGGTATCCTCGTCATCCTCCTCAACGTCATACGGGAAGTTGTAAACGGGGATATCGTAGTACTCGATATCCTCCATAATCTGCCGGCCACTCTGTTACTACGCAATGTCTTTGAAGGCAATGTCAACACATACCCGCTTCTTGAAGCCGCGGAGCTCACTGGGAGTGAGCGAATCGGCCTTGCCAACAACAGGAATGACGTTGACACGAGGCGAGAGCCGGCGCATCAGCTCAATGTCCATCTCGCGCAGACTGGGAGATCATTGGTTCAATACGGCGAGTATCAAGACGGTTATGACACGTACGAGTGGCCAGTGGGAGGGATGAAGTACAGCAGGGCGTGAACCCTGTTGTCGCGGAAGCGCGGGTTACGCCTGATACGGGACTCCTCGGCCAGAATGTCGTCGTATTGGCGTTCCAAGTAGCCGACAATCTCCTGGAAGCTGTGGAACAACAACAACCATCAGCAACGGTCTCGTCTGGGCATGCAAGGAATCGTACGCGAACTCATTGTCGATGTTATCGCCAAAGCCCGGAGTGTCAACGATGGTGAGAGCAATGCGAACGCCGTCCTCTTCCAGTTCTGCATTCCAGGCGCGTTAGGGGTGACATTCGGAAGAGGGGAAGTGCTGGAGGGCCACGTACCGACGTTGACAGGCTTGATCCTGATACCCTCCTCAACATGAGCAGTGTCCGGGCTGTCGCAGACCTTGTGCGGCAGGACCTCAGACTCGCACAGGGTGTTCACGAACGTCGTGCGGCCAGTACCAGAGGCACCTACAGCAGCAAAAACGGACACGCATACCACACCGACGCGTCGAGCACACCAAGCCACAGTCAGCGCTGGCACTCTATGCGCAGTGAGTAGAGCGGAACGACTGACCGACTACCATGACGGTGAACTGGACACCCTTCTTGACCTTGTTTCCTCTGCGTCTACCGGCGAAAGACATGTTGTGGGCGGTGTGTGGGCGTCGGGGTCGACTGCTGCTTTTTGGTCGTCGTCGAGGCGAGAGCGACGAGGCGAAGGCTGGAACTTTGAACTCCGCCCACGCAACGCGAACAGACGGTGGCGGCAGGCGCCTCTCTCCCAAAGGCCTCCTCCGACTCCTCCGCCTCGCGTCCGCTCACCCGCTTTGCCCTGGTAGCCTTGCTCGCTGCGCTCATCAGTACAAGGCTTTACTAGACTGGTTCTGCAGCCGAGCACTGAGAGGAACCTTATGCTCCTTCTGCGCCGTGCTAGCCGCAATTGTCACGCAGGCCGACAGGTCAATTGGACTCGGACGTTCAAGGCATCTACTTCGCTTCGTGTAGCCCCCGACACGTCAGAGACACAGGCGAAGCCGCGCAGGAGACGTACTATCACACAGAAGAAATACTCTGACCTACCAGAACCACGGTCGTCACCCGCTCCGCTGCAAGAGTGGAACGGAGGGCTCAAAGACTCGCCTACTGGGCCAGTCGACTTAAATGGTACTCGTAGTAGCTCGATACGTGCGCCGTCCCCTGTATCCCAAATTCAATGAAACTTATTCTGTATATTTTCGTGTGTTCTGCGAGTAGCTATCGCCAGCGAAGGCTCTGTATATATCTTGTCTGGCCATAAGGATGAGACGGCAAGTGAAAGCACACCGCTTGACCGTGATGCGCTCGGCGATGTGACTGAGGACTCATTGACGCAAACATCAGTCAAGAGCAGACGAGGACGTAAACCCAAGACTCTGCCCAAGGATACTGAGTCTACAGGTTCGGATCTGCGCTGCTCTCTTCTGACGGTCGCGCTCATCGTACCTCAGAAGTGGTTAGTGACACCCGCCGGCCAAGGAACCTACTTGCGACCGAGATACTCCAAAATCTGCAACGGTTTCCTCATTGCATCCTCCTGACTCGTGTCGGTCAATTCTACGAGGTGAGCGAGATGTTCGGCGCTCGCTCAATATAACATCTGACCTGTGTAGTCGTACTTTGACCAAGCAAAAGAAGTCTCTCGATTGCTGAATATCAAGCTGACTCAGAGGACATGGGATGGGCAACGTATCTGGATGTGCGGCTTCCCGCTGATGCATCTCGACAAGTACCTCAAGATCCTGGTCCAAAACCAGAAGCGCTTCGTCGCGATGTGCGAAGAGTTTCCTCGCAACCCACAGCTTGGCGCGAAAGGTGGCTTCGACAGGCGTGTCGTGCGCATCGTAACACCGGGAACCCTCATTGACGAACCGTTCCTCAATCCCTACGAGAACAACTACTTGCTCGCGATCGGCCGGCCCCAGTCTCACACAGACTCCGAGGAGGGTGACGGTCGGAATCATGTCGGCCTCGCGTGGATAGATGTGTCAACGGGAGAATTCTTCACCAAGACAACTTCTCTCGAGGGGCTGCGGGACGAACTCGTTCGCGTCAGTCCTCGAGAAGTCGTCCTCAGCAAAGGGAGCGAAACGGATGAGGACCATCGCATCAAGTTGGCCATTGACGAGGAGGGCCTGTTTGCGTCATATTTTGACGCGCCTGTCTCCGCGGAGTTGCAGACTTCAACATCCCTGCAAGACGGTGTCGATAGCACGGACGACGTCACGGCTCATCTCGATAGTGAAGCCCGAGGATCATCAGTTGTAACAGAGCCGGAGGCAAGAGCCATCAGCTTGCTGACCGTGTTTATGCGAGCAAACTTGCTGGAACATATGCCACTGCTCTCATCGCCGAGCAGAGAAACGTCGGCGAGAAGAATGCAGATTGACTCGCATACCATCAAAGCTCTTGAGATACGGGAAGGCCTCAGTGAAGGTGGGGCTACTGGGAGTCTTCTGAGCGTTGTCAAACGTACCGTTACCAGTGGCGGAGCTCGTTTGCTGGCACGATGGTTGTGTGAGTGTACCTTGTCGTGCGTTGTGACAAGACCCAGTCGCTGAATCGTATACAGGCTCTCCGAGCACGTCTCTCAGCGAGATCAGTGCTCGCCAAGCTTTGGTGGCTTTCTTTCATTCACGTCCATATCTCCGTGAAGACCTTGTGCAACTCCTTGGCGACATCGAGGATACCACCCGCATAGTGCAGAAATTCTTACTGGGACGCGGGCAGCCTAGCGACTTGGCTGCCATCTGCAACACCGTTCGGACATGGGGTAGAATCAAAGGGCGCGTCGAACTTGAGAAGACCATGGAGGACCGGGAGCGAGGCGCAGTCTGCGAGAAGGACTGGACAAGCATAGATGCTCTCATGCATGGCATGCACGATCTCCAACACCTAGTGACAATGATAGAAAAGGCTATACCTGCATCAGATGGTACCGAAGCTGAAGTTGGCGTGGATACTCCTGCGGAGGAAGGTGAAGACGCGGGAACTGCCCTGAACGCGCTATCCGCTGGTATGTTGAATGCAGCGCAGGGCTTCGGAAGTGTGAAGTGGACTATTGATCCAAGGTCAATATCCTTGTCACTCTACCCGTGCAGGAACTGATGAATCCGCTAGCTTCTCCGCGCAGCTCCTTCAACTGCATTCTACGCTGCGAACTTTACATGAACGCAGAGAACAGCTGGAGCGACGCCTGCGATTGCAATACAGTACGTTATCAATCTAGAAAATGTTGCATTGCTGTGACGAAGTCTTCGTTACAGGTGCGCCTTCCCTCACCCTCCGGTCGTCTCCAGGACACGGCATGCACGTGCATATAGGTAGAGGAAAGCGAGACTCGAGCAAGTTGAAAGCCTCCGATCTCTTCGTGCCTATCTCAGAGAGCGGCAGCACGAACACTTTCTTCTTCAGAGTATGTACGGCATGTGCAGTGTTGGCATGTTGCTGATTTAAATATATAGGACTGGTCGATGCTCGGTGCCGAAATCATGAACACTGTAACGGCTATCTATGTCACTGAGAAGGAGGCTTTTGAGGCGTTGCGTGCAGAGGTTAGTGCAGAGGCTATGACGTGGTGGTGGTATTGAGCGAGCATCGATGTAGGTGAATCTACATGCGGGGCGTCTGCGCTCAAATGCCCGCATCATAGACGAACTCGATGTGACGCTTGCCTTTGCTACTCTTGCTACAGAGATGAATTTTGTGAGGCCGACGCTGACAGAAGAGTAAGTATAACCGTCTCAGTCGTCTATTACATCGTGGGCTGATCGTAGCACTGCGCAGCCTTACCTACCTTGTCACGAATGGCCGCCATCCCACCGTGGAACTAGGTTTACTCACATCTGGACGGAATTTTGTGCCGAACACAGTGTCGTTCGCTCCCGATTCCCGTCTACACGTCATTACGGGACCAAACATGGCCGGGAAGTCTACGTTCCTCCGACAAACCGCCCTCGTTGCGATATTGGCTCAGAGCGGCTCTTTCGTGCCGGCCGACGCTGCTCATATCGGGATTGTTGACAGGGTATTTTCGAGGGTTGGCGCAAGGGACGACCTTTTCCGTGGCAGAAGTACCTTCATGGTGGAGATGTTGGAAACAAGCGAGATTCTCCGGCGAGCGACGCCAAAAAGCCTGGTAAGGGCACTAATGGCTCCTCGCCTGGAGCAAGGACTAACGTGTTCATCAGGTCATCATGGATGAAGTTGGAAGGGGTACAACAGTCGACGATGGTCTCGCTATCGCCTTCGCCGCTATCCACCAACTGGTCTCTGTGAATCGTTGTCGTGTACTATTCGCTACGCACTTCCACGAGTTGGCCGACATGCTAGACTGCTCCGAAGATAACAGAGGCCAGGGTCCTTTCGATGCTGTGAGTTTCTTCTGTACTGACGTAGACGAGACGGAGGTATGTATCAAGGTTGGTTGTACGTGTCACATAGACTAATGATGTTGTGCAGGACGGCTACTTCTCGTATTCGCATCGAATGAGGCCTGGCGTGAACCGGGACAGCCATGGTCTCAAAGTCGCTCAACTGGCCGGATTGCCCGAGTCTGCCGTCGATATCGCACGGGCAGCACTTCGGCGACTCAAGGAGAAAAGAGCCAGTGAACGGCACACGGACGATCTGCGGACCTTGGGACGGACTGTCGCATCCAATAGTAATGTATAACGTATATTGATACAGCATCTATGATAGCTCCATAGTCCTCCTTGAGACCCTAGGCCCTTTTATTGTGACTGTACTTGCGAGCGGATGTGGTTCAGTGCTGAACCGGCCCGCAACCACTTGAGCTGGTCGCTGGACATCGTGTGCTTCGTTGGGATCTCGAAGACATCTCCGTTCCGTCGAGTCACCTTCAACTTGATGGTAGCATCAGGCACGCCGTTCAGCAGGTCAATAAGACCCAGCGTCTCCACAACGTCACCGGACCCGATGCGGGCATAATCCGCCTTGTCGGCGAACCAGAGCGGCAGGATCCCTTGTTTCTTCGTTCAGAGTCAGCATGTATGCACTTTTTCAGAGATAAGGGAGTAGAACTTACTTTGAGATTCGTCTCGTGGATTCGTGCGAACGACCGCGCAACGATCATGGCGCATCCTGCAAAGCAGCTGAGTCTAATACATTCCTAGGCGAATGGACGCTGACGAACCGTAGAAACGAGGCTGCAACGCAGCATGTTCACGAGCGCTGCCCTCACCGTAATTGTCATCGACTACGAGGGCCCACGGCTGCTTGCGTGCCTTCAAGCGTTTCGCGACATTGGGGATGGTCTCGGTCTCGGATTGAGAAGGCTCGTGGTCGTGGTCGAAGGCAACGTTCACGTCCCCTCCTTCGTCGTTAGTGGCCTATGGAACGTGTGTAAGTGGTGTGGCATTCTATGTGTAGTCACATGACGCACAGTTATCACTAAGATGCAAGGTCAGTTTAGTCGGTTGGTAACAGGAAACAGGAGAGAAAATGACATACGAAGGTTCTCAGAAATGTTCGTCAAATGTCCCTTGTATTTAAGCCACGGGCCCTATAATTACGATATCAGCAAGACTCTACTTCACCGATACGAGTGCACACTCACTGCAGCAGAGATGTGATCCGTCGTACACTTACCCCTCACCCTCATCAGCACCTTCAAAGGCGGGAGCTCCAGACCTCGCAGATTCCCACTGCTCTCGCCGAAATGACTCGAGAACGGTACTAGCACCTCCAGCCGCTGAGAATCAGGCCGGATGATGACGTCCGTCTCGGGCTGCGGCTCCGGCGTGGGCTTCGGGTAGAAGCTAGTTTCTCCGGGGGTGAAGCCCGCTGCGGGGAGGTCCTGACCCTTGGGCGGGGTGAACTTGAAGGGGGCACCGGAGGGCGTGGTGATCGTGTCGGTCATGGGGTTGAAGGAGAGCTTGCCAGAGAAGGAGAAGGCGGTGACCAGGGTAGGAGAGGCGAGGAAGTTCATGGTGAGCCTGTTTCCGTCGTTCCGAGACTTGAAGTTCCTGACACCAGGGGTTAGCAGACGCTTTCTAGTCGCTTTAGACTATCCTACCGGTTGAACGACGTCAGGATGGCTGCACCGATCCTGTCAGTGGTCGCCTCTGTCTGAAAGCAGAGACGACATACCGTTCTCCTCTTCCTTCTTGTCCTCTCGCTTCCACTGCCCAATACATGGACCGCACGCATTCGCCAGGACGGTCGCACCCACATCTTGCAGAGCACCAGTGACCTCGTCACGTTCCATGGTCGCCCTGATCTGCTCAGACCCAGGAGTGCACAGGAACGGAACCTTCACTTTCAGACCCGCAGCCTTAGCTTGCCTCGCCAAGTCAGCCACACTAGTCTACGCTCATACAAATCATCAATCACGCTCGTATTGCAGGTTATGGAGAAGCATACCATGTCCTCGTACGAGCTGTTCGTGCACGACCCGATCAGACCAGCGGAGAGCTCGTCCTTCCATCCTTGCTCCTGAACGAACTCGCCAAACTTCGATAGGGGAGTAGCCAGATCGGGCGTGAAGGGTCCGTTGATCGTCGGTTCCAGCTCAGACAGGTTCTGCGGGAGATCTTATCAAACTGCGGCGACGCAGGACAGCTGTCCTGACTCACAATTTCGATGACCTCGTCGTATTCTGCGCCTTCATCCGCTGACAGGAAGCCCTTGGAGGCAGCTTCATCGGCGGCACGCGCGACAGGTGCACGGCCAGTCGCGATGAGGTACGAGCGCATGTTCGGTGTGTACGGGAAGGTAGAAGTTGTCGCGCCGACTTCAGCACCCATGTTCGCGACAGTAGCCAGGCCTGTACATGACTGGTTGAAGACGCCTGGACCGAAATATTCCAATATGCGACCAGTTCCTCCCTGGCCGCTACGTTCAGCCCTGATTAGGGTTGGCAAAATCTAGCAGGACGTACCCTGACAGTGAGCTTTCCAGCCAAGTGCAGGATCAGATCCTTGGGAGTTGCCCATCCCGAAAGGCTACCAGTCAAGTGGATGCCTACGCCGCGTTACTATTGGCGAAGGCGTGAGTGAAGGCATGTTACTCACCGACGATCTGGGGTGCCTTCAATTCCCATGGTGTCCCTGTCATAGCGTCCACGGCGTCCGCGCCACCTACACCAATAGCAAGCAAGCCCAGGCCGCCCGCATTGGGCGTGTGCGAATCTGTCCCCAGCCTGGAGGGTGGACATAGGTTTGGAGTGCAGGGCGCAGGGGAAGTGAGCTTACATGAGCATGCCCGGTGCAGCGTAGTTCTCCAAAACGATCTGATGAATGATACCCGAGCCAGGCTTCCAGAACTCGATACCGTACTTGCGAGCAGCACTCTCGAGGAAGTCAAAGACTTCTTGGTTCGAGGCAATAGAACGCTAGCGACGAGGGTGTCATTGTTCTAGCTCAGGCTACAGAGCACTCATAAATCACACCTTCAAGTCAGCTTCTGCACCAGTGGCGGCCTGGATGAGATGGTCGCAGTGTATGCTTGTCGGTACGGCACACTTGGTCATGCCCGCGCTCATGAATTGCAGTCTGGACGTCTGCATGAGAAACGTCGTTTCAACAGCGCGCCATCGTACTCACAGTGCCATCCTTGGTAGCAAATTCACGTCAGCGTGAACAGCCGACGACAGAAGAAGAAACTCACTGTGCCGAAGCATCCTGCATTGCAACTCGTTCCGGGCTCAGCTGAAGGTACGTCTCTCCTCGCTTGAGCTTTCCATCCACCAGACTCTTCTTCGGGTCCGTTATGTGGCTGTAGAGAATCTTCTCCGCGAGGGTGAGAGGCCTGTTATCCAAGATCTCGCGGACCTCTGCCAATTTCTGTTGCAGCCGTGCGTACGGCGGAGTGATGGAAGAGCAGTCGCGTTCCGGCAGGCTAGTGTGGGTAGCAAGACCCCGGTGGGGAGTTCGTAGACCGGAGGCCGCGTATCTCCTCAAAGCAGGCGCGACACCCATGGCAGCAGAGTCCTAGTCGGTGAGCCTGTCCAATATCGGTTATGTCCGTCTGGCGAACGCTGCATCCGAGTGAGTCATACTATGCACTACATTTGTCGAAGTCTACACTCACCCGAGGGGCGTGACCGTTTGGCCTCGAAAGACGTGAGGGCTTCGCTGATGCCCCGACGGAGGTGATGCAGGTGCGAGTGCGGATGGCGGCGGTCGGCCGTAGCGGGGACTTGCAATTTGGAGATCGCGATCTGCCTGCGACGCTGCACACGTGGGTCTACGATCGGCATCGAGATCCAGCGTTGCGTGACCGCGTCCAATGGCGTCTAGCGCAACCGTCATTTCAATCCGCGACCACCAAGTTCAACCGCAACGCGTCCGTGTCTCGACGCGCACCGGCCAGCATGTCCGCACAACTCAACCCTGCAGTGATCAGGACTATCTGTGCCATCCTTCTCGATGACTGTCTGGACGCAGGTGTTCTGTCCAGACTCGCGCAGACGTGCCGCGCGTTCTTCGAGCCTACCATCGACATCCTTTGGCACACTATCCCTTCGCTTGCCATGCTGGCATATCTGCTGCCTTCAGACACGTGGAGAGTAGCAGATGGACAGGGATATCTGAAAACGATAGTACGTTCATGTACTACTTTCCGTCTCGCCCTACCTCATCATAACCAGTCCTTTGAACGCGCTCTCGTACCCTCCGACTTCGTCCGCTTTCAAGTCTACACTCATCGTGTGAAGGCATTTGGCAGGCTTCCCGGAACGTTTTGGCCGGACAGCAGGTACAGGTTGTCTCGAGATGCCGTGGCAGCTCTGTACGATTCGCGGCCCACCCCTTGTCTTTTCCCCAATCTACAGCGGATGCAACTGCACGCAGAACTTGTTCAGTATGCGCCTATGCTTCTCAACCCGAACCTGCGCACCGTGTCTCTCCGCATGCACAATGTGGGGCAAGAGCCTGGAAACCTTCGGACTCTGGAGCGCATACCGATGGAATGCCCGCAATTGACAACCCTCGTGATCAACTGTAACTCAAAGGCCAAGGTGTTCACAGACACAATAGAGACGCTTGCCTCGGGTCTTTCTTCTATCGTCGTCTTTGAGCTGCTAGACAGCCCCATCTCAGCGGCCGTTCTCGCCGTCCTCGCCAACTCTGCCAATCTCAGGCGCTTGTGCATCGCGCCAGATAAGGACAGCATCCCCTCGGAAATGGCCTCTAGCCTTATCAACAAGGACCGCGCCTTTGGAAAACTACGGGAGCTTGTCCTTCACGTCGGGCCTCTTGAGCACGCCACCCAATTCATCCCATATGTGACCTCGTCTCGTCTCGTTGGTCTGGTAATATCCTACCGGACTCCAGCAACGGCAGAAGAGATAGAGTCGGTTTTCAAAGCGGTGCTCTCTCATCCTTCCCGTCGCAAGCTGCGTTGCTTGAAGGTCATGACCCGCGACACCGGTATCTCCATGGATCCATTGATGGATCTGCCGACCTTCACGCTCACGAGCAAATCGCTCCTCCCGCTGCTCAAGCTCCGTTTAGAAACCCTGGTCCTACGCGGCTCTCCCGTTGACATCGACGATGACACGCTCGAGACGATGGCCATTTCCTGGCCGGAGCTCACCCGCCTCACCCTTGGCGTCGACATGCGACTGGGCGACAGGCTTCCCCCGCGCGCGACTCTTCTCAGCCTGATCCCCTTCATCGAGAACTGCCCAAATATCATGTACATCGGTTATCGGATGCAGACGGACGTCCTCAGGGAAGAAGGGGAGCCTGTGCACGGATACGGCCGCCCGGGGAACGGTGCCATGACCGAGGGGGAGCTGGAGATGGAGGTCGGTGACTCGCGGATCCACAACTCCATTGAGGTAGCCTCGTTCCTCTCGGACATCTGCCCGACCCTGTGGTACATCGGTACCCTGTGGAGGAACGCGGAGGACATCGACGAGGACGAGTCGGATGCGGACGTATCTGATGAAGAGGACATGTACAACAAGTGGGACAAGGTGACGGATTACTTGCCGCACTTTGTGAAAGTGAGGCAGCAGGAGCGGGACGGCGAGTTATACTGACGTGTCAGGACCCCTCCTTGCTTCTAACGCTCACCTTCGGCAACTTTCCCACGGTCCGTACCTCAACAGGGGGAGGCATAACGGTCGTGCGGTGGCAGCATCGAGCATTACTGGCTCGACCTAGACTATATATCACCCTACCTAATACGTCTGGAACTTGCCTGAACAATGTCGGAAACGTCGCGCAAACCGACCACTCGGGGTCACTCGAGCGCTAGCGCCCAACCGCCGTCGACGAAGTCGCCCGCGAGGAAACTGAACGTACCGAAAGAGATTGAGGATAGCATGAAGAGAATGAGCACCCCGAAGATCGCTACGGGGGCTCTGTGTAAGTGGCAGCTAATCCCGGAAGGTGAACCGCCCAACATGGCTGCGCTCTCGACTGGTCTCCTCCACCTGGCAGCGACCAAGAACCTAGGCGCGACGACCATAGAAGCGCTCTGCGCATTCTCGACTTACGCCACGGAGGTCCAGGAGTTCGCACTGGCAGAGAAAGTATGGGACCGCATCAAGTCGATCTACGTGCTCCGGGACGAGCAGCAAGAACAAATGACAGAGATCATCGAGAAGCACGAACGCGTGCGACAGGATGTCGAGGGTAGTGTGGGGAAGCTGGCGGAAGAGGTACGTAACCTACTGCAAGGACAAACCAACCTAGCCCGGGAACTTGAGGACGTGAAACGCCTCAAGGCTGACCTTGCAGAGGCCCTCGACACCATGAAACAGAGGGCCGCCCAGCCCGAGCCCGCCGCCTGGGAACCAGCCCCCTTGCCCACTCAGAACGCGAACGGCGCGAGGAAACCGTCCTACGCAGCGACAGTCATGCACATCCTCCCTACTTCGCACGCGACCTCTATCGCCCAGCAAGACGTCCAGATACGACAAGTCCTCATCGACATTAAGAAGAACGAGAACGAGGATCCGCGGACCCAGCTCACTGACAGGGAGTACCTAGCCAAGGCAATGTTGACGCTAGACATGATGCGCACCGACGGCTTCGCCCCGCCGGAGGGGATGAAGTTTGTTACGGTAAAGCGACTCCGCAATGGTGGCTTGCTCTACGAGCTCAACGCCAAAGAGGGCGCGTCGTGGCTACAACGCCGAGAGAACATGAAGCCTTTCACTGACAAGTTCGGCCTAGAGTCAGCTATTCGAGCCCGCCACTACCCCTGCCTCCTTCGCGGAGTACCCACGTACTTCGACCCCGGCAATGAAGATCGCTTACGCGAACTCGAGGAGGAGAACGGTTGGGACAGGTACGATCTCACCGCCGCTCACTGGATCAAACCAGAGAACAAGCGGCGTCCCGGTCAAACGAGTGCGTACCTTATTGCGAAGTTCAGCTCGCCCCAGCGAGCGAACGACGTCATCCTGCATGGCGTGTCTCTGCTAGGCCGGAGGGTCCAGGCCAAACGTCTAGTCAAGGAGGCGCGACGTTGCCTCAAGTGTCAGCGCCTCGAACCCGGGCACCTCGCCAAGGACTGCGACATGATCGTTGACGTCTGTGGTACCTGCGGACAGGATCACAAGACGAACGAGTGCACGACTGCCGACTGGCAGCACCACTGCGTCAACTGCAAGGAAGGCGGCCATGCAGCTTGGAGCAGGATGTGCCCGGCCTTCATCGAGGCTACGAGGAAAGTCCAGGGAGCTGACAAACTAGCGCAATACCGATTCTTCCCGTTGATGGACGACCCCACAACCTGGGACCATACCGACCCTCCCTTCATGCCTTCCCTCCCGCAAGTACACGAACCCAGACGCCACCTCTCGAGGCCGAGCTCTCCATTCCCGTTACGAGGCCCTGGTGCAGACCGTGAAGATGGAGAGATCGACTACCTCGACTACCGCCCGCGCTCGCTCAGCCCTGCACGACTTGCCGCGCATGCTCCGCGACCAGCGGTAAGCGGAACAAACAAGATCCCAGTTGACGCGGAACGTGCCCGCTCACGTACGAGGAACTTCCGCGACCCGAAAGGGCGGAGGCAGACCACGCTGACACGCGAGGGTGGCTTCTCGCAACCACGTACCCAGACCCGCAGGTCTTCAGAGAGCCGCGTAGACGTACCCCGTCATGTCTAGGCAACCCGAAGTACTCCGTCTATGTCAGCTGAACGTCAACAAGTCCAACACGAGCCAGTCGGCCCTGCTCCACAGCATCTCCGACTACGATGTTGTCCTCCTACAGGAACCCCACATCGACTTCCTCAAGAACACTCGCGCCTCACAGCAATGGCGCGTCATCTACCCCCCGAAGCACAAGGACTCACCCACGCGCACCCGCTCAGTAACGCTAATCAATACCCGTATAGCAACTAATAGCTGGTCGGCCATACCGGTCGACTGTCCTGACATTACAGCAGTCTCTCTCCACTACGACACCGGCACCATACACCTGTTTAATACTTACAACCCTCAGGACTCACAGAACGTGTTACGGTCACTTGCTCGGGCAACACGCAACGTCTGCGCCTCACGCGACGAGCTCGACGACCCCCTAGTTATCTGGCTAGGCGACTTCAATCGTCACCATCCCTACTGGGATGACGAACGTAACGAGCACCTGTTTACTAATGAGTATCTTGACCAGGCACAACCGCTCATCGACCTACTCACCGCCTTCGACTTCTCCATGCTCCTCCCAGCCGGCATTCCTACCCTCGAAGCGTCAAACTCCAAGAACCACACGCGACCAGACAACGTGTTCGCGTCACAAGAACTTGTCGAGCGACTTATTCGTTGTCGCACAGCACCGGAGCTACGTCCGCCGCGAACTGACCACTATCCCATCGTCACGGAACTGCAGGTCGATGTTCCCCGAGCACGGTCACGCACCTTCCGGAACTTCCGGAAGGCTGACTGGGTATCCTTTCGTAAAAACCTCGCTGTGCGCCTCGAGG
This sequence comes from Rhodofomes roseus, assembly GCF_022264815.1. Classification (NCBI taxonomy): domain Eukaryota; kingdom Fungi; phylum Basidiomycota; class Agaricomycetes; order Polyporales; family Fomitopsidaceae; genus Rhodofomes; species Rhodofomes roseus. The sequence continues at coordinate 521,300 of NW_025952968.1, forward strand.
AAGTACCACTACCTCAGGGCGACATGCGCTCGGTACAGGAGTTCGATGACACGCTAGCCGAGCTCCTCACAGCGCTAACGAAGACCATCGACGAGGAGGTGCCTATAACGAAGCCACCTCCCTTCGCAAAGAGATGGTTCTCGAAGGAACTTGACGGTGTTCGCAGAGAGGTAAGCCGGCTAGGACGGCAAGCTTACAAGCTCCGTGACTTCCCAGATCACCCTATTCACCGAGAGTACCGCACGTTACGCAACCGGTATGGAGACCAAATCCGACACGCCAAGCGCGACCACTGGAACGCGTGGATCGAGGAGGCCGACACACGCGACGTCTGGACGATAGGCAAATTCATCCGCGCGGGGTCCAGCGATGGCGGGAAGGGCAGCATACCCCCTATGCGACGACCAGGCTCTGACACCACCACACGACAAAGCGAGGAGAAGGGCAAGATCTTCTTCGACTCATTCTTCCCCGCCCCACCCCCAGAAGCAGCACGGCGCCTCCGCGAGACCTACCCTGACGATGCGTTCGAGTTCACAAACGTATCGGACGCCCAGATCGTGGCTGCGTGCAAGAGACTGAAAGAGTTCAAGGCACCCGGGCCGGATGGCATTCCCAACGAAGTCTACAAGCGGTGTTCCGACATCCTCCTCCCCTTCCTTGGTCGTCTATTCCGAGCGACGTTCGACCTACGTTACTACCCAGACGCTTGGAAGGAGTCTCTGACAGTGGTCCTCCGCAAGCCAGGACGGACCGACTACTCCATCGCCAAATCCTACCGCCCCATCGCCCTCATGAACTGCATGGGCAAGCTACTGTCATCCTGCATCACCGAGACCCTCGAGTACGAACTCGAGAGGCTGCACCTGTTCCCTAACCACCACTTTGGTGGCCGAGCGGGACGTACCACGACAGATTCCCTGCACCTTCTCACGAAGACGGTGTACGATGCGTGGCGAACAAAGAAGGTGGTCTCAATCCTCTTCCTCGATGTCGAAGCCGCCTTCCCCAGCGCCATCCCAGAGCGCCTATTCAGCGAGATGCGAAAGCTTGGCATCCCAGAGGTAATCGTCGACTGGCTGCGCAGAAAGCTACAGGGTCGAAAGACCCGCCTAAGCTTCGATGACTTTGTATCTCACCTCTTCGAGATCTTCAGTGGTATTGACCAAGGATGCCCCCTATCCGTCCTACTGTACAAGATCTACAACCTCGTTCTCCTAGAATGTGCTGATAACACCCAGAACGTCTCCGCCCTCGGATTCATCGATGACGTCGGTGTCCTCGCGGTTGGCAAGAACCTCGGCGAAACAAACGGCAAGCTACGTAACTACATGGAACGGCGAGGCGGCGCAAAGGAGTGGTCGCACACGCGCAACTCCAAGTTCGCGCTGAACAAACTCGCTCTCCTCCACGCAGACCCCCGACTCAAGGGTGCAGACATGGGCCCAGAACTCGAACTACGAGATGGAAAGGTTACGCCCACTGATGTCGTGAAGTTTCTAGGTGTGAACGTCGACAACAAACTCACCTTCAAGCAACACACGGAATATGCGCTCCGCAAAGGAACAACCTGGCTGCAGCAATTCAGCCGACTAGCACGACCCAAGAACGGTTTGGTGGCACGTAACGTACTCACACTGTATAAACAGATGCTCTTACCGGCTATGCTTTATGCCGCAAGTGTCTGGATCACGCCACAACGCGAGATTGAAGGCCGCAAACAGACCTACGGGTCTGTGGGCAAGATCAAGAAGCTCGCCCGCATTCACAGGCAGGCATGCATCCTCATCACGGGAGCAATGAAGACGACCGCGACAGACATCCTAGAAGCTCACCTGAACCTCCCCCCCTTCCACCTCCTTGTCGACAGATTCATCGCTAGGGAGGCTACTCGCCTCTGTGCCCTCCCCACGACACACCCCCTGCACTGGCACGTTCAGCACGCCTCCACGCCTGTCCAACACAGGAAGAGTCCGCTCCACGAGGTCTTGGCGGCCTACCGTCTCCTCCCGCACGATGTCGAGAAGATTGAAGCGGTCCGACTCCCCCCCGGATGGACGCCGCCATTCCCAGTCCACATCGCAGACAGCAAGGACGATGCGGCAATCAGCGAGAGGACCTGGGCTCGCAAGCCAGGGTATCGCGTCTACACTGACGGATCAGACATAGACAATGGTATAGGTGCCTCTGCGGTCCTCTACAGACCGGGCGCCAGGGAGCCTGTGGTGCTACGGCACCACCTCGGCTCGTCGACCCGTCACACAGTTTACGAGGCCGAGATTGTAGGTCTCATCCTAGCAGCCCATTTACTCATCCAGGAACTCAGCGCGCGAGCTGCCTCGTGCGCAGCAGACAACATGCCGTGCTTACTCGCAGTACAGAACCGCAAGCCGCACCCAGCGCATTACCTCATCGACTGGCTCCTCCGCGAGATCAACGCGGTCTTGCGACGCCACCCCGGGATCAAATTCAGCCTACGCTGGGTCCCGGGCCACCGCGACATAGAGGGCAACGAGAGAGCTGACCAGGAAGCAAAGAAGGCGGCGCGAGGCGAGGGCAGCTCCGCTGCCCTCCTCCCTAAATGCCTAGCAGAGACGCTCCCGGCCAGCCTCTCGAAGGTACGACAGACTCTGAACGAGACGTTCACGTGCGCAGCGAGGGACGAGTGGAAACGTTCGCCGCGCTCCGCGAAGATGGATCGCATAGACCCGGATCTCCCTTCTAAACGCTACGTGAAGCTGATGCACTCTCTCCCACGAAGACACTCTAGCCTTCTTATCCAGTTGCGTACCGAACACGTCCCCCTGCAGGCCCACCTCCACAGAATCGCGAGAGCGGACTCCCCCCTATGCCCCTCGTGTCACCTGACCAAGGAAACAGTTCATCACTACCTACTGGAGTGCCCGGCGTACGACGAGCAACGCGCGCAGCTTGCATTCACCCTCGGACCCGCCGCGAACTCCATCCAGTCGCTCCTTACCCATCCGCGAGCCATCCGACACCTATTCCGGTACATCCACGCGACGGGCCGTTTCGCGGCCACCTACGGCAACCTCGGTCTCGACGACCGACCGGCATAGCCTCCCTCAGGCTCCCCTCTCTATTTCGTTCACCTGTTACTGCATTACTCTACCTGACCTACCATACTATACATCCGACTCTACCGACATGCCAGAGAGAAAGCACAAGGTGCCTGCGACGGTCACTGTAGGAGCCGGGAAGGGTATCGTGTTGCCGGGGCCGCACCTGAGGGCGGCAGGTTGCCAGTATAAACAGCCCCGTGCACCGTGCTCATGCCTCGCTCTGAGCCCGACCGCTCGTCCAGCCCGACAGCCGTATCGAACGTATGTCGTCTCCCGGGCGGGAGTCCCCCTTCCGTTGTACGTGACCACACCCCAAACATCGCTCTGATTATCACACTCGACGCCACACTGTCGTCTACACGCGTCCCACATCCCTACTCATCTCTCCCTTACTGTACATACACTCGCTCTAGCCTCGGCGACGAGCACATGCTAAGATTGATTATGATAGCACGGACCCGCATTCACTACGTACGCTAGAGCTTTGTCTACATAGGGCTCGGCCCTCGCGGACAATAAAGGGATTCAAAAGAAAAAAAAAAAAAAAAAACTGACGTGTCGAGTGAATGACGCTGCTACGGGAGGCGGTAATTACTACTGACGTGCGTCGCTTGTGAATCAATGGATGTTATTTATGGAATCATCTACTGTTATCTTGGTATCTGATTTCGACTGTCGCCAACTATACTATACACACCTTCCCTGCGCAGGGGCGCAGACTAAACTTTTCTAATTGGTATATTATCGTACTCACGTTTGTTGTACTTTCTTCGAATGGGGGCAAGGTATCACGATGTCGTCGCACAGTGTATGTTCATCTACTTGAGACATGTACAAACTACACTCAAGGCTGGCTCAGTGAACGGGGTCCAGGAGTGCTAACAGTGCACAGAAGGTCGGGCCCATAACTGGACTCATGAAAGGCTCCTATTGCTGAAGTTGTGGGTGGGCTTTCGGATGGGCGCCGGCTACCTCACATTGGCGGCAGTTGGGTTGTCTGTATATGGCTTTGATATCTCGCACTGCATGCACGATTCCGGTGTAATTGTAGCATGGCACAGTCTAGATATTCGCCGAAGGCCTCGAAATCGTCCTGAGACCTGGGTACTGTACGCGCCCACGTGATCGCGTTTGGACGACGCGGTGGTATGATGTCACGCGTTGTATATCCTGCTCCACCTACTCGGTGCAACATAACTTACACAAATCCTCTGTTACTCTGTCTTCACCATCACGCATCATGTCCACAGAAATCGAGGAAACAGCGGCCAACTCGAACGAACTAGACACCTCCAGGGAGAGGAAAACGAGCATGAAGCAGGCTCGTCTCGACGACATGATCAATATTAGGCAGGACAAGCAAGAAGGACCACCCACCAAGAAGGCAAGGATGGACTCCGGGCAACACGATTCAGCTACTGTGGAGAGCAAAGAGGATTCTGTACCTTCGGGGAAGGACGCCGAGGCACGCCGTCTTAAGCAGACTTACCAAACAGGTGAGTGCAGTCGCGGATATATAGACCTGCAACCTTACTTTTTGCATAGGTGTGCTCGAGAGAGGGAATGTATACTTCTTCTACCGGCCGAAGGTGGAACTACAGCAGGCGCATTCAGTGGAGGAAGTACAGCGCTTCTTCATTCTACTTCTACCTGAAGGGTCGGGGGACGGTACACTGCCAGAGAAATTTGAAGACACGACGAACGGAACGGCGAGTAGTGAGGGTCCGACTAGGGACAAATACTACCGGCTGTTGGTGGTTGGGAAGAAGCGCCTTCCTGATCCTGAGGGAAAGAGTGTCTTCTGGGGCAGCACTTCAATAGTCGGCCACGACCTGAAGCGGCTCCAGGGCGAGTTAGGCGGGGATGTTTACGAGACAGCAACCAGAGGTACGCCCATATCAGCAAGCATCTGCCTTTGAGTATGATGTAGCGTCATGCTCGCCTGCATAGGGACACGACACCAAGGTCCCGCACGTCTCGCGGGCCGCGGAGCGTACGCGATAGTGAACAACGACCCAAAGGCTCCGTCCGTGCGCGAGACGCACCTCGGCTACCATCTGTCACACCCTACGCCCGAAGACTGGGGAGAGGTCCAAGCCGCTCTCAACATACACACAGCCGCCTCGTTCCAGCTGCAGGTGAAGAATCCGCTCGCCCCGACAACGGGCCAGGCGAGCATCGGATTACCTGAGGAGGAGAGAGTGAAGTACCCGGAGCAGATCATGACGGAGGTGTTTGGAAAGGGAGGGCGAAGGGGCGTGGATGAGTACGGGCTCCGGTTCGCGTGTGTAGAGAGGAAGCAGATGCTCAACTACGAAGGTGTGGAGTTGCTGTTCATCCCTGCGGGTAGCGGAAGGCAAAGCGTCGGGGATCATCTAGGCCAGGAGCAGAACGAAGGTCAGATCCCACCCTCTGAACGTTTTCAGCATGACTCACCTATCATCCAGCGACGGAGAAAGCCAGCGGGAAGGAGAGCCGGGAAGGCGTTGAGCAGATATTCAAGGAACTTGCTATGAACGCCGAAACGATACCTGCAGAACCACTCGGTGGTCAATGGGCATGATTCCAGCCTGAAGTTGTACTGCATTGCTATTAATGGACTACGCCGAGCGATGTATGCAAGAAATGTCCAAGAAGATATTACTTATTGATAACATAGTCCGGTCAGCTAGTCTCGGCTTCTGTCCTTACCACAGAGGCTGGATGTCCTTCCATCCGCGCTCTCGCTGCTCCCAGTAACCACCCACGTACACCCACTCGTCGCCCTGCTGCTTGAACCACTTCGGCTTGGCTTCGCCACCGCACTTCCGCCTATCCCGTTGCATTTCCTCAATACGCTTCTTCTCCTCTTCCGCACTATCAATGTCCCCCTCCTCTAGTGCTCGGACATCCGTCCTGAAGCGGGAGTCTGTGGGTGGTAGTCTGCCCTCCAGGTCGGGTGTGATCTCGTTCAGCGTGATGCCAAACGTCGTGAACCCGTAGAACTCGGGCGCCTTCTTCGGGAAGGGTGTGATTCGCCAGAGCACGCGCAGGTGTGAGGAGTCCAGCTTCTGCGCCATCTGTTCGTCCCATTTCCCCTCGAGGTGGGCTTGGGTCTTCCCGTTTGGTGAGACCACCGCGCCGGAAACCTGATTTGCGGGCCCCCAGTATCCGCCTTCCTTGAAATCGAGCACGCATTTGCCGCCAGATGCGGTGTGCTCGATGATCAACTTGCCGCAATGCTCCAGGTACTTAGTACCCATCATAAGATTCCGCATAAATGATGACGGCCTCTTCCTATACTCGCTATCGTGAGCTAACACGAGATCGTATCGATGCAAGTCACATACCATTGATAGTGCTCCTTACCAAGCTTGAGATGTGTCGTCCCCTGGGGAATGATCTCGAGGCTCTTGCCTGGAACACGCACATTAGGTACTAAGCATCGTTGCCGGAGCACATTTCGTACTGACCCCAGAACTTCGTCTTGCCGCTCGACGTAGCCCAAAGCTCCCATCCATCGCCCTCTGCGTGATACGCAAGAATGACAGGGTTGTGAGACACTTTCTCCGCGATGAACCTCATCCGTGACTCTTCAAATGTCTCGGCGAGCATCGGATTGCTGCAGAAGCACTTCGAAATCAGGTCATGGGTTGCCTTGAACGAGGTGCAAGGAAGACGCACAAGCCCTTACGCCCTGTTCGGTACTTTGTGTTCGCGTATGTCGAGACGGCAAACGCAGCTATGATGCACAACCGATCGACAGAATCATCCGTACGCGCTGCTTGAGACAGGAGGTCGTGATACTCAAGCTCTTCAGCCATCTTTTGAAGAAGGGTCAAGGGCTCGTTGAACGAGACCGGCATTGCCACTTGGGAGAGATCCTATAGGCCGTAAGACACGGAGAGCAAATCTGAACAGTAGCGATAACGGACCTTCCCGACGTTTTTCTTCAGGACCGCAAAGAGACTGCCCTCATCGCCTACCACTCCTGATGGCAACTCTGCTCGACGGACAATCTGCCTATCCTCAGTTGACTGTGCGGGACTCGTCGGCGCAGTCTCCGGCGCAGCATCGGATTCACTGTCACTCTCAGCAGCATCCGTATCCGCGTCTGTAGTCGCATCCGAGCTAGAGACGACATCCGACTGAGAGGTTGGACTGCTTGGCTGGACGTCCTCGTCAAGTATCCCATTGACTCCTTCTTCCCCAGGTGTTGAGTCCAGCAGGAACTCTTCCGCACCCTCAGGTTCTGGTGCGTCGAACCAGACACTATTGCTGCCTCCACTGTTCGAACTCATCATGGACATCCGCCCGAGCTTCTGCGCAAGGCTTGTGCCCGCAGTCGGCGTCTGTTCACCGTCCTCCTCCGAGGTAGCTGCCAGCGACGAGCCTGCGGTCGGGGACAGCGGCGTGTCGAGGGTTGGATAACTGGGCAGCATGCGCATGAGGGCAGAGTGTTGGTGCTTGAGGGTGTCCAGCACGGCTTGTAGCTTCTCCACGTTGGCGCTTGACGACGGACCCGCATCAGAAGGTTCTTCCTGAGTGCTGTCGCGGGGAGGACTCGGCTGTTGGTGTTGAGGTGCGGCTTTCGCAGATGGTCGTCGTCAGCCGGCGGGATGTTGCATACACTCCGCAGCGATCGCTTACCTTTCTTGAGGAATCCCAGTACGTGACCGCTATGTTCCTTACTCCGGTCCCTCTTCTCCCTGTCTCCCTTAGAACGTATCGAGCCGCTTCTGCGTTGCAGCGACTCTTCGTGCCATGCAGTGAGAAGGCTTTGCATCTCATTGATCGTCTGCAAGGATGCTTGCTACTTGAGCGGAGGCTTCACACGAGATGATGCTAACTCACGTTGCTCATCTCCTCTACCAGAGGCCCCGCTTTCCCCAGACCACCCAGTTGTGTTGCGCGTAGAGACCTGACGGTCGATCGTCTTCCCAACGTGGGACTGGACGGTCCCTGCCCATCCTTTGGGGCTAAGAATTTGCTGTATATATGTGAGAGTCAGAAAGATGCCCAACCCAATCGGCACGGTGATCCCCTGTACAAACGTACCGGAATGCCGACATCCATTTGTTGAAGTCCTCCACAGTAAGGCACTTGATATGGAAGGTTGCATTGCCCGCATCGACATGGATGTCACTTCGACCGGGTGTACTTGAAATGGCTGCATGAGGCAGAAAGATCTGATCCCGGCTGGGTTGCCCAGGCTCAAAAGAGTACGTGAGCCATCCCGACTGCTGTAGCCTGAAGTAGCGGCGGGCGAAGCCTTGCAGACGTCCGTATGAGAGGCCACCCGTCCTGTGAATGAGAAGCGCACTTACCTTGCATCTTCTTCCGCCTCTTCTTCAGAACCCATCCCTCACAGATGACCTGGTCCATCGCTGCCTTCGAGAAGGACTGTCGGTGTCTCGCAGTCTGGTGCTGCATCCTGTCACTTTGCGAAAGTAGACTTGTGTTTGTTCGCGGATCACCCGGCCAGGACAGATGGGGAGATTGTGCGGGTCGACCGAGGTGGCCGTATGGGATGAGGAAATGGTCGTGGCCTCTGGGTGTGTGTAAGTGGGTTTTGGCACAACCTGGGGATGAGACGCGTCGGAGTAATGTTTCGGATTTGAACACTAGATCGTCCTTCTTGGACGAGGTGACACAATTCGACGTTCGTCACCCTCAGCCACGACGTCTTTGCGGAACAAGATGCGAGATGAGCATCCAGAGGCAGCAGCTACAGGAGTAATAGCTTGGTTGTGGCTCTGCATACGACTGGCAGTGTCGTGCACCGCGCCGCAACGCGCTCTGACGACACAGGGCGCCCGCCGCACCGCACACCAGGCGCGCGACTCAGGTGCCCGTTGATGCCAGACCATCGGCCCGACACAGGCGGGGCAGATCCTCAGAGACGTCCGTAATGAGCAAACGAGTGGATGACATTCACTCGACGACATAAACAGTGGAATTGTGCGTATGAATGTACAAGTATCGTCGAGAACACATTAGTATGAACAAGGCGTAGAAACAAGTGCGCGACAGAACATCGTTCGAAGATGACAGGGTAACCGGAAGTCGTAAGGACATGATGGGGTGGTATGCAGTGACGGATGACGCTCCTTACGAGCAGCAGCCAAAGCTCCGCGTGCTCTCTTGGTCGATCCTGATAGGGTCGGGGTAGTCGACATATCTGTTCGGACGCTCTTGGTAAGATCAAGTCGAGTGTAAGCGGACGAGCACTCACAGCTGCTCTTCTGCCTCCTGCTGCAGCGCATTCTTTGCAACAGTTTGGAATGCCTGCTCGACGTTGATGGCCTCCTTTGCCGACGTCTCGAAATATGGGATGTTGCCTTTCGATTGGCACCAGGTCATGGCGCGCTTCTGGGTGACCTATAGTAGTAGCCAGTAGGGTCAGCGAAACAATACGGGCCGGCCGTATAAGGCCGTGCACGACCCCGGAGCACAACGTACCTGGCGCTTGTTCTCCTCCATATCTATCTTATTGCCAAGAACGACGAAGGGGAAGTTCTCTGGATCGTGTGGGCTGGCCTGAATGAGGAACTCATCCCGCCAACTGTCCAGTGTCTCGAACGACTTGGCGCTGTTCACATCGTAAACAAGGACGCAGCAGTCGGCACCTCGATAGAACGCGACGCCAAGTGACTGGAAGCGCTCCTGACCAGCAGTATCCCAGAGCTAATGAAGGGCAGCACAGCCGTGAGTTGCATTCATGTATGATGATAGGGAGACGCACCTGCATAGTCACCAACCGGTCGTCCACCATGACTTCCTTCGTCAAACTATGAAGACACGCCTTGCCGTCAGACGTCATAGAACTTCTCACAAGACGGCGTACTCACAAGTCCGCGCCAATGGTTGCCTTGTACTGGTTACTGAACCGTTTGTTCACGTACTGGTTCATGAGCGATGTCTTCCCGACGCTGCGGAGCAAAACCGGCAACACATGAGGACAATGAGGCTCGAGAACTCCCCAGGATAGTGTAGCAACGGCATACGTACCCGCTGTCGCCGAGGATGATAACCTTCGCGAAGCAGCGTCAGCAGCCACGCACACCTCCGCGGTGATCAGTACATACCTTGAGCAGAACACGACCCATGGCGCTGTCGAGAACGGTGTCGGGGGAGGGGTAATCGTGAAGGTTAGTGCGAATGGGTCTGGCGGTCGAGATGGCGCGGACACAGCTCGGGCGATCTGAGATGCGGGTGCATTGGAGCTCCGTCCGAACTCGCTATCTGCGCGTCTCGCGTCCTGGGACCGCTGCTCGTCCCACCCGTGTACATACACCGCCGTCTCTCTGGGACCCGCTGCCAGCCATGGGCGAGCCAGCCTGGCAAGAGACCCTCCGGGTCCGCCTCGTCGACCGCAACGCGCAAGAATCGTCCTACGCGTCGATAATCGAGCAATGTACGTGTATGATCTCACGCGCACCCCCAAACGCCTGATCCTTGCGGTCTCATATTCTGCCATGTCGCGCTGTCCTTGGCTGGCATTTGAACGCTGAGAAGATCGCAGATTGGCCCAGCAGACCAAGCTACTGAAAGAACGCAATGCATCGCTCTTGCGTGCGATGGGTAGTGCACGAGCGAACCCTAATCCAAGCAGCTCAACCGTCTATGTACCCGGGTCGGGAGAGGAGTGCGTCTGCGCGTTCCGTTGAGTTCGTCGGTTATCCTAACGATCCTTGCTTCTGCAGCAACCCCGTACGAGCCGCGTATATCACATCTCTGGAATCCCAAATCTCGTCATTACGAGATGAGCTCGCCACGGTGTACAAAACGCAAGGCCAGAATGCGCAGAGACTACTGGCCATGAACGAGACGTTACGAGAGAAGGAGGAGTTGTCCCGAATCGACTCCGAGGACCTCAGGAAAGCACGCGATGAGATCGCGGCGCTGAGGAAGAAGGTTGAGCAGCATAGCGAGCTGATGGCTGAGAAGGACAGGACTGCTCAGGTTCGCCCGACTTGGCCTCAATGTCGTGTCGTGTGTCGCATTAACGGATCGTTGAACCAGATTCTCCACGACGAGATCAACACGTTACAGCTGGAGCTCACCCAGATCGAGGAGAGGAACGCCATTCTGACGAAGGATAACGCAAAGCTCCTCCAGCGCTGGCTGGACGCAAAACAAGCCGAGGTCAACAAGATGAACGAGGCCAACGCGTTTTATGAGGACCTGCATTCGAAGCGCCAAGCAGCGTTGAACTCGCTTCCAGCGACGCCGTTAGAAGACAAGACTGCAGATGTCCAGTCGCTCTCGGAGTCGGAGTCGGGAAACGGGGAGGAGACGACGGAAGCCGGAGCAGCGACGACGAAGGATGGGATTCAATCTCCAGAGGAGACGAGCGTGGATCAGACACCGAATGGTTGATGGTCGATGAGTGATCTGCTTGTACATCGTTGGGCCTCTCTTGCTTTTCGCTGAACATTCGCACATGGCTTTGCATACCCTACTTGCTACCTGATATCCTAGCCGCATTTGCTCTACATTCAATGCTATCCTACTGTTGACGCGTTGCCAGGTACTATTCATTGCAATAATCTATCATCTACTCCGCTCGATGCCTCTTTGGCTATCGCTATACATTCCACCGGTTCTCGACTCACCGCGTTGACTCGGGCGTGTTGATGCCGAGCGTGGCCGATGGCGGTCAACACTCACCGCCCGATATGGAAACCACTGAAGAGAGGCGTGGAACGACGGTCAGCCTCAGCGGCGGCAGCGGTGGTCGCTGCCGTCTGTGGTCGCTGCCGTCTGGGCACCGTCAGCCTCCTCACTGACACCATAAAACGCAGGCCAGGATGACTCTGTCTCCTTGCCTCTGTCTCTCACGTCCCGCAGCTTCTCCCTCCTCCCTTCCTGACGCCCTCCTCAAGACAGCAAAGACAGCACCTCCATCATCTCAAGATGCGCACACCAGCACTGGCCTTCGCTGTCTTCACTGTCTTCAGCCCTGTCGCTATGTCTGCTCCTTTGTCGACCGAAGGGGCACCCAACGTCAGGCTTACTGAATTTACCCAGCACTTGTCGCGAGGTGTTCAGAGCGTCGCACAGAATGTCGTGTTAAACAAAGGTCAACCCATCGTCACTGGTGGGACATTAGCACCCGCATCCGCAGTGCACTCCCGCGACGTTGTGCGGAGACCTGTCGTCGGGACTGTAGTCTCGGGATGGCCCAAGTACGCGCCCATCTATGTTTCTTCTCGCTCGCCAAGCTGACTGGCATGGCAGAGTTTCAAATCCTCCACCGCAGCTTTCCGATAGGGCCCTGGACAAGGACACTGCCGGTGGCAACGCGTACTCAGGATCTGCGGGTGATGTGTCGGGTGGCAGCGAAGAGAATACTAGACACAGGTCAGTCTCTGCTGCGCGTAAAGCTCAACTAAAGCGAACGCACACTGACCCGGAATCATCAGCGACCTCAGCTCGTTCTATCGCCGTACCGACGACGCCGACACCATGGGCGGGAATGCCTATACCGGAAACAGCGGTGACGTGAGCGGTGGCTCTATCACCAACATCGCCAACAACGACGGCATGCCCACGCTCATGAACATCGACTCGAACAACGCCGGCCTAGGTGGTACTTCCGCATCGGGGTGCGCAGCCGGAGGGTACACCGACCAGAACGGCGCCGGTGGAAACGCGTACTCTGGGAGCGCCGGCAATGCGGAGGGAGGAAGCGTCAACAACGTCGGGGGCATGGTCAACATGGGGTCCAACAATGCCGGAGCAGCGGGTACTTCGAGCACTGGGTGCGCGACGGGAGGCAACGTCGACCACTTGCCGGCCAGCACGAATGAGGATTTCATTCTTTAGGCTAAATACTACCGCGGCTATATGTACTTCTCACATCTTTCATCGTTCCATATGTAGCAGCCTGCATCTCGACTACTCACCTGATGACACTTGCAACAACGACATCTTCCTCGACTTTCAGCTCTTTGTCGAGACAAACGATGAGACCATATTTCTTCCGAAACATCTGCATTATCAAAGGAGTATGTGTATCGATACTATTCAATGCACTCATACATGTCACGAGAAGATGGACAAGACAAGATGAAACCAGCTAGGATGGAGATAGGGCCACACTAGAATCAAGTACGTCCGTTGCCGCCGCTTGCAGTTCCGCTGCGAGAGAGACCGCCGGCCCCAGGGGTGTTTGAACCATTGTCTTCGACGTTCCCAGATTCGATGACTCGCCCTCCGTCGCTGGGGCCTGGTTTGCCGGGGTAAGCGTGGCCTCCGTTAGGACCACTGCCAGGAATTGCGTCGCCATAGATGCTTTCTCCGGGTGCACCGTTCAGATCTGTGAGATGTTCGGAGTCAATATATCCGTGCTAGTACGGGAGGAGACGTACCGGGGTCAGCATCGTCCAACAACGTCCCATCCGAGGAATCCTCTCTTTGCAAGTTGCGCGTCGAGACACCTCTGGTCGTTCCGTTCACCAGCTCGTACAGGGATTTCTGGGCGTCCTGAGGGGTGAGAGTACTAAGGCCACGGGGTACTTGAGGCGTCGTCCGCGTCCCGCCATATCCTGGGTATGTGCCAGTGCCGTATGAAGCAGCCACCGGTGCCGTGTTGGCATTGTCACCATTGACGCTTTCGCTCACGGATGTCCCACCGTCTTGACCTTGGTCTATGCGAGTGAGCACAGGTTGTTGCCCTAGCATGGCAGAACTCACTGAGGACTCCGTCAAGATCTTGATTAAGGACATCGCTTCCGTCGGTAGGCCCAGCGTCCGAGGAGTTCGCGTCGGGGCCAGAGTCTTGACCACCGCTGTCTGCAGAAGCACCCTTTACGCTACTGGAGCAAGAAACCCCGCCGTTCTCGTTACCAGTGTTCAAAGCTAGGTCGTTCGGACAGATATATGGATGAGGATCAAATCCCGAGCACTGAGCTAAGAGATAGTACCATTCGCGATGACAGACTCTTCCGACGTAGTGGAGGGGTCATCACATCCAGTTGCTCCGCCAGTAATGGGGCGCTGCGGCCGCGGGGGCGGCGCGGGAGCATGTTCAGCAGGCCTTGCTTCCACTTCCGCATTGTTTGAGTGTTGCCTAGCAGGAGTCCGCTTCTGGTGAGGAGTACTTGCACCCGACTGTGAGATCCCCAGCCCAGCTCCAGGTCCGGCGTCTCGATGATGCAGATTGTTCTTCAGTCCAGAGCCTTCTAAATCCAGCTTAGGTGACAGAGTGTTTGAACCGAGGTCTGGAGAGTTTGGGAGACCATTTGTGGACGCCGAGACGACTGCCGCTGCCGCGAAGAGAGAGACGGCGACCACAGGACTACGCATTTCGAAGAAGTGACCTAGGTGTTGTTGCAGACCTCTTTCACGAGGTATAGCGATGTGTGCGGGAGTGGTGAGCAGACTCAGAGATGGCAGAAGCTGTGACAGTCTGGTCCCTGGAGTGGAAGAGTGGCTTGTGATTCGAACATCACATACTTAATTGCCATATACGGAAGAACACCTCCCGGCCCATAGGGCGTGCTTTGAGTCACTAGGCTACGGATACAGCTATGGTACTATTTGCAAACGAGGGCAGGGCCAGTGTGGCAATTAAATAAGGTACAAGCCGAGAAACCGAGCAAGAGTCACCAATATACATCCGGAATGAATTAAAAGCGGCGATATCATACGTCCACCGGGCTATTTGAACTTGCACTAGCGGCACCATGCCACTAACACCAGTGCACTCATATCCTACGAGTATGCTGGGAGCGTATCTCTTCGTTCCAGACCTGGCATGGGCTCAGCAGGAGGTGCAGTCCATCCAAACCGTGCCGCAAGTCCCTCCACGATTCGGTCGAGGCTGGGTTCGGCCACCGCCGCAGACGAGTCTGTAGCTGTGCCTGAGTAAGATGAAACAGCCGTCGAGGTACTAGGTTCGGTCGAGGCAGGTGCGGTCGAGGCGGTAGTGATAGTCTGCGATGGCGACGTGACCGTCTGCGACATGAATGCAGCCTTGCTAGATACCGTTGACGACGTGGGTATCGCGACCGGTGTAGGGCGCCCTTGACTGCTCGGTGGCAGGCCGTTGGGCGGCGTGCCCGCGTCGTTGGGACTGTGTAGCAGGAACGGAGTCGGCTGTGTGCCGGATTCTATCTCGTCTGCTTTACTGTAGCGGATGCCATCGACGCGTCGCGACCGCCTCCGAGAACGCATGAGGAAGAACGCTAGGAAGAGGATGAGCGCGATACCGCCCACACCGCCAACGACACCGCCAACAATAGGTCCAACCGGAGTGTTGTGAGTGGACGAATCTGCTGCCGCTCCAGTCGCAACACCCCCAGGTAGACTCGAAGTCCCGGTCGCTGAAGACGACTCGGATCCCACGCCTGCGGTGCTGGCGACCGATGTCGAGCTGCTTGCAGTTGAACTTGATGAGCTCGCAGGCGCCAATTGTCTGGCGAAGATATTTCCCGTTAATAGGTACAGGAGATATAAGTGAACGATACAAGTAACTTACGGGCACCATGTTATGAGGAGACCTGCCTGCGAGGAAGGCCGATGTCAACATTAGATGGGCTGATCATTCACTTGCAACAGTCTACCTTGCGATTGGAATCACTTGCAGCCGCACAGTTCACAGCACCAAGGCTGTTGTCTGTGATATGCTCTGCGTTCGTACAGTCCGAGTCAAGACCTGCTCTTGATGAGTGCTATCCCCATGTTCATCGACGAAACTTACAGCTCGCCCCGGCCCCAGTGCACGCATTATAATAGCTGACTCAGCTTCAGAATCTGCAAAAGAGAGCAGATAGCAGAATACACACCTGAACGATACTGCGTCCGAGAAATAGTTGCTGGGCGAAAAGGCATTCGTGAGGTGCTCGTGGATCTCCGGCGTGGAGAATCTTACTTTGGCACCAGATTGATCACGGCAGTCGAGGAGCCATCAGGCTGACCTAGACTGAACGATACTACGGTGCAGTTTCCCCCATTCGGTCCGCAATAGCCTGCCAATATCACGATGAGCGAGGCAGTGGCACCAATAAGGGCAGAGCGACGCTACCTCTGTTCAAGAACCTGAGTTGTCGTACAGATCATGAGCACACGTCGGTGAGGCAGAACAAATGAACGTACGCTTGAATATCAAGAATCGTGTCATTCGTAAAAACGGTTCCTGTTCCCGTGGCAATGGTGTTGCTTGGGATCCGGTCCAAAGTGGGCTGAGGTTACACGAACCGGCGTCGGTATGTCAACTTCACCGTAATCGAGTCAAGCTCTGCTGCTTACAAGGCCACCTCCACAGCTATTGACCCAAAGCAAATCAGTTTAAGTGAAGCGTCGCTATCCAGCTTGAAAGACATACTAGTTTTGTACGGTCACTGAATGTGCAGCCTCAACCGCGTGATTGCCCAGGAATGTCGCGAATCCAATTAGAAGGTAAGCAAACATACTGACTGAGGAGAAAGAAGCTAAGGAGCGAGAGCCAGTCGCGCCGGCCGACATGGTCGCTCGTCGCAGCCTCGTCACCGATGGGCAGAGAAAGAACGGGCTTCATGTCATCACCGGTCCCTTTAAAGCCCTCGGACCCTCGGTACTAAGGCTGTGACTTTGTTATCAAATCGTTTCACTGAGCCAGGGCGGAGCGACGCAAAGATCTTCATCGACGGCCGCTGCATTGATGCGTCCGGCTACGTACGGCTACCGGGAGAAGTACCGTCTGCCAGCACAGAATCATTGTCTGGCACAAAAAAGAAGCCCGTCAAGGACAATATGAATGTGTGCGGTCAAGACACGAAGAAGACTTTACCTAGATTGCGACCTTGTTCGTCCATTCTGCAGTGCGCTGGTGCGAAAATGATTGGCCACGGTGGGCTTTGCAGCGGTGGATGATCGATGATCGGTCTCCTGTGCGTGTCTTGATGGGTGCGCATCGGCGCTCGCGCCCATCGACGTTGCCGTGGCCTGCCATGAGATGCCATACTGGTTCGGCCAGTGAATAATTGATGAAATGCACAGGTGCAGTCACAGTATCCGGCCACAAGGGCGGGCAGTGCCTGTACTTACGCAGAAACAAAGCCCGACTGGTCTCGTTCCGAATTCGGAAGGTGCCCTGCCTACAATGGAAGGTGTTGTACGTCAACCTCAGAAGCCGCGGCGGGAGTTGAATTCGTGGGTTGTGGTTCAAAAGGGTAAGTTGAACATTCTCGTCCTCACCTCTAGATCTGTACCACCTACCTTACTATCACCTAGTCCTTACCTCACAGCACACTCTATATCCCCACGTCTTATTCAAGATGCGCAGCCCACTCCTCGCCTTCTCTCTCGTGGCCGCCGCCGTGAGCCCTAGCCTCGCAGCGTCGCACCCCAACTCACCCAAGTTCGGTCGGTCCGTCACCCATCCTCGCGTCACCGAAGTGCAGAACCCGGGTGCCGAATCCCTGCATCTCAAGCGTAGCGGCCTGAACGGGCTCGGCCTCAACAAGCTCGAGGGCTCAGGCGCAAACCCTGTCGATATGATACTCCCCCAAGGCGCAGCGGCGGCACCCCCTTCCAAAGCTGGCGCTAGCAAGGCAGACGCTGGGAGCAACGATAATTTCGATCCCTTCGCCGGAGGAGAAGATCCTAACCTGCCGGTCGACCCGTCAGACGTCCCCGACCCCAGCACCATCCCAGCCAGTGAACTGGACAACGTACCAGTTACCCCTGCGACCCCTGCAGAGCCAGCCCAACCAGCCAATCCTAATGGCAATGGCCAGCAAGACCCAGCCAGTGACGGCAGCAGAGGGCGTCATGCACCGAATAGTATGTGCCACGCTTGTTAGTTGCTCGTAGGGCTGGACTGATATACCTGCAGGGGCAGAAATCGAGAAGATGTTCGGATCCGGCGGCGAATGGTGATATGAAATGGGGGAGTGGATGAACATACGATTCAAATGATGTCTTGCATGGTTAAGACGTCTAGGACGCGCTGTGACCCTGTACATAGGCTTGTCCTGTAGTGAAGCGAGAGGAAATGGTTTCAGTTTCGGGCAGCAACATTAATCAGGACTTCGGAGAGTGAAATTACTCTACCTAACAACGGCGTGAACGCACAGGACTTACAAGCTAGCAAGCGCGGAAACGGGATAGATAGCTATACAACACATTGTTATCATCTGAATCATAAAAACGGAGCAGGGGAGCTTATTTCATCACAAGAGCAAAGACATCTGCACTGCGAATATAACCGTGAATGAATGAAACAGGCTTTTGAGAGAGATGATGCTAATGGACTAATCGTGCATGGTGGGCGGACGAGGTAAAGACAGGGCCGTACTCGCACAGACTGACAAAACATGACCCATGAATAAGAGCTACACTTGACACGACGGTTGCAGAGTTAAGCACCCTGATGTTGAGGGTCACCCTGGGCTTGCTGGCCGTAGTAACCTTGAGCAAGATACCATCAGCACACGACCGGCGAAGATTGATGTAGAGACTTACCACCCCAATAATTCGAGTAGTACGAGTTCGGGTCCGCACCAGCCCACTGGCCCTGAGCGGCACCGCCCGCAGCGATGGAGGGATCCGCGCCCGCGCCGCCTGCACCCATTCCCATGACAGCGGCACTAGCCACTGGGCTACCCATGCCCGAAGGAGCTGCGCCAGGAGTACCCGTTGCTCCAGCCTGGTTGGGGAAGCCACCGTAGGCACCAAAACCGTACTGGCCATACGTGTTAGGCTGTGGCATACCGTACATAGGCTGTATAAGATGAACATGAATGACTGTATGCGGTCCATATCTGAAGAAAGTACATACCATGTTGCCGTAAGGCGCAGCCGCCGGGGTCGGACTCATGGAGCCAGTAGAGAGCGCAGCTCCCCCGTCGGCACGATCCTTGCCCCAGCTACACTTGATGGGGCGACCATGCACCATCTGACCTTGGAGCTGCACAATCGCCATGGCGGCATGTTCATGCGTATCGAGCTTGACGAAGGCGAACCCACGGTCGGCCTGCATCCGAATTTCCGACAGGTAGCCGATCGATTGGAAGAGCGGGATGAGATCTGCCTGCGTGCAATACGGGACGAGGTTGCCGACGTAGACAGTGCTGTTGTACTGGGGCGTCTGCTGCACAACCGACTCGTACGACAATGGGCCGCCCTGGAAGTTGATCGGTGCAGGTGCACCCCCACCTATGCCGCCGCCGATGCGAGCAACAGGCGACGACGACGCGGCAGGAGCGCCCTGCGTCTTCTGGTTTGCCCAATTCACACGAATGGCGCGTGAACCAAGCCACTCGCCGTTCATGGTTGCGATGGCCTGCTCCGCGTCGGTCTTGTCACGGAATGCGAGGAAGCCGTAACCGCGGGATTTGCCCGAGTTCATGTCCCACATGACACGAGCATCGGAGAGCGTACCGAAGGCACTGAAGGCCTTGGCGAGGACTTCATCGTTGACTTCCGGGCTGAGGTCGCCAACGAAGACGTGGAAGTGGTTGGAAGTGTCCTCCTTGTTCTGTTGTCCCTGGTAGGCCCAGTTGACGCGAATCTCGGTGTCGAAGATCTTGCGACCGTTCAGAGTCTGCAAAGCAGTCTCAGCGGCACGCATGTCCATGTACTCGACGAAGCCGTAGTTGAGGCCTCCGTGTTGGTAGTTACGATCGGGGATGATTTTGACGTGCTGCACGGGCCCGGCCACGGCGAAAATCTCTGTGAGCATATACTCTGTGACCCTGGGGCTCAGATTGCCAACGTAGAGATGGGCCCTCCTCTGTACATTCCGAATGCGTCATACCGAACATCCCGCCACGCCCGGAAAAAGGTCAATCACGGAGTAGTCGTTAGCGTCATACGACATCCATGATCCAAAATATCACTCACGGGTGCCTCAGCGGCTGCCAGAGGACTCATGGGGTTCATGATGACGAACAGAGAGTGAACTCGTAAGGCCTGAGAGACTGAAGGATTTGTGACCGATGGCGTCTGATGACCGAGAGATATTCACAACAGGAAATTTGACAACAGAGCGAAGCGGAGCAGATATAAGTCCGATATGAGACAGAGCAGACAAATAGGAGAGAGGAGAGAGAGAAACGGAGAGAGGAAGAGAAAACGGACAGAGACGAGATGAGAGTCAGGAGAATGTGCCGTTCTGCTCGCATCTCCCCAGGCGCCCGCTCGTAAACCTGCCTCGGCCATCTCCGGGCCGACTAAAATTATCGGATGGCTGCCGCCAGTCAATTCTCCGGCTTCTCCGAACGCGCAGGTTCGAGCATGCGACTGCGCGAATATATTCCGCTGACTACTTGCGCGTAGGTACATTCAACAGAACATTACCTCCCCCACTCGGGATGTACGTCACATTCGGGTTTCCAGAGAGCGACTGAACAATCGCCTTGCTCGTCTCGATCTTCCGGAACGTGACGAATGCATCTCCTGCAGACATCAGCGCGCGCGAAATGGTCGCAGCTGCCTCCGCTTCGCCTTCTGCCCGGATGACGGCGGCCTGACGCTCTTGCTCCGCCTGGCCAGATAATGAGTAAACATGTTGACGGACATAGCCTCCGCGACCTTACCTTTTCAACAATGAACTTCGCCCGCTCAGCGTCTGTATGCCGGGCCAATCAAGCTCTAGTCCCTCTCGTAAAGAACGACAAGCTTACCTTGCTGAGCGATCTGCTTCGCTTCGACAGCCTAAGTGTGCCTGAATCAGCGTCACGCACACGCATAGTCCTTCATAATCCGTACCTGAGTGAATTCCTAGATATTCCATGGGGTTAGTTCGGGTCCTTTTACTAGAGGTGGGATACCCACCTTGCCGAATGTCAAGTGTGTAATGGAGACATCCTCCAACTTGATGTTGAATTCGCCTGCTCTCTGAAGCAGGTCCTCCCGGATTCGCGACGACACCTTGCACCACGGTCAAGACCAAATCGTTATATCCGTGTTGATGTACGCACCACTTCACGCTGTGTGATAAGCTCCGCCGCATCGAACTGAGCGACGATGCTCTTGAGCACTTCGTTTCCAATCGACGGGAGTACTCTCTCGTCGTAATCGAGCCCCAGACTCTGGTAGATTTTTGGGAGGTGCTCGACGTCCGGGCGTGACAGAACTCGGAGGGTGATAGAGACCATCTGCAAATCTTTTGAACCAGTCGTAGTGGATATATTCTGTAATCATTGTTAGTGGTCCTGTTGATGCAAGTTTCGAGGTGGGTGGGCTGCTCACCCTTGGCTTTATACGGCAGTCGTACAGGATGGCACGTTGCAGCCAGGGTACGAGAAAGTGGGTTCCCTCCGGTTTAGCCTATGCAGAGTGCGCAACAGTCAAGTAGGCTTGCGCATCCAGCTAGACCATAGCGACGTACCCTGTCCATCACACCGGAGAACCTATCAAACATGACTGCACGGTACCCTCCAGGAACATCGTAGATGCTGGCGTGCACAATGGCTGCAGCGACAGCCACCGGGACTGCAAAGTGTAGCAGGTTAGCAGGTCATGAAGATAGCACACAGTCGAATACTGCAAGACTGACCTAAAAGTCGGTTTGCTAGACTCCCGGACATGGTGGAGGAGACTCAGAGACGGCGGCACGCGTGACGGTGTTGTCCCGGCGCGGCAGAAAGCGCGTCACCCGCGCGGGGCGCGTTTTCCGGCGCCTAAGTACGTGTCTTGATCATGAGCGCGGCCCGCCCTCACGCAGTATTTGAGCCCCAATGAGGCAGGTCGTCGTAGATGCGCTGAGCACCAAGGTCCATTCTTCAATTTCTTGCCGCCGTCAGAAGAGTACATCTGCAGGACTCAGGTCACGGCCTAACAATTGATAATGGCATGCCTGAAGCATATCTCCGTCTATCTAATAAGAAACACTAAAAGTTTCTATCGTATAAGTAACTCGCCGTGCTTGTCTCCTTCACCTGGTGCCATCCGAGCAGAGTGACTCCCAAACTGCATGGCCCGCTTCTTTCTTGCACTGGCTTCCACCAAGCCCACCTTCCTCGCGGCCAACCTCAGAAGCAACTTCTCTCCAAGACCTGATTCAAGTCTTGGATCTACCTTGAGATGTACCGGCAATTGGGCGAGGAAGGAGACGACTGATAGTGACAGGAATGGATGTCGTGTCTCCTTACCCTGGGATGATATCACCCGATCGTCACGACCCAAGTTTCTAATTGGTATGCGATCTAATTCGAGCTGGAGCTAGACATATCCGAGCTGTCAGCACACTCGAATGCCGGATGTTATGGACAACTTCACCTCGTCAACGATCGCTTGCCACCCACCATGCTTGAACGCAGTCCGGAAGCGGCCGTATCCGCCCATGAGCTCGTCAGAGCCTAATCCATTGAGTAAGACCCGCGCAGTACTGGTGTATGGTACTGGTTGCGCTGCTGGTCCGGATCGCACCTCGCCGACGCCGCGCGCAGCGAAATACAGTGCCATGGCGAGACTCTGTGAAGGAGTCAAGCGCAGGCTGGTCATACACTTGGAAGCCTCGTACCAGATCCATGACTGTCCGACTTGGATACATTATTGCTTCTACAATCGGACGTGCACTTCGTGACTCCTAGGACAGTTCTGTTCAGTGACAATTGTTCGTGATACCTTTGACACCTCGCTTAACTTCAAATGGCACGTTGATCTCGACCTACACATAGTCTCTTAGTGAGTGCATCCTGGATCCCGGCGCAATGGATGCATACAAAGTTCCAAGTGCGGCCTGGGCACAATCTCCTCAATTCCTCGACCTCTTGCAGACCAGTCAGGCGATCCGGGACGTCATACGAGATTTCGATGGCCGAATAATCCAGTCCTTCGCGCAACTTTTGCTTTCGTTCTCGCTTAGGTAGCCCGCCGATATTACCCTCAACCTTGACAGTGATCTTGCGCGGATTTTCGAAGGCAACATTCAGAAGGTCAATTGGCTCTGACGGATCGGCGTGCCTGAGGCGGACGGTAAGTCATGCAAACGCAAGAGTGGTCAACGCACCTGCTCGCCAGAAATGCCAGCATGGTAGAGTCGATTCCGCCGCTAAATAGAACCGCGACTCGAGCCTGTGAGCTCGCTTCCCTATAGTTGTTCAGTGTCCAGCAGATAGAAGAAGGCGATCACCCTACCCTCTTTTGGGTATATCGCGAACACGTAGCATGACACTGCGATCCAATTGGTCGATCAGGCCGTCGACGGCAGTGACGAGATGAGGGAGGATTCCATCTAAGTGCTGGACTTTCAGTGGGTCGTCTGGCAGTAGACGATTGATATGTTCTATTCGAGCCTGCGGATACATCAATGGAGGAGTCCACATAGGAAAAACCATACCTACAAAGTGGGGATCAGAATCACTGCCGTAGCGAGGTATTGCACGCAGAGATTCAATGGGAGCCAACCCTATCTTGAACACAGTGACAGTCAGTAGAGGGTGTCTGATATACTAGCCAGAACTTACATCTTCACGCAAACTTAAAGCTGTGACGTCGATTGCGTATAGATGCTCAGTTGACAGCTCTTCCCAGACATAGCTCGGATGCGACCCAACGGACACTGAAGTCAACACAAAGTGCGGCTGTTCCCGCGTTGGTCTGTGAATTAGCAGTGACCGCCTGCCCAATGGGTCTCTCCCGAAGTATAGCGTCTGCGTTGATTGCTGCACGGCATGAATTCAGCTCTACCGTCCAGACCCGGAACAACTATAGACTCACCTGGTAGTACACGAATGCATACCTAAGAACAGTTAATCCGAGACTCAGCACCTCTGGGAGGGAGCCATGTCTCAACTCACGGGCCTTCAATGCTACCCATGCAATCGCGGATCTCCGCCGGGGTTTGCAGGTTGCGCAACAGAGAGAACAGCTGTTCACCATCGTTCTCTGTAGAAGATACCTGTATAGTCTTAGACGGACAGTTCATCAAATTCGTCAGAGTACCCACCTCAATTCCATCGAAGATCTATGGAATCGAGATTAGCACCAATAGTGTTTTTGCGTTCAGCTCGGCGCACCTCGCCGTTCCAGCACAAAATATTCCCTTGCTCATCCCTATGCGGCTGGGAGACAAACGACTCGCCTCTCAGGCGAAGTTCTGACGCTGTGAAAGACAGGCGACAGTTCTCCTCCAGGAGGACTACCGTGTCTTGGGCATCAGGGCCTAAGACGAAATAAAACATCAGTGAGTCTCATTGCAGGCGTTCCACAAATGCTCCTCCACGTACCACGAGAGGCGTTGGCGGCTTGCAATCGCTCATACAGCTGATTGAACCTTTCAATAACGACGGAATCATCCCCTGCCAATGCAGGAACGGCTGAGAAGAGGATCCCACACATGAACGTCTTGTTCAAATTAGTCGCTTGCCAAATCGGGACTCGCATCCTCAGTGCACATCCAACGCGTTCGGCGACATATATAGGCCATTACAGATGCTGAAGCAGCGACAGCCTTGACAAGGTCTATTGTCGCAGCGATCAACACGAAGATATGAATGCAATATAGGATGCTTTCGTCTGACTATTGCGTTCTAGCGATACAACAAGTATCATACTCCTTCCTTGACGTCGACTCGATCGAACACGCCGCGTATCGACTGCCCGAAAAAAGTATACATGATTCAACAGCTGCGATCATTTCTTCTATCCCCCCTCGGAATGCGCACAAGGACGCAGACAGTGCTTAAGCGGAGTACGAGCTTGCCGAGACATTGCCGCCACGACCGGTCCAGTTGATGTCTAGCCATTCGACATCAGTTCAACTGCGGTACGACAGCAAGTCATTGTAGAGATACTTACGGATGTCCTCGCCAGCCTTGAGCTTCGCGTTCTCCTTGCCGGGCACGACCTTGAAGGTGTGCGCACCGAAGTAGTCACGCTAACGAACATCACTATGAGCAACGATATATGACACCACTTGGTGCTGGCAACGTACCTGCGCCTGGAGGATGTTCGCAGGCACGACCTCGCTCCTGTAGCCGTCGAAGAACGCAAGGGCGGTGCTGAACGCGGGCGTCGGGATACCCCAGAGCACGGCCTGCGCGATGATGCGCCGCCAGCCGGGCTGCGCCTTGTGGACGGCCTTGTTGAAGAAGTCGTCGAAGAGCAGCGACTCGAGGTTGGCGGTCTTCGTGTACGCAGACGTGATGTCCCCAAGGAAGACGGACTTGATAATGCAACCGCCACGCCACATGCGCGCAATACCGGCGTAGTTGAGGTTCCAGTTTTGCTGGAGACAATGGGATCAGCTGAAGCGCGTGTGCACGTAAGTTGAGGTCCTACCTCCTTCGCGGTCTCACGCATGAGCATGAAACCTTGGGCGTAAGAGATGATCTTAGACGCATACAGCGCCTGCTCGAGGTCGTCGAGGAACTGCTTCTTGTCACCCTTGAACTCCTCTTTCTGCGGGCCACTGATGACCTTGCTCGCACGGACACGCTCCGACTTGATGGACGACAGGCAACGAGCGAACACGGCCTCACCAATGAGAGTGACTGATTGGATGATGAGAGGACTATCCATTTTCCTCAAATGGCCGACGACTTACCAGGCATGCCGGCGTCAAGCGCAGCAATAGCCGTCCACTTCCCGGTACCCTTCTGACCTGCAGCATCGAGGATCTTGGTGACCATGGGCTCACCATCGTCATCGTTGAACTTGAGGATGTTCGCGGTGATGTCGATGAGGAAGGAGTCGAGGACACCCTTGTTCCACTTCAAGAAGATGTCTGCGATCTCACTCTCAGGGAGACCAAGGCCGCGCTTGAGGATGTCGTATGCCTCGGCGATAAGCTGCATGTCACCGTATTCAATACCTTGATACAAGTCAGTATCTCATGGCGATGCCGTCGTGAGAAGGGCTCTCACCATTGTGGACCATCTTCACGTAGTGACCTGCACCGGTCTCACCGACCCAGTCACAGCACGCCTCGCCGTTGACCTGAGCGGCAGTAGCCTGGAAGATCTCCTTGATATGGGGCCATGCCGCGGGCGAACCACCGGGCATGAGTGAGGGGCCGTAACGGGCACCCTCCTCACCGCCGGACACACCAGAGCCGACGAACAAGAAACCCTTCGACTCAAGCTCCTCGGTGCGGCGGATGGAGTCGGGGTAGTGGGAGTTACCACCGTCAATGACGATGTCACCCGGCTCGAGGAATGGGATGAGCTGCTCGATGAACGAATCGACAGCCGGACCGGCCTTCACAAGGAGGATGATCTTCCGGGGCCGCTTGAGCTTAGCACAGAGCTCCTGAATCGAGTGCGCGCCCAGGACGTTCGTGCCTAATCGCCGAGCGCCTCATTGGTAAGACTGCATGACGCGTATTCGAGGAGCGGTACCCACCCTTGGCCTCGTTGGCGAGGAAGTGGTCGACCTTGCTGGTCGTTCGGTTGTACGCAACGACCGTGAAGCCCTTGTCGTTCATATTGAGGATCAAGTTTTGACCCTAAGACGGTTGGCTGTCAGAAGGATACAGGAAGATGAGCGATCTGAACGCGTACCATGACGGCCAAGCCAATGAGGCCGATGTCACCACTGCGTACATGTGAGTAGACTGCATGTGTGCGATTCGATGCTCAGCACGTACGTGGGCGCGGACATTGCGGATAAAACAGAGGAAAGTCTGGAGGAGATGGTCGTGGTAGGGGTCGAAGATGCAGGAGCGTTGGGGTGATGTCGATGAGATATAGAGCCTGACGTCTTTGTCACGCCGGTCCGGGCCAGCGTGGGACGATCTCCCATAACGAGGGCTGAAGACGGCAAAACTCCTCTTACCGCCCCGCAGTCCGTTCCGTTGCCTCACACGCGTGCGGACTCTTACGGAGACCGACAAGAGCACGGCTGGCAAGAGCTAGCAGTAGTGTGCACGACGACTGATACAGTGATACTTATGCCGATGCTGACTCTTGCCCCGACACACAATCTCGTGCTTTCTCTTCGCACCGGACCACTCCCCGACGCCGTCGCGTTCCGATCGATAGCAAGATTCAAGACGCGTCTGTCACACGACCCCTGTGATGCCCGTGACGCGACGCGCCATTAGTCACGTGACTCTCTCTGTGCGTCCTGAACCTCATACAAGGCCGTAGACTGCGAATCCGATCCTCTTACGCACCAGGGAGCTGCACGGATTACGACGATCCTTGCCGTTGAATTCGCTGGGGTTTTATCGTCCCAGCGAACGGAAGAACGGCGAGGGTCGGCGATACTTCGGGCATTGCCGAAAGCGGCCTCGCGTCACTCATTCCATTCGGATTCTGCGACCAGCCGGGCAGTTGACTCCTGGTTGACTCTGCAGTGACTCGAAGCCCTGTGCTGTTGGGTACATAGCAGTCCTCCAGCCTCCGCACATCTCAGTTTTGACGATGTTCCGACCAAGGTTGTCTTCGCTTCCCAATGGAAGTGCCTTGCAGAACTGCAAGCCCCCCGCATCGTCTTCTGTGTTCGGTAGCTCGCGCTACACAAGACATCATGCGCGGTTTCATTCCACACAGGCGGACGTCCAGGTGGGTTCTATCCTTTTCCAGACTGCATTACAGGCTTCTCAATATGCCATCTGCCTCTGTGCAATAGGCTTCGCGTGTGCAGGTAGAGCTGTCCCAAAACCGTAAACCACGGCCGGATCCGGCAAACCTATCGTTCGGCAAAGTCTTTGTGAGGCATCCTGTTCATACACTCCAGCCGAGAGGAACCACTGATTACTGGGCTTGCGTGTCTGAAAACAGACGGATCACATGCTAACAATACCGTGGAAGGCTTCGTCTGGCTGGGGTGCTCCGCAGATTCATCCGTGTAAGTAGTTACTATGTTTACTCGATCACACCCCTTCTGATTCAGTTATGTACAGACCGGCCGTTCTCGCTTGAACCTAGTGTTGGCGTGTTCCACTATGCACAGTGTCTTTTCGAAGGTCTCAAGGCCTACCGGGACGAGACAGGAAAGGTCACCCTGTTCCGGCCAGACATGAACATGGAGCGGATGAACACGAGTGCTCAGCGTATCGCATTACCAGTACGTCTTTTCCTCCCGTGTGAGCGCAAAGTAGACGTATTCACTCACGTTTGTGTGACGGATAGGCTTTCAACGGGGACGAGGTCATCGAACTGTTGAAGCAGCTGATTCGTTTAGACAAGGACTGGATCCCAAATGTCCCTGGATATAGCCTGTATATTCGTCCCACGATGAGTGTGTAGTTCGTTTCCTTTTCCCGCTCGACCGCCTTCTCATAAGTATCTTTAGTCGGTTCGCAGCCCGTTATCGGTATCGCCCCACCAAGTGAGGCGCTCCTCTTCGTGATTTGCAGCCCTGTCGGACCATACTACCCCGAGGGCTTCAAGCCGGTAGCTCTGTATGGGACCACCGAGTACAGCCGGGCTGCTCCAGGAGGTATTTTCGGCCGAATAACCGTCGATACGTCCCCTCATGAGTTGCAGGTATCGGTGCCTACAAGCTTGGTGCCAACTATGCTGCGGGATTGATCGCCCAGAAGGAGGCTGCGAAGAAGGGCTATGTTCAAAACCTGTGGTTACACGGCCCCGAACACCATGTCACGGAAGTCGGCACTATGAATGCCTTCGCAGTGTTCAAGCGCCCCGACGGTAGTGAGTAACCGCCTGCTTATCGGACCCTCCGTTCTCACCCTGGTGTTCGTAGCTACTGAGATTGCAACGCCTCCGTTGGACGGGATGATCCTGCCTGGTATCACCCGCGACTCTGTGCTGAACATCGCGCGGGACCACGTAGCGGGCAAGTACAAGATTGCCGGCCTCCCCGACAAGTTGGTCGTCTCGGAACGCCAGATGACGATGCGCGAGGTCAAGGAGGCTGCTCAATCAGGCAGCCTGGTTGAATTCTTCGGCACAGGTCAGTGCTGCACGGAGCCTCCTGACGGTCAGTCGGCTGACACCAATTTGTAGGCACAGCGGCTGTCATTAGCCCCGTGAACAAGATTGGTTACCTTGGCGAGGACATCCAAATTCCGACTGGGCCTGATGGCATGGGTCCTGTTTCGCGTCCGATCTGGCAGCAGCTGGTCGGCATCCAAACGGGCATCATTCAACACCCATGGAGTGTTGTGGTTGTGGAGTAGATGTTGTCTGCGCACTGCGGCGAGGGAAGATCGCTGCAACAGTACGGGTGAAAGTATCATACAGGTCGTCTAGCACCGTAGTACTACTCAGAGTGCTGCTGATATATCGCTATTTCTCGAGGACAGTCTTGGTGAGGATATTGCAGCTACTTATTGCACGTCGGACCCTCGGAGTGAGACACAACGGCGGCATGACATCAGATCACCCGGCAGTCTGAGAACCGGCTGGTAGCACGACTCGAAGTTCCACATGCCCCGCTACAGCACGGCTCTTCCATGGCATTGCAGCAGGTTGCTCGCTGTCCCCGCCCTCTACTCACCGCCCGCTGCCTCATCCAACCACGCGCCGACGTCAGGCCCTACGCCGTAGTCGGATCCACCACCTTCATCGGGAAGCCACCCGCGCCGCCTGACCCTCCTTCCGTGCCAGGCCCAGGTGCGAACGTCGGTGGGAACGCCTCGCCCTCCCTCTCCTCGAGCTTCGACGCCCACATCCTCGCCGAACTCCGGCGCAATGCGCAACTGCAGGGCGAACACACCTTGGGGGCAACTCGAGGCCCCGCCGCGCGGCAGACGCAGCTCCCGGAGCTGATCGAGCAGTACGTCGACCGCAGCGGGCTCGTGCTCGACGCGTCGCTGCCGTACGAGAGCCGGCCCGCGCAGGAGCGCCGCGTCGTGTTCGATGCGGAGGAGGAGGCGGAGGCGTCGGTGGCGATGGTCGTGCACGTCGCGGAGAACGGCGCGGAGCACAAGATCACGTATTGCTCCGGGTTCGCGCTCAGCGCGCCCAAGCTCGCGGAGGGCCAGGCTCTGTATGTGACGTGCGCGCATACGCTCGAGGAGGTGCGTGCTCTGTTGGCGGGAGTTTGGATGGTAGACTGACGCTGCCTCAAGATCCGCTTTAACCCTGTCGTGCGTCCGCTGCTGTCCACGCAGCGTAGTGCGGCGTTGCCAGGCCCCTCAGGCTCGTTCGTGATTACAGGGACTTCGTCCCGCCCGACGTTCAGCCCTGTCTCCTCTATCCTCTCTTCTCTGCATCGTTCAGATCTGGTCCTACTCTCCGCCGCGTCCTCTGCTCGGCCCCCTCTGCGCGCCCTCCCCGTATCGCCCTATCCAGCGCATCCGGGCACACGGATCCGTGCGCACTTCGTGACAAACAAACCACCGACGTCCGGGCCTGATGCGGAGGGCTGGCGGCCATGGGTCGGTGGGACGTGGAGTAAGTGGGTCAGAGGGTCGATTGTAGGTTACCGGGACCTGGCTGGCCGGGAGGCGAAGGTGCGTCGTTGTCCTGTTGATACCTCTTCTGAACTAATCTTATGTATGTCGACGTCGCATCTAGCCCGGCACATATGATGCGCTCTCACATATGCTGTTCGACCCTCCACCTACGCCAGGGTCCAGCGGCGGGCCGATCGTAGACGAGGAGAGCGGAGCGGTCATTGGGATTATGTTGGGGACACAGATGCGGAATAGAATAGAAGGCGTGTCCGGCTGGGGAGCACCGTCCGAGCTGATCTTCGAGGTATGGTTTCCCTCTGTTGCAATGGCTAGCGCTCACATTGCACATTTGTAGATGTTCAGTCTGCCAGGCTTGAAACTCAAGAACCGCACGTAGTCGACGTGAAGAGCCAATATACCTTCCTTAATACCTGTAATCTGCTTTCGTTGCCTTGTTGTGTTACAGTATATGCTATTCGTCTCGCTGCTCACTCACAATTATCGGATATTAGTCAGTCCACGGCATTCTGTCAATTGAAACATACAGCAGCATGATACAAGAAGCAGGACACATACGTCCACATGCGGTCGCCTTTAGTCCACGGTTGATCTGGCTAAATTCCCGTCGGCTTACACCACACTTTATGGTACTTCCAGGCCAACGCATTGCACTCTTTGCAGAACCTGGCTTGCTTGCATTGCGAACAGCGCGTTTCCACCCCGTTCTTCCCGCAGTACCCGCAGAAATAGACGTCGCCGTTCGCCATCTTCTTCAGACGACTCAGGACCATTTCTGCGAGGTCGTCGCCCTGCTTTCGGATGTGCGCTGGAGACAATGCTATCTTGCCCGACGCCACCAAATCCCCCGATTCCTGCGCGAAGCGCGGTAGGACTTTTTCGTGATAGTCGACGCCCCTCTCGAGCGCGAAGGGTTCGTTCGCCCTGCCGCGGCCGCCGATTTGCATGAGTGCGAGATCAAGAGCGACGCGGGTGTCGTCCTCGGCGTCTGTGGAGACGGGATTGCCCACGAAGAGGTACACCCAGGGCATTGGCTGCAGGAAGCCCGACTGGTGTCGCTCCCACTCGATCATCTGGGGTCCGAGGACCTCCTCGTAGGTAACGATGTAACATGCCTGGTGAGGGAGGACCTGCATCTCCATAACCATGACGTCGGTTGGCGAGCATATGAGCTCGTACCCGGACGAGGTGCGTGCGCGGAGGCGCGCCGTGGGCGGGAGGCTCTCGAAGACGCGTTGCGCGACGTACGCGAGCATGAAGCCGCTGTCGTAGGTCTTGCAGCGCCAGTACGCGCTCTCCAGCGCGCGCCGAGTGAGCTCGACGCCCTGCTGGAGCTTGACCCCATCGCGATGTGCGAAGTTTTCGAACGTGACGCGTAGTTTCTGTTTGGAGTCTCGGCGAAGGACGTATGCGAGCCTCTTTTGCCCCTGTTTCTCGGCGGCACTCCATTCGGGGAGGAAGGCAATGCGGCCAGGGAGGGTCTGCATGTCGTCGGAGTCGGCGATGACTTCGACCAGCTGGGATTTAGCGAATCTTTCTTCGCTGCGGGCGTGGCAGTCGAGGATGATGGCTGCAAGGTCGTGCAGGTCGAGCACAAAGTCTGCGGGGAAGTCGGGCGACGACATGGCTAGCTTGCTGTTGGTCGAAGTGCAAGTCAGTGTGCGACGAGGCCCATTAAGCGTACATGCCCATTTTACGTGTAACTAGGAAGCGCCTTGAGTCAAAATGGACGTGAGCGGATGCGTGGGCTTGACTTCGGGAGGGAAGCAAGGGAAGCAGGAGTGACGTCACGCGACGGGCCTGCAGACGCGTCGCGCTCGTGACAGGAAAGGCAGCGACTCTTCGTGGCCTTGCTCCCGCAGCCTTGCATTGGACCAGTACTAATATTGTCCGCCAAGTGTCCGTCCTCGCGGGCCCGCCTTGCGCATACAACAGCGATGTCCCGTCTGCACACCTTCCTGCCCGCTCTTCGTTGCCGTCAGCTGCGTTCTTCCCTCGTCAGATGATTGCCCGTCGGTGTGAACTTCACCGTCTCGCGAGTATCTCATCTTCTCCGAACCACCTGCCGCGCAATCCTGCATTTCATGCGCATGCTCCACCCCGGAACGTGCCAAGTAGAAGCGCTCCTCGCCGTTCTTATATCGCCTTGCGCATTCGCCCGCAGCGGACATCTCCAACCGAGCAGCCATGGCGACCTCTAGTCTCCTGCTCGTCCTTGCGCTCCAGCTCTCCGGTGCTCTGGCGCACAACAACGGCCTAGCCCTGACCCCTCAGATGGGCTGGAATACATACAGCCATTTTGGCTGCGACTTCTCTGAGGATGTCATCATGAGTGTAGCTCAGTCTTTCATCGCCAATGGACTGCCGGATTATGGCTACGAATGTGGGTATATCATTTGTCTGTAGGCAATGTACTTTTTGACATTATGGCAGATATTCTACTGGATGATTGTGAGTGTGGAGTCGCGCCGGCAGCTCGCCCTGCCTACAGACGTTGTGCGCTCCAGGTTGGCAAGCTCCAGCGCGAAATGAAACCACTGGGGCACCGGTAGCAGACCCTACTAAGTTCCCGAACGGACTAGCATCCCTCGCTGACCAGATCCATTCTCTCGGCCTGAAGGTGAGCGGACAGTAGAAGCGAATGACCATGACGTTCGACTATCAAAACCGATCTTCAGTTCGGCATCTACAGCGATGCAGGGAAGTGCGTGATTATGCTCGATGCTTTCCGGAGACGCAGGCACTTCAACTCGATTGCTTCTCCTAGATACACCTGCGGAGGCAGATTCGCGTCACTTGGTTATGAGACCATTGACGCGCAGACGTACGCAGAATGGGGGATGGACTATCTCAGTGAGATTTGCTTCACTTCTCCACGAGTTCAAAGTCAAATCGAGAATCGCAGAATATGACAACTGCTACAACGAGGGGCAGGCAGGCACCCCGAAACTCTCCTATGACCGTCACGCGAACATGTCGAATGCCTTGAACGCGACCGGGCGACCTATTTTATATTCAATGTGCAACTGGGGCGAGGATGGGCCTTGGAACTTCGCACCTGTATGTTCGCTGCCAATCTACCATGTTCGGACACCACGGTTGATATTTGATATGTGCCGATATGCAGACAATAGCTAATAGCTGGCGTATCTCAGGCGACATCTACGATGTGAGCTTTCGCGTTTTCTGTCGCATGGGGCACTGATGTTTATGCAACAGAACTACGACCGCTTCGACGAGCGATGTCCATGTACATCTATGCTTGACTGCAAGCTCCCTGGATACCGTATGTCTCCGGCCCACGGCTTGAACGTCCTTACATACCTTCTGGCATCCGCTGATTGGTCCCGTTAGAATGCGCGATGACACGCATCATCGATTTCGTAGCTCCGCTCAGCCAAAAGGCAGGCCCAAACCATTGGAATGATCTTGACATACTCCAAGTAGGCAAAGGTGGAATGACTTACGATGAATACGGTGCGCGCACCCGCTCTGCAGTCTCACTGGTAGACTCATGTGCTTGCCATCGTAGTGACGCACTTCTCGATGTGGGCGCTGTTGAAGAGCCCGCTCATACTCGGCAACGACGTGACGAGCATGACGAACGAGACGCTCTCTATCATCACGAACGACGCGATCATCGCTGTCAACCAGGACGCAAACGGCTCGCCGGTCGAGCGCAGGTGGAACACACCGATCTCTACGGGCGGCACGCTCTCCCTGTGGTCAGGCAGCCTCGTCAAAAAGTGAGCCTCCATCCCGTTCTCTCCCGGCCCAGTCTGACTCGCGACGATGATGTATAGCACCTTCGTCGCCGCACTGATGAATACGTCGCCCGACGCGCAGACCGTGAGCGTGAACTTCACGGACGTGTTCATCGACCAGGGCGCGAGCTATCAGGCGGGGACGTACGAGATCTACGACCTCTGGCAGAAGGACGACGCGGGCGCGTGGGGCGCAAGCGTCGGCACATACACGGGATCCATACCGAACGTCCAGATCGGCGCACACCAGGTGAAGGTGTGGAAGGCTGTGCCGACGAGCAGCGACAGTGCGAGTAGGAGAGATCTGTCGGAGCTGTGAGGCTGGGTGGGTCTTGAACAGTTGGGTGTCGGACAGTTGGGTTTATAGAAGCGAAGTTGAGGCGAATTTATCATTAGCCGCCGCCCGGATTGGTGCACTTGAAGGGCTCGTTCGCGCGACTGCGGGCGCCGACTTGCACGAACCCGAGAACATTGGCAGTAGCCACTACGTCCGTTGGCTTAAATTTTCGAGCGTAGAAACAATCGGCGGACGGGAGGCTCTGGCGTGATTCAGATGTGCGAGAGGATGAATCCATGTAGTAGGATCTACAGTGCCGGTACGCACTGGAGTTTGCCTTGGGCGCAATGTGCAGACTTTGAACAGGAGTGACGTCACGCGAGGCAGGCCGGACGCGTCGCGCTCGTGACACGCAAGCGGTGGCGGCGACCCGACTCGGCGAGTCCTCGCTGCGCTCACGGCCGTGCTCTTGCCAGTACAGCGTTGCAGCGTACCCGGACCATCACAAGGTCAGCCAAGTGCACATTCTCCCCCCGGGAGGGCTCGACACTGTCGAGTCCGGCGCAGGCCTTCTCGTGGCCCCGGGGGGTAAGTAACCTCACAAGAGGTGAAACGAACATGCGCTTAAAGGCTACCATCGTCAAACCAACGGTGACAGCCAAGGCCAACCAAAGCCTATAGCCATCGAGCTAAACACCGACACCTACGGTAGTACGGTTACTCGAGTAACCAGTAGTACATCACTACATGGCCTACAAGCCCCCCCAAAAAAAAAACAACCCAAACGCGGGACAATGGAGCGAACACGCTCCAATCGCTCACACACGAGTGAGACAGCGAGCTCACCAGCCGCAACAGCGAGCAAAAAAACCCCAAAATCGTACCACTAGACCAATAACCAAAACACGATCAGAAAAATGGCGCGACATCGGTCAAACCTCGGCCGACAACCCGCCAGTCACCAGACCGGCCAAACTCCGGACAACCCCGAAGACCAGTACAACGACAAATCTGAATGACGCCACTCATAAACCCGACCAAATCGGAATAGGATATTCCAACGCGGGAGCAACACAAACGAACATGACAAGGCCGCAAAAACCTCGGCTTAACCGGAGATAGGCGACCCAACCTCCGGACAAGCCAACTAGCCAATCAAATGAGGCCGCTAAAACCTCGGTTTAGCCAGAGAAGGGAGACCCAACCCCAGAACAGAACTCACCAGGCCAACCAAATAATTCCTGACCTATAAGCAACAACAAGAACATACCTAGAACACAAACAGGAGATAGCCAAAGCCCTGAATGCCCCATCTATGCGTATCTGAGGATGCACGTAGATACGGAATAACGCGGCCGAATAACGAACGAACTATCACGTCAACCACACAGAAGAAACGCCCAAGAAACAATATAAGGAGGCCCTGGAAGAGACGAACCACCTAGGCAGATAATGTTCCTCACCTTCAATCCCGAAGCTAACAACGAACAACATAAAGTCAACCCTACGATCTACGATCCCGCCGATCACACAACCCACCACACAACCCCCCAGAATCGACACAATCGACCCTATGCCCCACACCTAGCCAACAGATGCACAACTTACGATGTAACGGTGGAAGACACACCAGAGACAACAAGGAAAGGGGGCGGCAAGACATGGATAATACGAGATAATCCACAGAAACGAATAACAAGGAGTCACGTGATCACCATCAGAGCGGCAAGCCACGTTATAGGATCAGGGAGGGTGTCGGAGATCACGGGGTTCACAAAGCACTGGGCTACCTTCAATCTGACGGGCGGACACAAGGACGAGCAGATAAACGTCCGAGCACCAATCCCCTGGTGCAACCTCGGAAAGCTGGACAGCTTCGCACACACGCTCCACTACCCCACCCTATCCGATACCCCCCTCCCACATACATCATTCCGCAACCGTCCATCATTCGACCCAGACCACGGTAATCCATACGAATTCGAGACGGACCCGAGGGAATCGGAGAAGCTGTACGAAAGATTAACAAGGAACAGGAGACTGGGAAAGATACTCGAATCACAGAGGCCAATGACGCTGAAAGATAATCAGGACTAGAGACACAATGATAGTACTCGTAATAAAGACATAACCGATCACTGAATAAGAACCAAAGAAGCCACCCAAAGAAGTCAACCCGATCGAGGCTCTATGAACCAAACCGGAACAACGGAACCCCAGACACAGCCCACGGGAAGTGCACGTGACGGGCCAAACAACGTGACCTCCTGCCAAATTAAGACCGAATGAACCCGGTAAACCACAAACGCCCACCGCCACTTCCAAAACGAGGCGTAATGAACCCGGCAACCACCCACCCCGAACAACGCAATAGACAACGCCACGCAACTCGCGCCCCGCACACCGTAACGCCAATGAAACGAAGAGGGGCCCTATCGCCGCCGAGTAGACACAATTCCAGGACGCGACGGCAAAGTAACTAGAAACAGCCCAACCCTAGCAGCACCGACGACGCCGCGATTTGACCCAGCCAAAATCTCAGACCGAAGATGGGAAGCGCAAGTGTCAGGAAGCGAATTATAATCCCTTCGCCCCCGCGCCCCCCGCACTCGAGCCTCGTATCTCGCATCTCGCATCCAGTAACGTACTCGCCGCGTCTTGCCTCACGAACCTCGCAACCCTCACTCCTCTAGCCATCTAACCCAGTCCTACACGACCCACCGTCCACAATGCAACCAACCCAAAGCGAGATCGCCGAGAACGTCAACACGAGCCAACCAGCGACAAACCAGCACGTGGAGCCGACTCGTGAGCCCGACATAACTGTTCCGACTCCCAGCCCCAACCCATGGAGGCCAATATCAACCCCGACGACGGAAGGAGAGGACGGAGCTCTGGTCAACACATTCCCAACTCCTCTCGAGGCAATGGCCCAGGCACACGCCCCAGCCGCTCAATCCAACGGCGCTCCTCAGTCACTGGAGGCTAACGTCGCCCCTGCTCCCACCCCAACGCAAAACAGCCACAAGGCCGAGACGAAAGGCCCAGGTAAATAGATATGGCAACCAGAGAACAAAAAACTAACGAACACCTAGCCAAGCGCGAGGAGTCGGCCGAGCTGACCAGCAAAGCCAACGCGAACCCCAAGAAGAACAAGAAGAACAAAAAGAAGAAGGAGCAAGCCGAGATCGGTAAAGGCGTTCCGACGGCGGCAGGAGTTGGGAGGATACTAGTGGAGGAAACGCCTACGACGAACAGGCTGACAAGCGTTAAACGCAGGAGGGTGGAAGAGGACACGGGCGACGAGGGCAAGCCCGCAGTCACCAACAGATTGCAGAGCACCGCCCCCGAAACACCTAGCCAATCCGACGACCTCCTCTCAGACCTAACCACGGGCGAGATTCAACTGAGCCCGACGCCGGCCGACGGCTACTTTAGCGACGGAGGCGTCAGCTACGCCGACGTTGATCAGGCCATGGAGGTCGATACGGAGGGCGACATCCTCCCCGAGCCCATGCCCACCCCACACACGCCACGGCAGAGAACGAGGCTTGTCCACAACGCACAAGACTTCTTCGCAGGTCGTGGAGCCACGGCACCCCCAGCATACCCCTCCATCCACGTCGATGAGCCGCGCGGCCCAGGCCCCATCCCTGAAACGCCCCAGACCCCAACTCCCACCAATATGCGTGACCTGCGGTTCAGGAGGTACGCCGACCACGAAACCAGGGGGGGCAGTATCCAGCCCCCTCCCACCAATGTCACAGTCCGTCTGGACGCCGCCAGACCGAGCCGCGAACACGTACCAGCTCCCCCGCTCAGCCAGCCCTCCCGTCAGGCGACGCCAGGACCGAGCGGTCACCGTAACCTCCTACCCATGCCAGCGCCGAGAGGCCCCGCCCTCCACCACCCAGCGTATATCACCATACGCGGCCCGACCGCGGCGACCCGCAGACCCCAGGAAGACTGGCCAGGTGTGTACGGCCGAGACGCCTTCTCCTGGACAGAGGGAATGAAGGCCGAACAGCATGAGGCGTGGACCGAAATCGCGAGGGAAAAGCCAGCCGTCCTCATCCAGGTCCCAGGACACGGAGCCGACGAACCGGAAACCACTGGTAGAGTGGAGAACATCATAGGGACGATCAAAGACTACCTTAATGTACACAGGTTCGTCGTTACCCCGGCCGTCTCCAAAGATCGAAACCCCAGGCGCAACCGCGCCCCTTATTGGTTCCTCCTCCACGAAACGACCGCCGAGACGTGTAACACCCTCCTCGAAGCCGAATGGCTAGACACCCCCCGAGGCACGATCAACATCCGACGCCTCACGGCGGACAACCCATCATACGCCGCGGCCTGGAGACTACCGGACAGGCTGGGCGTTACGGACGGTAACTATACCGCGTTCTTCGTCCGCGAGTTCCAGAGAGGAGACCTACGCAAGATGGTGCTAACATACCTATACGAGGACATTAACGAAGGCGGACACTGGCACGCATACTCAATTGAGGACGCCTTCGTCGAGTGGATAAGCACCATCCACGCAGACACCCTCAAGCTCGCCCGGGGCAACGAGCGGCCCGACCCCATCGTCCGGCTCTACGTGGAGTCACCCACCTATGACCCGAGGAAGTGGGAGACCTTCTGCGAAGGCGTGAGGGACCACAACTTCGGGAGCAGCCTAACTGGCCCCTCGGTACCTTTCCTTGACGAGATGCTCTGCTCGTACTGTCACTCCGTTGATCACCCGGTAGGCCTGTGCAAGGTGGCTAACATCCCCGGCTGGCATGACCCGGAGGCACCACGCCAGAACGCGAACCCCGCATCATCGACGCAAGACCGCAACGAAAGGGGCAGAGGCGGAAGAGGCGGACGAGGACACGGCGGGCGTGGTGGACGCGGTGGACGCGGTGGCAGTGGACGTGGCGGACGCGGGCGCGGCTATGGCTATGGCAATGGCAGGGGAGGTCGTTTTGACCGCTATGACCGCTACGACCAGTACTAGCTAAGCAACACTAACTGACAACCGTTGTCAGACGTGATACGGAACGACATATCTTGCACGCATATACACGTTGAACAAACAAACGACCCACCCAGTACCTATACACAGTCGAGTCACGAACACTGTCGATGTCTCATAACGCTTCCCTACGCTTCTTGTCGATGCCTGATCCGCGCGTAACAGTACCCTTCTTGACGCTCCAAGTAACTCTACTACAACGAATCCCACGTACTAACCCCCTCGCCGACTATACGATAACACATCACGAATGTACGCCACGAATGTACATAAGACAAACACATACACGCATAACAAGGTACATATATAAGGATAATACTGGGGCGCGAAGCACAAAGAGAAGCAATACACCCAAGACACCCAACTACACCGAAGATACGAATATACACACTAACAAATACTCCCAACAGCGGCGCGCTGGCGGCAAGATCGAGCCCAAATACACTGACTGCGTGAGCAGGACAGGAAAGCCGTGTACGCCGTCAGCAAGCCACCACAACCAAAGGGGACTACTTAGACTTCCCCTTGGCTGAGAAGCCAAAGCCAATCGTCGATAAGACGAATGGCATGTCCCCTGCGGGACTCAGGAGAAGTCCCCGCCCGCCGTGGATCGTTGTAGCGGCGGGAGAGATTAGCAACGGCGACAACATCATACACATCACACATAAACATGGACGTAACTCAGGCACACGGAACAGAGCCCCTCCGGGGAGAACAGCGTAGCGTGTCCCCCGCCCGCGAGGCACTGGACGATCCCCCAGAGGGAAACGGAGACGGGGCGACCCTCGGTAGCGCCCAGAGCGCGAACCCGATGACCGAGGGCCGGGTCAATGCAGCGCAAGCAATGGACGCTCCTATATCACACACACACAAAAAGAAAGGCCGCCGAACGAGGGCAGCCATAACAGTGGGAACGCTCAACGTAAACGGGAAAGGAAACCTGACCGGCACGAGCAATAATAAGTGGAACGCAATTAACCAACTCGTAAGGGAGCGTCGCATCGGAATATTAGCAATACAAGAATCCCACCTAGACGACCAAGACATAAACACCATACATCAGCTGTACGGCCGCCGACTACGCGTATACAACTCACAAGCTGGCAACCGTACAAACTCACAGGGAGTCGCGTTCGTGCTGAACAAGGAACTAGTAGACATTAATAACGTCGATATTGAAGAAATACATCCAGGACGAGCTATACGTCTGCGCATGAAATGGCATCAGGAAACCACGATCACAGCCGTCAACGTTTATGCACCTAATGACACAAAGCAAAACGAAGAGTTCTGGCGGAACATAGACGCGAATCCGCTGATAAGAAATCACAAAATAGACGTCATGCTCGGGGACTTCAACCTTGTCGAAGACGCAATAGACAGACTACCACCGCGGAGGGACAACGAACAGGCCGCCGAAGCCCTGCAAACCCTACTGCAGAACCTACACTTGCTAGATGGATGGAGACTGGCTGAACCGGACATATGTGACTACTCCTTCCCGCAGCGAGCATCAATCACACGTTCGCGCATCGACCGAATATACACCACCGACGAGATAGCAAAAACGTCATACACCTGGAACATATCCACAACAGGCGTACCAACGGACCATAGGCTGGTAACCGGCATGCTCAGCGCACCCCAGGCCCCATACATAGGCAAGGGCAGGTGGTCACTACCACTGCAACTACTAAACGACGACGAATTCATAGAGAAAGTCGCAAAACTCGGAATACTGGCACTGAAGGAAGCGGAAGAGCATGCAAAAACAAGCGAACGATCCAGCACAAGAAACCCCCAAATCGCGCATAAGGACTTCAAAAGCAAAGTAATCAATCTAGCTAGGAACACGATGAAGACCAAGTCCCCGAAACTAGTGGCAACAATCAAACGACTCACTGAGCACTCAAACAAGATACAAGCGACCACCGGATTCTCCGATAACAACAACTTGCAAATAGAGGCAGCCGTCCTACAAGACAGAATAGCCGAGCTGGAGCGCAAGAGACACCAAGCCGTGCGAACAGCCACAACAACGAGATATGCCATAAACGACGAAGAACTCAGCAAATATTGGTCTAACATCAACAAGAACAAGAAACCGCGCGATATAATATACGCACTGCAACGACCGGGTACTGAACCACCGGAATTCGAGAAACGCTCCGATAAAATGGCCGAATTGGCCAGGGATTACCACGAAGCCCTACAGAGCCAGGATCTGAACCATATGGATCAGGAAGAGCGTAAGTCGAGAGTAGAGGAGGCACTCAAGGACTCGCCACAGGCAGAACCATCCCGGGAAGCTCAGGACCTGACCACTCGCATAACCGAGCACTGCATACAAGCAGCGCTGGCAAAAGCACAGACGGGGAAAGCCACAGGCTTAGATGGACTCCCGTACGAATTCTGGGATACACTCAGAGTGAGATACAACCAAGCAGCAGACGATGACTCAGCCTTTGACGTAATAACGATGCTTGAATTGCTCTACAACGACGTCTGCAGACACGGAGTAGAGGAAGCGAGCGGCTTCGCAAATGGATGGATGTGCCCCCTGTACAAGAAGAAGGATAAGCGTAACATCGCTAACTATAGGCCGATAACACTTCTGAACTCAGATTACAAGATATTCACAAGGATCCTGGCAACACGCCTCGCCCCAGTCGCATCAGAACTAATTCACAGCGACCAAGCAGGATTCCTGCCCGGGCGAAGAATAACAGACCAAACACAACTGTGTAGAACGATGATAGATTATGCAGAAGCCGTAGAAGAAGATGGAGTCATCGTAGCCCTCGACCAAGAGAAGGCATACGATAAGGTCAAACACGACTATCTATGGGAAACGTTATCGACTATGAGGCTACCCAAGAAGTTCATAGACTGGGTCAAGAGCCTGTACCAATATGCAACAACCGTAGTTATCATTAATGGAGAAACAAGCACGACCTTCAACGTCATTAGAGGAGTTCGGCAGGGAGACCCTCTGTCATGTCTCCTGTTCGACCTAGCCATCGAGCCGCTAGCATGTATGATACGCTCCTCCACACTGAAAGGATTCAAGATCCCAGGCCTCGCCGAGAAACTAGTCGCTTCACTATTTGCAGACGACACGTCGACTTTCCTATCGCGCTCAGATAAGTGGAGCGATCTATGGAGTGTTCTCGACAAATGGTGCGAGCTCTCAGGAGCACGTTTCAACAAAGATAAAACCGAAGTCGTACCGGTAGGCTCGTCGGAATACCGACAAGCAGTAACATCAACCCGGAGGATCGACCCCGCCTCAACTGATGAGCCATCCATACCGAACTTCATACACATAGCCACAGACGGGGAGCCAGTGCGTATGCTAGGCGCATGGATCGGAAACGGAACAGACCAAGCGGCCATATGGGCACCGACCATGCACAAAATCAAAGCCTTCCTGGACAGATGGAAACGATGCCACCCCACCATGAAAGGGAAGCGACACATCGTGCAGATGGGGCCAGGAGGAATCACCCAGTACCTCACCACGGTACAAGGAATGCCCAAGGAAATCGAGAATACACTCACCAGGATGATACGGCATTTCATCTGGGACTCCGACAAGCCGCCACCAGTGAATCTAGAAACAATATGTAAGAGTATCGAGGATGGCGGTCTAGGAATCCTCGACATCAAAGCAAGGAATGAAGCGATTGACCTCATGTGGCTAAAGAGATACCTGGATCTAACCGAAAACAGACCGAGATGGGCGTTCCTAGCTGACGCTATACTAGCTGTCCGAGTCACAAAGGACGCTGGAGCAATACACCGATCAGCCCAGATCAACACGTTCATACAAGACTGGCGTCCCGCGACGCACTCCCAATCAAAACTCCCAACGTACCTCAAAAGGATGTTAACCACGGCCAAGAAACACAGTGCGTGCTTCGCGGCAATCAAACTAGGAAAGGAGATGAAATCGCAACTCCCGGCATGGTACCACATCAGCGCTAACAAGCAAATGAAAAGACTGAATAACACCGGCCTGAGTAAATGCCTCCGGGAGATACACGGAGTAAGACTGGTGGTCGACCTCCTTAAGACAACACAGCACCAGCCAGCACAGAGTAGCGGCCTAGAAGGAAGCATAAACATATGTGCATGCAACGACTGCGAGAGACTCACCCAGCTAGGATGTAAACACCCAATGCGATGCAGAGAAGCAGCTGGAAGAATGATCAACAACCTAAATACCAAATGGGACCCACGTAACGAACCAACACCAGACGGACTCACCCTCACGACAAAGCGACAAGAAAGGAATATTGAGGCACTAGAAGAAGGAGGCAAGGTCATCTTCAACCCGACACTCACCGCAAGAGGCGGGGTATCAGAAGCGTTCAGGGTGTTCGTCGACAAAGACACAATAAACAGCCCACCGGCCATAAGACAGAGACCCGGCCGCACAATAGCCCAAGAAGCCCAGACTGTCCTGATAATGGGCGCCCCGAAGCCGACTATCAACTCGCCCTACACAGAACGCAACGACGAGATAGGGTACGCATGGTTCGCGGACGGAGACAGGCGGAACAGCCTCACACAAGCAAACATATCGGGCAAAACCGAAAACAAGACATGGGCCGAACTAACAGCAGCCCTCTACGCCGCCAAAACTGCACCGATGGACGTACCGCTAAACCTAGTGAGCGAAACCAAATGCCTAGTAAACGAACTAGTGAAAGATCTAGCAAGAACAGAGGACAAAGGGTGGCTGGACACACCCAACCAGTCAATACTCCGAGCCATAGTAAACACGCTGCGCCAAAGGTGCGCCCCGACGACCTTCCGCCAAGTGAACCCTAGGGAAGACCGGCAGCCCAGAAATACCGCCCTAAAGGAAGCGACGAAGGCACAGAACGAGGGAAGGTCACCAACCCAAGTGGACACGAGCCTGGAAGCGACATTTAATATGTCAGGGGCACGCCTGAACGCCCTAACGCAGCGGGTAGCGTATCGGAGCATCCGGACGAGAAAGAATATAGAAGACAGACGGGCCACGCTCCGG
Organism: Rhodofomes roseus; assembly: GCF_022264815.1. Taxonomy (NCBI): domain Eukaryota; kingdom Fungi; phylum Basidiomycota; class Agaricomycetes; order Polyporales; family Fomitopsidaceae; genus Rhodofomes; species Rhodofomes roseus. The sequence goes on from NW_025952968.1 coordinate 565,729, forward strand.
AACATAACCCGAGCCACGGAACACATCGCCGGCCACACGAAAATACGCCCCAAAGCAGAAGAGATATGGAAATCCCTCAGACACAAGGACATCCGGAGAACGATCAGCGACTTCCTATGGAAGACGGCACATAACGCACACAAGTGCGGTGAGTTCTGGGAGGCGATCCCGAACTACGAAGACAGAGGAACATGCAAACACTGTGACACAACAGACAGCATGGAGCACATACTCACCGACTGCGTTGCCCCAGGACAGGAGACAGTATGGAGGCTAGCCAGCGACCTATGGAGAAAGAAGAAGCTCCAATGGACTAAACCAAGAATCGACGAGATACTCACAGTAGGTATGCGCCGGTGGAAGAACCCTTCAGGAAAGAAGGCAAGGCGGCCATGCGCAGAGAGACTATGGCGTATACTAATATCGGAATCCGCCTTTCTAATCTGGAAACTAAGGTGTGAGCGAGTAATAGGACATGCAGACGAAGAAGGCTGGTGCCACACGGAGGCGGCCATAAAAGCTAGATGGGTTCGGGTGGTTAACGAACGATTACATCTGGATATGGCCATGACACACAGAAGATACGGCAGGAAAGCACTGAACAGAAACCAAGTCCTCGGCACCTGGATTAACACCCTGCACGATGAACTAGCACTGCCAGACGACTGGACAATGCAGAACTGGGTTTTAGTGGGTATTGAACCCGCGCCTGACTGAAGACAAGCGCGGGTGATGAGCCCCACACTGACCGGATACGGTCGTGCGTAAATTGCATTTTATCCCTGGATAACTCGCGGGGTAACCCGCTGACCGGCCGGGATTTCAGGGCTGACCAATAGTTAGTTGCTGAATCCTGTTAAGGCCCTCCAAAAAAAAAAAAAAAAAAAAAAAGTGCACATTCTCCCCGGCCCGCAATGCACACACAGCAGCGGTGTCTCATCCATTTTTGTCCTTCCCGTCAGCTAGTCGTCAGCTGCGTCCTTCCATCGTCAGATGACTGCCCTCCGGTGTGAACTCGCTGTCTCGCGAGCACCCTCGTCCCTCCGAACCATCTGCCGCACAATATTGCATTTCATTCCCAAGCCCACCGCGGACCCGAGTCGCCATTTATAATGCCTTGCGCATCCCTCGCGGAACCCCCTAACGAGCGGCCATGGCGACCTCTAGCCTCCTCTTAGTCCTCGCGCTTCAGCTCTCTGGCGCACTGGCGCACAACAATGGCCTCGCACTGACCCCTCAGATGGGCTGGAACACTTGGAACCACTTTGGCTGCGACATCTCTGAGGATACCATCCTCAGTGCCGCCAAGTCTTTCATCGACTATGGGCTGCCGAACTATGGTTATGGATGTGAGTGGGTCAACCGTGTGCTGAGGTACGAATATTGACCGTCTGCTAGACATTCTCATGGACGACTGTGAGTGGTGGTCTCCCCTTCTCGAATGCCTAATAGACGTTGTGCACCCCAGGCTGGCAAGCTCCGGCACGCAATGCAACCACTGGTGCTCCGATCGCGGACCCCACGAAGTTTCCGAACGGAGTAGCATCTCTAGCCGATCAGATTCATTCTCTCGGCCTGAAGGTGAGTAGGGAGTCGGAGTAGCCGCACCTCCCAAGTCTAATTCACTGTTTTCAGTTTGGCATCTACAGTAGTGCAGGAATGTGCGTAGTCATGTCCTTCGTATCTACCTTATCGGGTTTGAGATTCTGAGTATGTGTCCAGGTATACCTGCGGTGGCAAATTCGGCTCGCTAGGCTATGAGACCATCGACGCGCAGACGTATGCAGAGTGGGGCGTCGACTATCTCAGTGAGTCGCGCTCAGTACCTCTGCCATCCTGATATTCACAAACATCACAGAATACGACAATTGCTACAACGAGGGGCAGGCAGGCACTCCAAAGCTCTCTTACGACCGCTATGCAAACATGTCGAACGCCTTGAACGCAACCGGGCGCCCAATTCTCTACTCCATGTGCAATTGGGGAGAGGACGGGCCTTGGAACTTCGCACCTGTATGTCTGTTTCTGCGGGGAGCGATTGAGAGTCGGTAGCTAATGCATACACCGACAATGCAGACCATCGCAAATAGCTGGCGTATCTCGGGAGATATATACGACGTGAGTTACCTCACCTCTGACTCGAGCTATACCTACCGAAACGGCTGCTGATATACGCACAACAGAACTACGATCGCTTTGACGAGCGATGCCCGTGCACATCCATGATTGACTGTAAATTAGCGGGATATCGTATGTCACGGCTCTATTTTCAACTCGTCATCGATGACTGACTGTGGCCCTTCAGACTGCGCAATGACACGTATCATCGATTTCGCAGCTCCCGTCAGCCAGAAGGCGGGCCAGAACCACTGGAATGATCTTGACATGCTTGAGGTCGGCAACGGTGGGATGACTTACGACGAATACGGTGTGTACACTCCTCCCTCCATCTACTACATCCGGGAGCTCATACACCCTGCGATGCAGTAACGCATTTCTCGATGTGGGCACTGCTCAAGAGCCCGCTCATACTTGGCAACGATGTGACGAACATGACGAATGAAACGCTCTCCGTCATCACGAACGACGCGATCATTGCTGTCAACCAGGACGCGAACGGCTCACCTGTTGAGCGCATGTGGAACACGCCCATCTCTACGGGCGGCACGCTCTCCCTGTGGTCAGGCAGTCTCGTCAATAAGTGAGCCTGCACACATAGTCGTCTTCCTCGGCCGAAGCTGACCCACGACAACCCGGTAGCACGTACGTCATCGCGCTGCTGAACACCTCGCCCGACGCGCAGACGGTGAGCGTGAACTTTACGGACGTGTTCATCGACCAGGGCCCGAGCTACCAGGCGGGGACGTACGAGATCTACGACCTCTGGCAGAAGGACGACGCGGGCGCGTGGGGCGCAAGCGTCGGCACGTATACAGGGTCGATACCGGACGTGCAGATCGGCACGCACCAGGTGAAGGTGTGGAAGGCTGAACCGACGAGTAGTGTGAGCAGGAGGGACTTGTCGGAGCTTTGACGTGGGAGCCGAGATTCGGTGGCTGGATTGGATGAGCAAAATCGAGGTGAATGTATCAAGAATGTATCATGAGCCGTCACCGCTGGCACTCTGGACTTGGAGTGTTGTGTAAACCAAGGTTCGGGCGAATGCCCGGTAGCAGAAGTACTGTATCCCCCCGGAACACCGTGACCCATCCGTGCGTCTGCTAGGAGTCTGTCTTCTGCTCCGTAACGTGCTGTGGTGAGTCTGTCTTTGGCTCTCTCAACATCTGCGAAGGATCCTCAGTCTCGAGGTGAGCATACGTTGCATTGGCGACTTACCATGCACATAACAACAGGCTTTTCTGTCCATGTCGGATTGTCGTCCCCGACGGTGAAATGGGCGATCCTCTTGAACCCGAATTGCGCGTAGAAGCCCACAGTGCGTTCGTGCGTGAACAGCCACACTCCGCGGCCCTGCTCGTCGGCCTGGACGTCCCACGAGTAAGCCATACTCCGGCGAGAGCGGTCAAGACACACACCAAGTCCATCAGTTTGGTCACCAGCGCGGACGCATACCCTCGCTTCTGCGCTCGCACAGCCGTAACGAGGTTGTCTAAGGATATCAGGTCGGCGGCCCTGTCCCCGATGTGTTGGGCGATGGTAGCTCGCAGCTTGTCCCCTGCCTCTTTGCCCCGCTACGGTTCCGAAGGCCTCGGTCAGTCATGGAGGGTGGAAGGTCCTGCCTGCCACGACGCACCTTCCTTTGCTCGGGGGTGCTGAGGTATGGGAACACACCGAGGAAGCGGTTGATGAGAGTCTGTATGGTTTGGTTGATCGTCCGCTTCCATCGAGGAAGACTGTTCTCGGCGGCGCTGCTGTAAAGAGCACACCGCGATGAGCCTGGAATTAATACGGCCGACGAAGATACGCTTACTACACCAGGACGGAGTCACCCCTGTTGATCGTCCAGTGCTCGCGCCTGCGAATACCGTCGAGCCACCTGAGGTAGATTGTCGTCTTGAGCTGCAGCGGAAATATAGTCTTCTCCACATTGTCCTGTGTTCTGCGTCAGTCAGTCTGGTGACGTGCTGGAGAACAGGTATGCTTACGACGGGATGGCCCCCTTTGTACCTCGCCCATGGATCGCCTTCGTTCGCAACAAGCATCTCGTCCACTGTCTTCGGGACGTCCACTGCGTTAGGAGATGTACTGCTTCAGTGACACTCAGAATACTGGTGCGTGATACTACCACTACTTACCGACTCTCATTGGCTCTATCTTTGGTTCTTTGGCGTCCAGTCCAACCATGGCTATCCGTGAATCTTCAGTTCAGACCGGACAGGCGTCAGGGTACGCTTCACAAAGCTGCCTCTCTGATCGAGGGCTTTACAACAGTAGACACGATATTGTCTAACACAGATGGTCCGCATTATATATAAGACAGGCACCGCCGGAGCGCCCGTATCTGCGTGAACTTGCAGGTTGGTTGGGTTACAAGTCCACGCTGCCCGCGGTCCTGACGCATCAAAACGATCAAAACGACTAGTACATAGAGGTTCGTGCGACGGGAGCACTACACAAGCGCTGATCGACACACCGAGGAAGCGGTGCCAAGGCACGGCACACGGTACTAGACGGTAATACATACTGGTCAAGTATTGGCGTTCGAGCTCCTGCAGTTGTCTCGATACGGATAGGATGTTCAGGATATGTTGGGCGCCTAGCCTAAGGTCGGCACTAAATTTGTTACTTTGCACTCTGGGTTCCACAGAATCGCATGAAGGGCCGACAAGGTGGGGGATGGTTGGTGCAAACTTTCCTCGGTCTCCGAGTCGAATGCTCGAGACTCGGGTTCCCAGAGGAGCTGAAAGAATGAACGTGAATGAACTGTCATGCTTCACAGCATCATGAGGTATGCACGCACGATGCAACTGATAACAGGGTCTTCGGTCCAGGTCGGATTATGTTCCCCAAGGCTGTATCGCTCGACCTCCTTGAAACCAAAGCGTGCGTAGAATCCGACAGTGTGTTCGTTCGTCAACAACCACACGCTCCGCTTCTGCTCGACTGCCTGTACGACAGAGAAAAGGACCAGTGAAGTACGGCATCATGAAACGGAACAGGGCGTACAAGATCCAAGATGTAGTTGACGAGAGTAGAAGCATAGCCTAAGCCCTGTTTCTCGAACGCAGTGACGAGATTGTCGATTGAGATGAGCTCTGACACCCTTTGACCCAGTGTGGCCTCAATTGCAGCAGCGGACGTCTCGCGCAGCTCCTTCATACGCTGCCAAAGCCATTCAGTGGTCACTTCGCGCATGATAAGGCGCGTGACATACTTTGCGCTGCTCTTTAGTGTAGAACGGGTCAAACACGCTCAGAATCCGACGAATTAGGCCATGTATCATCTTATTGGTGGTCTTTCGCCGTCGAGGGACGGATTCAGGAGCCGGGGAGCTGAGACGTGTACGTTAGAACTCTGATCATTCATGTTCGGTAGGGTAAGGCACGTACTAGAGCAACAAGGAATCGCCGCGATTGACTGTCAGGAGCTCACGCCTACGTACACCATCCGCCCAGCTGAGAAATAGTTGAATGCGATCACGGTACGGTAACGTAGGGTTCTTGTGCGCGTCCTAGTAGAATGGTTGTCAGATGTGCTCGTCCGTCATGAGCTGGTGTAGATTGATTTACTGGTGTGCCGAAGATGTAGTGATGCAGTACGCTGTTATTGCGAGCATACATCATTCTCTCTACAGTGCGAGGGACATCCGCTATTCCTCGAACGTTAGTACGGTGAACTCGTGAACTGTACTATAGGAGAGCATCCTCGTACCATATCTGAGCAATTCGACTTCGGGATCCACAGCTATCCGAGAGAGCAGCCGTTCGTCAAGCACCGACTGTTCCTTTTCTGCGACCATCTCCGGGACACTGTTCACAGTCAGTCAGAACAAGGAGTTTAGTGACTGCACATACGGCGCTGGCGTAAGAGGGCCCCGTTCAATGGCAACGGGCACGCCCTTTGTATCTACAGAAGGGCGCGACGTGGACGTCCGAGGAGGCGGAAGCATTCTTGCGCCTGATTCAGGTCGTTTGTTAGCATCTGTCGTAAGTATCCCCATGTGGTGGAGAAAGTTAGCGTCCAAGCTACGTGTCATGTCACATGGCGATGAAACACGGTCATGAATCTTTGTGTCTGAAACCGCGGGAAGAGCCAATTCTGAGGATCCCTCATGGCAGTTACTCAACGCAGCTTACGTCTGGAATTCATCCTGACTCAGTGAAAGTCGTGCGCGCACTGAAATTCTCGAGGTAAAATTGCCCAAGTGTCGGCCCGGGTGCTCTTCACGAAGCCAGAGAAGGATTGCCCTCAAGAGGCCTTCACATCTAGTAGACTATGGGCTAGTGGCTCCCGAACCATCTGTTGACGACGTATGTCATCCACTTTCCGAATGAACCATTTGCATACGCACCAGGAGCACTCACTGGGGCCTGTTCCAGGTACGATTGTCGTCACCGAATATGACTTTCCGCATAGAAACGAAGCCAAGACTCTCGTAGAACGGTGTGTTGGCATAGTTGGACGACAGCAACCATGTGCCGCGCCCTTGACAATCAGTCTAGGCGAAAGGAATGAGACAGCATTGTGGGACGAGCGATACACTGACCTCAGAAGTGACCCTGCGGACTAGAGTGGAAGCATAGCCTCGACCCTGCGATTGAGCTGCTGTGGCTAAGAGACCGAGGGACAACATCCCCCTTATCCTGTCGCCTAACGTCTCCTGGAGTGCGTTCGTCGTCTTCGTCTTTGCTTCATACATTCGCTAGTACAGCGCATGAGACAAGGGCGATGAACGAGCCTAGAACCAGCACCAACCTTGTTCTGTTCCGCCGACAGCAAGAAGGACAACAGCCACGCTAGGATATTCTGGACGATGCTCAGCAACTTGAAACTTTTGAAAATCATCTGGCAACTCATGGAAGGGTCACTTGGATCAGAACTGTCTCAGAAAATCAGCCCCGAAACCGCTGTGTCCGAATAACGACAACTTGAAGTTCCACGGACTATGTAACGACGGAATCGCCACCATTGATGCATCAGCCGCTGTCCATGACAGATAAATGACTGAGGCCTCCAATTTCTAGAGTCCCATGAGCCGCTTCATGCTTGTAATGGAACATGTCGCGCGCATCCTGCAATCGAGAAATTAGCTCCTGATACAGTGTGGGTAAGCCACAAGAAGAGCTGTATATATGGTGCCGCACTGGTGTGTCCTCGATCCAGGGGTCGAGGCTCATGATGTGCATGAAGCAGTTGCAAGGCCGCTTGGTATTATTAAGCACTTCGGTTGGTAGACAGTATATGAGGCTCATCCATGGCGGGCTGATTGGTAGCGGCGTCGATGGAGACTGCGAACTCGCTGCGGCTCGGAGGCAGCGCTGATTGATATAGACTGTAGACCGTGAGTCCGATGTAGTGAGTATGATAGAGCCGCGAACACGGAGCCGTCAATAGACATCACGCCCGCATCGACTCATAGTCAAATATTGGGCTAGGTTGTACACACCTGCAGGAGCACAGCTCGAAGCAGTCTCGAAGTGTACTGTACACGCGAAGTACTGAGCTCAGACGCTGGCGCTCCGGGAGGTAGCGCGCACGTGATGGGGAACCGCCGGAAGTTTGACGCCATCTACGAGTTCCTGCCGCTTCGACCACCACTTGTGGATATTGCATACACTCACTACCCTACACCTCGTCTGCGTCCCCTCGCACGCAGAGTATGCTCTTTGACCGCGCCACTGCAAGCGACCTCAAACCATGGCTAGTAAGGTCACTGGAGCCAATGTGAGATTACATATACGCCACGCCTGATGTTCTCGGCCTGATGATTCAGTAGCTGTGATGCAGAGCCAGGGGCCCTCGCAGACTACATTCTCGCGTTATTGAAGCACAATGCGCCCGAAAACGAGATGCGGAAGGAGCTAGCAGGTCAATTGGAGGAGTTCTTGGAGAAGGGTATGTATTCAGCTGCGTTGCGTTTACCGAATTAACTCACTGTTAGCTCCAGAAACTAGTGCTTTCGTTAATACCCTCTTCACTGCACTACGGACGAAGTCCTACCTGCCCTACTCTGCCACTTCTCCCTCTTCAGGTTTCCCTTCTTCCAACGGCGACGCCGGCATTCCCATCCCATTAGATGCTCTCATGGCACCCACAGGTCCCACTTCCCCAGAGCGAGGGCGCAAACGAAGTCTCGAAACAGACGATCGCGATTTTCGGCCACCAGCGAAAGGCCCGCGTTTAGACCGCGACGCACAATTCTCGCGACATGGCCGCAATGAGGGTCATCGGTCTTCGTGGGGTGGTCAGTCAGCGAGGATGGGGTTGGCTGGGAGAGGCGACTTCATGGATGGTGGGATGGGCATGGGTTCGCAGAATGGTCAGTCTCGATATCAACCACCTGGAGCCATGAGAGGGATATGCCGCGACTACTTCAGTGAGTCTTATGTACCATCTCATGCTCTATCGCTTGCTAAGACATGTTAGACAACGGGTATTGTGCTCGCGGGGCTTACTGCAAGTACAGCCATGGTGAAGACGCGGTTGTTCCCTCGCAACTGTTCCCGATGAACGGCGGAGTGGGTGGAATGCCCTTCATGCCCATGATGGGTAATGGGATGGGCAACGTTGCTGGCGCGTCAAATACGGCTTACGACCCTCACGAACGCATCGACATGCGACCAACTCAAGGGGCAGGTCCATCTATGGGCAACAGACCGATGTATCCTCGCGCGCCCATGATACCCAGAGAAGGGGACACAAACAATCACATGGCGAGGAAACCTGGGGAGCTGCCCGTTATCCAAGACCTTACCCCACATAGACCGCAGGATGACAGACCGCAACCGCCTAGAGATCAGGGCTCACGGGTGGACTCACCTATGCAAGACATCACCGCGGGCGCGAGGCCGATGAACGGACCAAGTGCGCCGAATGGGACCAATGGGATGGGCGGTCCCCAGGATGTTGATATGGCAGGGCCGTCAATACCGCACCAGCCCGCAGGCATGCGGGGTGGTTTCCGAGGTGGACGGGGTGGCGGTCGCGGAGGACACGGTTTCTTCGGGGGAGACGTGCAGAGCTTTCGCCCTGAGAGGCGCAATGACAAGACGCTTGTCGTGGAGAAGATCCCAGAGGACAAGCTCAGTCTCGGGTCCGTTAACGAGTGGTTCAAACGTTTCGGGACAGTTACCAACGTTGCCGTCGACGCTGTCAGCGCGAAGGCGCTTGTCACGTTCTCCAACCACGATGAGGCCTTGGCGGCATGGAAGTCGGAAGACGCAGTCTTCAGCAACAGGTTCGTCAAGGTCTTCTGGCACCGACCCATGGAGGGTCATGGCCAGGTTGGTCAGCGCGCACTTGCCGCATCTGCGACTTTCGTGGCAAATCTAGCGGCGAAAGAGGCCTCTCCCGTTACACCCGCTTCATCGGAAGCGTTGACCACTCAGCCCACGCCCTCCACCTCAACTCAAACACGAAAGCCCTCTACGACCCCTTCGTCAGCAGCGGCGGCACTAGCTGTGAAGCAAAAATTACTGGAGCAGCAGATCGCAGAGCAGAAGTCGCTCATGGCGCAGCTCTCCACGGCCTCCGCAGACGAGAAGAAAAGCATTATGGCACGTCTGCGGAAGCTAGGCGAGGAGATGAAGCCTTCAGCGTCGACACCACCTCCTGCCAGTACACCATCTGCACCCGCCATCAAGAAAGCCAGGAGTGCTACGCCGAGCGTGGAGGATAAACTTCGATTGGAGCGCGAGCGTCTCGACAAAGAACTGGAGTTGCACGCGGTTACCGCGACAGACGGCGAGGGTGAGGAGAATACGGAGGAGCTGAAGGCGACGTTGGCCAAGCTCAAAGCGGAGGTAAGGAGCCATTCCGAGTATGCTGGAGCTTTATTGTGACCTATACCTTTACAGGCTGCGAGCCTTGGTTTGTCAGATGCCGCCGAGAGCTCGTATTCTGGTAGCGCCTATCGACCGTACCGGGGACGTGCGAGGGGCCGGGTCCTTCGCGGAGGCTATCGTGGTGCCATGCGTGGCGGTCCTCCGAGGGGCAGCATGAAGCTCGATCTACGACCGAAGAAGCTCCTACTGAAGGGCATCAGTGGCGACAGCGTGCAAGCAGTTCGGGATTGGTACGAGGTAGGCATCCTTTTGGCAGTGTTGGGATAGGGGTCTAACGTACAATGCCAGCCCGGTGGTCAAGTTGACTCTGTAGACACCACCGACGATGGTGATGCGATAGTGAGCTTCAAGTCGCGTGCGGCTGCAGAGCAGGTGAGTGCGATTCCAATTAGTTATACATTGATGTTTCATGCCTGTTGGCGCAGGCATTAGCGAAGGGCACGAGTATTCCGCCGATCGGCCAGGTCCAGATCTCCTGGTACCAAGCTCCGCAACCGACTGCTGGGGCATCGAAACCAGCTTCAGTTCCTCCTGAGGCGCCCTCCGTAGTCGAGGAGAAGACTGTGGTTGACGAGCGTCCTGGCTCACCGAGTTCTCCAGAGGACTCGCACATGCACGAAGAGATGGGTGCTGCGGGCTGGGGCGGCGATGACGGGGAAGACGGATTCGGGATGCTTTGATCGCACCACAGACTCTAGGAAATCGCTGATATCTTGTTGTCTGCTACACTGTACACTGCTTATTGCTCGTAATGCGCACGCACAGCGACCTCTGTAGGTCGCCTGGGCCACGAATGTGGCACCCAGTACTTCTTTGGCCTGCATCAGTGGAAGAAAATCGTGGAAGAAAATCGTGGTTCTCGACATACAAGCCCGTTGACTAGTGAGCGAGTAAGCAGACCAACCATTCTCCCTGCATGCAGTTCCTAGACGAAGTGCTCCGGACCTCAACGTCAACGAGCAACACTGCTCGTACTATCCCTCCTCATGCTTTCGCGCTCAGCACTCAGGACATTCCTGCGGTTTGGAGGAATATTGGGCGCATAGGAACGTTCAAACGAGCTGAGAAGTTCGGCATGTGCGAACTAGCATACGAGAGAAACTTTCTCGCCGAGATGTAACGACGCTGCTTCGGGCTCCCTCAGCATCTACAATTGAGGCCCAATCAATGTGAATATCTGGTGCTGAACAACTATGAAGTGCTCACTATGCAAAATACCACAGGATCCTCCTTCCATGTCGGATTGTCTTCACCCAATGGGACTGACCCGACCGTCTTGAAGCCGAACTGCGCATAGAATGATGTGACACGACTCGTCGTGATCAACCATAGACCGCGCGACTGAGCGTCCGCCTGCGTAGGGTTCAACGGACGTCAGCTTCGGGCAGGAGATGCCTAGCAAAGAGACCTCGCACGATCGCGGCTAGCTTGTCGACAAGCAGGGAAGCATATCCTAATCCCTGCTTTTCAGGCGCCGTACTCAGCCCGTCAAGAGAGAAGAGTTCAGGAACCCGGTCGCCGAGCGCGTTTGCAATAGTAGCTTTCAATTTCTTCTGCAGTTCCTCCCGACGCTACAGTATCGTGGCCCCAGTAAGACGCTAATACGTAGCGATATGACACGACGTAGGCATACCTTCTTCTGCTCCTTCGTTCGGAAGACTGTAAACACCTTGAGGAAACCCTGTACAATGCTGATGATGAGCTTGTTCAGTGCTTTGCGTCCCCTGGGAACAGTCACAGGAGCCGGGCTGCTGTGATACGGTCACACCGTTAGCCCTATGGTAATACAACGCGCACTGCGTTCTTGACTTACAAGCGCATGATTGAATCGCCGTGGTTGATGGTCCATATTTCACGTCTACGGATGTCGTCGGCGAACATAGCATACATAGCGACCTTTGTCCGCGTGACTCTCAGATCCAGGGCCTCGTCTGCGTCCTAGGTATCCATATTAAAGAAGCAATCGGTGAACAAGACATAGCATACGAGGGATATATCGGCGACTGACGGGCGTGTCTTCCAAATAATGCGACACTGGATCATCCCAGTTGGCCCGCAAACTTGCATCAACTGTGTGCGGAAGATCACCTACAGCAAACGCACGCACCGTGTCAGCACAATCCCTAGTGCTCGAGCGTACCATGAGTCACACCGGACGCACCGTAAGCGAGTAGCTCAGGTTTGAGCTTCTCTTCTACGTGTTCGTAACCTGCAAGCAGCGACATTATTGTAAATCTGGCGGGCGGGCCAGCAGCCTAGCGCGATGTCAGTGCGTCAATCCTGGTGATTCGCCATCATTCGGGCATGGCGCTATAGGGGCTTTATAGTGCAGGGCATCGAACGTACGTGCTACTCACGCGATTCCGCATGCATGAGGTACAGTTGACATGATGGACGCTGCGCCGCAATCTACGCCGTGACTCTGAGTGGCACCGTCGCCTTAGAGATCTAAGTCGCGATATTAATGCGGCTACCAGACTGCGGCGAAAGCGCGGCGCTGGAACGGGACAAGCTGCCACGCACCTTATGACAGCAAAAATGTGTTCAGTGTCAGTGTGCTAGGTGCAGATAACAACGTTGCTACTAAGTTATGCGGGATTGACGGACAAAAATGTTCGTTCGTGTTGTGTTGATGTCCGTGACTCGGCCATCGTCTATGAGTGTTTCGACACATGCATACATCCTACACCGCGATATGGACATCGGGAACTACAGCGCGAGCGACCTTCACGCCCACGCCCATGCATCAAGGCGGTGCCTCTACGTCCCTCCGCGGTTTCCGCAGCGTGTTCCTTCGTGAATGTGAGCGCGAAGCTTGTCTACGCGGCTCTGATGACCGTGTCTGCTCAGCATCCGTTGATGTCGCATGCGCAGCGACTGCTTGCTGCGACCGACCGCGGCTCTGTTCCCGCGCGGGACGCACAGAAACAGAGGGCGTCGACCCACGACGCACGGGCTCTGGGCGGCCTTGTCTGTATGATGATTCCTCTGCATCCGGGCTAGTCCTCGGCATGTCGATGAATTCTGCTGGTATCTGCGGTACGGGCGGAGGTGGGGACTGCTCCAGATATGCCGTGATTTGACTGCGCAAGGGCGAGTTCTCCGTTCGAGACTGAGACTGGCTCCGTCGGAATGACTGATGCGAGGCAGAAGGTCGCGAAGGCTGCGAGAGACTGCGAGGGGGTCGAGCGTTGCTTGAGCTTGGGACTGGTCCAGCGAACGACTCTGGTATGCCGCTCAGACTCATTGAGCGGCTGCCTGGTTGTATACTGTGATCAGAAGCTACGCTCCCGCGGACCGAGGCATCGTCTTGGCCACTGTTGAAGAAATAGCTGCTTCTTGAGCCCATTGTGTTCATCGCAAGCTGCTCGTATGGATACAAGTCGGGCGCCAGTGGTGCGGGGAGGACGATCTGGATGTTACTGTGTCGACTGTGCGGTGCCCCGCGGATAACGCTGCGTCTGCTCTGGGTGCTTTGGAACGTCTGCATCGTGGCGATTGACGATGTCATGGACAACGGCCGGGACTGCGAGCGCGGAATGGGACGGGTGGGCGTCCGCATTGCCAGATGGCCGCTAGCGGACGTGACATGGGAGCGTATAGACGACGCGTCCGAGAGGGCCGTGCTTGATGATTGCGGCAAGTTCTCACTTGAGGGCGTGCGTACCACATTGACGTTCGGGAGGACTGCAGTGTCTACCGAAAGCGGCTGGCCGAGCGCAGATACAGTTTCGGTGGACATGGCATCTTCGGCGTTGGCGCTGTTCGATCGGCTCGGGTAGACCGAACCACCAGGAGTCAACGAGCCGTCGCTCGATGTGTGCGCAAGGCCATTCTTGTACGTGAGGCCGAGCATACTGTCCGTGTCGATGGCGTAGAGTGTTTTGCGCTCCATTAGTGAAACGACATGTGCTTCGCGTTGATGCGCGAGAAGCTGCACTGGCGGCAGGGGATTCGACTTCTTGCGGCGGAAGAGACGTGTGACGAACCGCCAGAGGAAGAGGACGGAGGCGAGTATGAACACAGCACCACATACGACAACGATGATGATGATGGTTGACGTAGAGAGTCCACCGCCGTTAGAGCTTCCATCTCGAGGCCGCACCGCAGAGGCATTAGGCATGGTAAAGTACTGGTGTCCGCTGGTCTGGCGAGGACCAAAGTAATGAGTGAGCGGGTGTAACGAGTGACGGGAGTAGATCTGTTTAGGTGACTCTTGCTACTGCATTCACGGTGAGGGAGGGGGGACACGAGAACTTGCTATTGCGAAACATCAGATGGCCGTCACTGCTCAGGGGAGCCGCATATATAGCACTGCTTACCGGCCAAGCACAGGCAGCGCGCACGCTCGAGGCTGCTACCAGGAGCGACGGACGCGGTGCACGACGTCGGCGGGGACGTGGGTGTGGCTGGCAAGAGGAGGGCGGATGGTTTCTACCATGACCGGCGACCTCCCAAGCGTCTTGCCGATCCACAAGCGGGCGCTAGCAACCATCCCCGGCCACGTGCGATATTGATTGTGGCCCTCCGAATTCGGCAGTGTCGCGCTCGTCGTCCGCGACGATGTCGACGGGCCTCGCGCCCTCTCTCCGCCACTCTGCCCGCTCCGTCAAGTCCAGCTCGTCCTCGCTCGGGGACAAGCCGGTCGCGAAGTCTGCTCCGAAGCCTGTCTCGCTCCCGCGTCGCCTGCTCTTTCCTACCCTACCTGCCGATGCCGACCTTCCGCCTCTGCTAATCTCTCCCGCCGCTGCGCCTGTTCTGAATGCTGAGCTTTACGAATTTTTTGCACTTGCTTTGCGTGCATATGTCAACCCATGGTGGACGAAGATTACGCGTTACGACAAGGAATTCCTCCCCGAGATAACACGCATCCTCACAAGCGTCGTACGCACGCTCGAGGCCCGCCTTCTTGCCACGGATCTCTCTCCCCTCATTTTCCGCGACCTCCCTACACTGCTAACGCAACATTATGTTGACTTCCGAAGCGCGAAGGCGAAGTTACATACCTCGTATGCGACCGGCGGTGCAGCAACGCTCCCGCATCTCTTCCACTACCTGCAGCCACACATGGCCATCAGCGCGGACGGACATATCGACGATGTCTATGTTCGACAGGCTGTCGACCACATTCTGAAGGCTTGTCTCCCGCCAGAGGACTACGACTCAGAGGCAGAGCGGTACATTGTCCGGGAGATCATCCTCAGTGTGGTGCTGAAGAGCGTCATACCGCGTGTGACCCAGCCTTGGTTCATCCACAAGATCATGCTGGACCAGCTGGGAGCGGAGCGGGACAAAGACAAGAGCGTCGAGGTGTGTCTACACGTTATCCGTTTCGTTTCCGGTGGTTTTACGGCTGCGACGTGCTATCGCCGGATGTACATACTCTCTTATCGGAATAGAAGGATCCGCGACCGTTTGACGTACTCGTGCAGCTGAATGCTACACTTGGCTGGCATGGCGCACTGAACACTGACACTGCGAATTTGACAGCCACCCCGTCCTGGACATCACGCTTCCGCGCCGGATGGTACACATGCGTCTCGCCAAGGATTCTCGCTACAATCACTCGCCATTGTCTTTCTTTCAGCCATCCAATCCATATCTGGCGCCTGCCTCGTCCTCATCCACACGTACAGGCAAACCCGAGATACTGTCAAGAAGGTGAACGAAAGCACACCTCTCTTCGCAGACTCGCGGTCCCCCAGCCGGCCACTGACCCCCGATGCCGCACCAAGCCCAGTCCCCTCCCCCAATCCGTTCGCCATCCCGGGTAGTCTGTCTGCATCTGCGCCTCCGAAGGTTGTGTCTCAACCAGTGACGCCGCCGTCCCGAGGCCCACCTACCCCCACCTCCATCTCGTCCATCAATCCTCTCCTCCGGACAACGTCCGCCTCGACAGTCCAGACGGGGTCCAACTCTACCTCGTCCGCTGCTGCCGCCGCCGCCGCCGCCTCCGCTGCTTCTGCCCCGACATCTCCGTCTCCGCCGAACTACACCGCTCCGTCTCTGCTCCTCGTCCAGACCCTCCTCCCTCCATCACTCACCGCGCGCGCATTGACCCAGACATTCGCCTTACCACTCACCGCGCTCGACCCGTTCCTGTCACGGCTCCTCCCCTACCTCCTGTACACTCATGCATTATCGCCGGATAGGATCGTTGGCATCGTGCGGAGCGCGAGGAGGGCACTGTTCCCCGAAGGCTGGCCCGCGCCGCCTCCACCGGATCCAACGCCGGAGGAGCAAGCAGCCATGAGAGCGGCCCTCGGAAGGAGGCTTCTTGCAGCCATTCCAGGTCAGTCGTCTTCGCTTCCGTGCCTGTGCTTCGAACGAGTCGCTGACGAGGCTCGTCGGATTATCTAGCGCCCCTCGCGATGGCCCTAGGCCCTACGCAGGAGTCACGTACGAACGCGATTGACGGGATTCTAGACCCACTGTCCTCGCAGACTTGCAATGCACACCTCATGCTGTTCATTCTCGATCTCGTATTGGTGACGATCTTCCCGGAGCTAGGCGCAACGGAGGCCGTAGTACCTGGCGCTGCGACGGAGGGATCCGGTCTGGCAGCCAAGACACTTTGAGCCTTTCTGGTATTATCATGACGTAACGATCAATGGAACGAATGTCCCTCAATGGGTTTCATGTGTGAACACAATAAAGGTATAAGCTATCGTTGCTGGCATAGAGTACTACGACTACGGTAAGGCCACAAAGGTAATCATGTAATGGGAGAAAGGATACTAAACGTGATGTACAGATTTGTCTTCTTGTCTTCTGCCTCTGCGTATACTGCTCGTCTCCGGCGTCCTCGCAGGGAGCCACTCTCTCTATCAGAGTTTGAACGGAGTTCTTGGGAACGACACCTTCGACACGGCCGGGTCGTCGACGAACCAATAGACCTGGCCGGGGTGCGTAGGCCGCACTCTGGACGCAGGTAGGCCCTCCTCGGGCTTGTCGAGGACGGTCTGCAGAGTATCAGCCTTGGCAGCGCCACTAACGACGAAGGCGACGCGCGAAGCGTGGTTGATGACAGGGTAGGTGAAGGTGATGCGCCTCGGGGGTGGCTTGGGGCTGTCCTCGATGTACGCAACCCAGCGATCCTCTTCCGTGAGGAGCGGGTGGCCGGGGAAGAGCGACGCGGTGTGGCCGTCCGGGCCGGTGCCAAGAAGGATGAGGTCAAAGACGGGGAAGCGGGCAGAGTCCTTCTGCGCGAATTCGCGGATAAGCTCCTTTTCGTACGCGTCCGAGAGCTCCTCGAGATCGTCGGCGAGAGAGAAGTCGATGGTGTGGATGTTGTCTTTGAGGATGGGCACCTTCGAGAAGAGCTCGTCCGTGCACAGCTTGTGGTTCGAGTCGGCGTGGTCGAGCGGCACGACGCGCTCGTCGGCGTAGAACACTTGCCTGAGTAAGGGCGATGGAATCAGATAGCGGGCTGGAGTGAGCGGGAAAAGGTCCTCACCACTTGTCCCACCTGACACCGGGCTTGTTGATCAGGGCGTTAAGCTGTGTGGGCAGCGAGCCACCGGAGATGGCGACGGAGAATCTTCCCTTCTTCTCGATGGACTCCTTCTGGGCCTTGATGATGAAGTTTGCGAGCGCGTCGCAGAGCTCCGTCGAGGATGGGAAGGAGTAGAGGATGGGCGACGAGGGCGCGGTGGTCGGCATTGTCTGGACGGGCGATGAGGGTGAGTGGAAAGAAAGGGGGCGCGTCGGGGACGAGCACGGGCTTGTGGGTGACGGAATGGAGGGAGAGACTTTGTCAGAGCTTTCTCGGGGCGATCGCGCATCTCCCCTGACGTCGTCGCACGTGATATGCCGTTCCTGATCGCCGATTCATCGAGGGCTTCCCACCGGTCCGTTGACCGCGCACACACCGTTCTCAAGCGGGACCAACAGTGAGTAACAGGTGAGTCATCCGTTTCGCAGACGTAAATAGCAAGTCTGGTGGTACAAGTGCCGTCTCAACGGCAATGAATGCTATTTATGCATGGGATACTGCACGTTACCAATATCATTTCTCTGGCAACAGTAACAGTTCAAAGTACGCCGGGATGAACTAGCCATCAACGCAATGCAGAACTCCGTGTTGAACAGTGAGCGCAACAGCAACGGGAAATTCACCCGATCACAACCTCGTCACAGACCACACCAGGATCAGCCGGGGGCCAGGAGTTGCGCCCTGCTGTCGGACCCTGTCGAAAATGCCCGCTGCGCTAGTCCATTTCTCCAGCTCGAATACATCCTTGGCGTTCTGCAGGGACGCCTTAACTTCCACTGTGCCCTTCTTGAAGACCACGCCGTCCCAGAGCTCCTTCCAGCTCTCGTCGTTGTGGCAAAACATGAATTGACCGTTCCGCATCTCCGGTGCCTCCGTCCTCAGGCCTTTCTCCGCCCGCCCGGCATGCAGCCCAAAGATCATGGAGCCCGGGACAGGCGAGAGAAGTCCGGCGAGCTTGCGCGCCAGCTCCAGTTGCTGCTCCTCGTTGAAGAGATGAAAGAAGGATGACGTATGAATGACGGAGATGTGTCCGTGGAGGGGCGTGAGGGTCGTCAGAGAGGAGAGGGCGGGCACCGGAGCCTCCAGCGGGCTATCGAGCGGTGGGGCCACCCGGAGGAACTGTGGGTCCAATGCGTCGCCTCCGAGGAAGTGCGCTGGAAACTCCTTCGTGGTCGTCTTGAATAGCTTGTGACCGAGGTCCCAGTATTCTGTGTGACTGTGAGTACGTATCGTGGTGATCTATGCAGCTGTACTCACCTGTGTGAAGGTCTGAGCCAATGGCATTTTCGGCAGGCCATCCATCCGCAACAGCCTTCCTGACGTCTACACCGACTGGAAGAGGGTAACATTAGTGAACTGACATACGTCAATGGACATGTATTAAATACGTACAGCAACATCCGATGTCAAGCAGGATCGCCCCCTTGCGCTGCTTTCCAACCGCGATAGCTTGCTGGTATCCCGGTGATCGATTGGCAATGAGCCTAAGGGACGGAGACAACGATGAGCATGTCCCCGTAGAATGCGAGAAGTAGTTTCGTACTTCGTGAAAGCAAAGGCCTTGATGCAGGTGTACGGCGTGACCTGTAAAAGGACGAACGTGAATTACAGCCTCGTTCAAGTATCTTTGACATCGTTCGGCATATGAGGAACTCCATCATACCTTCAAGGCTTCCGCTCGCACATCCATGATGTGGTGCTTGAGTTCCTCCTCGTCCTTGATGCCCGCCTGCGACTGGAAGAACGCAAGCTCCTGCTCGCTGAGGTAGTACATGCCTTCAAAAGAGGCTGCATTCTCGTAGGACGGGTCTTCAGACATGGGGGATAAACGGCAAAGTGGCCTGTGAAGATGGTGCAGCTGTTTGCACCGGGGGTTTGTTGTGCATCTTGTGCGGTGTGGGCCAGCCTTTTAAGCTGTCGCTGTTTGCTGCGGACACAGCGCTGCTCCATCTTCTCTCCTGCGTCGAGCCCGGTCAGAATGGCTCAGAAATGGCTATCGAAGTCAGGTGCGCGGACGCGGGCATGCCAAAAGTAAGCGGCAATGACGGGGCTCGGGCCACCACATCGCGGCATCGCATGCTAATTGGCCCTTCACGTCGTAGTAAACGCAGCTGAGCGCCCAGTCTGCATCTACATACTTAACTGACTTCGATCTGTCAGTCTTTCATGAATCTAGCCAGAGGGAAGCCAATGACTCACGTCTGCCTCGCCGAATTCTTCTCCATCCCGTTCTAGTCCTGTCATGGGATAGAATACGAGCATCTGTTGGCACGTCGGCAGCCCCTGACTCCACTGCATTTGGCCCGTCGGCCAGCAACTTGCCCGCGATGCAACACCGAAAGCCTAGCATATGCGTAGCAGAAACCGTTGCGAAGATATACGACATCAGTGAGTACTGCTGAGGCATACCTCGGGCGTACCTATTCTAGTAAGCGCTGGAGTTGATAAAGCTGAAGTCCTACCCAGGATGACGCCGCCCTGTACTCCCTCGACAAGGCTTTAGCAGTAGATTACGACTCGTAGCCATCCACGCAGCTGCTGTGAGCCCGTGACAGTGCTGGAGCGAGGGCCATCCATCAAAACGCAAATCTGTGTGAGAGTGAGTACTAGTATGCATGTGTCGGGGATTTCATTTTGGACTCTTGACTAATATAAGTTCATCTTCTCACGATAGACTCATACTTGAGTAGTAGGGCTTCGAACGAGCTATAGATCCATGCGTGGACGCCTCCTGTCGACTGACATGGAAGGTCAGGCCCATGTACGTGGACCGTATCGTGTTGTGGTCATGTATCCTTGATGTATCCAGAGCATCACCGTGACCTCCGTCGCACGTTTGACGTTCGTGAACGCTGCTTCTCGCCTCGAGGCTGGCCCAGGCTCTTCACGCTGGCACATATAACAATGTCATGCATGATTCATGTTGCTCGTCCCTCCCCCGTCGGCTGTGCTGTGACTTCACAGCCATGATTGGTGAGAGCTCGTCTCCATCGTCCTCAACGAGTACCATAGATGCTTCCGAGTCAGAGAACTCGTCAGACTACCTTGCGCTAATCGCCGAGCTCACCCTCCAGGACATCGACGACATCTCCGCTTCACGTAAAGGCAAGGGTAACGCTCTTGCTCCGAAGAGTGATGACGAGTTCGCATTCGACCTACTCGCTGAGGAAGCGCGCTCCATGCTCTTCCTTGCGCGAGATATGGCATTCGCCCAAAGCCTGGACGATGCTTTGCAAGCGGACTACGAGATTCTACAAGAGGCTTCACGAGCCGACGAGGTCGCTCGTTGCGATAGGGAGTACGCATTGGCTCTACAGGAAGGAAGACCGCCACCGAGCACGCGTATGGAGTCAGATGTAGCTGTGCCGGTCGTTGATTCCAGCCCAAGCACCCCTATCTCACCGAAGTGAGCAACATGGCGACTCCTAATTGTGAATAACCAAGTGCTTACATTGAACAAACGTCACTAGTTGGTCAATAACCAGCACTCCGGCGATTGCATCCTCGAGCAAGACACGACTGCGATCGACAACTAATGCACCCTCGGCCGGACGCAAGTTAGTACTTAGCGTTCATTGATTTTGACACTACTAATGACTAGCATAGGAAGGAAATGTGTGCCTTCTGTCGAGACACCATCAATGGTTTGCAAATCCATGTCCCATGCGGGCACTTCTGGGACGTAGACTGTCTCGTGGAGCTCTTCCGTGCCGCCACGACGGACGAGACACTCTTCCCTCCGCGGTGCTGTCAACAGCCGATTTCCCTTGATGCAGTCCAACAACATCTCGGCGTCGCGCTGCTTGCCACATTCAACATGGTCTCTATCGAATACAGCACCACGGACCGGGTTTATTGTCACCGTCCAACGTGTTCGGCGTTCATATGCCCTGCTACCGAAAGCCCATCGAATCTAGCTTGCCCCAAGTGTTTCGAATCCACTTGTGGGCGTTGCAAGGAGCAGGCGCATCCCGGAACTCCCTGCACTACGGACGACGCGCCCATCCTTGCTATGGCAGAACAAGAAGGATGGGCGCGTTGTCCCGGATGCAGGCATCTCGTGGAGCTTACCATCGGCTGTTACCATATATCTTGTCGGTGCGGAAAGCAGTTCTGCTACATCTGTACGGAGATTTGGAAGACCTGTGGCTGCCCACAATGGGACGAGCCGAGGTTGCTTGACCACGCACGGGACCGCGTTCGAAGAGAACTTCAAGCTGGTCATCCTGGTGCTCTTCCTCCGGCACCCCAGTACGAGGAGATGGTCCACCAGGCAGCAGAGAGGTTGCGCGTCGATCATCATTGTCAACATTCACGGTGGAGGTACCGTTCGGGCGGTGGGCACTGCGAAAATTGCTCCCACTACCTGCCCGTATTTCTTCTCGTACGTTCGTTTCTAACATGCCGCTGCATTGCTTCATACTAATGAAATTGAGGAAATCAGAGCTGCAGACATTGCCATATGAATGTATGCGTCCGATGCAGGCGAAACAGGCTATAGCCTCGCCTTGACAAGAGTTGGTTGACGTATACCGTCCATCTATCGAACGCCTTTCCTTGCTTGACTCTGCCCAAATGTACTCAATCCTTTATGGTAGCATTCCAATATTCTGCTCATTTCATTTGTATACTCGGTCCCCCAACACGCTCGTGTAAATGTCACAACTACGGTTACATAAGTACTACATATAACAATACGCACGATCCAGTGGAAGCAGTCGGAAGTGACGGGCCACCTCAAGGCCTCAAGCTCAAGGCTCGCTAGATGAATGTGTTGCCAGGTCTTCATCGTCATCGACGACGAAACTGCCAAACTCGTATTCGTCGTCCTCGGATTCGTATCTGGAGGAGTTGGAAACGACTCGCGACGCACTTGCTCCCCCATATGCGCCCCAACCGCGCGCCGTAGGTCGGTTCGCGAAGACTGGTGCGGCTCTGCTGCCTCCGGGAGCCTGTGTGAGAAGGCTTCGCCGGTACACAGCAGACTGATCGTACGAGGGAGAGACCTGTGTCTCTAGCGCATCCTGCACGAAGGATGGTTCGTACCCATCCTCGTTCTCCACGTCAGACGACCCGACGCTGCGCTCATCACCAGAATGCGTCGCCTCTACGTCCATCCACGGGTTAGCCTTCTGAGCTTCGACTATGTCCTTGAATTTCCGCTTCTTCGGTCTATGGGGCGCCGGAGAAGGTGGAGAAGGCGGAGAAGGCGAACTTCGTTGCCGACGTAGACGGCGCTGAGATGGCGGAGGCATCGCAAGAGGTGATGAGTCACTGAGGTCGATCACGGCCTGTCTCCTGTTTTGTACGCCAGGAGCGCGAACGGCGAAGGTGGGTTCGGGCATCGGTTCAGCCTCGTGTGGCCTCGTTAATCGGGCGGGCAAGGCGGGAGGCGGCATGAGCTCTCTCTGTTTAGTCACGGTCCCGCTGACAGGATTAACAGATGCCAGACTGGCGTCTTTGCCGTTCGCAGGTGAAGGTGAATTGAACCGCTCCCGGAACAGATCCAGCTCGTCGTCGGACGAGATCACCGGCGACAAATTGCGATGGAGGACAGGCGAGGATTTGACGACTTGTATATCCGGGTCCTCGTCGTCATCGATCAACCAAGCCATGTCACCATCCTTGGGAGCGACATCCAAGGCCGGAGATCCTGACGAATGGTTGACCGTTAGGGCAGGAGGGCTAGCAGACTGGTGTGGTTGCCGTGTCCTACTCAACGTACTCGTGCTTCTCGACTTGAGAGGTCGCTCGGGGGATGATGTGGAAGGGGAAGGGTCGGGTGACGGAGTAGTTCCACATCGTCGTCCGCCAGCTTTCTTGCCCAGCCTTACCAATGGTCGATCAGGGGAAGAACTCAGAGAGATCGCTGGCGACATCGTACGAGTCGGCTGACTAGGAGTGGTGAGGTCAATGATACTGCGGTCCGCGAGTACCACGGGCGATGTGTCGCGGGCCCGGCGTGATGTAGACCGTAGCGTCTCGTTAGCTGAACATAGTGTAGTGGATGAAGAAGCGAGTCCGCGCTCGATATCGGCGTCATCAGAATCGTCAGCAGCCATTCGTGCTATTTGGCTCTCTGTGAGCTCGGGGGGATGGACAGCTTTCTTTCTCTTCTTGGGCTTCTCCGCGCTATCTGTGGAAGCAACAGTCTTCACCCGACGTAACTTCCTTGTGTTGTTCGCTCGAGATACCGCAGAGGTCGAGGCCGCCCTTCGAGGCGCAAAAACGCCCGCCTCGATCTCCAGATCGTCATCGTCATCCTCTCCCGTGTACTTCTCGGGATCAACGTCGACTTTGCGCTTCTTCCTGCCCTTGGCGCCCTTGACGAGCAGGTCCTTCACGTTTACGAAACCGTTGCTCGCCCCTGCAGGAACGTTGTGCAATGGATCATCGCTCCGCCTTCGCTTCTTCCCCTTCGGAGAGCCACCACCATCTGCGCGGGAGCCTTTCCTTGAGGTCTTCTCCTCACGCACGTATTCCTCGATTTCCATGACCCTCTCGACGCACACGGGCTTGACGTGGTCGGGTAGGAGTCGCTCGACGTCCGCATAGAGTTCGAGCTCGTCGGCTTTGACGATGTAGTCCTGGACGTCCTTGTACTTGCCCTTCGCCCTTTCCCAGTTTCTGTCTTCACGGCCCTCCGCGATCAGAACGTGCACAACGCCGGCCCGCTTACGACCAGTCCGGCCAGCTCGTTGTAACTATAGAAGCTCAGGTTACTGTCACTTCTCGCCACAAAGCATCCAGACACATACCATGCGAATTGGGGTTTTCTGGGAATCGTAGCAAACAATCATATCGACTTCGCCGATGTCCAGACCTTCCTCCCCGATAGACGTGGATACCAGAACGTTAAACTCTCCGGCTTTAAACTTCTTGATGACCTGTAACCTCTGTATGAGCATTGCAATAGCCTAGACGATGACACTGGCTTACCTCTAGTTGTTCCCGCTGCGCAAGCCCAGACCGGCCGTTCTTGTCGGCCGCTTGGCCAATGAAGCGCGCCGCTCGAATCAGTGGAGACTCTTTGTTGAGTATTTCCACCAGTTCGTCTACACACTCTCTGAAGGAGGCGAAGACCATGACGCGCGACTCTTCCGCGTCACCTGCGCCTTCCTCTCCGTCACGGCTGTTCGCGTCTTCCCGGTCGCCTATGTGGCCCGCAAAATGCTGCACGAGCAGAGCGTGTAGCTTCTCCATTTTGGGGTGCAAGGCGAAGCCGCGGTTCCTCTGAGCCTCGATTTCTCGGATGAGAGCTTGAAAGTTGGGGTCTTTCTGTAAGCCGCTCTGAGTGTTCTTACTTGCCGCCTGTTTGCCTGTTTCGTTATCGTGCCCGGACAGGACTCCATTCAGTACGTTGTAGCACATGCTAGTGCTAGCTTCGTACTGACAACGTTTATCAGTCGACACATCGAGCGCTGCTGGGTTCGACACATACCAAGTACCCAATAGCTCGTGCCAGCGGCTGCAACTTGCTGGCGGCAGCCGTGACCCAGGCGGGAGCTTTCCGCATACGAAGCTCACCCACAGCGGACTGACATCTGAAAAAGTGCAGCATGACCGGATCGGTAGACCCGTACATGGCACCGTTGCTCTGAACCAACTTGATCAACGGCTAGAAGACAAGGTAAGCCTGCAAACCGCGCGTTTCAAGTACTGTACATACCTGCATTATCTTGCACAATAGTTCACGGAGCTTGTTGATATCTTCACTCATCGTAATCACATGCTTGACAACCTCTTTCTTGTGGATGTAGCTGCGGATATCTAGACTCTCCTCGTCTCGGATTTCGATATGGCTGATGTGCAAGCAATTGACGATCTCTTGTACAGCCTCCGGTTTACTGCCAGGCGTAGCTGTGAGGGCGAGGACGCGGAAGTGAGGATTCTTGGCCATCATGTACCGCATGACTTGTGCGTAGGCGTAGTCGCCCGACCCTTTATGCGCTTCATCTGTACACATACTGAGTCCGGCTTGTGAAGGAATAGCAGGGCTGGGTACGGACCAATGACAATGAGTATGATGTCTGACGGGTCGCACGTCTCGGATGTCAAGTCGCTCATGAGCGTTTGCGGCGTCATGTAGAACACTCGCTTTTCAGCGAACTGTGGTTTTCGGCTGAGTGATACTTCCAATCCTGAAGGAGGGACAACATACAGCATCCACCCGCTTCGCTCGTGATGTCTCCCCTGTGAGCTCTGCAGCATGACTACCTGGTATGCCGCAAACCCTATGGCTAGCGTCTATCTGTTGAGCGACGAGAGGCTTCGTCGGTGCAAGAAAGACGACTTTGCCATCTGGGAACCAATGGTAGACTGTGTCCCCACAGCAGGTTTGACATTAACTGTAGGCAAGACAGGGAACGAAAACACGCACAATTCAACATCACAACCCCAGCAATGAAGGTCTTTCCTAAACCCGTCGGTAGCGCCACTAACGTGTTCTCGAACAGACAATGTCTCGCGATGTTGAATTGATAGTCACGTTTCGGGTTGTTGAGAGGATAGATCCAGTGCCTGGCGGCTAGGAGATCTGGCTTCAACTTATTTGGCCGGGGCTGCGGGGAACGGTGAATTTTCGGTACTCGCGTGTAAGTTGCAAACGTACTGGTCTGAGTCCGGTATATATGCACGTATAAGCACACATTCTCTGCGAGAACCATACTCACTCACCCAACAGGTACATATGGTGCTGGGAATTGTTCGAACTCTACAGGTTCTTCCTCCTCCGCATCATTGAAAGATGCTTTGCCTTTGCCCTTCTTCCTTGCCTTATCTTCCGCCGACTGTCTCCAACCTGACTTCGCAAATGCGGTGTGATCCCACCTTCTGGTCTTCCTCTCGGCGAGAGTAGCACGAGCACTGTGAGTCCGTTGCATTGGTGCCTTCGTGGACGACTTGGGTTTGGAGTTCGTCGACTCCTGTACTATACCTCCCAGTAAAGTCGTCTGAATAGTGTTCTTCGATGATATCCGTTGCATAGGTGCCCTGCTGGGCCCCGCCTCCGGTTCTCGCGCCCGACCTTCCTGGATATCTTGGAGCACAGCGACATCGAAGTCAAAGGCGTCAAACGGATCGGAATCCTCAACGTCAATGACTTCGCGCGCAGGAGATGGTGGCCCCCGTGAGGAACTCAGATGCGCCGCGGGTTTGGCTGGCTTCGGAGGAGACGCGTGAGCGGCCTCTATGGCATCGATTTCATTGAGAAAAGCGGAATCGAGTTCGTCATCGAAGTAGGCATCGTCAGAGCTCATCGCCGCAAGAGTACGAGCGCGTAGACAACGCAGAGAAATGGGACAGTACGGTGGGCGACCTGGGCTGAGGATGGGCTAATAGGTGCGCGTTCAGTTGTGTGGCGCGCGTTTGTGCGAAGTACTCACGTGCGACGCGCATTACCCAACATAACGAACGAGCCAGCGCCCTGCGAGTCGCAGCTCGACAACTCTTCTCTCGACTACAGGAACGGACTGAACATGTCCGCCGAAACCATTGCACGCTGGAATGCCATACCCCTCACACGATCTGACTCAGAATCCGATGCGTCACGAGCAATGAAGGTATCCTTCGCGCCTTTCTAGCACCCTTGGATACTTGCTGCACTGCTCTCCTACATGTCCTCTTCAGCGTCCACGATCACAAGAGGAAGATGACAGCGAAGACAATGTCTCCCTTGTATCTCGCTCTCCTTCCCCGGAACCGCCACCGGACGCTATGGACATCGACAAGTACGACGAATATGTATCAAAACCCGCACGAGAAACCGTAACGGTCGATACGAAGATCAAGAGCAGTAACAAGGGTTTCCTCATGCTAGCGAGCATGGGCTGGGTTGAGGGTCAACCGTTGGGCTTGTCCGGAGACGGTACGCCGCTGTACATTATACTGTACCTCCCACACATGATTGACTTGCCTGAAGGTCGTGTCGACCCAGTCCCCTTCTATGTGAAGAACGATCTCACAGGTCTCGGGAAAACAACCGAAGATGTACGGATGAGTACGTGGTCATTCATGCTCCGAAATGAGCTATGCTCACAAGTTTCAGTCGAGACTACTGTCGCCCAACGGCGCGAACTTGATTCGGAACGCCAGACGAAAGAGACCGAGGAACAACGACGAGCGAGGGAGGTATGACACCTGCTTATTCGGCAACTTCCCGCGCTCACTACACTGGTGGGAATCTTCAGGACTCGGTAGCAAAGCGTGAGGCTGTCAAGTCCGAGATCTTTAACAGCCTCAAAGCATTCTACTGCGAGCTATGCGACAAACAGTTCCAGAACGTCGCGCAGTATGACGAGCATACAAACTCATACGCCCACCATCACAAGGCGCGGTTCCGCGACATGCAACTTGCGGCGCGCGCCAGCCGCAACACGCAGGAAGAGGTGGACAAAAGGAAGGAGAAGGAGAGGAAGCGCGAAGAGAAGGAGTTACGGAAGCTAGCGAAGGCCGCAGGAATCAAAATTACGAAGCCGCCTGTAACCCTCACGACCCCTACCCCGACGACGTCTGATGCCTCCGCGACGCCTGGAGGGGCAGAGGAGGGACCAACGCCCAGCGGCTCCAAGAAGACGGGCTGGGCCTCTATAGGATCATCAGCGACGTCCAGCAGCCCGACCTCCTCTGCGCTTCCTCCGGGCCCTTCGACGTCTGATTCAGCGTTGAGGAGCTCTGGATGGGCTTCGGTAGGATCAGCATCGTCGAGTTCGTCGCAAACCCGAGACCCCAGGCCGACCGAAACTAGAGAGGGCTGGGCAGCTGTCCCAGCGCCTGGCGATACAGCGTCTTCGGATCCACCAACGTCTGCGCCTCGTCAGGCGTTGAGCTCAGCTCCAGCCTTCCGGACGGGTGGTTGGACTTCGCTTGACACAAGTATCGATGAGCGTGTGCCACCGCCCTCGTCCGATGTACCGCCTCCTCCACAACTGCCAGTCTCGATGCCGCGCGTTTCCTCATCTGCTGAAACATCAGGCAGCTGGTCTTCCACTTCCACTTCGGACATCGCTGCACAGCCCTCGCAGAGTGGATGGCGATCCGTTTCATCTGGTGAGCGGCCTTCGACCGCAGACGGCGTCGACGAAGCACCCATGCCAGTCGCCCACCCTGCTCCGCGACCACAACCCCCGCCGGTCGTCCGACAGGAGGCATCTCGATCTGGCTGGCAACAGTTCCGTGCGGGTGGTCGTGGCAGACGAAGATGATGTTACTGTCTCTCGTCGTCTACCTCTCATTGTTTCCGCTATCGCCCGTCAATTGCTTTCGAACCAATCTCTGTTGCGAGAGCACAATCGATACTTTCAGTCTATGGCACAAGACAAAACGTGTGGTGAAATAGTACTAAGTAGCTACAATGCTGGGAGTGCTCGTAATTTTGTATGTACGCTGCTGATGAAAATAAACACTACGGTACCGGTGAGCCCAAGAGACCAACGACAGTCGTCGTAGACCACAAGAAGAGGACGAGCGCAGAACGAACGACGAAAGTTAGATACAGTCCGAGGTCCCCGTCACTCTGAATCACTCGCAGAACTCTCCGAACTCGACTCTGCAGAAGAATGCTCGCTGTCGTCAACTGGCGGGGCGTCGCTAACGGGACCGGCAGACCCTCGTCCCTCGAAGAGTTTCATCCTCTCCTCCAGCGCTCGGATCTTCGCCGCTTCCACGTCCTCATCCATGCTCTTCCGCTTGAGACCACCAGTGCCCGTACCCTTGCCCTTGCCAGTACGCTTAGGCTGGGCTTTCATCGGTCGAATTACAAAGTTGTATAGCTTCGTCAAGACCGCGGCTGGCAGCTCGTCGATCTCAAGCTCGATCTCCTCAGTGCTCTGTCGCACAAGAATAAGCGTCTCGAAAATGCCAGGGTACGGTGAGCACTTACGTCGCGGATCTCGGGTACGCCCTCATGGATGATTTGGATGACCTTTTCCAGCTTCGCGCCGTCGAGCTTCCCGATCGTATCGCTGAGGTCCTTCTTCTGCTCGAAGGAGAGCACGTCGTCGTCGAGAACCGGCCTCTTCGCCGTCTTCTTCTTCGACGTTGTCGGTGTCTTTGCCTGCTTAGGCGGCGCCTTAGAAGTGCTAGCGACCGGAGGTGGAGCTTTCTTCTTCTCTTTCTTCTCCTTCTTCTCCTTCTTGGGCTGCTTAGTCTTCTTCATGGACTCGAGGTTGTTCCTCATGCTCTCGATCTGACTCTCCATGTCGGCGATCATGCCTGCAGCGGATTATAGTGTCAACGTTGGCATCTATATGTGCAGGGCTTAAATGGGACGTACGCGCACGCTCATCCTCGCTAGGCTCGTCCTCATCATCCTCATCGTCCGAAGGATCGTGTGAGCGAATAGGCGGTAACTCCGCCCACTTCGCGTCGAAGATGCGATCAAGGTCCTTGGCCGCCTCATGAACAGGATTCTTTGGCGGATTAAACGTCTGTGCGTTCTTGATCATGAGTTTGAAGTCGTCACGGAACTTGTCGGGCGTGGTGTACTCGGAATCGGTCAGTTTCCGCTTCATCGTCGCCAGGTCCATGGGCTTCTTGACGATCTTCGGGTACTGAGGGATCTCCAACTTCAGCCAATCTACGTAGACTCGTCAAAGCATATCCGGCAACGCGGGAATCTATTTGGCTTACCGACGGGCTCGTAGAACGGGTGTGCGATGTTGTACAAGCTCTTCTTGTTGAGCTCCTTCAGCACCTTCTCGCAGTGCTTGAACTGGTCACGGTACAAATCGTTCATCCCTGATGTCGACTTCCTCGTCTTCTTGGGCACGTCGTTGTAAGGAAGATCTTTCGGAGGAGGTGGGTGGATCTCCCGTTTGGGTCGGCCGCCGTTGGTTGTGGTTTCCTCCGTCCGGCGAATCACAGGGACAGAAGTGGAAGGTCGCCGAGCAGCGGCATGCTTCTTTGCGGGTGGAGGAGGGGGAGGAGGAGTGGCAACCTTCTTGACAACCGGTTTGGGCTGAGCACCAGAGTATCAGCACAAGGTCGAAGGCGCAGTCAACAAAACACACCTCTTCAGGAGGCATCTGCTTGATCTGCTTGTCAAACACCGCCTCTACACGCTTACCCATCGCAGTAATCGGATGGTCGGGGCCATTAAACAGCGTAGTGTTGCTGAAGATCAATCGCACGTCGGCGATGAAGTCTTCGGTGTTATAGTAACGGGGATTGGCTGGGTTGGGATCGGGTTTCGATGGGTTAGAGGCTGCCAGCTTCCGGTCCACCGTAGAGAAATCGATTGGATGCTTCACGATGGATGGGTAGTGCGGGATGTTGAGGGCGACCGGATCGACGGGGTGCAGGAAAGGACTTGCATCCTTCATCTTCTTGAGCGTGCGGACGGTTGATGTAGAGAATCGCCATTGCGCAAGGCTGAGCGTGGGCACGGGAGGCGCACTAGGTGGAGGGGCGGGCGTCGAGGACGGAAGAGGGGTCGCCTTGGTCTCGGGGGACACCGACGCTGGAGGTGGAGTACCCGTCTTCAGACAACGCCATCAGCACGCCCGTAGCGGCGCACAGGAGACATAAGTGCTTACATTGGCGAGTGATGCTCTCTCAGCGTCCGAGTGTTTCCGTGCTCTCTTAGCCGGCGGGGGCTTATCATCATCGGGTTCACTAGTTGTATTATTAGGGTAAGGAGACGACGCAGCAGCGAGCGAGTGGACAGCGGTCTCGGAGGAGGATACAGCGGGTAATGAAGTAGAAACGTTTGCGGCAGCAGGTTCGTGTCCGTTAGAGAGTCCGTTGACTTGCGGCGACTTTGCGTCGCCGTTTGTCATGTGCACGTCGCCATTCTCTGTTGGCTGTCCTTCTGCCATACGGACATCTTCGAGGAGCTCCCCAGGCGGGGGTGGAGGGGTCCCGTGGGGAGGCTCGACTGGTATGGTGGCTGGTACGCGATAAGACGACGGGGACATGATGCCAACAGGCTGTCCTCACCTGGGTCTGGCGGACTGCCCGCCTGTGGGAGCACAGAAACGTCCTCGAGCGCGTCGACCTTCATCGCGATGGGCTCGTTGCGCGCGTCAGACTCACGCTCGACGTAGTCGACATCGATCTTGATGTCGGGAGAAGTAGAGTTGTCGACGGGGGTTGCAGGCGAGTCCGCTGCGACGGAGTCCGGGGAGGCTGCGTGTCCGTTGATGCCGTTCGCGAGGAGCGCGTCGGTCATGGTCTGGGGGCGGGGAACGCGTGACGGTCACGGGGGAGTGACAGGAGGGCAGAGGGGCAAGGGTGGATTTGGGGGAACAGGAGATCCGAAGTTGGGCTAGAGGCTTTATACGCGGGCTGAAATAAGGTTCGATCTCAAGCGCAGGGGCCATCTCCTCCAGAATCAGCGTGCCCCCTCCCTTTCCCCCTCCCTCGCGCCTCTCCTGTCTGCCCGCTGCCATCCTACTGCTATCTACGTCGCATCCTCGTCCTTCCTCTCCTCCTCCACCTGAGCAAACACAGGCTTGGGCTGGTTCGCCTTCCACGCTGGCAGAATAAGGTTCACACGTCAGCAATCACAGCCGGCGCCAAACAGCCACAAACACGGCATCAAGCGGCTCCATCAGAGCCTCAAATTTTCGTACTAGCTCACCTTTCGTCCAAACTGGGTCCTCGTCGGTGTTTGCGAGCCTGAGCAGGGCCTCCCGGGGCTGTGGACACGCAGACATGCACAAGGTTAGCGTCATGCACGGCAGCGAGGAGGAGAGGGCAAGTCAATAGGCAGAGCGGAGCTTGAACCAGTACAATCTCAGCTGTCTTCCGTGGCAACGCGTGGTAGGCGCCTCGTTGAGCGGCAAGCGCCGGTTTCGTTCGGCCAAATCATGATTCCTTCGCCTTCGGGAGGCGAAGAAACCAGAATCCGTCTTCGAGCCTCGCTGCTGCGTCTGTGCGAGAGTGCGGGACCATTGCCTGCCCAGGACAGGCAGTCGGCCACCGTACGCACGCGGGAAACCTCGGGGCCAGTCCAGGCCGGAGACAAATGAAAGGCAATGCGTCCCAGATGACGCAAAAGGGGCGTAAGTGGACAAAAAGCGACACGCACATCCTGGTCTCTTGTTGTGTCCCGCACCAAGTTTTGCACGACGTGTTGGGTTGCGCTTGCGCCAACACGTCCTCCACGACCAGGTCCAGTAACAGGCAGCTCCGGCCGCTTGCTCTTGCGGGGGTCCATGCGCTCTTTCTCTCGTTTCCGTTTGCTGCCGCGGTCAAGCCCATCGCCGTCGCGGAACATGGGCAAAGCGTGCGGTGTAAGGATGGTAGGCGCAGAAACAGCATCGGACATGTCCTCGATCGTAGCTTTCCTGGGTGGCCCTTTGTTGAGCAGCAGCTTGGCGCCATTGATAGACGTAAGTGGTGAGTAAAGAACGCCGATTTGGCCGTTTGCCAAACCTGTTACAATCTACCAGATCGTGTTAGCGGACGTCATGTATTCTTGCCACGGTTGAACGTTACCTGGTTAATCTTGGAATGCCAAAAGACTTTGACAGGCGTGGTATCCACTTCCAGCTCCTTGACTGACTCAAGGTTGTCCTTACGCATGAACATGAGGCGACCTTTGCCTCCCTTAGACGTCGCTCCAGCGCCAGTGACAACATACTTGTCGTCGGGGCTGAATATCGCGTTAGTTGTCGGATACAGCGTAGTGAGCCCATCTCGGGTCGCAACGGGCTTCTTGAACGCTCGAAGATCCCAAACTGGACAATATTGGTTAAATTACGAATGGCTGTGAAGCCAAGCCACCTACTCTTCACCGTATCATCACCGCCTCTGGTCAGGACTGACCGTCCATCTACGGAGAATACGAGAGACCCGGGTTCCGTGTTCTTGGTGTGCGCGCCCTCGATAGTCATATTTGGTCGCACAAAGTTTGACTTCGTCTGCCACATATGCAGCGCCCCGTCCCAACATGCTGCAGAGGGGTGAGCCGCTCGGAACAAAGAGGGTGAGATGGATGTAGAGCGCACCGCCTCCTATTATGCTTCCATCCGGCGAATAGCCACACGCAGTCACCTTCGTGCGCGCTCCCCTCTCCTTCGACTTCACTACGATTACCGTCTTCTGTTTGCGTTTGTTTTCGACGTCCCATATCCTAATGGATCGTCAGATAAGACACATTCATCGTGATATCACTTGACTGACCGAATGGTCGAGTCCACTGAGCTTGTTATGAAGGTTTGAGGATCATGCGGATGCCAGGCGCACGAGCGGAGCTCAGCTACATGGCCACTGCGGACCCAATGTTAGCAGCAGCGCGGACAAGACAGCGTTTGCCCACAGCTTACGCAGTGTTCTTCATATCGCGGATATACGGATCACCCTTAACGAAAGTGGCCCTGCAAGTCAGGTCAGACTATCCACTCAAGTCAGACGGCGCAGCACTCACAGCTCCGCGCCATCCCGATCGTACAACTTCGCCTGCATCGTGCCCGAGACGACCAGGAACTGTTGTCCGTCATTCGAGTACTTGAGGTCATGTATCTACCGGTTTGACAGGTTAAGATGGAAGCGGCCTGCAAGCGAGGGAGAACGACGTACGTAGTAAGTACCCGCAGGCTCCCAAGTTTTGAACGGCTTACACCTCCAGTCCATCCCACCAAAGTCCCACAGCTTGCAGTCATAGTCGTGCGAGCCGGATAGCACGCGTGCCCCAGACGGATCCAGCGTGAGAGCAGAGACGACCTTCGTGTGGTCCTTGAACACCAGCGCGTGCGTGGTGGGGAACTGCGGCAGGTCGGACTCCTCGTCGTCCGAGGCATCAAACTCTGGCTCTCCCTCCTCATCCGACGCGCCAGCATTCGGAGGTTGTGGCAGAGGCCCGATGTCGTC